>NC_136059.1:1913644249-1914256124 GCF_964261635.1 Lissotriton helveticus
CACACATGCACCACATATAGTCACTAACTATAAGTGCTCCCGCGTAGTCGTAGGTCGCAGCACGCCGCATCCCGTTAGAGGGGTGCGAAGACCCCGATGATGAAGCATGACACCAAGGGGCCTGTTGGTGTGTGAGGGGTATTTTACAAAACACTAAGTGCTCCAACACTTGTTGAACACTTCACCCTACCTGCGGGTTGGATTCTCTTTGTTTATTAAAGTACCTCTGTGGAGCAAGAATCCATTCCCCATTTGCTCTACCTCCCCCCCTTGTTTTTGTATAGCACTTTATCTTGGCATTGCTTAAGGCAACGCTCAAGACCTTTTCTCAGATCCCTTCCAGTTTTAAATAAAAAGGTCATTCATTCTGAGTCTAGATTTGGTGTCATCCTTGATTTATTGTCTAAGAAGGGTCTACGACATTCGGCCCTCATTTAGTTTCGCGTTTCCTTTTCAAGTGATAAGCTAAATCAGAATTTAATACTTTTTGATACATGGTCCATGTACCACCAATCTAACACTTTTGGATATGTAAGGTGGTTTGGATTTAAAATGTCTATTCCGTTGGGGTCTTTGATAGCCTTAGAGTTAGATGGCTGTTCAAGATCCTCATCGAGGAGGTCATTGTCTAGGGTCTCTAGAGGGTAGAAGATATATTTGTCCTCCTCATCCTCAGGGTACATGTCATAGGTGAGGCTTCGTTTCCAGTTTTCAAGCTAGGGTCTTTTGTGCCATGAAGGTTACTTGATCTTTTTGTGCTGTAGTGAACACCTGAACTAACTGCGCTAATAAGGCTGCTTTTAATTGTTGTGCTGCTATGGGTACTAAGGTCATTTGTAGCGCACAGGCTGTTGTTCTCTCTCTTTTGTACTACACTCACTACCATGAATGCCAAGAACATTACTTAAATGTTATGTTTTCCTCAGGGCCTTACCTCCTTGTCTGGGTATGAGGATCTTTTCCTCTGAGAGGGATATTAAATCCTCTTCAGGGTAATCTCTTTTTCTTTTGTTAGACAGCTTCAACTTCCTCTTTTAGTGAGAATTTTAATTCTCTTTCTAAATAATTTGTTAGTATACTCTCATTAAGGGTTATAATTGTACTCCCCTCTGCTTCACTAACTGACATTGTTCAGTTAGAGTGAAGGGGATTGATAAGGTTAATGTATAATAACTAATCCTATTTCCCTTTTCTTTCTCCCTTTCTTTTTTTTTGCTAAAATATTGCTTTGCTCATCAAGTGTCGTAGAAACTCCTTCTCAGCTGTCAGTTCTTTGAAGGGACAGACAGTGGCTTGCTCGCAATAGATCTGTTGCCATGGTAGCGCGTAGCTCGCAAAGTTGAAACAAAGTCCTCTTTCTATTTTAATTAATTAGCCTCTTATGTCATTCGCCCGAGTGAGGGGAGTGGTACTCCTTTACAGAGATTTTTCTTTATCAGGACTGGCGGGCATGCAGACCGATATATGCCCACCTCCTGGCTCCGTTCGCGTTCCTGCTTTCGGACGCCGACTAGAGCCAAAATTCAGCTCTGTTTGAAATTGGCCATCAGGCTTCTCAGAAGCCATGCCAAGGGCTGCCCTGTGATTCTAGCAGTCTTTCTGGAGAGACTGCGTGGAGAGGGATGATCAGAGGGGTATGCCCCTCTCATCCGACCCGGAGTGGTGATCAACCAGATCACAGTAAGTAACTGCTCAGATTGCCCCGAACAACAGTTTTAATGTATTTTTAATACGTAATCAAATATTATCTTATGCCCAACTTTGGCATTAAATATTATATATAAGGAAATGAGAACTCAATCAAAAATTGGGAGGGAAAAAGCATGAAAGAAAAAGACAAACAACATTCACCTACCTTGGTAGCCTGCTTGGAAAAAAGTTATTGGTAAAAATAAAATATATTCATGCATAAAGGCGAAAACCTTCAGAGACACAGAATGGGTATACTTAACTGTAGAGGAGCAGCAAATAAAAGAGCATGATGCATAGTTACCATGACGTCGTGTTGTTTTCCAACGTTCCGAATGGAAAGTTTTTACTTATGATGTAATACATGCTCTTTAAAGGGCTGCATGTTGGGGCAGCAATAAAGGTTATTGCATAATGGTAGTCTCCGGTCTTGTAATGAAATCACTATAATGTCATATTGATGATGCATCTAGAAGGAGAGTTAGAGAGTGTAAGATGCAATTCAAGGATTGGTAAGGTACATACCTATAGATAATTTCTTCTAATATTATATCCTGTTTGGCCTGAGTGTTATTGTGGGTGTGGGTATGCAAGTCTGTGAGTGTATGGCTGTTTGTGGGGAAAGTATTTATGTATACCTTTGCATTATTGTTAGTATTGTTTATTCCACTATTTTGTTCCATTATTTTTAATTTTAATGGAAATTGGTGTAGCTGTGGGCATGATACACTCTAAGGCTGTGATGGAAATGTCTGTGAACCAAGTTTTGTGATCATTCAAAGATCAAGGTTGATGATATTTTATGGTCGTCTTAAGTTTGCTATTGCCGTTAGTGCCTTAGTATCATAGCTACTGGATAGTATTTGTAAGGAAATGCCTCTTTTAGCAAGATCACACCACAGGTTTGAACTGATGCAGCTGGTCTTTCGACTCTGAGAGTGCATTTAGACCTGCTTCCCAGACCTCAGTGCCAGTGTTCTAACCCATCACAAAATGTATGTTGACTTGACTACTCACAATTGGCATAACTGGCTTACTTATACGTCCCTAGTATGTGGTACCAAGAATACCCAGGGCATGTAAGTCATAGTGCCCATGCAGGGCTGCAGCACTGTGCCTGTGAATCCTGGCTCTTGGTAAAGTTGCTCCAGAGCCCCAGACCACGAAGTGACTCCAAGGGTCAGTCGATTGACCCCCTGGAACCAGCACCAGGGCCATCAAAGCTGAAGCAGCCCATTCCAGCATGTCAGTAGCCACATTTGTAGAATCACTGCTGACTGCCAACAGGCAACCCAAGAGACCGATCTTTGATGGACATAAGCGGCACCCCAGTATGTTGGACCTGGGAGTGTCATCAGAGTCAAAATTGATCACCTAAAACAGACACCAGCCTTCACTAAAGAAACCTGCTGGACCCCCTGCATAAGGAGATTAGTAGCCCAGCTGCAACTGGCTCAAAGAAGATTTTGAGGGTGTTAATATTGGAAAATATGATAGCAATGCATGTCACAATATATGTACGTTTAATAAAGTACTCGCATCACGGTTGTTGAAATTACGCAGATGTGACCCCCCTCAACCCTGAGTCAAATGTACGTGGTCAGGCAGGCCCTGCGACCTAGGCCCAAAGCAACTGATTGACAGATCAAGGTGGTGTGACATGTAACCCTTGGACAAACACGTAAACAGGCAAACCCAGATCGATTCCACAGATAGGCAGCAACACCACAATGGTCTCAGGAGATTGGCCCCAATAAAACTAGTTTGGCAGGAGGGGAGTGCATTCCCAAAACATCATAAAGTCAGGAGCCAAACTAAGTTAGGAACACTCAGCCAATCAGAACACAGGATGCACACCACAGGCAGTGATCATACACTCCCCATGTCGGACATCTGGACAAGTACCCACTAGCTCCCCATTGTGTCCATGCAGGGTCGAGACCCACCTGCGCTTCTTATTAAAGGACCAGATTTATGACTCCATGACTTGGCCCAGATTTCTGTTCTAAAAATAATGTACACATTGTTTTATTACACTTTGTGAAATGTATAAAATGACAGTCAAAACCAAACATTCAATCAGGTGTTTGTTAAGCGTGACTACTCACCCTTAAGGGTCTCAAGGCACTGGGGTGGGGGGGGGAGGGGGGTCGCAGTTCCAGTCCATAAAGGAGGGGGCCTGTCGAAGAGCCAGGTTTTGAAATTTCTTGCGAAGTTGGGGAGCGATGTTATCTGTCTTAGGTGGAGCGGAAGGTCGTTCCAGGATCTGGCCGCATGGAAGGAGAAGGAGCGGCCTCCTGATCTGGTCTTTCTGGTGCAGGGTACCACGGCGTAGGAGAGCTGGGCTGATTGTAGAGTCCTTTGGGGTGCGTGGAATTTGAGTCGGCTGTTTAGATATGCTGGTCGTGTGTCGTGGAATGCCTTGTGAGCGTGGGTTAGCATCTTGAAGGTGACTCGAGCTTTGATGGGGAGCCAGTGGAGTGTGCACAGGTGCTGGGAGATGTGGCATTATCTTGGCAGGTTGAAGACCAGTCTTGCGGCGGAGTTTTGGATGTTCTGTAGCTTGGGGTGAGGTTTTTGTTTATTTCGGCATAGAGTGTGTTGCCGTAGTCGAGCCTGCTGGTGACCAGGGCGTGAGTGACGGTCTTTCTGTGTTCGAGGGGGATACATTTGAAGGTGTTACGTAGGAGGCGGAGGGTGTGGAAGCAGGAGGATGAGACGGAGTTGATCTGGTGGTCCATTTTGAGCTCTGAGTCCAGGATGATTCCCATGTTGCGTGCGTGGTCCCTGGGGGTGGGCAGGCTTCCGAGGGCCAGGGGCCACCAGGTGTCGTTCAAGGCATCAGGGTTTGGGACCATGATGAGTACTTTCATTTTGTTGGTGTTTAGTTGTAGGCAGTTGTTTTTCATCCATTTGGCGACAGCTTCCATGCCTTCACGAAAGTTGTGTCTGGCGGTGTTGGGTTCGTTGGATAGGGAGAGGATGAGTTGGGTGTCGTCTGCGTATGTCACTATGTTCAATCCATATGTTCTGTTGATCGGGTCTAGCGGAGCCATGTAGATGCTGAAGAGCGCAGGGCTGAGGGAGGACCCCTGGCGGACTCCGCAGGTGGTAGGTGTAGGGTCCGAGAGGAAAGGGGGGAGTCTGACCCGCTGCGTTCTGCCGGAGAGGAAGGAGCGGATTTAGTCGAGGGCCTTGTCTTGGATCCCTGCGTCGTGGAGTCTGCTTATTAGGGTGTGGTGAGGGACTGTGTTGAGGAGGACGAGGGCTGCTGTTTCTCCTTTGTACAGTAAGGGACGGAGGTCGTCTGTTACGGTGAGGAGAGCGGTTTCTGTACTGTGTTCTGCTCTTCGATGAATGTGGCGAGTTGGCAGTTGATGGCTTTCTCAATGACTTTCGCTGTGAAACGGGAGCAGGGAAATGGGTCTGTAGTTTTTGAGATCAGTGGGGTCCGCCGAGGGTTTCTTGAGGAGGGAGTTGATCTCAGCGTGTTTCCAAACATCAGGGAATGAGGCGGTTGCCAGGGAGCGGTTGATGGTGTGGCAGAGCATGGGTACGATGGTGTCGGCGGCTCTGTTGAAAATCTGGTGGGGGCAGGGGTCTGTGGGGGGCCCGGAGTGGATTGACTTCATTGTCTTCAGTGTGTCTTCGATGGTGAGGGCTGTCCAGTTGTTGATCTCTGGCTTCAGGCTGTTGGGGTGGTTGATGAGGGTTCAATGTGTTGGTTGTCTTCGTCGAAGTTGTCATAGATGCTCTTGATTCTGTGGTGGAAAAAGGTGCTGAGTTTGTCGCAGAGGTCTTGTGAGGGAGGGATGTCGGTGGACTCGCTGGTGGGTTGGGCAAACTCCTTGATGAAGTCGAAGAGTTGTTTGCTGTTGTGTGCATGAGTGGAGATTCTGTCTTCAATCGCTTTTTTCCTTGTTTTTATGATGAGTTTGTGGAGGGCGTTGGTGGAAGCTCTGAAGTTGTTGTGGGCTTCTGTGGATTTGGTGTTCCTTCAGGCCTTTTCGAGGCGGTGAGCAAAAGAGCGATGAAATTAGCCCAGATGTCTTGACTGGGGGTGAATGTATGATTTATTCAGCATTCCGTCCATTATTTGTTTGCTTAGCACTTTTCACCCTAAGTGGGATGGGTATGCCCAGATGTAAGTCCCTTGCTCACTGTGCCACTGCATTCAAGCTAGCCTGGCTGATGAAGAGTTATACCCATAAACCGGTCCCAGGATGCTTGTTTCCGTTCCAGGGAGAACCTGGCTTGGCAGTTCGGTCTGGACTGTTCCCACGAGGCAGAGGTTCAAGACTGATTTGCATTTGGCTGGGTCCAAACTGGGGTGGCATGGTGAGCAAAAGAACGATGGAATTAACCCAGATATCTTGACTGGGGGTGAATGTATGATTTATTCATCATTCCGTCCATTATTTGTTTGCATAGCACTTTTCACCCTAAGTGGGATGGGTATGCCCAGATGTAAGTCCCTTGCTCACTGTGCCACTGTATTCAAGCTAGCCTGGCTGATGAAGAGTTATACCCATAAACCGGTCCCAGGATGCTTGTTTCCGTTCCAGGGAGAACCTGGCTTGGCAGTTTGGTCTGGACTGTTCCCACGAGGCACAGGGTCAAGACTGATTTGCATATGGCTGGGTCTAAAATGGGGTGGCATGGTGAGCAAAAGAATGATGGAATTAACCCAATTCTCTTGATTGGGGGTGAATGTATAATTTAATCAGCATTCCGTCCATCATTTGTTTGTGTAGCACTTTTCACCCTAAGTGGGCTTGGTATGCCCAGACGTGGGTCCCTTGGTCACTGTGCCACTGGATTCAAGCTATCAGCTGATAAAGGGTAATACCCAGAAACCGGTCCCAGGATGCTTGGTTCAGGTCCAGGAAGGACCTGGCTTGGCAGTTCGGTCTGGACTGTTCCCATGAGGCACAGGGTCAAGACTGATTTGCATATGGCTGGGTATAAACTGGGGTGGCATGGTGAGCAAAAGAATGATGGAATGAACCCAGATCTCTTGACTGGGGGGTGAATGTATGCTTTATTCAGCATTTCGCCCATCATTTGTTTTCGTAGCACTTTTCACCCTAAGTGGGCTTGGTATGCCCAGACGTGGGTCCCTTACTCACTGTGCCACTGGATTCAAGCTAGCCTGGCTGTGGAAGGGTAATACCCATAAACCGGTCCCAGGATGCTTGTTTCCGTTCCAGGGAGAACCTGGCTTGGCAGTTCGGTCTGGACTGTTCCCACGAGGCAGAGGGTCAAGACTGATTTGCATTTGGCTGGGTCCAAACTGGGGTGGCATGGTAAGCAAAAGAACGATGGAATTAACCCAGATGTCTTGACTGGGGGTGAATGTATGATTTATTCATCATTCCGTCCATTATTTGTTTGCATAGCACTTTTCACCCTAAGTGGGATGGGTATGCCCAGATGTAAGTCCCTTGCTCACTGTGCCACTGCATTCAAGCTAGCCTGGCTGATGAAGAGTTATACCCATAAACCGGTCCCAGGATGCTTGTTTCCGTTCCAGGGAGAACCTGGCTTGGCAGTTTGGTCTGGACTGTTCCCACGAGGCACAGGGTCAAGACTGATTTGCATATGGCTGGGTCTAAAATGGGGTGGCATGGTGAGCAAAAGAATGATGGAATTAACCCAGATCTCTTGATTGGGGGTGAATGTATAATTTAATCAGCATTCCGTCCATCATTTGTTTGCGTAGCACTTTTCACCCTAAGTGGGCTTGGTATGCCCAGACGTGGGTCCCTTGGTCACTGTGCCACTGGATTCAAGCTATCATGGCTGATAAAGGGTAATACCCAGAAACCGGTCCCAGGATGCTTGGTTCAGGTCCAGGAAGGACCTGGCTTGGCAGTTCGGTCTGGACTGTTCCCATGAGGCACAGGGTCAAGACTGATTTGCATATGGCTGGGTATAAACTGGGATGGCATGGTGAGCAAAAGAATGATGGAATGAACCCAGATCTCTTGACTGGGGGGTGAATGTATGCTTTATTCAGCATTTCGCCCATCATTTGTTTTCGTAGCACTTTTCACCCTAAGTGGGCTTGCTATGCCCAGACGTGGGTCCCTTGCTCACTGTGCCACTGGATTCAAGCTAGCCTGGCTGTGGAAGGGTAATACCCAGAAACCGGTCCCAGGATGCTTGTTTCCCTTCCAGGGAGGACCTGGCTTGGCAGTTCAGTCTGGACTGTTCCCATGAGGCACTGGGTCAAGACTGATTTGCATATGGCTGGATCTAAACTGGGGTGGCATAGTGAGCAAAAGAACGATAGAATTAACCCAGATCTCTTGACTGGGGGTGAATGTATGCTTTATTCAGCATTCTGTCGATCATTGTTTGCATAGCACTTTTCACCCTAAGTGGGATGGGTATGCCCAGACGTGGGTCCCTTGCTCACTGTGCCACTGGATTCAAGCTAGCCTGGCTGATGAAGGGTAATACCCAGAAACCGGTCCCAGGATGCTTGTTTCCGGTCCAGGGAGGACCTGGCTTGGCAGTTCCGTCTGGACTGTTCCCATGAGGCACAGGGTCAAGACTGATTTGCATATGGCTGGGTATAAACTGGGGTGGCATGGTGAGCAAAAGAATGATGGAATTAACCCAGATCTCTTGACTGGGGGTGAATGTATGATTTAATCAGCATTCCGTCCATCATTTGTTTGCATAGCACTTTTTATCCTAAGTGGGACGGGTATGCCCAGACGTGGGTCCCTTGCTCACTGTGCCACTGGATTCAAGCTAGCCTGGCTGTGGAAGGGTAATACCCAGAAACCGGTCCCAGGATGCTTGTTTCTCTTCCAGGGAGGACCTGGCTTGGCAGTTCGGTCTGGACTGTTCCCATAAGGCACTGGGTCAAGACTGATTTGCATATGGCTGGGTCTAAACTGGGGTGGCATGTGTAGGAGAGTAGGGTCTGCTTCCTATGGTCACCGCCACTTTTTGCTGTGATTTTCTGGTTTTTCGACTTTAGTGTGGCTGTGGGCCTGCTAATCAGACCCACAGCCCAGCTGTTCTCTCTCTAAATTGATACCATGTACTTTAGGTACATACCTGATTGGGTATTGGGTCACCTTTGTGAGCCCCTGTATAGTGTACCATAGGTACCAAGGGCATAGGTGCATCCAAGGCCTACTAGGGGCTGCAGCATGTATTATGCCACCCCTGGCTGGCCATCCAAACTGACACCACATGCTGATCACTCAGCTTGGGCAAGGTCGTGTAATCACCCCTTGCTTAGATATAGTATACCTATATCTACCCTTATATATAAACACATATGTATACCTGTAAGTCACTCCTATGGCAGGCCTTGACAATCCTGAAGGCAGAGTGCTTGGTTTTATGTGAGATGGTGCTCTAGCATGAGCTGAGCCTGTCTGCAGCTTTTGGAACCATGTCCTTATAGCTGTTCTATGATATAGCCGTACCATATACTCTTAAGTGCATTAAAATCCGTGCACTTAATGCTAACTTTGGTTTGGCTTTATCAAAACATGTTGTGTAAGGTGTCAAACACTTTGGAATACTACCCCCCCGCCAATTCTGGCGGCGGGGGTAGCATTCCACCCTTCTAGAGGGAGAAGACATGTAGTTACTGCTTTACCCAGTTAAAGTTAAACAGAGCCTCAGCATCACAAAATGGATGCTGCTGCCACAAGTCTGACCTCCTGCTGCTGGACGAAACTCCGGCAGGGGAGGCCTGGACAATAGATTTCCTGCCTTCGAAGGTGCTAGCACCTCCCCAGACAGGCTTTTAGTGTATTGGGGCAGGGAGGGCTGAGAAATGAGACACTGCCTGGGACACACAAGGTGCTCCATGCATAGCCCGGTTCAAACCAGTTGCTGGGGCACTCCTGCCCCAGCTCTGGCACGAAACTGGACAAAGGGAAAGGGGTGTAACCACCCCCTTCCCAGGTTCCACCCATAGGAGGGATCTAGCAGGTAATCCAGCCCCTTAGTTTGGTATAAAGTTAGGTGCTGTGTCTAGAGACATTAGATTATCCTGGAAAGAAACTGGGAAACGAAACTCTTGTACCTTCGACATACCATATCGACTGGAAGACTGAAGACATCTCCCTTGTGGTCTAGGAGTGACCACCCTGTTCAAACAGGCACCACCAGTACCTCGCCGGGTTGCTATGTCGGTGCTCCTGACGGAACCCGACGACTCAGCTACTCTGGACTGGACTTCCAGACTTCCCGGACTCTGACCCACATCCACAGCAAAGCTGAGACCCATGGCGGACACGAGAGATGTGGGACCAGACTCCCTGGACATCCTGCAAATTGCTAACTGCATCGACTCCTGAGGTAACTCGCAGTTGTGCATTGGGGCACAAGAAGCCCCAGACCCGAGCAGTATCTGCACTAGAGCTCAGTCGTGGGGCCTGCTCCTGCATTTCAGCTCGACGCGTCTTCCCGGTTGCTAGCCGTTGGCTTGTGAGCCCTCTGAAGACGATCCTTTGCTTTTTCAATGCTTGCCTGGTTGCTCTGGGCTTGTTCCAGCTTCCTTCCAAAAGAGAAGCTCCTCAGGCCTTGCTGGTCTGAACTGAAGCGAATCTTCACATCCTCCGTGGGTTGCGGTTACCAAGGCTTGTTGGGTCCAATCCGGATACCGACACCGCAGTCAACTAGAGCCTTCGTGGGACAGCTCGACTCCAGCTCCTGGTCGTCGTCAATGCCTCCTGGTCCTCGTGGCTAAAGAGACAAGCTTCACCTCTTCACCTGTTTGCATCGCGACATCACCTAGTTCCATCCTGGTTCCATCCTGGTCACTGGCTTTCAGGTTCTTCAGCTCCTTGATCCACCCTTGGATCCACCCGGACACTCTTCCTTCGGCCGCCTGCAGTACTTCTTTTGCAGGTCTCCATTGAAAGCATCGACGAAACCCGACACGAAAAGACACCTATGCACCCGGCTTCCCTGGGTGAGGTTA
This sequence comes from Lissotriton helveticus, assembly GCF_964261635.1. Classification (NCBI taxonomy): domain Eukaryota; kingdom Metazoa; phylum Chordata; class Amphibia; order Caudata; family Salamandridae; genus Lissotriton; species Lissotriton helveticus. The sequence goes on from NC_136059.1 coordinate 1,913,654,898, forward strand.
CTCGAGTACTCCGGTGCTCCCGTGGGTATTGACTATCCAAGTGTCCTAGTTTAAAGGAGTTTCACCGTAGTCCACCCGGAAGTGTCCCTAATCAGTAACTTTGTGACTTCTTCGTTCTCCATTGTAAGTCAATGGTAGCTTGCGTCTGTGTTCCCACACTGCACACATCTCTCCCGTGGGTCTCCTACTTCCAAACCTTTGGTCCTGTAGTGTAGCCCCAGCGATTCCCTAGGCCCTAGGCCTATTCACCTTTCCTGAAGTGGTTCTTATACCACTTACTTATGTATATGGTTCGTGAGGCCCCTAGGGCAGAATTGTATTTGTGCAACTTATAGTATCCTTAATGAGTAACGTGTAACGTATCTCAAACTCTGACCTCATAAAGAGTGCAGAGGGGTTGTGTTAGTAATAAATACATATATATTTGATATATACCTTGTGTGTTGTCCTTTCATTTGATATTCAAGGGATTATTATTGGTAAAACAGCTGGCTTCACGTGCTCTCTGATGTTTTAGCCTAAGACTGCTTTGTCCATGCTACCACTAGGATAGCTGTTCTATAAGGTTGACTTTACAACCATCACCATAAGGGTTGTTTGGACTGGTGCAGGGTGCCAACTAGAATAGTGGACATCATATACCAGGCCAACTTCTCACATTGGAGTGCAGCGGTTGGGATAAGAGCTTGCTGATTGTTTTACCATATAATCTTAAGATATCATTTGAAAGATCACATTAAGGTACCTAGAGGTACATATAAATCAAGTCTTAAATACTTAAACATGGTGAGCAAAAGAACAATGGAATTAACCCAGATCTCTTGACTGGGGGTGAATGTATGATTTATTCAACATTCCGTCCATCATTTGTTTGCGTAGCACACAGGCCCACTAGTAGCATTTGATTCACGCACCCTGGGCACAGGTAATACCACTTTACTAGGTACTTACATACAAATAATATATGCCAATTTGGTATAAGCCAATGTAACCATGTTTTAAGGAGAGAGCACAAACACTTTAGCACTAGTTAACAGTGGTAAAGTGCACAGGGTCCTAAGGCCAACAATAATGATTTCAGCAAAATATTAGAGGAGGAAAGCAAAAGTTCTGTGGATGACTTTGCAATGAGGGCCATGTTCAACATCGCCCAGGCAGGATGAGCTATTCGCTTGCCTACTGTTACCTATTTTGAGCAAGGGTAGCTCAGACCAGTGCACCCCTTGTGCAACGATACAGTGAAATGGCCCTGATTTGCCATTCTGGCACTGGGATTGCCAGATATAGATTTAAAACCTCAGCAAAACATAGTGGATCACACTCAAGGCAGGCAAATAACATCTGAGACAATTCTAGTGCTTGTTGTTTGTTTTCCAATGCAAAACTACGAATACTAGAAAACAGCCTAGGACAAAGGAGTCACATCAGATATGGGACAAGGCAGGATCTGCCCATCCCTGCATAAACAATGCTTCTTTGAAACACTTGTCAAAATGCAGTCTTTGTATTTGTATTCCTGAATTTCTGCACAAATCCAGCTATAGCTAAGGCTAATAGAGTGCTGTCCATAACAACTGAGATGCATAATATCTATGTCAGAGAAAGGGAGCGAATGATATCAGCAGCACCAGCAGCTGCAGAGGGCAGCACCAGCAGTAGCATCATAGGAAATGCCATGGGCCCCAGCATTTCATGTGTTTGTTTTCTCGGTCTTGGCTAGACAGTGCATTCATTGTCTTGAAGAGACATGTGTTTAATCCGTGGGCTTCCGCCCACCCATAGGTTTTTCATTTGCTCCCTCCATCATTGCTCTCATATCTTTCATCCCCGTTTGTCCATCGCATGAATGCGTCATGCCTCTTCCTGTGTTTGGCCCTCCCCCAGAGCAGAGACCAAGTACTTGTGTCCATCCATTGCTCTTGTTTTTGGAGGACTTCTGTTTTTGTCTTGGAGCACTCCATAGGAGTGCTCGTATGTTCACTAGCCCCGTCTTCTGCCATCCAACCCCAAGCATGTTACTGCTTTCCGTCTGCAGATAGATAATTCAATAATGTGTGACTTTGTTTATTCCCTTCCTCACCCGCCCTCGCACTGTTTCTGTACCATTGTGTGAGTTTTAAAAAATGTGTTTCATTGATAAACAAAAATCTGAAATGGAAACTGAGCACTCCATACAAGTACTTGTGTTTTCACAATCTCCGTCTCCTCCCATCCGCCTCAAGCCTCTTCTTTCTGTCTGCAGATCAATTGTACAAGAATGTGTGACTATCTTTATTGCCTTCCTCACCCTTCCTCATGCCATTTCTATATAATGTTGGGACTTTTTAAACATTTCCTTATGATTCATTAGTAAAAATATGTCTAAAATAGAAACCAAGAAATTAAGTCAGGCAGCACCCAAATGTGCTCTTTTTATTTGCCTACCGTTTATTTTTCACTGCTTGCCTTTGATTTACTTTTCACACTCCAAGTTCACCCATGCGACCCCTCTCATTGAAACATAATTTCCCGTCTTCCAGCTTCTGGAACATAAGTCACAATGGAGCACAGTACAGCTGAAGCAGATAACGACATGTCTGCTGTGGGGGTTGGGCTCAGGCAGTTGTTGCATGGGTGCTTCATTTCATTTCAGAAATCACTGCTCTCCAGTCAGAACCAAATGCAGGCTCATCACCCTTCTCTGGCAGGAAAGCAGACTCACAGCAATTTTGTTACATTATATGTCTTTTTTTTCCTAAGCAGAAAAAAACGAACTTGTAACTTTTGATTTTTTCCAGGCTCCTTCAGCAGAAAAACTTTGAGGGATTTATCATCCACCCCTGCACTTCCCATTTCATCGCCTCTTTGATGAAATGACAGCCACAGAATCTGCAATTATGTATACAACCAATTTTTCTTTTTATCCATGCTCCTCTTCCCTCGTAAATCGGAGGGGGTGCAACAGAAGCCATGCTGTACGCCAGCTAGGCCAACATGAAAGGTGTTTTCGGATCCAACACATTTAGGGCCATTTGTACGACTGAAGCAATTTGTAGGTTCCTAATTGCGACTTTTTGCGATTTGCAATTACGAACCCGGAAAATGTGATGTGCAATGTGATCACAATTGACATACCTTATCAATATTCTTGAGGTAGGTCGCAATTTGCGACCCTTTGGGAATCGCTTAAAAACACAGAGATGATGGTGGTCTGATGGGGACAGCAGACCACCAAGTCTGGGTCTGCTTTTACATAAAGCAACACTTTTTTTAAATGCAGCCTGTTTTCTTCAAAGGAAAACGGGATGCGTTTCAAAAAGAAAAATGAAAAGTTTCTGTTTCATTTTTAGGTCTCGGCTAGCCGCGCGAAGCGCGTCTCCGCCGAGCCCCTATTGTTGCCATGTGAGCTTCCCAGGAGACAATCCTGGCCGCGCGCATCGCCTTGGAGGCGATTCCAAACTGCCACGCGCACGTGAACGAGCGCTGCGGCCAGGCGCTGTCTCCTAGGAAGCTCAAAACACCACACACACGCATGCACATACACACACAGACACACACGCCGTCGCACACATCATACACACACACACGAGTGCACCGAGCCCCCCCCCAACTTACCAGTTCAATGTAGAGGGACTCCGCTCTCCTTCTGGCGTCCCGAGACGCTTTCACTCCGCCTGCCTTCTTTTCCGGTGCAGACGCAGCCCCGCCCCCGTCACAGGCGACTTTGCCTGACTTCCGGACACATCGCGGAAGGAGTTTGTATGTTTCCAAGCCTGACTCGACTGTATTGGAGCGCTATACCTGAGCACCCTTTGCGTCACACCAGGGCAAATTCATTTTGCGGAACTCACGGCTGATATCGCCCTGACCAGCAAACATGTCCATGTGTATGCCATCCTAGCTAATTACTCCAGCGCAACTCAAACTGAGCTACAGGTCTCCCTGGAAAACCGCCCCCTTCACGAGCGGTGTCCCTGCCTGCACCAAACCCTTCTGCGTACCCCCCTGCGTATGCATTATTTTACCATTCTTCACCCCCTCCCCAAAATTTGTACTCGTGCCTTCCATACCCCCCACTTGCTCTCCCTGCGCATTTAAACTTCCCTGGACTCATCCTCATCCGTTGTGCATGCTCCTGAATCCCTGCCCTGCTATCTCCAGTATTTGCTGCCGCCAACCTACCACACGCTAAAGCAACCCGATCGTCCTCTCTCCCCTATGTAACCATGCTCCCTGTGCCTATTCCGATCCTCTGGTGACCACCCAAACTCTATCGGCCAGGACACACCCCCTCACAGAGGAAGCCACTCCTGCTTGTGGCAAACACCGCAACTCGTGCCCTCCACCAATGCAAACTGTGTCAGATGCCCAAAGCACTTCCGGAAGGCCACAACCCCCACCGCCTATATCCCGACTCCTGATCACCACCCTGTCCTCTGTCGCCAGAAGCGCCTTGTAACCTAGTGCCATTCATCTCGCGCCATCGTGCTCAGTAGTAGTGCGTGTGTTTAGTGTATCCCTGCCCCGTGTGCCGTCCCTCTCGCCTCACTCTCTCTCCTCCTTTCCTCTTACCTTATTCCATTCTCCCCCCCCCCCCACCAACCCCCCCAGCTGTTGGATGTACACGCAAAAGCACGGAAGATGTAAATGTAAATGTATGAAACTTATATAGCGCAGGACTTACCCTGGGGCATCTCCGCGCTTGCTTAGGGAACCCGTCCTGGTATTCCCCTGTGAGAAACCCCGGCAGGGTATCCACAAGGTGAAAGCCAGGCATCCCGCCGCGAGGGGCCGATGTGGAGATTAAGCAAGCTATTGCCCAGAGTCGCAGAGTGTGACCCCGTGAGTCGAGTAGGCACCGGAGCGAGAATTGTCGAGACCGTGGAATTTATGAGCCCGAGACCCGCCGAGGTGGGGAATCGAACCCTGGTCCACGGTCGATCTCAGATTCCGGGTCTGCCGCCTCTAACCACTGAGCCACACTTCTCCACTTCTCCAGATGTAAATGAGGCACCCAGCAAAAGAATCCTATGCATTGAATTCCGGACAACAAACACCGCACAGAGTGCCTGCATGCCGCGTCCTCATCTCGAACGTGTGCACTTTAAAGAAGGAAACAATCTAACAGCAATTACTCTGGAAACATCTGAGGTCATCAGCAGTTTCCAAGATGCACCGCTAGTTGCGCCTCTGCTGCTGCCCTGGGAAAGTATCAGGACTTCATAGGACCAAACAAGTCCTGTATACAGAAAGGGCCTGCCCTTCTCAAAAATATTGACTACGAGAGTACAGCACTAACAAGTCCTGGAACCGGTCACTGCGTGCACAGCCTTTGGACTCCCAGGGAAGTGTAGCGCCTAGAACCGTGTCCTGGGCCACCCTACTTCCAATGGTAAACTTGTGAATTACACACACTCACGCACCTCCTCCGTAAGCATGCTGGTCTCCCTGCCCGTAATTGCTAAATGACTGCCGACATCCCTCCCTGCTCAGGTGATAGAGGGGGCCGATCTGGGCCCTGATGGGACACTGAACCGGAGCTGCATGCCCCCCCGCCCAACTGTACCAACTCCTCCCGTTGACCCCCCTCCTCTCCCACACCACCAACACACATGTATACGGCGCACCCTGCTGTGCCTGGTGGAGCAGCCCCCTCCCTCCGTACCCACCCAATTCGCCAGACCGCAACATAAGCCATAGCCGGCCTTCCCTGTTCTCATCTGATAAATTCCTTTCTTGGTACTGCCCCTTCTCTCCTTTCACCCTCCTACTCCCTAGCAGCCTAGGTTAGTGCCCCCTACCCTCCCTAACCCCTCGCTTACCCTGGCGCGCTTTTTCTCCCTCCCACCTTACTCACTTTGCGCTGCGACTTCACCAGAGACAAGGTTCCACCCACTCGTGCGGCTTCTACTCCTCCTCTGGCCACCAATATTGTTTAGGGCCTTACGCCCTGCCTTCCTTTAACACCATTTTATCGTGACCCATAACCGACACACATCTTCTTGTCTGGCCTTAGCTACTAAATAAACAAGCATTTGCAATGCAATCGGTCTCGCATTTACGGGAGTTTAAGGTATTGGCATTGTAAACGACAATGTGTTTTATTTAGGTTTCAAAATCCAAAACATAATAAAAGGCATTGTCATTTACAATGCCAATAGCTCAAACTTGCATAAATGCGAGACCTATTGCATTGCAAATGCTTGTTCTTGTAGAGTCTTACCTATGTGTGTTTATTAGCTTTGAGGGTTCTGGACTGGATTTCATGTAAGCTCAGGTAAGGCTTGTTTCAGTTGTTATTTTTGGTAACATCCCTTCAGACGGCTAAATTCTTGGAGAGTTGGCTCCATTCTGTACTTTCACTGTCTCACTCCCTTCCCTATTTCTCCCCCAGGTTCTATGTCTGAGGATACATTCCATCTTGTTCAGAGCATTGATACTCAATCAATCAATCAGGGGTTTGTAAAGCGTGCTACTCACCCATGAGGGTCTCAAGGCGCTAAGGGGTAGGGTGGAGCTGCTCCGGATCAGTCGAAGAGCCAGGTCTTGAGGTCCTTCATGAACGTGTGCAGAGTCGGAGAGTGTCTGATGTTCACAGAGAGCACGTTCCAGGTCTTGGCTGCGATATAGGAGAAAGCTCTCCCTCCGGTTCTGTTTCTGCGGATGCGGGGGATCTCTGCCAGGGCGAGGTCGGCGGAGCGGAGGGTCCTCTTGGGTATGTGGAAGGTGTGATGATCTGTATCATATGTTATGTGCCAGTATCTTTAATAGTTTTGAGTGTATGTGTAAGAAAATTCTTAGAATGTAAATCTGAGTAGATTGTCAGTTAATCTGTGACCGTTTGTGGAACAAAAGAGGAGTAACGCATCATTTAAAAAAAAAAGTCTCACAGCTTTGAATGTGCTTTTCAAAACAAAAAAAGTGAAGATAGTGCACATTTGGGCAAATAGTCTGTAGGAACTCTAACAGACACAGCAAGGATTTTTTTGTTCTATTTTTTTATATAAATTTAGAAGCAAAGATGCAAAATGTAACTCAACCGGCATTCTTTTTAACAAGTCCAGGAGAACCTAGCGTTAAGTGGCAAAAATGGAAAAAGATCTTTGCAAACTATGCTAGGGTGTGTGGCACAAATTTAAGCGCAGAGCGGAAACATTCTTTATTACTGCATTGTTTAGGAGGTGAGGGACAAGACGTTTTGGAACATTTACCAGAACTAAGTGCATCAGAGCAAAGGAATTTGAATGAATATGAAATAGCTATTATACAACTTGATCGTCATTACCTACCAAGGTTAAGCACAATAATGGAGAGGTATCACTTTGGGTTGCGGGAACAAAAGAAAGACGAATCTGTGGAAGAATACGTATCAGCCTTAAGGAAGCTAGCCTCGTCATGTAAATTTGGACAAACTTTGGAAGAAAGGATTAGAGATCTGTTTGTCTTGAGGTGTGCACATGATAGCATAAGAAAAGAACTTTGGTTAAAGGACGAACCACCACTAGAAGAAGTATTAGTCATCGCGAAACAATTTGAACATATGACAAAACATGTAGAAGAACTAAAAGGAGAAAAAGAGAAGACGTCTAATACGGAAACAAAAGTATATATGCAAATCAGCTCTGACCCTGTGCCTCATGGGAACAGTCCAGTCCGAACTACCAAGCCATGTATTTCCCAGAATGGAATCAAGCATCCAAGGACCGGTTTCTGGCTATCAGCCTTCATTCAGCCTGGATAGCTTGACTCCAGTGGTGTGGAGAGCCTGGGTCTCACGTCTGAGCATACCCAGCCCACTCGGGGTGAAAATTGCAAAAAACACAGTTGATGGACAGAATGTAGAACAATGTCATACACTCACCCCAGTACAAGGATCTGGGCCTAAATCCATCGTTTTTTGCACTCCACACCACCCTGGGTTAGACACTGGCTATATGCAAATCAGCTCTGACCCTGTGCCTCATGGGAACAGTCCAGTCCGAACTACCAAGCCATGTCTTTCCCAGACCGGAATCAAGCATTCAAGGGCCGGTTTCTGGCTATCAGCCTTCATTCAGCCTGGATAGCTTGACTCCAGTGGTGTGGAGAGCCTGGGACTCACGTCTGAGCATACCCAGCCCACTCGGCGTGAACATTGCAAAAAACACAGTTGATGGACAGAATGTACAACAATGTCATACACTCACCCCAGTACAAGGATCTGGGCGTAAATCCATCGTTTTTTTGCACTCCACACCACCCTGGGTTAGACACTGGCTATATGCAAATCAGCTCTGACCCTGTGCCTCATGGGAACAGTCCAGTCCGAACTACCAAGCCATGTCTTTCCCAGACCGGAATCAAGCATCCAAGGACCGGTTTCTGGCTATCAGCCTTCATTCAGCCTGGATAGCTTGACTCCAGTGGTGTGGAGAGCCTGGGACTCAGGTCTGAGCATACCCAGCCCACTCGGGGTGAAAATTGCAAAAAACACAGTTGATGGACAGAATGTAGAACAATGTCATACACTCACCCCAGTACAAGGATCTGGGCCTAAATCCATAGTTTTTTTGCACTCCACACCACCCTGGGTTAGACACTGGCTATATGCAAATCAGCTCTGACCCTGTGCCTCATGGGAACAGTCCAGTCCGAACTACCAAGCCATGTCTTTCCCAGACCGGAATCAAGCATCCAAGGACCGGTTTCTGGCTATCAGCCTTCATTCAGCCTGGATAGCTTGACTCCAGTGGTGTGGAGAGCCTGGGACTCACGTCTGAGCATACCCAGCCCACTCGGGGTGAAAATTGCAAAAAACACAGTTGATGGACAGAATGTAGAACAATGTCATACACTTACCCCAGTACAAGGATCTGGGCCTAAATCCATCGTTTTTTTGCACTCCACACCACCCTGGGTTAGACACTGGCTATATGCAAATCAGCTCTGACCCTGTGACTCATGGGAACAGTCCAGTCCGAACTACCAAGCCATGTCTTTCCCAGACCGGAATCAAGCATCCAAGGACCGGTTTCTGGCTATCAGCCTTCATTCAGCTTGGATAGCTTGACTCCAGTGGTGTGGAGAGCCTGGGTCTCACGTCTGAGCATACCCAGCCCACTCGGGGTGAAAATTGCAAAAAACACAGTTGATGGACAGAATGTAGAACAATGTCATACACTCACCCCAGTACAAGGATCTGGGCCTAAATCCATCGTTTTTTGCACTCCACACCACCCTGGGTTAGACACTGGCTATATGCAAATCAGCTCTGACCCTGTGCCTCATGGGAACAGTCCAGTCCGAACTACCAAGCCATGTCTTTCCCAGACCGGAATCAAGCATCCAAGGACCGGTTTCTGGCTATCAGCCTTCATTCAGCCTGGATAGCTTGACTCCAGTGGTGTGGAGAGCCTGGGACTCACGTCTGAGCATACCCAGCCCACTCGGGGTGAAAATTTTAAGTTTGATTTATGTTCACATATAACAATGATTGATGAAAAATTATATGTTAAAAATTTTGAAAAAAAAGTAAAAATGTTAAGGAGCGACATTTTTCCGTTGGGTTAATGAGAAAAACCCAGAAAAATGTTGGGATATTTTATAGCCACCATTGAGTTGGGTAGTCGCATAATAATGGGTAAGATTTATGTGGCTAAAAAAGGGGATGCATTATTGGATTGGCCACATCAGCGGCAACTTGGTGTACAACTTAATCCTAATGCATCACCCCAATTGCAGGTACAGGAGGTTGGGAACATGTCTTCCATGTTTTCTGATCAATTTCCTAATGTTTTTAGAGATAGTTTAGGGTGCTTGCAAGGATACAAACATCACATAAGATTGAAAGGGAATGCGGTTCCAGTGGTGGCAAAAGTAAGGAGAATCCTGATAGGTGAACAAGTGGCTGTACAAAAAGAAATAGAGAAACTTGTTGTTAATAAGATAATTGAGCCTGTTGAGCCACAGAATGGTTGGCTCCTGTCGTCATAGCTAAGAAACCGTCAGGCGAAATTCGCTTATGCATTGATTTACGTCCCCTAAATAGGGAGGTGGTAGTGGATAAATTTCCGTTGCCGAACAGAGACGAAATGGTTGGAACACTAGAAGGTGCAAAGTATTTTACAACACTGGATTTGGCTTCCGCATACCACCAGGTGGAATTAGATGAAGCTTCGCAGGAATTAACAGCATTTGTTACTCCTATGGGCACATTTAAATTTAGGAGAATGCCTTTTGGGCTCATTTCGGCAGCTTCAGTATTCCAACGCATTATGTCTAAAATTCTTAAAGGTCTGAGAGGTGTAAAATGTTACCAAGACAATTTGTTAATTTATGGTAATAACATTCAGGAACACAATAAACGTGCGTGTGCTGTGTTGGAACGTTTGAATGAGGCAGGTCTGTCATTAAAACAAGAAAAATGTAAATTTGGAGTTGAAGAGGTCAATTACTTAGGACATCGAATAGCATGTAAAGGAGTTTTTCCAAAAAGGCAACTTGTTGAGTCAATAGATAAAATCGCAGAGCCAGTTAATAAGGAAGAGCTTCTTTCTTTTCTGGGCATGGTAGAATTTTATGGAAAATTTATAACAAATTTTGCTGTCAAGACTTTCAATTTAAGAAAATAACAGCAAAAAATGTGGTATTTGAGTGGACAAGTGAGTGTAAGTATGAGTTTGAGGGTATAAAGGATGAGTTGAAGAAAGCTCCTATCTCTTCATGCTTTTATTCCTGGATTTCCAACATACATGTTCACTGATGCAAGTGATAAGGGACTTGGCGCAGTACTGATTCAAAGAAGAAATGGGAAGGAATTTTAAATTGGTTGTTCCTCAAGGTGTCTTAGAGGTTCCGAGTTAAACTATTCTGTAATAGAGAAAGAATCCTTGGCAATCTGATCATAAACCTTTAAAATAGGTATTTTTGAAGAAAGGTGTAGATGCAATATCATCCAGGATTAGGAAGTGGATTATTACATTACAAGAATTTGACTTCGAAGTACAATATATACCTGGTGTAGCAAATAAATCTGCTGATTGTTTGTCAAGATTAGTAGATAGGAATTCTGTAAATGATGAGGATTTGTATGAAAATGAAGAAGTGATTAATGTGTGCAAAGTTACAGAGGGTGTTGTGGAGGAAGGCGAATGGAAAAAAGAATTGGAGAAAGACGAAGAGATAATCAAGGTTATGAATTTATTGAGGGAGAATAAACGATTAACAAAACCCTGGCCCCTTGTTTGTGAAGAACTTTCAATAACAGATGGCATGTTGACACGTGGTACGAAACTTGTACCTCCGTTTGGTGTTAGAAAAAGACTACTATCACATGCATATTGTGGACACTTAGGGATTGTAAAAACTAAGGAAATGATGCACATGCAATTTTGGTGGCCTGGCATGGACTTAGAGATAGAAAGAATGGTTAGGGAATGTATTGAATGTTGCGCCAGCGATAACATTCTTAAAACCAAGCAAATGCCTATGGTTTGCAGAGAGTTGCCACGTTATCCTTGGGATGAGGTTGCCATGGATATATTAGGTCCACTTAGTGGTGTTTCTGATACCCCTTATTTAATAGTACTTATGGATCTATATTCTAGATGGATCGAGGTATGTGCTGTTAGAGACATTACTTCCGATTCTGTCATTAAGTTTTTAGGAAATGTTTTCAAGAGGGAAAGTTTTCCTAATAGTATTTTATCTGACAATGTACCACAATTTTGTTCAAGTTTGTTTCAGAGTTTTATTAAAAAAATTGGAATTCTTCATAAAAGGTGCTCTTTATACCATCCTGAGACTAATGGAGCAGTGGAGAGAGTGAATTAAACTCCTAAGGAATGTATACAGCTTGCTAGGGTAAATGGGTTGAATTGGAAGGATGCTCTTCAGGACAGGATTAATGCATATCGTTGTTCTCCACATTCCACTACTGGAAAATCACCGTTTGAGCTGTTTAAAGGAAGAGTTCCTAATACTTTGTGGTGTCCTGGATGGATGAAGTGGAATAAAGGTTTAGTTGATAACGGCTTAGGAGAATGGAGAGAAAGAGAGTTGAATAAACAATGGTGTAGGAAAAAGTATTTTGATGAGAAAAAATGTGTGCAATTTCAAGAAGTGAAGATAGGTGATCTAGTTAAGATAAAAACACCAGTTGGTTGCAAATCGTGGTCAAAGTATACCAATGTTAGACCTGTTATAAAAGTTTTCAAGAATGCTGTTAAAACACTAGATGGGAGAATTTGGAACAAAAGTCGGTTAGTTGTAATTAAAGCTAATGATTCATGTCAAGAAGATTCTGATGTTAATAACAATTTGTTCAATTCTGTAAAGATCTCCACAGATGGTTCCACATCTTTATTTATTATTTTTTTTTTAAAGACCTTTATTGTACATATCCAGTATAACACAGCGTAAGGCCTACAACCCCTCGGGCCGGCCGCAACAGCAATAGAGTTCAGGCATCTTAAACAGGATAACACAGCCGCGTGGCCGACAACCCGGGGGTCCGGCGGCGAATAGAAACCAAGCGTACCATAATTCAAACATTTTTAGGTATACGATATGGCTTAGGTCTGAGATTTTTACTTAAACCAAATAACAAAACTTTCCATGTAAATTAAAAGCACGTGAAGTACCCACATCTTTATTTGATGGTAAAAAAAGGAGTCAAAGAACTCGCAGGGCTCCTGCTTACATGAAAGATGATGTGTGATTTTGTGTTTGTCTTAATTTCATTTTGTATTGCTGTATTTGCTTAATTTTCAATTTGTATTTCAGTAATTTTATAAAATGATTTTCTTCATTTTCATTTTATTTTGTCTCGTTGAGAAGGGAGATATGTGATGATCTGTATCTTATGTTATGTGCCTGTATCTTTAATAGTTTAGAGTGTATGTGTAGGGAGATTCTTAGAATGTAAATCTGAGTAGATTGTCAGTTAATCTGTGACCGTTTGTGGCTGAGGTGAATAAAACCTACATGCTAAAACAACCACTGAAAAGTATAATTATTTACATGTGGTGAACACCACAGAAGGATACTCTCTTGTTTAGGTATTTGGGTCCAATGTTGTTGAGGGATTTGTAGGCGTGGGTGAGGAGTTTTAAGGTGATCCTCTTGTCGACGGGGAGCCAGTTGAGGCCTCATAGGTGTTGGGTCAGGTGCTTGTGCCGTGGTGTCCTGAGGACGAGTCTGGCTGCTGGGTTCTGGATGGTTTGGAGTTTGTGTAGAGGATTTCTCTTGATTCTGGCATAGAGGGCGTTGCAGTAGTCCAGTCTGGTGGGTTATGAGGGCTTGAGTGACAGTTCTTATGCAGTGGGGGGGGATACTCAGGGACTTTCAGCCGATCCTCATTGCCGAAACCTTACTTAACTGTGGATGATCCCGGGTCTCCTCAATCCGCGAGCTCAGGCAGGGAAAGATTTGGGCGAGAGAAGCTCCCTTGGTCACTCCGCCATTATCCTCACACGGTCTGCCCGCCTCTATGGATCCACATTGTCATTGACAAACAGCACATATTTCATTGAAATGGCCACTAAATTAGCCCATGAAAGAGAGTTTTAAGGATAAAACTATAGTGCACACAAGTGATAATGTGTGGAAATCAGGTTTATGTGCTATTTATCATTTGTTTATCACCAAGTAAAAGTGTCTTGCTTTGTTTTGATCCTATTAAATTCTTTGTTTCCATCACACTTACAAAAAATATGCTTCATTTTTGTTTCCCGACCTCCTGAATGTGTACAGTTCATTTACAGGTATCTACATTTTGTTGCATATTACAAAAAACTACATCCTTCAGCCAGCCTTTCCTTTCATACTCTCTATACCACAGGAAGATTATCACATAATTCACTTTACTTTTCTTTCTCCCACTGCAAAGTGAGCGGAGTTGGTAAACACCAATCCCCATGTTAAAAAAGAAACTAAGCAGCAATTTGTCAAAAAACATAGGGGCAGATTTACAAGCCCCTTGCACCACTTTTGCGTCATTTGTAACATGGGAAAAATGACGCTAAAGTGGCGCAAGGGGCTTGTAAATCTGCCCCATAGCCTTTACATTTGACCTCTGTCATTGAAGCACATCAAAAATAACAAGGTAAATTCAGAATTTAAAGGATCTTTATTTATTGCTTGTTCTTTCCCAACCCACCAAAAATCAGCTTCTGACCTATGAATGGCTCGTGACCCTCAGTTTAGGAAACACTGGTCTAAGAAATCAAACATAGATTCTCTAATGTGTCTGAAAGTGAAATGGCATGCAGATTGATGTCATATAAGGGGTTTGGATGGATTCAGGTGGTGATTTCCAGGCTGCAGCTGATCCATGCACAGCACCACAAAGGGCAGTGAAGAAGCATTGTATCATAACCTTATAGCAGTATAGAACCAAAGTGGCTATAAAGTGCGTTGACTGCACAGCTTTTATCCCTTGTCCCATTATCTTCCCCCATATCTTAGGAGGCTCCTATATTCTCCATCAGCATTCATTGGTTTCCACAGAACAAAGAGAAGCAGTCGAGAGGTGTCTGGTGTGGCACATCCTCCCCCGCCTTTCTCCAGGTCTTCACAAGTAACAGTAATGAAATGGTTTGCAACATATTTTGTCACCTATTTGCCGCAAATAAAGCTGACAAAACTCTCTTGAGCCCCACATCTCTTCAACAAAGAGTTCTGGTTGGCTTCATCCTTGATCCAATGTGCTTCAACATGTAAATGAAATCCTTGACCTTTCTCCTCTTTTTTGACTTAAATGCTGATGACACCAACAGCACATAAAAGTCCCCCCCCTGCTCCCCCAGAGGACATAACGTGTCAGGGTTCAGGTGAGATGGCTGAACCACGGGTACTGGAGGTACTGGATAAAAGGTCCATGGAGGCTGAAACAGCAACACTAAATTGCGAACTATTAGTGTCTTTCATGTACACACTGTCTGGGTTAGGGTCCTTTCTGAGTCCTGAGCAACAGAGCCCTGTTTAGTCCTCAGAGGAACTTAGTCCTGCATTGCAATGTGTTGCGTGATTGCATTGCTTTCTGATACTTGCTGTAGTTCGCATCCATTTTGCCATGCTTCACTGCTTGTTGTTTTTCTCTTTACAGTTCCCTTGGCTCCCTTTAGTCTACTCTTGTCCTTGAACTGCAGGTTGTGCTGTCTCTTGTCCTTTTTCTTGTAGAGTCTTACCTATGTGTGTTTATTAGCTTTGAGGGTTCTGGACTGGATTTCATGTCAGCTCCGGTAAGGCTTGTTTCAGTTCTTATTTTTGGTAACATCCCTTCAGATGGCTAAATTTTTGGAGAGTTGGCTCCATTCTGTACTTTCACTGTCTCACTACCTTCCCTATTTCTCCCCCAGGTTCTATGTCTGAGGATACATTCCATCTTGTTCACAGCATTGATACTCAACCAATCAATCAGGGGTTTGTAAAGCGTGCTACTCACCCATGAGGGTCTCAAGGCGCTAGGGGGTAGGGGGAGCTGCTCCGGATCACTCGAAGAGCCAGGTCTTGAGGTCCTTCCTGAACGTGTGCAGAGTCGGGGAGTGTCTGATGTTCACAGAGAGCCCGTTCCAGGTCTTGGCTGCGATGTAGGAGAAAGCTCTCCCTCCGGTTCTGTTTCTGCGGATGCGGGGGATCTCTGCCAGGGCGAGGTCGGCGGAGCGGAGGTTCCTCTTGGGTATGTGGAAGGATACTCTCTTGTTGAGGTATTTGGGTCCAATGTTGTTGAGAGATTTGTAGGTGTGGGTGAGGAGTTTTAAGGTGATCCTCTTGTCGACAGGGAGCCAGTTGAGGCCTCATTGGTGTTGGGTCAGGTGCTTGTGCCGTGGTGTCCAGAGGACGAGTCTGGCTGCTGGGTTCTGGATGGTTTGGAGTTTGTGTAGAGGATTTCTCTTGATTCTGGCATAGAGGGCGTTGCCATAGTCCAGTCTGGTGGGTTATGAGGGCTTGGGTGACGGTTCTTCTGCAGTGGGGGGATACTCAGGGACTTTCAGCGGATCCTCAATGCCGAAACCTTACTTAACGTTCTTTCAAACAACCTAAGTGAGCTCCTGTCGTGGATGACATCACATCTGACTACGAAAACATCCTGCTGACCGGCATACCAAGAATCTACTTTGTCCCACTAGGAGCAGCCTCAGTCAAGTACCTCCGCTGGTATCCAGCTCTTAAAGGTTTGATCACATTACTTGAAATTTTAATGACTCTTGACTAGCTCCTCGTAGAAGCCAGAAGTCCATTCAAGTTCTAATACACAAGCCTAGATGGAAGAGTAGCCAACTAACTAGTACCCAAATTCCTCATCTTTGGTGAATCATGTGGAATTCTAAGCACTGACTCTCTCCAAATGGAAACTCTGCTCTTAAAAAAAAAATCATAAACACTAAATCAGTCCATCTGTGATGATCTGTGTCAATGATGTACAGTCACTTTTCTGAGCTCGTCCAATGAATGAATTTAATACTCTGATCTTGCGAGTATTACATTTATTCTGGAGACAAAAAGGTTGGAGGTCCAATCAAAATGCTGCTCTCTCTTGGCGAATTGCTTCTCGTCTCTAGAGGATGCACAATGTATAGGCGCATGAACTCAAAATAAGAAATAACATTCCCCATAAGGCCACAGATCTTCCATGGCATCTTGGAATTAGCTGTGACTATCTTGATGATATCAAGTATAAGTTCTGGAGTCCAGAGCATTCTTGCTAAGCGCTCAAAATACTTTGTTGCTGCAACAAGGACCCTGTTACCAGACACTTGATTGAAGCCTTGGAGATTGTTTATAAATTGAACTCGGAGAATGGCATGCAAATTGATGTCATATAAGGGGTTTGGATGGATTCAGGTGGTGATTTCCAGGCTGCAGCCGATGCACGAACAGCACCACAAAGGGCAGTGAAGAAGCATTGTATCATAACCTTATAGCAGTATAGAACCAAAGTGGCTATAAAGTGCGTTGACTGCACAGCTTTTATCCCTTGTCCCATTATCTTCCCCCATATCTTAGGAGGCTCCTATATTCTCCATCAGCATTCATTGGTTTCCACAGAACAAAGAGAAGCAGTCGAGAGGTGTCTGGTGTGGCACATCCTCCCCAGCCTTTCTCCAGGTCTTCACAAGTAACAGAAATGAAATGGTTTGCAACATATTTTGTCACCTATTTGCAGCAAATAAAGCTGGCAAAACTCTCTTGAGCCCCACATCTCTTCAACAAAGAGTTCTGGTTGGCTTCATCCTTGATCCAATGTGCTTCAACATGTAAATGAAATCCTTGACCTTTCTCCTCTTTTTTGACTTAAATGCTGATGACACCAACAGCACATAAAAGTCCCCCCCCCTGCTCCCCCAGAGGACATAACGTGTCAGGGTTCAGGTGAGATGGCTGAACCACGGGTACTGGAGGTACTGGATAAAAGGTCCATGGAGGCTGAAACAGCAACACTAAATTGCGAACTATTAGTGTCTTTCATGTACACACTGTCTGGGTTAGGGTCATTTCTGGGTCCTGAGCGACAGAGCCCTGTTTAGTCCTCAGAGGAACTTAGTCCTGCATTGCAATGTGTTGCGTGATTGCATTGGCTTTCTGATACTTGCTGTAGTTCGCATCCATTTTGCCATGCTTCACTGCTTGTTGTTTTTCTCTTTACAGTTCCCTTGGCTCCCTTTAGTCTACTCTTGTCCTTGAACTGCAGGTTGTGCTGTCTCTTGTCCTTTTTCTTGTAGAGTCTTACCTATGTGTGTTTATTAGCTTTGAGGGTTCTGGACTGGATTTCATGTCAGCTCCGGTAAGGCTTGTTTCAGTTCTTATTTTTGGTAACATCCCTTCAGATGGCTAAATTTTTGGAGAGTTGGCTCCATTCTGTACTTTCACTGTCTCACTACCTTCCCTATTTCTCCCCCAGGTTCTATGTCTGAGGATACATTCCATCTTGTTCACAGCATTGATACTCAATCAATCAATCAGGGGTTTGTAAAGCGTGCTACTCACCCATGAGGGTCTCAAGGCGCTAGGGGGTAGGGGGAGCTGCTCCGGATCACTCGAAGAGCCAGGTCTTGAGGTCCTTCCTGAACGTGTGCAGAGTCGGGGAGTGTCTGATGTTCACAGAGAGCCCGTTCCAGGTCTTGGCTGCGATGTAGGAGAAAGCTCTCCCTCCGGTTCTGTTTCTGTGGATGCGGGGGATCTCTGCCAGGGCGAGGTCGGCGGAGCGGAGGTTCCTCTTGGGTATGTGGAAGGATACTCTCTTGTTGAGGTATTTGGGTCCAATGTTGTTGAGAGATTTGTAGGTGTGGGTGAGGAGTTTTAAGGTGATCCTCTTGTCGACAGGGAGCCAGTTGAGGCCTCATTGGTGTTGGGTCAGGTGCTTGTGCCGTGGTGTCCCGAGGACGAGTCTGGCTGCTGGGTTCTGGATGGTTTGCAGATTGTGTAGAGGATTTCTCTTGATTCTGGCATAGAGGGCGTTGCCATAGTCCAGTCTGGTGGGTTATGAGGGCTTGGGTGACGGTTCTTCTGCAGTGGGGGGGATACTCAGGGACTTTCAGCGGATCCTCAATGCCGAAACCTTACTTAACGTTCTTTCAAACAACCTAAGTGAGCTCCTGTCGTGGATGACATCACATCTGACTACGAAAACATCCTGCTGACCGGCATACCAAGAATCTACTTTGTCCCACTAGGAGCAGCCTCAGTCAAGTACCTCCGCTGGTATCCAGCTCTTAAAGGTTTGATCACATTACTTGAAATTTTAATGACTCTTGACTAGCTCCTCGTAGAAGCCAGAAGTCCATTCAAGTTCTAATACACAAGCCTAGATGGAAGAGTAGCCAACTAACTAGTACCCAAATTCCTCATCTTTGGTGAATCATGTGGAATTCTAAGCACTGACTCTCTCCAAATGGAAACTCTGCTCTTAAAAAAAAAATCATAAACACTAAATCAGTCCATCTGTGATGATCTGTGTCAATGATGTACAGTCACTTTTCTGAGCTTGTCCAATGAATGAGTTTAATACTCTGATCTTGCGAGTATTACATTTATTCTGGAGACAAAAAGGTTGGAGGTCCAATCAAAATGCTGCTCTCTCTTGGCGAATTGCTTCTCGTCTCTAGAGGATGCACAATGTATAGGAGCATGAACTCAAAATAAGAAATAACATTCCGCATAAGGCCACAGAACTTCCATGGCATCTTGGAATTAGCTGTGACTATCTTGATGATATCAAGTATAAGTTCTGGAGTCCAGAGCATTCTTGCTAAGCGCTCAAAATACTTTGTTGCTGCAACAAGGACCCTGTTACCAGACACTTGATTGAAGCCTTGGAGATTGTTTATAAATTGAACTCGGAGAAGTATTCCAAGAAATTAAAGTTTTGTTTGCAAATGGGCTTGAGTTAGCAAATGTACTAACCAGCTTCCCACATATATAACGCGATACAAACTCAACAGATGTTAGTCCAAAAATTCTGTACATCACGATCCTATATATTTTACACTACACATCATATGTCCTAGTCAACCTATAGCAACCAATGCTCTGCTACCAAGTATTACTGGTGCAGCGCGGCTCCAAAAATACTTCATAAACCACCACAAATAAACCCACGGAACCTCTTACAATATCCTTCAAATTTGGCCCCATCATTCTAACTGTCCATCCATACACACATTTAATCTGTTCTAAGGATTCAGTATGGGTTAAATAAGGGAGTCGCGGAGCTATAGTGGAGTGCCTGAACTACACTTTATAAATTATTTACAACTGCAGTTTTATTTCTAAGAACCATGGCCTTCATTACAGTAAGGAAAATAATATCACCCCACTATTCATATTTAGATTTGGATCTGCTAGTAAAAGTTGACGATAGGAAGTATCAAGTCCAGCTTAATTCTTCATTTATCTAATTTTTATTTTCTCAATTTTTAATTTTTAGCATGATCTCTATGTTTAATAAAACCAGAAGAATAGCTTAGTTTTACAATAAAATCCTGAAAGAAAAGGTTACATTTTCAATAACATTCATTTATTAGCAATGACAGCGTAAGGAAATAAGACTGTGAAATATTACCCAAGTGAAAAGACGAAGACATCAGTACAGAATGTAATAATCCCAAACGGAAACCTTTCTGCCTCTCTTCCCCTCTCTGGACGTCGCACCCATTCAAAAGTTAAAGTCAAAAGAAAAATGTTTCAAAATCCCTGAGCCTTAATGAAAAATTCCGCAGACCGACAGCATCTAGGGGGGGCAAAAATCAGATTGTAAAGCGAGTTTTTTTCAATGTCCCAAACATCCTTTTTATATCCTTTTTCACTAATTTATCTATCTAAAATTCGTAACTCTTAAATTCTGTAATGTCTGTGATTGGTCAATTTGGAGTCTTATGAGCATCACCTCATCATTCTTTATTCAAATTTCTGCTAAGTCATCATCACGCCGATGAAACTGGGGTGTCTTTGTCTAAAGTTTGACTTCCTTCGAAGTGTCCTTTAAATTGTTATTCGTCTCCGTGTTCCCACGGGTAGGATTTTGGCCTTGCTGTTATCTTTGGCTTAGGCCCCACAAAATGGCCACACTGTCCTTGACCCACACTGTTCAGTCACAGGCAGCTTGCATATCCGATTCTGGCGCATGCGCACTTCTGTCGCCATCTCGGAATATCAATCAGGCTCCATTTTCTTTTATGTGCTCGCTTAGGCCTCAATTTAGGACCTATCACGGAAACAAACACAAATAAATGTAAGTTTATTAAATAAAGCCCTTTCTGTTTACCTCCCACCTACTAATGATAACCCAGTTAGTATTTACCTAGCTTTAAGCGACATTCATGCGTAATTTGACTTACCAGTCTTCATGATTTATGCCACAAGTAAACAGACAAAAGCACATTCATGCAATTTTCTTTTAGTTTGTAACATATGTGTACATTTTATAACACAATATTCGACAAATTAGTAGATTATTTGCTTATGCAAAACATGCAAATTAATATCCCACGTGTATTTGTGTATGCAATTTACTCTAGGTTGGTTAATTTAAAAAAACACACATTTAGTACTTGTCAGTTTTATGGAGAGTCAACTTTGCAAGGGTTATACAAAATTTAGTTTTTCCACCTTGCTCCATCAACTTCCCCCTTTGGTGATTTTATCAACAAATTACCTCCTAAAATGTTGAAAATTTTATAACTCAACATGTTTCAAATTCTTTTAATTAGTACTTGTTATAATTCTGTCTCTTCTAGTTTCTTTGTGTCTTGGTACATCATTTCTTTATATTGCTCCATTTCAATGTCACCTTTTTCTCTTTCCCTGTTTTGTTTTTCTTCAATCTTTTTCTTCAAAACTCTTTTTACATTTCTTCTCTGCCTACATTGACAACTAAGTCTCGCAATTAACATTGCTATTATAATTATAGTCACTGGTATTAGTATTTTACCTATTATAGATCTACTTATTTCATAAAAACCGATTTCTAACTGCAGATAAAACTCCTACCAAATGTTTCAAGTACCCCTTCTACTTCTAATGGCTCTATTTCTTTATGTAATTGGGTAATATTCGTAATGTATTTCTCAATGTTCTGACTTTGGTCTGGGATAGAGGTGCAGCAGTGTTGGACCTTTAAAATCCCACAAACTCCTCCTTCTTTTGCTAATATTATATCTAGAGCAAGTCAATTTTGCATCATCATACTTCTTATTGCAAACATTTCCGTATTAACCATTAAAAATCCTCCAGCTGTATCAGTTGACAATTTATCTAGAATTGTTTACAATTTTCTTATTCTATTTGCATTAAATGATATACCCACTGCTGGTATCAGTGCTCCAAAAACATCACCTATTATTTCAATTACACTTTCTCTTTTACGGCGACTTAAAGGTTTGCCTATCTCATGAATTCCATTTGTGCCTCTGTCAACATGAACATTTTGGGGAAAAACCAACCCAACATAGCACGAACCATACCAATGGTTCGGTAATCTATAATAAGCTTTGTTCCCACACAGAAAATAAATTCCTGGAAAAACTGGATCATCTCTACTTTTAAATCCCCATCCCCCTTTGATAATATATGTGTCTTCACATTGACTTGCTCCCACAAAATAATTGTCATACACAGTATTATGTCTTTGAATACATAATTTCCCTAACATTGGTGTATCAATACTTATAGCAACATTTACATTGTGTCCTTCAATATTATCATCTGAAAAAACCCATTTATTAGATTTAGTTTGCCTCACTTTTTCTCGTCTTTTATACTGTTGTCTCCTTTCTTCAACCATATTCAAAGAAGCTTTTTCCTCATTTCTCATTTTACAAGTCAAATTATGTTTAAATGCATAATCGTGAGTCAATTCCTGTGTTTCCCAAAAATATTCCCAAAAACCTTTGCATGCTTAATTTTGTTTAGTTCTGCGATGATTTTTTATTTCGCAAAAACATCATCTGAATCAGAATAATAATAATCTAATTTACCAGATCTATAAAACAGACTTGTTAGAACACTGCAGGTCACACCATATGTCAATGGCAAATGGTGATAAGTTACTCCCTCGGACACAGATGCAGGCAACTTTACACAAACGTAACAATCGCTGGCATCCATTGTCCTCACATATTCAGACAATAATTTTGAAAAAGTATTCCTTAAGAAATAACTCACAGAGTTATCTTGATGAATTTCAGGCCTGTAGACATGTAATTTCTCATCTGTTGAATCACTATTTTTATCTTTCAAACTTTCATTTTCTTTCAATTTTTCAATGTCAGGAGCAAAAAGGATAAAAATAACAAGAATTAACCATAACATCATTATTATTCCAGTACAAATTAACCACATTCTACACCATTTTCTAAAAATCGAACATTTTGATTTAGTCGTTTCATTAGTAGCCATTTTTTTCCAATAGGTTAATACAATTTCTTTACCTTTTCTTATCTCTTTACAACCTCATTTCACCTACCAAGTTCCTTCAATTTCAAATACAACTCCACTTGGACATATACATATATCCCCCTCTTTTCACTGTGACATTTTGGAAAAATTTTCTTTTCACTTTCTTCAGGTTACAGTCTACTCACTCTCTTTTTCAACACCTTGCTTACACAAGCTTTCTTGACTGCCATTTACTTCCCTTATTGGAGGCAATACCATGTAAGTCCATTCAGGTGATTTGTATTTCTGCTTTGGTCTTCTCACTCTTTTTGGCCTTTGTACAACTTCTATTTTCTTTCCCAACAATTCCTTTTGACTGGTTATTTCATTCACTTGATCTTCTTGGACTTTTGCTCTGTTAACCAGTTTAATCCTCAATCCATCAGTTTCTTTAGGCCAATTACCTCCTTTTCTCACCTGCTTTATTTCAGGTTCAGTAGTATTTCACTCTACTCTCCAAGTTCATTTTTTTGAACTTCTCCTTAATTCAGTGTCATCATCACTGTCATCAGTTTCTGTCTCAGATCTCTCTATAGTCTCATTTATAATGACCTTCACAGGATCTGATTCTTTTCCAGAATTCAAAGTGTCTTTGGTCAGTTCTTTCACTCTGTTAGGAACTTCTCCATAGCTGGTACCTGGAAGCTCATCCTCATCGTGAGTTATTTCCTTTTCACCAGTTTTGAGATTTCTGTTTCTGCTTTCAGAGCTTTCGGACTGTCCTTCAATGTTTTCCAAATTACCAGCTTTCTTTTTACTCGGCTCAGTGCCCTTGCTGGTATTTGTCTTTACCAAATCTCAACTTACAGGTCGATCTTCAATATTTGGTACTTCAAAACTTTCATTCTCTCCTTCTGATGCAGAACTAGTATCTCATATTTCCAGATGTCGACGAACAGGTCGAGCTTCAGTATCTGGATGAATTCGTGGTTCACCTTCAGTATCTGAATCAGTGGTGCTTTCACTTTCCTCCTGCAGATGTTCAGGCTCTGGCACACAAATAGTGTGACTAGCATGCACCCATCTTTTGAGTCCAGCACACTTTACTGCAGTGGTACTAACAAGAATTACTTGTGGCTTCTGCCATCGAGGCACCAAACAATTTCTTCTCCTGTGAACTTTTATCCGCACCCAATCTCCAGGTATTAGATCATGAGCTGGATGTTTTTCTTTCATTTGTGAATCAGTTCCCACCTGATGGAACACAGAAGTTACTACGTCAGACAGATTTTTGCAGTAAACCAGTATGATATCATCATTTATGCTCAACAATTTATCAACTGGCACATGTGCTTGTCTCATTACTCTTCCCATCAGAATCTCATGTGGGCTTAATCGTGTTCTTTTGTCAGAGTGCTCCTTAGGGTCATTAGAACAAGTGGTAGGGCATCGGGCCATTTTAGTCCTGTGGCCAGACACATTTTGGCAATTCTGTTTTTTATTGTTCCATTTACTTGTTCAACCACCACTGAGGCTTCTGGTCTATAAGCACAGTCCAACTTTTGTTGAATATCCAGTGCTTCACAAATCATTTGCATTAGTTCATTGTGAAAATAGCTTCCACGATCTGTTTCAATTGTTATTGGAAAACCGTAGCGTGGTATTATCTCTCGTAACAGGAGTTTGGCAACAGTTACTCCATCATTCCCCCTTGTGGGAAATGCTTCAACCAATCGTGAGAATAAACAAATAATTACAAGAACATACCTATGTCTGTTACATGGTGGAAGCTCATTGAAATCCAATTGCATCCTAGTGAATTGACCTCCCTCCCGTCCTATGGTTCCCAGACTTACAACAGTTTTTCTTCTTGGATTCAGTTGTTAACAGACAAGGCACCTCTGACATAGGCTCTCGGCAATCATCCTAAACTTCGGATTGTACCACATCTGTCTAAACAGCCTGATAATGGCATCTCTTCCAATATGGACTTGACCAAGGTACATTTGGGCCATGTTTGAAAGCATGTTATCTGGCATCACTGGTCTATCATCTTTGTAAACCCAGATTTCATCCTCTTCTCTTTGTCTACATCCTGCCTTTAACCAATTATCTTTCTCTTCTTCACTGGCCTCTTCCTGCATTTGTTTTACTTCCTGCCAAGTCTCTACTACAGTTGTTAGCATCAAAGGACTTGAAACATGTTCAGTTTGCCTATCCCGATTAATGGATGCTTGATTTTTAGCACAATATTTTGTAATTGAGTCAACATATTTGTTGCCTCTCGTTATGTAATCATCTCCCTTCTTGTGTGCAGCACATTTGACTACGGCCAATTTATCTGGTAATTGAATGGCATCAATCAACATTTTTACAAATTTAGCATTTCTGATGGGGGATCCTGCCGAAGTCATATAACCTCTTTGGGACCACAGTTGACCATATTCATGGACAACCCCAAATCCATACTGACTGTCAGTCACTATGGTAATCCTGATTTCTTTTCCCAACTCACATGCTCGAATCAATGCAATCAGTTCAGCATTTTAAGCTGACCGGATTACTTTCAGGCAAGATGCTTCCAACACATCTGCTACTGTGCAAAAGGCATAGGCAGCACTTAATACACCCTCATCTGTTCTCAAGCATGATCCATCCACAAACATCACATAGTCAGATTCAGGTAAAGGTACATCTTTAATGTCAGATCTTGGTTTGGTGCAATATTCTAGTACATCCAAACATTTATGATCTACTTCATCTCTTACTTCCACATTCATAGCATCAGGCAATAATGTAGACGGATTCACATTTATACATCTCAAAATTGTAACATTGTCTGTACCTAAAATTGTCTTTTCATACCTGGTCATCCTGTTGTTGGTGAGATACTGTGTCTTACTCCTAGTGAGGAGAATCTCCACCGAGTGAGGTAAATATATTCTCAACGGAAATCCCATCACTATGCCTTCACTTTGTTCAATACTCCTGCTTGTAGCAGCTACTGCTTTTAAACATCCTGGCAAGACCCTTGCAACAGGATTCAAAACAGCAGAAAAATATACAATTGGTTTTCTAAGTTTTCCATGTCTCTGTATTAGAACTGACAATGCACATTCCTCCCTTTCACTACAATAAAGCTCAAACTCTTTTTCATAACCTGGCATTCCCAGAGCTGGTGCTTCACATAGGCTTGTTTTTAACTGCTCAAAAGCTTCCAGTTCTGTCTTGTTCAGAGTTATCGTGTCTTTTATATCTGATTTTGTCAATCTTTGTAAAGGTTTTGCTATTAGTGAGAAACCACTAATCCATTGTCGACAATATCGGACCATCCCAAGGAACATTCTCACCTGTCTCTGTGTTTTTGGAGGTTTCATTCCCTGTATCATGTTGATCCTTTCCAGAGTAACCTGTCTGATTCCCTTTGCAATCTTGTGTCCCAAATATTGCACTTCCTTTTGACAAAACTGTAATTTTGATGGTGACACTTTATGCCCTTCATCTGCCAAATGATTTCATTACAAGACCGGAGGCTACCATTATGCATATCACTTTTAATGCAGACCCAAGCAGCCGCATACATCATAAAGCAAAGTTCCTAATAAGAACATTAGCAAAGATAGGAGGCATGAGCACATAACAATAAGCCTCTTTTAAATGCGGCTCCAATCAGATAAGTTCTATCCTTTTTACTCCTACTGTTTATCTTGTAAAATCAATTTAAACTGTTTGATTGTATTTTACCTACTATTACCTTACTGCAGTGGTTCCCAAACTGTGTGCCGTGGCGCCCTGTTGCGCCGTTTTGAGTAGCCAGGGGCACCGCGCACGATGTGGGAAAGATAGCATTTGGACGTGTGTAGGCAGTAAAATATTATGCGTCTTTTAACACCTTAGCAGGGCCTGTATGCAGGAAGAAGGTAATTCCAGCCTCAACATACGGGGGAGTCACTGCTCGCTCATTAACTTATTTATTTGGTTTATTTTGAGAAGTTGAGTTTGAAAGGGACAAGTTATAAATGTGCAGGGGCCCCCACAAGTCACGTCGGAAAACAGGACAGCATCTGACTTAATGAACATGTAGTAGGCCCCTCGCAGAACAAGGTGATTTCAAATATAGCTACAACTTGTAAATGTAAGATACAGCCATGTATAATTATATCCTGGCTGCCCTTCCCACACTTTGTGTGAACTTGAAGAAACACTGTGCCTGATTTTATAAATCAGAAATTCCAACGCAAACTCACGTTACAGTCCAGTGAACGTAACTAGGCACTTTCTGCAAAAAGGTGCGTGCAGTCTGCAAGGCACGAGTTTTTAGCCAGTCCTTCAATAAAGATACGGTTGACAAATGGATTTATTAAGTGGCAATCAAGTTTTTAACCCCTGAACACAATTTAAGGGACATTGTTATCACTCACCGTCTATTTCCTGAAAAACATTTCTGAATAAAAAAGTAATGCAAGTTTTAGAATCCATTCACAGCTGGCTCGAAAATGAAAAGACAATTTGCACCAAAAGCAATATTTCTCAGAGACCTCTCTGAAGTATGTACCCAGGAAGAAGCTGCTATTGTCACATCAATTTCGACAGATGACAGACGACAGACAGCAGCTTTGAAGCAGGAGTAGGTTGTTAGACGTGGGGGCAGCAAACCTATGTGATAAAAGGCACCAGGGCAGGGACTGACAGTGGGCACCCGTGTGGTCAATTCAAAGTCATTCATGCCCTGTGCCCCACACTGACCTGGGATGTAACTGGGTCTACTACCACCTCCACCTTGTGAAACTGACTCTACCATATCCATACCAGCATGCTACAAATTTGCCTCTTGCCCGTCCATTCTTGCTGCCATGAGGTTGGCTCTAACCCAGCCCCACTGAGCTGGCTGGATCTTACGCAGCCCTGTCTTCTGCCATTCATCTTGTTCTGCCCCCAACCTTACTGTCCTGCCCTGCCTCAGCTCCTGTGACCTGGAGTGTGCCTACTTATAGCTCTGCCAATGCTCGCTGACCGGCCCCACTGACAGTATATATTACTTGCTGTTCACCAGCGCTCCCGGTCTGACACCCAACTGACTGCGCCATCCCTACTGTACTAACTTTACTAGGCGACTGACTTTGCCCGTGCACTGTGACATAGTGTAACCTCCGAAATACCCGGGGTCGGGAAAGGATAGAACAAGACAAGAAAACCAAACCCCAAACAGCTGTATTTGACCAATTGCTTTTATTGGTTCAATGTAAATGAAGGGATTGAGAAATGCAGGAAACCGATAAGGCAAATCATAAGGCAAAGAAAAGGACGAATTAGCAACAAAGAGATAAGCATAAGTAAATGTTAACGATACCCATTAGCAGCATGGGTCCTTATGCCTGTATGAGGCTCCCACCGTCCTCCGCATAAACACCGGTCCCGGTATTCGCCAACGGAGGGCACTGTGCTAAGAAATGGCCGAAAATGCAGTTCGAATGCTGCTAATGGTGTGGAATGGTCTCGCAGGGAAGCAATGTACTTGGGAGGCCCAGCCGGGCTCTCTACCGTGCAAATCCCTGCCAGATTTAGGGAGCAGCCGCTCGACCTTCTCCACTTTCTATGGGCGCAGCCTCTGTACACCAACTCAAAGCCTCCGTGGTGCACACGCAATGTAGAGCAGAGACGCGGCAAACACCTCCTTGGCGGGCGTCTCTGCTACGGTCATACAACGGTGTTGTCTCTCCGGTTGTGAGGGCGGGGGCAGAGAGCAGCCGCTCGATCTTGCCTCCGTTCCTCTGTTCTACTCTGGTGGTTCTTGGCATCGTTAAACTGAGACGTGGCAGCCACCCCTGCGGGAGCGTCTCACCCGTAGCAACCACAATGGTGTCGGGTCGACACACGAAACTCTTCAGTCCGGGAAGCGAGATGTGGCGCAACAGCCCTCGGCCACACCTACCTCTCTCGCTCTCAGGTCACCTGCTGGTGAAAGAACACCAAGGTGCGCAGTCCAGGGCAGCCCTCGATGTCGGCAAGGAATCAGAATATCCGACGCCGAGTCTATGATGAGGCAGGTATTTGTAGGCGGTTTCCTGTCGTCGCACAGGCCTCGCTAGGCATGCTGGTCCCTGTAGTTCCGCTAAGTGGCGCCGCCGATTGTGTCCTTCGTCGGAACGCGGCTACTCCGGAGCCATCAGATTAAGAGAGGGGGTGTATTCATGACAGTACATCCTCCTCCCCTCAGCCCCTCCTCCCCGGACCAGCACTGGTAGGACACCTCTTGTGAAAAGATGACACCAGACGATGCGCATGGATTCCTGCCGCAGGCTCCCACAACTGCTACTCTGGGCCATACCCCTTCCAGGCCACAAGGTACCACAACTTGCCCCCTCTCCACTTGGAATCTCTAATGCCCGCAACTTCGTACTCCACATCCGAATCCACAGAAACCGGGGCCGGTATGGCACGAGCTCGTGCAGAAGAGGGTTTAAGCAGTGATACGTGGAAAACAGGATGAATTCGTAGGTGTTTAGGCAGGCACAGTCGCACGTTCACGGGGCTCATGCATTTGGAAATGCGATAAGGACCGATGTATCTGGGATGGAACACGCTATGTTTACGAAACCGCATGTTTCTGGTAGACACCCAAACGTAATCCCCCACTCCGTACAAGGGCCCCGGCCTTCTCCGTCTGTCAGCTGCCGCCTTGTATTTGGTCTTGGCGACCTCTAGACATTGGTGCGTGCGTAGCAGGGTGTTCTTGATGTGGGCGACCCTTCTGGTCATTTCAGGCATCCTGTCTTCTCTGAGAGGATGAAGAAAAGGTAGAAACCTAGGGTGATGTCCGTAGTTGCTGTAGAAAGGGGAAGCTTTAGTGGAGCTATGCGTGGCATTGTTGTAAGCGATTTCCGCTAACCAGAGCAGATCCACCCATTCCTCCGTCCCCTGCTCAACGAAACAGCGCAGGTATTGCTTGAGAGACTGGTTCAGACGTTCAGTCTGGCCGTCCGTCTGTGGGTGGTAGCTTGTTGACATGGCCGAAGTGACGTGTAGAGCCGAACACCATGTCCTCCAGAACTGGGCGGAGAACTGTGACCCTCTGTCCGACACTATCACTCTGGGCAAGCCGTGCAACCGAACCACATGTCTTAGTAACATCTGAGCCAATTGGCCCGCAGACGGCACCTGCTTGCACGCGATGAAATGGCCCATCTTTGTTAGGTAGTCGATCACCACCAGGATCGCCGTACAACCTTGGTCCGCTGGCAGACCCACGACGAAGTCCAAGGAAATGTTTTCCCACGGCCGACTCGGTGTGGGTAGGGGTTGTAGTAAACCCTGCGGACGCCCGTGATCCGCTTTCATAAAGGCACAGATCGAACAGGCCGCCACCCAGCTCTGGACGTCTGCTCTCATGGACGGCCACCAGAAGTGTCGCCCCAGGCTAACCAACGTTTTCTCCGTACCATAATGTCCCGCACAGGGTGAAACATGGCACCAAGTAAAGGCTTGCTTCCGAAGCCTAGGCGTAGGTAACAGCAACCGACAGCCATGCACTGGTATCCCGTCCCTGACCTGCCACTCCCTGTGACCGTGGAGCCATCTCCTCCATGAAAAGGTACGTATCCCGTTCTGGATGCCCTTGAGAAAAGCATCAGGCTGTATCACCCCCAATACGGCATCGGGGTGGATGATGGAGCGCTCCTCGACAGGCCGAGGTTCCATAGCAGTGGTTCGGCGGGAATGCGCATCCGCCTTCTTGTTGTCAGCACCTGGCCGATACGTGATGTGGAAGTTAAAACCGGAGAAGAAGAGCATCCACCGCAGTTGTCGAGGGGGTAGGTGTCTGGCCGCCGTCATAAATTGCAGGTTCCGGTGATCCG
This sequence comes from Lissotriton helveticus, assembly GCF_964261635.1. Taxonomy (NCBI): domain Eukaryota; kingdom Metazoa; phylum Chordata; class Amphibia; order Caudata; family Salamandridae; genus Lissotriton; species Lissotriton helveticus. The sequence continues at coordinate 1,913,685,587 of NC_136059.1, forward strand.
TGAACACGGTGACCACATGCTTGGCTCTCATCAGCAGATGCCTCCACTCCGTGAAGGCGTCCTTGAAGGCCAGGAGCTCCTTCTCTGCGATGTGATAATTGCGTTCCGCGTCGTTTAACTTCCTGGACATGAATGCCACGGGGTGCATCACAGCTGTGTCGTGATCACGTTGGGACAGGATGGCCCCCAGTGCCACCTCTGAAGCATCCGCTTACACAACATAAGGTTGTTCCGGATTGGGGTGAGACAGCACAGGGGCTGTGATGAATGCTCTCTTCAAGGCCACAAACGCTTCCTGCGCTTCTTGGTTCCAGATGAACGCCTGTGATTTCTGCAAGAGCTGAGTTATCGGGGCCACCAATCCAGAGAACCCATCGCCGAAACGCCGATAGAAATTGGCGAACCCGATGAAGCGTTGTACATCCTTGACTCCTCGTGGAACAGGCCATTCCACCACTGCCTTGATCTTGCGTTCCGCCATCTCCTGCCCATTCGGGCTAAGCATCACCCCAAGGAACTCCACAGACGTGACATGGAAGTCACACTTGCTTAGCTTGCAGAACAGCATGTTCTCCCTGATCTTTTTTCTTTTTTTTTTCTTTCCAGAGTTTTATATAGCGCGAACTAGACCCGAACCGAATCGGGAATCAGAGCGCTTTACATAGCACCAGTTACGTTACATGTTACGTTACATGAGGACACACACATTCATTATTTTTTTTTTAGGCACGGGGAGATTAAGTGATTTGCCCAGAATCACAGGAGGTTTTTTGGCGTCATTACCAAGACTCGAACCCAGTTCTCCAGGTCCGAGGTTGAGCGCCCTAGCCATTAGGCCAACTCCTCTCCCCTTCCTGAGCACCGATGTTACATGGTGTACGAATTCTTTCTCCGTGTTGGAGTAGATGAGGATGTCGTCTATGTACACGACTTCGTACACATCCAGGATGTCACGGAACACCTCGTTGAGGAAGAACTGAAAGGCCGCAGGGGGATGTATGACATTACAATGCATGCTTTTACATCGCATGCTTTTACAACGCGAGTTTTACAACGCATACCATTACAACGCATAGCGCTTTGGGGTGCTGGATAGTGAATAGTTTAATTTACTATTCCAACTCCAGTCCCCGTGGACACTAGGGAAGGTGTTGAACAGTAAATTAAACGTATTCCCTATCCTAGAGCGCCCCCCAGCGCAATGCGTTGTAATGGTTTGCGTTGTAAAAGCTGCGATGTAAAAGCATTGCGTGGTAAAAGTTGCGTTGTAAGTGATGTTTCCCCCGCAGGGGCATTGCAGAGCCCAAACGGCATGACGAGGTACTCAAAAAGCCCGTATCTGGTCTTGAATGCGGTCTTCCACTCATCGCCTTTCCGCATGCGCACCAGGTGGTACGCCCCCTTAAGGTCGAGCTTCGTGTAAATACGGGCCTTCTTCACCTGTTCCAGCAGCACACTGATGAGGGGCAAGGGGTACCTGTTCTTGACCGTGATAGCGTTCAGAGCCCTAAAGTCTACACAAGCCCTCAGCTCCCCATTGGCCTTTGGTATGAAGAAGAGAGGCGACGCCGCCGGGGACTTGGAAGGCGAACCCCAACCCCAGGAGCTTGTCAAGATAGGAGCGTAGATGCAGATTTTCTGGATCCGTTAGGGCATACAGCCTGCCGCTGGGTACGCATGCACCCTGAACCAAGTCGATTTGGCAATCGTATATCCGGTGCGGAGGGAGCACCTCTGCCCGCACCTCGTCAAAGACGTCGCTATAGCTCTGGTAAGCGTTGGTAAGGTCAACCTTTTTCTCTGCTGCTGTGGCTACCCTGTGTACTAAGCCCATGGCGTTTTCGCTTGAACCTTGACCTAGACCGCACTGCTGAAGACAATACAGAGACGTCATATGAAGCTCATGGGTTATCCAATTGATTGAAGGGTTGTGCTTTTGGAGCCAGGGCAGACCCAATATCACTCCGTACTGTGGTGCTCGAATGATGTTGAAGTCAATCATCTCCTTGTGTCATAATCCGTATTTCATGGGAAGCTTCCCCGTTCTTGTGCCCTATCGGTCCCGTCACCAGTTGTCGTCCATCTACAGCATATACGTCCTCAGGGACTTCCTTGGGAATGAGGAAGATGCCCAATCGTAGTGCTTCCTTCTGGTCCATAAAGACACCAGTGGCCCCGGAATCCACCATGGCCACCACAGGTATCCACTGTGCCTGAATGTCTATGTATACCGTGATGAATAACTGTTGCTGACACGCCTGCTCCAGGCTTGATAAAGAAGGGATGCATATGTGACTCCATGAAGCCCCTTTGCTATTCAGGGAGTCCTTCAGTTTTCCGCCGGCCCGTCCACTACTGCAGTCACGGTCTTGGGTCTTGGTTGCTCTATATCGACTACTGTTCGGTTTCGCAGGGCACTCACGGACGTAATGCCCCTTCTTGCCACAGTACAGGCAGAGGCCTTGTTTACGGCGTGATTCCTTTTCTGTAGTGGTCAGGCTAGCCCGGATGGCTCCGATGTCCATCGATTCTGTTTTAGCGACGGAACCAGCCTCGGGGGTTCCGGGTGACACATAAGAGGGAAATGGTTTTCCTTTTCTTTTGTGGTCTCCTTTCTGCTACCTCAATCTATAATCCAATCACATTACCAGGTTGATGAGCCCTTCACACGTTTTGGGTTGTGGGTCTATCTGCGCGACGACGTCCTTGAGTTCGTCGCTCAGCCCTTGGTGAAACAGCGCCGTTTGTTTGGAGACAGGCCACTTGGTCTCGGCCACCAGACGCCGGAATGCGTTCACGTATTGCAACAGGTCGCTGTTGCCCTGGCGCAGCTCCAGCATCTCCCTGTCGGCGGTGTAGGAGTCAGCCCTTCTGTCAAATACTTTTAGGAACTCCTCGCGAAAGGCTCCCCAATCGCATAGAAGGGGGTCGTCCCTGCTTACCAGAGGTACCGCCCATTGTGCAGCGTTCCCCGCCAGATACGAAATGAGAAAAGCCACCCGTGCTTGGCTAGTGGGGAACGCCTTGGGTTTGCAAGAGAGGTACAAGGCAACTTGAGTAAGAAAGACATATACAGTGTTGGGGTCTCCACTGTACCTCTTGGGTGTAGCCAAAGGGATGGCGACGGGCATCTCCACCACCACAGCGGAGAGAAGGAGTCGCAGTGGACTGTCCTGCATCAAAAGGGTTCCTCTGGAGGGCATCAAACCTTGCCTTCAGGTCTGCTGCTTCCTGTCTGGATGCAGCAAGCTCGACTTGGACCGTAGCCAATGCCGCCAACACGTCGTCTAACGTAGCCATGGTCTTCTGCCCGACCAGGGGTTGGTTAATGTTTAAAGGTCGGATATTTTGTAACCTCCGAAATACCCGGGGTCGGGAAAGGATAGAACAAGGTAAGAGAATCAAACCCCAAACAGCTGTATTTGACCAATTGCTTTTATTGGTTCAATGTAAATGAAGGGATTGAGAAATGCAGGTAACCGATAAGGCAAATCATAAGGCAAAGAAAAGGACGAATTAGCAACAAAGAGATAAGCATAAGTAAATGTTAAAGATACCCATTAGCAGCATGGGTCCTTATGCCTGTATGAGGCTCCCACCGTCCTCCGCATGAACACCGGTCCCGTTATTCGCCAACGGAGGGCACTGTGCTAAGAAATGGCCGAAAATGCAGTTCGAATGCTGCTAATGGTGTGGAATGGTCTCGCAGGGAAGCAATGTACTTGGGAGGCCCAGCCGGGCTCTCTACCGTGCAAATCCCTGCCAGATGAAGGGAGCAGCCGCTCGACCTTCTCCACTTTCTATGGGCGCTGCCTCTGTACACCAACTCAAAGCCTCCGTGGTGCACACGCAATGTAGAGCAGAGACGCGGCAAACACCTCCCTGGCGGGCGTCTCTGCTACGGTCATACAACGGTGTTGTCTCTCCGGTTGTGAGGGCGGGGGCAGAGAGCAGCCGCTCGATCTTGCCTCTGTTCCTCTGTTCTACTCTGGTGGTTCTTGGCATCGTTAAACTGAGACGTGGCAGCCACCCCTGCGGGAGCGTCTCACCCGTAGCAACCACAATGGTGTCGGGTCGACACACGAAACTCTTCAGTCCGGGAAGCGAGATGCGGCGCAACAGCCCTCGGCCACACCTACCTCTCTCGCTCTCAGGTCAGCTGCTGGTGAAAGAACGCCACGGTGCGCAGTCCAGGGCAGCCCTCGATGTCGGCAAGGAATCAGAATATCCGACGCCGAGTCTATGATGAGGCAGGTATTTGTAGGCGGTTTCCTGTCGTCGCACAGGCCTCGCTAGGCATGCCGGTCCCTGTAGTTCCGCTAAGTGGCGCCGCCGATTGTGTCCTTCGTCGGAACCCGGCTACTCTGGAGCCAGCGGCTTAAGAGAGGGGGGGGTATTCATGACACATAGCATGCGACTGTCACTGCATCACCCGGCGTATAGCCATCTTTCTGGTAAGTAACTTGAGCTGACCTGTTTTGGCCTGCCAGGGAACCTTTAATGATCACAAATGCTCCAAAGCATGACTTCCTCTGATTGTCAGCAAATGGAAAATGAAAAAGCGTCCCAATTAATTCAAGGCGGACAACTGGAAGTACTCCAGAGGTCGGGCTTACATCCCCTCACCGGTAAAAAAAATGGTGGGGAGCCACGGCCAACTGCCAATTTAGTCAGCCACAGGTCAAAAAAGTTTGGGAACCACTGCCTTACTGTATTAACATTACCTCTCTATGTATTAATTTATTGTAATTAATTGTGTTCACCTTATTTTATTCTAATCTCGGTCACCCGACCTCCAATTTATGGATGCCGGCTCCCGACCTTGCTAATGCCTTTTCCGAGCCTTCGCTATGCATGGTTTCACATTCGCTTGTATTATTCCCCCTTTGTTGTCCCCAGTAAAGCACTTCTTTCAAATCGAGCTCGAGTCGCAGTGAGCTCCTCACTTACCTCTGACTCCTCTTCCCGGTCTTTCCTAATGGTTCCGGATGGTTTGGAGTTCTTTTTCCCCTATTTCTGCTACGGACCTTTATTATTTTGTATCTGTTCGGTCCGGACTTTTCCTCTCGACGCTTTCGGGCGCCGTTAGAGGAATATAACTTGGCAACGCTCGCGTATCGTCCCCGCGTTACCAAGGATAATTCCTCTACTCCTCTTGACTTCACACTAACAGCTGATCGCGCTCAAGAAGTTTATCGGTTGCTCATCGTGCAAATCGTCTATTTGTTCCACTTGGCTGGCTTTACAAATTTCGACTCAAAACTCATTTTATCAACATTTTTAAACCCCTATATTTTCAGTTTCTCACTTTATTGAGTGTTTAACCTTTCGAAGTCTCTTTGTCCTACTGGACCCTCTCCACTTAGCCCCTTCCTCCCCCCACCCCCCAAAAACAAAAATTTAATAAAAAAAAGGGGGGTTATGTTTGATAGATTAAATAAAAAAATAAAAAAATTTAAAAATAGTACCAAAAAAAAGAATAAAATAATATATATATATATTTTTAGGTCGAGCTGGTACAGCTGGAGACCTAATGTTGCCCGTCACGAGGGGAGGAGGACAAGAGGGTGTTACTAGCATTTTCCCTGGATTCGGGTGCGCGAACGCGCACGTCGCGTCCCGCGCCATACACATGCGCGCGCAGACAGGCACTCGCTCACACACACACACACCCTCCCCCACAGTCACACACACGCACTCCAAGACACATACACACACACACGCACACACGCACGCACACACACATACACAGCCCGCCCCCCCCGCACGCGCGCGCACACACACACATGCTCCCCCCCCCCCCCGCAACCCACTCACCGGCTTCCTTCGTGCGGCGGCTCTCCTCAGCTGCAGGGCCCGGCAGCAGGACTCTTCTTCCCTCCTTCGGCACCGGGGTGCAGGGTAGGCTCCTGCCTGCTCCGGTGCTCCAAACACGGCTCCAATCGCGGCTCTTCCGTGGGAGGCGGGGTAGGCTCCCGCCCTCCTACTTCCTGTTTCCGGTTGTCGCGCCGGCCTGCCTGACTTCCTGGTCGCAGGCCGGCAGAGTGACGAGGATGTTTGATTTGCGGTATTTATTTATTTAGTTATTTATGCATTTTTATATAGCGCGGACTTTACCCGAAGGCGGTATTTATTTATTTATGTATTTATGCATTTTTATATAGCGCGGACTTTACCCGAAGGCGGTATTTATTTATTCATGTATTTATGCATTTTTATATAGCGCGGACTTTACCCGAAGGCGTCAGAGCGCTTCAAATTAGGAACAGAAATGAAACATAATGAGAAACATTACAAAAGAACAGGTTGCAAAAACATACGTTACTTACATAAGGTAATAGTGACAATTGTGAGCAAACAAAATATATGAGGTAGTAAAAACTATGAGCAACCAAAAATACATGAGGTAGTAAAGGTAATAGTGACAATCGTGAGCAAACAAAATACTTGAGTAAAAATTGTGAGCAACCAAAATACATGAGGTAGTAAAGGTAATAGTGACAATCGTGAGCAAACAAAATACTTGAGTAAAAATTGTGAGCAACCAAAATACATGAGGTAGTCAAAAGTGCACAAGAGGAAATGAAAGTGACAAGTGTGCAGTTATAGGAGAAAACAGAGTATAATTAGAGGTATAGTCCTGCAATAAGTGCTAGACACTCAGGCTCAGGAACAAGCGTTACATGGGCAAGGTGGCACCTGTGCAAGTATCAAAGGTAAAGACATGTGAGAGGTAGCAGCCGTGTGTTGCAAGGGCAGAGTGGTGTGTGCATGTTACAAAAGGGCACCGAACACCAGTACATGGAAAATACTGCAAAAAGGCAGACCCTCCAATCACAGGCATACACTGGGAAGGCACTTCCATGGTCATGGAAAGTAGAAATTATCAGTAGTGGGAAGTCTTCCTCACAATAGCAAGAGGACGTGAATTACTTTTGGAGGTGTCTCTGGAGGAGGAGAACTTTGAGGTCCCTTTTGAAGGCCTGGGAGGAGGCGGTGGTCCGGAGCTTTTTTTTGTCCTCTCGCGGTTTGTAAATACAAAACATATTGCATTACAAATGCTATAGGTATCACATTTGCGAAAGTTATAACTATTGGCATTGTAAATGACGAAGCTATTAATTTAGCTATTTAAAAAAAAAGAAACATAAATAAAAACTTTGCCATTTACAATACCAATAGCTCAAACTTTCCTAATGCGAGACCTATTGCATTGCAAATGCTTGTTTAAGAGTAGGCAGTGGTCGTTGGGACAGCTGCCTGTTCTTAAAAAACGTTTTTGCTACCATTCACAAAGAGGAACTGGTGCCCTGGGAACCCGTTCCCGGTTGCGACTGGCTTAACACCAACTTGAAGTACGCGGTAAACTGCGATTGTTTTGCTACCGCATTCTGGTTGCAAAACATTTGTGCACCCCCCTGCGACTCGCTATTAGGAAGGGAGTCCCTTGACACACTCCTTCCTAATACCAACTCACAAACCCTATTTTCGGAGTCTGTAATAGGTTACAGACTCACAAAATAGGGTTTGTGCATGCCAAGAAGCTCTTTAGCGGTCGCAAACGCCCGATTGTCCATTTGCAACCACTAAAGCTGGTCGTACATGTAGCATTTAATTAGCACTAGAGCACAATATCTCAATTAGCGACTGAGATATGGGTTTCTCCCGTAAATGCTCTTGAGGCATGAGATCCAGACAGCTTCAGCTATTCCTTCCACATTGACAACGCCAATAGCTCAGGCATTGCCTAGACCAATTGACTTTGCCAAGGCTTGTTAGAAATAACCGCTGGATTGTAAGTCTTTTACAGGTGAATGGTTGTAACATGACGGTTTCATGCACACTGCTGATATTAGCAATTTACTCGCAAATACAATGATTTTTTTTTTTTACACCTTTTGAATCAGGCCACCACATCTAGGGGCCGATTAGGATGGCGGTTTTTCCGCATCCTCCGGGCCGGCGGAAGTGTCCGCCGGCCTGGAGGATGCGGAAAAACCGCGGCGGAGACTCCAAAGACCCACCGCCAAATTAGGATGGCTGGTGGGTCTGGAATTCCGTCCGCCGCTTTTCCGCCGCGGTCAGGCTTCCGACCACGGCGGAAAAGCTATAACATGGCAGGCGGTGTCTATGAGACACCGTCCGCCATATCATGATGTGTGTGTAAATATACTTTTCCACGGCGGCATTGCCGCCATGGAAAAGCATACGGACCTTCACTTCGGGGGCCCGTTGCGGGCCCCCTGGGTGAAGGGGTGGTGGTGGGTGCACATGGGGGGTACCTATGGTACCCCCCTGCATTTGCGTGCACAATGCAGCAGGCACCGTGCGGTGCCTGCCGCTTTGTGCACGCAAATGCTGTGCATGCATTTTTTACATTGGGGCGGGTGCAGCTTGAAGCTGCACCCGCCGCAATGTTAGAGATAGAGGATGTGACCGCCACCCTGGCGGTCACATCCTAATCAGATCGGAGGGAACGCCGCAGCCCATGCGGACGTTCCCTCCTCCTCAGGGGTCGCGGACGGACTCAAGTCCGTCCGCGATCCTAATCGACCCCAAAATGCTTAACTGATGTGCCGGTTTACTTCTCTATTCTGTCTCCTGAGGGCCTATTAAATACAATGACAAAGCTGAATAATTGTTTGACTCGGCATAAGCACTGTTTTTTTAAAATCTTTGAACGAAAATAAATTGCATTCAAATGTACCTAAACGGTACAATTTCTCTTGCCTTTTAACGCTGTAAAAGGTTGAAGTGGGACTTGTTCCAGAAAATTACAATAATGATCACAAATCGTCGTTATCCTTAGCGCTCGGACCAAACAAACCGTCCTTTGCAATTCCTCACTTCCGGCTTCCTGTCTGATGCCTGTGCTGAAACCAGTTAGTTCCGCCCCGGGAAGCAGGGTGATTAGATCTCTGCAGTGGAAGGCGTCTATTCATTTCAGTTACAACATTAAGAATGTATCATGTGCTGGCCTTTCTGCAATGACAGATTGTTGATGTCTTCCTAGCTGTTATTGCTGACAAGAGGCGCTATTGTTATGCAGTGTGGGGTTTCGAGAGGCCCACGAGCTTCTTTGGAGCAGAAGAACAATTTCCCTAGAAGCTGAATGCGATTCTGAAGCCCTCCGGGCAATTGTACACCCATGTGTTAAATGTTTAATCCATAAGCTTGTCATTTTCTTTTTTTGTAGAGTGTCTTTCGCTCCCCCACTATATTTATGAAAGAAATAACCCTTTTGCTGTATGCACGCGAAACAACATTAATGAAGCGAGGTAATTACGAAATGTTTTTGTATAGCAATGAATCTTTCACCGCAGGTGTCAACAGTTGCTATTTGCCCCTTCTAGAAGGCATCAACTGTAAAATGGCGAAATTGTGATAAACGAGATTGCAGGATAAAGATGGTGCTGCTTCCTCTCAGCGTATTTTCATCTGATTGTATCGACACCGCATTTGTCAGGCTGACCTTTACAGAGTGAATCATGGTTGAATAACCTAGAGGGATGTTATTGTTTCTTACTATTAATATAGAGCGTGTTTACAAATAGAGTGATCTTAAGGAACACCTGCTCCTTCCTTGTTCGATTGGTCGCACTGCTGACCATGTACAGTTTTACACACCAATGAAGAGGCCTCCTAGCTTATTCCAGTGGGTGGGGGGCAAACTATTGGTTTGCTTGGCTGAAAGAGTGTGTGTTTTAGTATGGTCTATGCAGGAAATATTTTGGAGCCTTGTGTGATGACCACAGGAGTGCTTCAACAGTGTCGCATAAAATGGAGTAAAGGAAAGCGGGAGATAGTCCCATATGTTTTATATAACTCATGTTGTGTGTGGTTGGAACAAGACTGTGGATTTATAGTGTGAGCTTTTAATTATTTATTTTATTTTATGTGCTTTTATATATCGCAGACTTTACCCGAAGGTGTAGAGCGCTTTACATAAGAACCACTAACGTTGCATAAGGACTTCAGAGTACAGGAATTACATAAATGATACAAACAGATAAACTCTAAATTCACATACGAATGGTAGGAAGTACATTAGTCCACTACATATACTAGTGGATAGAGTTACATATATACAAGTTGCAAATTCACTCAAGGTTACATTTTAAGAAAAGCTGAAGCAGTTAGGGTTGGACAAGTATATATTACATATTTACACAGCATGCTTTTTTCGCTATTGCTGGGTTCTTGCTTTCGGACCAGCCTTTAGGGTGCTGTTGCACTCACAGGCAGTGATCTTGGGCCTGGAGAGATCGCCAAGCTGGTGATGGCCAGATGTCCACCACACTTGTTTTCCCGGTTGCCTCAACACTCTAGGAACTTGAGAATGGTTTACTGCGCCGGGGCCAGTTCAGCGCCGCAGGAGGCTGGTAGTTGAGGAGTGCAGGGGTGGGGACAACATGGGTGCCTCATTCTCTCTAACATGGCTTCTCTCGACCATCCCTGCCCCGGGAGCTCACTGACGGGGAGGCGAGCAGAGCGTCCCCGCAGCTTGGTCCTGTCTTTGAATCCCATCTTCTCCTGCAAGAGGATGGGGTGTACAGGGCAGCAGGAACGGAGGCCATCTGTAGACATCCAGCGGTTGGCCAACATAGGGCAGCAGTGGGCTCACTCCACCACAGAAGGGCTGCCCAGCTCTTTACCCCGACAGGTTACAGGTGTGAGGGGGATTGGGGAAGGCAGCGACCTCCCAGCTCATATATGGCTGCTTTGCAAGTGGGGATAGGCACTCTGGGGTGGAAGGGCAGGCAGCTGTCTGCAGGCATGACTCCCAACACACATCAGGATTTGTGCCGGCGGGGAGCTGAGCCCGGAACCATTGGATCACCCCAGGTTCCCACCTCAACAACTCTTGCCTCTGAAGGGTCCACACCGCTGCAATCAGCGGTCCATAGTCTGCACTTTGCAGTGGCTCGCTGGCCAATTAATGGCGACATGCTGAGGTGGAGGCTTAGCCCGGAAGCTCCCCGGCAGGAACTCATACGTGGCGGCTATCTTGGTCACCTGTGACGAATGTTATATGCAATGTACAGAGAGGAGTATTGTTACAGTGCTCTTGCAGAAATGCTTAAGAATGGAGAGGGGTGAAGAGGAGAACGAGATAGTCTCTCATGTGCTATTACCTGCAATTGTCAATGGTGGTGATGCATCAGCTACTTTGATGGCCATGGTCTGCAGTCATCTCTTTGAAATATTCATGCTTTACTATCTTCCTGAGGTCCAATGGGTCGGGGATGGAGCATACATGAATGACTGGAAGAATGTAGGGTTGTCAGTGGTCTAAGTGGCAAGAGTATAGGTGCAGTGTGTGAGGCTCCAAGGTGTTTTCAAATCTGCGCATGTGGATGCTACTCCTACATGGGCTTCAACAAAATAGAAATGCTTGCATAAGCAACTTCATCCTTTACGTCACCATCAAATGATTCCAGAATTTTAAAACTATGACTCTTCCGTTCCTGAGACACAATGCCTGAGTGACAGTTAGGATTATATTTTCCACACAAACAAATCTGTGTACAGGTGATATGTATATTTTAACAGGTGACACAAGACGCTCCTCAAGCCGCACAAACACTTACCACTCACAACACGAAGCACCAGCAGCAGACTTCCTTCAAAAATATTCCTTAAAATGTCTAGAAGACAGCTCAGACTCTCAGAAAATTAATTAACTATGATGGTGGATGAGATCATTAGGGGTGAACGCCAGCTGTTCAGAGCACAGGTTCAGACAACAACCATGAGCCAGAGAAGTGAACTATGGGTCAGAATTTTGGATAAGGTGAATGCTGTCTCCAACAGCAGATGCTCACAAGAGGACATCTGCCAGCGTTGGAATGACCTGGGGGGTGGGGGAGAGTCCGTTATTTTGCTTCCAGGGCACACCAAGAGAACCTTGCAGCTGATAGTGTATTTTCTAGGTCCCTCAACGTCATTCACTGGGTGGAGAAGGCATAGGCGTTGCCTAGTCAATGAGATTCAAGGGTGTGAATCTCAAATTTCCCAACTGTAAAAGCAGTGGTCCGCAGAGTGAAGGTGTGAGATGACCATGGTTGGCGATGCACTGCTCCCATGAGGAGCAGGGTCAGTACTGACCTGCATTGAATTGGCCTCTCTCTAGAGTAGCACAGTGGGTGAAAAAAGATGGGTTGGAAAGCTACCCCAAGCGATTGTCAGTGGTTAGACTATTTACAAGCGTTCTACCCATCACCTTTTGGGTGTTTGATAAGGGTCTGAAATTCACAGCATTTACTTTTGCTTAACTATGTGGAATTTCAGAAAACTTAAATGAAATTACGCATAATTCCATGAAATGCAAATTCATTTTGTTGCACTATATTTTAGTGCGAAATGCGTTGTCGCAGCAATTTCTTTTGACGCAAGGGAGCAATTTGCTCTGAAAAACTAGAACAAGCAGACAAAAGTACAATGAACAATAGCCACTCGCGTTCTGTTGTTCCTTATACAGTTTTTACCACCAATGGTGTGTTTTCAGAAAATTTCTGCAGAGAACAGCTCGTAAATATGTAAGTAGAGTAATGGCACAATTCTAGGAGTTTCGGATAACGAGGTTATTGGAAGTTCCTGATATTGTGCAAATGGTGCCTCTATAATTCAAATTTCACCCAGGCCTAGTGTTTGATTGTCAGTAGTAGGTCTGGAAACTGGAGTCTGTGCAAGTTTCCAAGCCTACTTCTAGCAATGTTTGTAAATTACAAAAAGTAGTACATTTGCATCCCTTCAAGGAGTACTTCAACGGGTGCAGATTTACTACTTTTTTTGTAAAGCGGCCACTGCATATATTTAAGTTTGGGTTCCAAAAAATTAACAACATCCATCTGGATGGTGAGACAAAGAAAAAATAGACAGCAGACCCGTCTCAGGTCTCCAGATCCAACTACCAAGTAGAGAATGCATTTAATTTTGGGGTGTTACACCCCAAACTCCAACCTGAAGGTACGTCCCCTTGGAGACGATGCAGTCCTTGCACCATACTTAAGGAATTGTAAGAATTACAGACTGAGTAGAGACTGGTAAGTATAAACATGAGTTCTCCTACGCAAAAATATTCACCTTCTGCCACTCCAATCCCTATCACAAATCAATACAGTAATAACAGCATATTTGCAAAAGTATGCTACCAGAGATCTGTTATAACTCACCACATTTCCAAGGTAATCACAATCTACTATTTATTCACCCTGTCACACAATTCTTCTTAACCTAACCCTAGCTGAAAACACAAACAAGTATGTTCTGCATTTTCACCACAATTCACACCCCATATATAATGAGAACATCTATCAAATTACTCCTACCGCTGTAAATATCACCCACTGTTATAATATTCACATACCACATAATAATTCTCTGGAGCCACTACAATGCCCTATTAAAAATTGCCAGTTGTACTTATCTGAACAGCTGAATCCACGTCACCAAGACAAAAAAAGTTCCAGTTCTGGGCAGTGCATTAACATATCACTGCATTCTGGCATTTTATTCCTACTATTTTATTTTGGACTGTTGAACTAACACACAACATTCAAATGATATGTTAAAGCTAAGGAATAAAAAAGTGGTGTCACAATGATGTTGATCCATTTCGACAACTAAGTAACACACTACTTTGACAAACAATATTCACACACATAACATTGAATCACTTTGGTGTTGAAAAGTACAAGGACAACTTATTTTAAAAACGAACACACATCCACCTGCTTATCCACATTGTCGTTGAAATCGGTTGAGGATTATATAGGTCACTCAAGAGCGCTACAAAGTGGCCTGTGTCTGCTCATTAGAGTGGTTTAGCTGTCTCACTCGACTGTGACTCAGCATACTTCTAGTAACAACAGATTGTATGCAGATGATGTCCACTCAATTGTGTCTACAGGAAAAATACTGGCAGAGATAGTATGCAAGGGCTGAAGAGTAGTGTTGCAAATGCACCGCACTATGGGCCAGATGTAGGTAGCCAAATACCGGTCGGTAACGGTCGATTTCGGCCGTTACCGACCGGTATTTGGCTTTTGACATGCAGGTGGCTCGGAATTTACAGAATCGGTATATTTACCGATTTGGTAAATTTACCACTTCGGTATTTTTCCGAATCGTTAAATATACAGATTCTGTAAATCCATATGTAGGTGGCACAGTTTGCAGTGCCACAGGCTCTTAGGAGTTCTTATTTTACCACCCAATCCTATTCCAGTGTACAAGCACATCTGTGCATGTACACCTATGCCATGTGACACACAGACATGCCCTTAGGGCATGTCTGTGTGCCACATGGCACACAAGCCTGCAATTGGGGTGCTACAGGGTGTCAAAGTGACACCCCGTTCCCCCTGCCAGGATTCGGTATTTATCGAATCGGTAAATACCGAATCGGTATTTCCCATTGATTCCTATGGACTTCAAGGCCCATAGGAATCAATGGGAAATACCGATTCGGTATTTACCAATTCGGTAAATACCGAATCTTACCGATTCGGTAATTGCAAAATAAAGATTACCTACATCTGCCTGCTTCCTATTTACCTACTCTTAAATACCGATTCGGTATGATTCGGTATTTAAGAGTAGGTAAATCGGAATTACCTACATCTGGCCCTATGTACCTAGCTAGTAGACCTAACTCTACAAAAGGGGTTTGGTTGAGTTACAGGAAATCAGCAACCCTTGATGTATTTGACTCAAATCCACATATTGCTTATCAGAAAATGAATGCAGTTTTGATGAATCATTGTGACGCTCATTTTATAATGAACTCTAGCCTGTATGTTGCCACTTAAGGCTGCTGTTTGCCCACACTAACCTCCTTAAAAAGCCTAGGATTGATCACCATTGCTAATACTGACAGTCAATTGCTTGAGGGGTTCTATTTGGCACAGAGTCGCTAAGGCACAGTAGGATGGACCTCAGGACAGAAGAGACAAACAACCTTAGGTTCCATAGATGAGACCCTGTAGGCCCGACCTGGCCTGTGGACCCCAAGTAATTTCACTTCATTCTGTATTATACAATATGTTTTAGGTATATATCTTTAAATGTAAATAAGGCCATTACATTCCATTAACAGGACTAGAGAAACCATCAATGAGCTATCTTACATTATGAACCTTAATAAATGGCAACTGTTCAGTAGCATACCCTACAAATATATATAACACTAATGATCATTACCAAAAAGTCACAATATGTTTTTTTTCAAGGTGACACAGCAAGATCACAGCCATAAGCCTCAACTGCTTTGTCCACACTGCCTAAGGACACAAGATCCTAAGCCTTCAGAGAGAGCAACACTCCTGCCGACAGAGACGATCTTGAAAATCAGCATTGCCCATCAGGTTTGATTTAAGTGGCCTGGGTCTCTTCCTCATCATTAGAACAAAACATGAACAACATCAGAGTCCTAGCCCCATTACATGCATCAGTACCCATACAAGTCCCCTGTAGTCCCGCACCCCCGCCTGCTGTGGCCACTCCTCTCCTGGCTTATATGACAACCACAGCTATGTTGCTGTGTAGCCTGAACACACTACACCTGTGGCAGTCAGATATGGGCATAGGGCATTTCAGAATGGGCTGTAGCACTACCTACTATGGGAATGGAGAATCAGAAGGGGGTCACCAATGTCAACATCATGAGTAGAGACCTTATTGTGCAGCTACACGTAAGGAGGATCAGCTGGACCAGATTACTGGCCACCTAAAGATCAAGAACAATCTTCCGAAAGGCCCAGAATGATATCCTTATGGCCCAGAATGAAATATTGGAGCATCGCCCGAGTCATCTAACTCTACATTATGGTGTGGTGTAGGATGACATTAGAACATTGACAGGAGCTGTCTCTAATTTAGCTGCAAATTCCCATTGTCTAGTACCATCCGCTGCTAATTTGGTCTGAGAAATATCTACAGATAACAGCTCCACTGAAAGCAGGACACTGCTGCCCATGGAGGCATCTGTCACCACCGTAAGTACCTGCAAGCTGGGTTCCTGAGCCGGAGTGTAAGCCATATTTTCTCAATCTGCAGTGAGCCAGAAGCACCATGCACCACAGAGGATTCTATCTAAAGGCAGTCTTTGAAGCGTACAACCGATCAAGCATTTTATTTGGCTCTGCTTTTTCTTCAGCTGAGCAATTAAAGGTGGGGGTTAAGAGGCAATGCTGCTGTCTAAGTCCTACAGACTAAGAGACGGGTGAGAAAGGAGGCTAGCACTACTACTGCTGTGGTTACTCTCCAAGTCAAGACTCTTTCTGAAAGTTGTTCTGCAAGTAAGAATTTCTTTATTTGTTTATTTTGTTTCAGTGCCTGTGATAAAGATTTTTCAGATGTTCAATTTTGGTTCACAAATCATTTGTGTGAATTAGTCATTTTAATGATGCATATGGCCATAACTGATGAATTAATTATATTGTACTTGAAACAATATGACTATCTTATTTAGAGGTGTCATGAATAATGTAGTATAGTTATGCCACATCTTAATATGGCTGAGTCCAAACTGGGGTGGCATGGTGAGCAAAGAAAAAAACGATGGATTTAACCCAGATCTCTTGACTGGGAGTGAATGTTTGCTTTGCTCAGCATTCCATCCATTATTTGTTGGCCCAGCACATTTTAATAAGAGGCACGATTTAATTAAAATGGATGCAGTTTCTGGTGTGCTGCTCATCTTGCTGCAGCTCATTCTCCTTCCTAATCAGGGACACGTTGCAGGTCCTCTTTCCCCACAGTTTCCACGGAGCGCAATGACAACAGTAGATTGAAGTAACTGAAAGCGTGTATTGTGAATACAACTTTCCATTGTGTGCCTAATGTATAGGATTTTCGCTGGAAGCTTCGGTGTAGGCATATAAAAGAAAATTATTCTATGGGCTATTGTTACAGAGTGTTTCATATTGGGTTTTACATCTCCGGAGTGCAGCTTCTAGGGAAGATTTCTCTTACCTTAAGAAATAGGTTAGTGTTAAAGATCTTTGGAACTTACAAAATTGTTTTTGATTAGTTATTTTGACCTAACAATGATCATGCCTGGTAAATTTGCAGTTTTAGTAATCAATTTGCATAAAATGTGTATTAAAACCCTGATTTTGAAGGATTGGAAGCAACATCTCATTTTCCTTCCAAGACTCAGTCTGATCATTTTGAGATCTTCTTCCTCATTAGGATGCTGTCAGTACTCTTCATGAGTTTGACACTTAAAATTTAGAGGGATTTTTAATAACCAACTAGGATTCTGCTGTAATGTATGATTCTGGTTTTCTGTATTCTGAGTCTTTATGGCAAAACTATGCCTTTCCTCTGATTTTTTATTACCTATTGTGTTTTAAATATTTTAAATTTGATTCCGATCTGGAACTCAGTTCTTTTTTTTTTTTTTTATTATTATAACACAAGAAGAGAAATATACATAGACATATCGGGTGGCCATAGACGAACTAAAATAGAGCCGTAGACGGGCAAAATAAGTGACAGAACAATGCACAACATAAGCCACCAAGATGCCAATGGACGTGAATCCACGTTAGATAGTGACGACAGCAATCCTCTCGCACCGACACCCGCCCACCAGAAGTACAGGATACATGGAGCAAACATGGGCACCCGAATACGCTATGGAGAAGAATCAGGAGAACACGCCACAGGTCTTGTGAAGAAAGGAAAGGGGAAATAGAATGGTCATAGAAAATAACAAAGAAAAATAACCCCCCCCCCCACCCTACACCCCTGCCGATGGCTATGACCTAACTCCACTAGCAGCGTGTCTGTCGCCCCCTAAACTACACCCCAAGGAAGGGAAAAAGATGGAGGAGGAGAAAGCAGCAAACAGTACCAGCTCCCCGATTCCCCGCCCCCCGGCAAGAGCAAACACCCCATGGCGAAACGTTAAGCAAAGAATAGCGAAACAAGATACATTTCGTAGGGGAATAGCAAACAGGAAAAGGAACACCCCGCCCGATTCCCAGCACCCCAGAAGTGTCGAACCCGTCCCGTATACAGTAACTCTCGCTCCCACAGATATTACCCAACAAAGACAAAGGAGACATCGCATCAAGTCCAATCGAGTTCAGCTCAAAACAGCACGGTACACCTGAGAGACACCTGCAAGCATGGATGAGATGTCGCGATTTTCACACGGATCAAGCTCGGGAATAAGAAACAATTAATATATAGTAATGCAAGGCATGTAATGCCACAGGACGCTAGCCGTGATACCATTATAAATGTGTCCCCCATTGTCACCAGTCAAACAAACACCAAAAAACCCCCAAAAGAGTCCTCGGTCCTGGCCCAACGATCAATTAAAGATGAGAAGATACCAACAGCCAACTCCAAACAATGTCTCTCTAGTCCCCCCAGTCCCAGCACTGTGAGCTGCAGCTATACAGAAAGCATCCTCAACTCTGCCCCCTGCGATCAAGATGGTCGACAGAATCCGGCAGTCCAGCCGCTATCAGGGACGGCAGGGGCGCCCGGTATAACCAATACAAATTGGGAAGACATCCACCAAAGTCCGCCCAGGCCACCTCCGCACGTCCGACAACAAGGCAAACAGGGTCAAGGTAGTGAAGAAGACCTCCGGAAGCAGCAGTCCCGAGCAATAGCACCAGCTCCGAAAAGGAGGAAAGAGCAACACCATAAGAACACAAAGGAGGTGGCAAACATGGCGCCCGGGGACGACCTCCCAGCCATAGCACGAAACCACGAACACCAGCCCCCTTCCGGGCCACCGCGGTCAGAACAGCGGCCGCCCCTGAACCATGATCCTCCACCGCCTCCGCAGGCACCTGGGTAAGCAAATCATCACAGTCCGGCGCAGGGTGTGGTGAAGCGCCCAGCACCGCAGGACAACCACAGCCAACTGGAGTAATGGCAGCAAGCCGACTCTCAAGATCCCGGGCATCGCCCTGCAAGGCGGCACGCACAGTTTCTAGAGCACTCAGGATATCGCGGAGCCCCAGGGGTCCCCTAGGAAGTGAGGACGCAGCAGGTCTCTGTGTCGAGGGCTCACGGACGAGTACCAGTTCCGGAGTCCGGCCGCCATCTTCACCCGTCAGCAGCAGACCACCCCACCGGTAATCTGCAGGGTACAGCCACGGTAGTGCAGGGCGTCCATAGTTGGTAATCAAAGGAGCCGATAGGAAAGCAAAGGGGGTAACTGGGGCACCGTCTCGGACATTGTGTCTCCCAGTCTCATCATCCAGGGTAACACCCTCCTGGGAGTCCACCGTTGCAACAGCTAGGGACAAATCAGGCATACACTCCTTGTCGCGTGCATCAGAGCCCAGATGCGCCATAGAAGGAGAAGGCACCAGCAGCGTGGGATGCACATCCGTCCACACACCTTCCAGGGCGGCGCGGATGTCCATGATGGCCAGCCAAACCTCTCTCATCGTAAGCACCATATCTCCCTTAGGCAGTGTATCGGGACCTCGGGTCTCAATGAACAAAGCAGCGGGTCGGCTCAAACAATTAACGCACTGTTCGCAGAGGAGGCGCGGAGAGTCAAACTTAAGCCCTCACTTAGTTACAGCGTCACGCACCTCTCATCGCATTTCAGCCGAAATCTGGTTCCGGCAATCAATTCCGTCTCACTGCGATACCTTCCAAAAATAACAGGATATTAGCCATAAGTCTGTAAGGAGCCGCTGAGAGGTCCGGCGCCACAACGCAATCGATGTCTGCGAAAGAAGTGGTTTCAGTTCCACACTCGGGGGACCGGACCATCATGGCCGACCGTGGCCGTTGTTTATTGCTTGTGAGGCGGCCGCGACGCAGCCCGAAGACCCGGCTCAGACGGGATGGAGGCCGGAGACTTCAAGATGACGGTTCTCGGCCATCCCGGGCGGCGCGTGGACCGGAGTCAGACGGTTGGGCTCCCCCGCGGTTCCCCCGCACGGGGCCGCGGCTGGGGCGCAGGTTAGCAGGCAGGATAACAGGCAGGATGTTTGGGAGACGAGGGCAAGCGGCGGAGCTAAGCGATTATGCGGCCATCTTGGCCGCCGTCCTGGCTCCTCCTCTGGAACTCAGTTCTTTAATGGTCCCAGTTTATCATTTTGAATTTACTTTGCTAACCTTTGGGTATTGATAGGGAGGGTAGTCTCTTACTAGATCAATGAGAAGAATTATGGAGCTGGACTGTATAAGGTACACATAAGGTACATTTTTTAGTCCACTTGATGTTGGTGTTCAGGAGATTATTGGGGTTTGGCTCACACAATGTTTGGTGGCAGAGGATAGTTTGTGTAAGAGCACCTCCTCTTTATGGGGTCCCCAAATGATTTTGGTTGTAGTTTTCGAACCACTGATGCTCAAATTAAAGGAGAAAAGAGTTTTTAAACTTGCTAATTTTCTGATGTCGGATCCTCCTGGGAAGTGACTAGCCATATTGACTGTGCGTTCCTGAAAGAAACTGGAGTGTAAGTATCAATGGGGAGAAATTGGGCTTATGAATGTGGTCTGAAGTATGAGTCGTGAAGATGGATGATTTCTGCTTCTGTGTTGAATTGTTTGGATATGTGATGATGATCGTGGGTTCAATTGTTGGACTGATTACTGTTGTGCTGATGTTTTATTCATATTTTTAACCCCATTTAAAGAAATATAGTTGGTTATCGGATTTGTCATAAATCCATTATTTTGACTATTGATTATTTGTCTGTACTGTGGTGTGTAGAGCGAGGCACCATTTACACACCCCTGTAGGGATTCTCAATTAATAGATTTTCTTTTCAGGTTTGAAAGTTTAATTTGAGATGATGTGCGTCCCCTGAGTGAAAGGAGGAAAAGGGGGGACATCAAATTGAAGGTAGATTTCTGCTTATCAGGATTTTGCTTAGCAAGAACTTTTCCAGGATTGTTGTGACCCTTTTCCTTTCATTGCTCAAATGTAACCCTTATGCTTTGTGATAGTGTTATTTTACATAAAGTACTGACTTGCATTTCCTTTAAAGGGTAAACAAACAGTTATCAATTTAATGTGGTTCCATAATTGTTTTCCTGTTCATGATTGAGTTATGCTGTGATTAGTTGCTCAGCCAGGGAGGCACACTGGGATTGGTGAGACATTCCCGCAAAGCCATGCTCTGACTGATTGGTTGCTGGAAAAATTGTGCTGTGATAGGTTGACCCTTGACAGAGCCGCACTGTTATTGGCTGTTGTATGCTGTTTGTTTATGGTATTTTGCTGTCATTTTGAGATTGCTTTGAGTCCATATTGGTGAAAAATGTGGGTGATATATTTGCAAAACTTAAAGCAAAGAAGGAGATACCTTGAGAGGGTCAGAAACTACGGAGTGAAAGATTGCCAGCATTTGAAATTCTGGTAGAGATCGGGTATTATACGTGGGCCTTGATCTCTGAATTGAACAAATACAACATGCATGATGAGGTTTTACAGTTTCCACTGGAGAGAACCTTTAATATTAATAAGCTAGGCTTTCTTAGACAAACCATGTACAACATGAAGCTAATGCCTAGAACCACACAGTTCAAGGAGCTTATTAAATGAGAGCACATGACAGCTAATAACATGAAGAAATCATTCATTGGTTGATTAGAAAGTAAACTAGATCGCCAAGAGAAAAGCTGGAGGAAGGACATGATAGAATGTGTAAACACTTTTTCTGCTATAGTTAACAGAGATGAGCAGGATAAAGAGAAAAATAAGTAAAGGAAAAACGTGGAGTGATGATCAAATCATGAGTGAATTGTTGAATTTTAGACCTTCTTCATATATTTGATGAAGGCAACCCCGTCTGCTACAGGGATTGACAAAAGGGCTGGGGTAGATACAGGAATAGTAGAAGTCCCTAGGGGGATTGTACCAAGTGCCCCAACTGAGGTGAGAGCCATAATGGCAGAGCCTCGTACAAGTAGAAGCAGGGTACCAGAGAATCAGACACAAGTTTCTCCTATGGGAGAAGTGGTGGTGGAGCCACCATCTAAAGAAATTTGTGTAGAAATTCTGAAAATCGAATTTGGGGAAATGTTGTAAGGAAATGTGGATTCGAGCAGATTATTGAATTATACTGCTGATGAAATTATATATTTGATAAAAGAAGCAGCTAGGTGTGCAAATGAAGCTCACAATATATTAGGACAATTAGCTGAAGAGCTAGAAATTGACATTAGCCAAATGAAAAATTACAGAATGGATTTAACATATGACGAAATTGAAAAGATGGGCTTGAATACTTTAAGAGCTCATATTACATATTTCCTTGAGAAAACGAGAGAGTTGAATCATTTGAAGAAATTGAGAAGTGAAAGAAATGGACAGTAATAAGAGGAAAATGAAAGAGGTTGAGAGAAAGGCTAAGAATATCAGAAGTATTGACACCCTCAGTGGTGGAAATCCCTTTAAGGGAAGTACACGGATGAAATCTGGTGCATGTTCGATGGACAAGGGCATATTTGTCTGCTTTATGAATTACTTTCCTTAATTGAGAGCCAATCTGGCAAAGTGGTATGAGGAAATGAATGGCTGACACACATTTCTCCAATGTTATGGACTGCATTAAAAATGTTGTTTGAGATTGTAGTCCCTGAAGAACTGTGGTTAGAATGCAAGGTTGTTACTGATGGACACACACACCAGCTAGGCTTCGTCCTAAGCACAGGCAACTGAGATAGCAGCCAAATACAAGCCTGTGATTAAGTATTTGAAAAAGTAAGTCCCTGAAAAGGTTATAAATTGATAAAAGACTTTGAGAACGACATCTGAACCTAAACATTCAGTCCATTTCTATCACTAGAAATTGATGCATGTTTTTAAAAAGCATAGCAGAGTTGAGAATGCAGAAAAGGATGGAGCTAGTGGCTATGGGCCATATGTATCATCAAACTATTTTGCATTTCCTAAATAGCGAATTTTAAGGAATCGCTATTTAGGAAATGCAAAATAGTATGTATGAAAAAAATCGCTTTTTATTTGCGATTCCTTAAGCTTCCTTATTTGCGAATTCGCATTTTGCGAATTCGCAATTAAGGAATAATTTCCAATGCATTCCTATCGGCCAGGAGGCCCATAGAAATGAATGCAAAATAATTCTCAAATTGCGAATTCGCAATTTGCTAATCGCAATTTGAGAATTATTGCAAGGGTGCAGGGGTGTCTCAAAGACACCCTGCTGCACCCCTGAAAAGAACATGTGTGTGCATATGGCGCACATACATGCCCTATGGGCATATGTGTGCATCACATGCCACCTTTAAAATGGCCAAAATATGCATTTTTGGAAGAATTCGCAAGTTACCATCAACTAAAAGTTGGTGGTAATTTGCGAATCCTTAACCATATTTCGCTAGCCAAAAATGCTACATACATAGCATTTCAGGAATCGCAAAATTGCGATTCTCTAAATGCAATGGCAAAATAAGGAATCGCACAACTTTGCAATTCCTTATTTGGGGAATGTTTCATACATTCCAAAACATGCAAAACGGCCGTTTGCGAGTCGCAAAGGCCGAAATTCTGCAAATTTCGGCCTTTGCGATTCAAAAACGGCTTGATACATATGGCCCTTAGTCTCTGCTTCCGTGAATAGATTGAGGTCAGAAACTAATAATCATATTTAACAAAGTGAGTTGTGTTGGTAGATGAATAGCATTGATTATGGTGAAAAACAGTGAATATTTTGAAACAAAGTAAAAGAAGTAAAAGATGATGATTGTTCAGACAAACAGTTTGAAAAAGGATTGTGGAATCAAATGGGTCCAAATATGAATTTTGTACAGAATAGAGTGAATAGGATCAATCGAGGAATGCAAAGTAGAGGTGATGGAACAAATGCAAATATTGCCATGTTGACATGAATATGGCATGCCATTATTGAGGGGGATTTGACACTGGAAAAGAGAATGTTACCAGAATGCTAAATGGATTCAGGTAAATTCAGAACAAAATCATAGAGGAAATACAATGCTGCATATACAAAATACAGAGCCGATTACGCAGAATCAAAACTTATTTCGGATGTCTTAGGCAACAGCTCCAGTTTTGCAACAAAGCATGAGAAGTAAAATGTCATATAATCCAGCATACCGACAAAATACTAAGATTTTGAATGAAGAGATGGCAGGGACTAGTTCACAATGACGGCGCCTGAGGAGGGCAGAAGACTGCATGCTTGTTGCAGTCTTAGAGATAGATCAGAGTGGCCCATGTATTGACAGAGAAATCAATGGCCACCCCTTTTAATTTCTGATTGATATGGGAACTACCCGTTCTGCAGTTTGTATTCTGGAAGTCCCAAACCTAACCATCTTGGAATGAGAAGTCCACGTTGTAGGGACCGGTAATAAACAAATTGTGAACCAGGTTACAGGAGATGTTCCAGTTAAAATAGGACCACTGAAGAATAAACATCAGTTCAGATTATGCTAGTAAATTTACTTGGTAGGGACCTTCTTTGTAAAATGAATTGCATGATATATTGCACACTGGATATTGTTGCGATAGAATGAGAGACAAATATTCAGTCTTTTCTTGTTTATTTATTCCTTTTCAATGCATTTGTAGAGCGCGCTACTCACCTGTGAGGGTCTCAAGGCGCTGAAGGGAGGGGGGGTGCCACTATTGCTCTAATAGCCAGGTCTTGAGGTGTTTCCTGAAGGTGAGATGGTCCTGGGTCAGTCGTAGGTGTGGGGGGAGGGAGATCCATGTCCTGGCTGCCAGGTAGGAGAACGATCTTCCTCCGGTGGTGGTTCTGCGAATCTGTGGGACGGTGGCGAGGGCGAGGCTGGTGGGCCGGAGCTGGCGGGTGGGGGTGTAGAAGGAGAGGCGGTTGTATTCGGGGCCCATGTTGTGGAGCGCTTAGTGTGCGTGGGTGAGCAGTCTGAACGTGATCCTCTTGCTGACGGGGAGCCAGTGTAGGTTTCTCAGGTGGGCGGATATGTGGCTGTGGCGAGGGATGTCGAGGATGAGTCGTGCGGAGGCGTTCTGTATGCGCTGAAGGCGTTACTGCAGTTTGGCTGTGGTTCCTGCGTAACGGGCGTTCCCTGTAGTCCAGTCGGCTGGTGACGAGGGCCTGGGTGACCGTCTTTCTGGTTTCGGTGGGGATCCACCGGAAGATCTTTCGAAGCATGCGCAGGGTGTTGAAACAAGAGGACGAGACTGAGTTGAATTGCTTGGTCATCGTGAGGGAGGAGTCCAGGATGAATCCCATGTTGCGTGCGTGGTCCGTGGGTGTTGGTGCGGTACCCAGCGTCGTGGGCCACCAGGAGTCGTCCCAGGCAGATGGGGATTGTCCGAGGATGAGGACCTCCATCTTGTCCGAGTTGAGCTTCAGACGGCTGTGCTTCATCCATTCTGCGACATCTTCATTCCGTCCTGGAAGTTGGTTTTGGCGGTGAGTGGGTCTTTGGTGAGGGAGAGTATCCGTTGGGTGTCGGCGTAGGAGATGATGTTGATGTTGTGTTTGCGTGCTGTGGAAAAAGGGTTCAGGCAGATCAGGTCGTTTACCCCTTTTCTAAGTTTGCCCGGCGTTAGCCGCTTCTCACCCAACTCACGATTACCCAAATAAAGAGGCAGGCGCTGGAGACTGGAAGGCAGGAAACAGGAGTTTATTTCCGACGGAACAGAACACGTCAAATCAGACAACAGGGTGTCTTCTCGAGGTGCTCTAACAAGTTTCTCTACGGCTCAGTCTTTTATACACAGGTTTATGATGTACAAACATTCCTTATTGCAATAAAGACACTTTGAAGTACAAAAGGGCATGTTTGGGACCCCAGCTCCAGGCCCATTCCCATACTGACCGCTCTGATGTTGTTTTCCCCTCCCAAATGTGACATGTGATTGTAATCTGCAGCCGGACATTCCAACAGGGCACGAGGGCAGGAGGGGGTGGTCAGATCTAAGGTTGGGCGGGCGATAAGATCATGTTTCGCTATGCGGGGCCGGAGGGGTACATCCACGAGACCTAGTTTTATGATGTGGGACTGGGTCGAGAGGCCAGGTGTAGCGGGGGGGGGGGCATCAGAAGAGAGGAAGGGTGTTCCTGGGAGGGATGCGGGGGTGTCGGTCAGGTCTAGGGGTGTGAAGGCCTTGATTAATCACAGCTCCTCTGATGTGAGGCGAGGTCCTACTGTAGGAAGCAATAAACTGCAGCTGTTGGGCTAGGTGATGGCCTGGGATCAGGCCGGGCAATCGGGCAGGGAGGAAGAGGTTACCAAAAGGGCCCGTTCTATGAGTAGGATGAAAGAGCGAGGGGGCAGGGGTTCAGCACGGAGACAAGGTCATGTTTAGCGGTGCGTTTATGGCCTGAACAGGAGAGACCGGGGGCGGTCGGGGCGCGGGGTGTTTGCGGGGCTGGAGAGAGAGAGAGAGGGAGTGAGAGAGAGATGATGGCTATTGGCAATGGGCAGGGAGGTCATGACACAAAGATGGCTACTATCTATGTTCAAGATGGAGCCTAAAAGGGAACAAGATGGCGGGGCCACTGTTTCGTGACTTTCTTTACCTTCAACAGTGGCGAGGGTGAACACAAATGAACGCCGCTTATGTACATATACATTTTGTCATTTTCCACAGTCGCCGCTTTTTACATAAGCTAGATCATTTCCGTGTTTATCATACATATCGTTGTGTTTAGTCAACGAAATAGCGTTTGTCAATATTGGTAGACTTACATATAACTGTGTGTAGTTGATGCAGCATACGAAGTGTAATACATATAAATTTACATTTGTCGTACTTAAAAGTGACCGATGAAACATTTTACAGGCAAAAAGTGATTGAGGGAGGAATTTAGTCCAATACAAGCAATTAGTCAAGGGGTGTAGAAAGTTCCGAAAAAAGGGGGGGGGGGGTCTTCGCCACAGTGTTTTTATTAGTATCGAGTCATCACTGGTAGGTTCTGGTAGTTCGTTTTCTTCTATTGGCGCTGTTGAGCACCGGCGGTGGAGCTATAGGTCC
This sequence comes from Lissotriton helveticus, assembly GCF_964261635.1. Lineage (NCBI taxonomy): Eukaryota > Metazoa > Chordata > Amphibia > Caudata > Salamandridae > Lissotriton > Lissotriton helveticus. The sequence goes on from NC_136059.1 coordinate 1,913,712,537, forward strand.
AGCTTGGGTCCTTCTTTACACGTCGCAGGGTGTGATCTGTCCTTTGCCGCTAGGCCACAGTCCTGTTTCCTAGCTAATCTCTCTTAAGGGTGCCTTATGCTGGGCACCTGCATTTCTGTCTCGGAGTCAAAATCCACATGGAAAGGATAGAAGGGGTTTTGTCGGATAATCGGGGGAGGAGAGGGCGGAGTGGGACCGGATCTTTGAGACGGACCAGGGGAGCAAAAGGGTGATGCGCAGGCAGGTCCATCAATCGGGCTCAAAGGGGCGGGGACTTCTGGCACGCGTGGGTCAACAAGTAGAGGGCTTCAAGGCAGCCCCCCATTCCTTCGTTTTCTGCGTTTGAGAGTGGTGCATCGTCCCGCGTCCCGTTGCTCTGCGGCTCCATCTTAGGTCGAGGTCACACGCGCCTCACGATCTGTGGTCCGGCTGTGCGTCACGTCCAGCCCCTCTCCTCCGGTGGCTGTGTATCCTTGAATGGGTACAAAATAGTTTTTAGCAAACTGGCAAGAGAAGGCATTTATACATTTCAATTCCGTCCCAGATCTAGGTAGCTGGGGGTACGTTTCATCGGTTACGGTCAGAAGTTATCACTGTGGAGTATGTATACAGGCGTGTCTACTGATTTTGAACTAGGTCTATTTGGCGTTCATTCATGTCGCATGTGGCTTTCTGACCCTAGCCCTGGCAGTCTTTTATCATCATGAGAGAGGGGTAGGGGCTAAACATTCTTTTCTCGGGGAGCAACAGTTAATCAGGATCATCAGTTATACTTCGAGTTTACGGAGCTGGGGTCGAGCGGGAGGAACGGGGACGTTTTGGACATCCGTACTTGGGTGCGGAGGGGTGGGGCAATCTGGGCCTAGGAGATTGTGTTTCTAACGAGCTGAGAGCAGAAGGCCACTGACGTATAGTCCTCCTATAAAAAGGGCCAGATTAGGGGGACATCAGTCGTCTTACCTGTCCTTTCCTTATAGCCAATTCGAGTTCTGTCATTTTTACAGAAAAGGAGAGGTAGTAACATGGCAAATTACAATCGTTTTAGTTTCTGGCAATTTTGTCGATCACCTTTGTGTTCGAAAAACCAATTAGGCTCGTGCCGGCGGGGCACAACATTACCACACAGAGGAAGAATGAGTAGGGGTCGTTCGCATTTTAAATGAACTATTCGGTACACGTACAACATGAAGGGAAAGGATGAGAGAGGGAAACGTGTACAATAATAGGCCATTTTGATGCACACAAAACACAAAACAGTAGGGGTCATATTATATAGAAACACAGACTGAGGGACAACGTAAATCCATATACTACGTACACATGAATTCAGACGAGGGGGGGGTACATGTATTTACATACAGAATTCAAGACAAAACATAGAACAGTACTTGGCCAAAGACATTTCCTCCTGCATGCTGTGCATCCTTAGTTTCCTATTTAATTCGCCTGGCTGTCTTTTGCTGTTCGTCTCTGTTGCAAATACTTATACTTTTGTCAATTGTTCGGGAACTATCCTGGTCGGGCTAGTACTTACGGTGGGATCTTTGAATCATTTTTAGCGGACGGGTATCCAGGCCAAGGTAACGGAGGGTGTTAGTTGGGGGAACAATGGGCAACTTCGAGTTTCATGGCGTAAGAATCTACTCGTAGGTGCACGTCATTCTTGGTTGCATTATTAGAGAGATAGTCGTTTCTAAGTAAGGGTGCGTTATATCTATGACTGTTCATCGTGTATAGGTGCTATGTCCAGACCCCCTTTTTCCCCATTCCATCGGCCGTCCGATCATCACTCAAGTCGTACAAAGACATCTCTCGTATCAGGTCAACGCGTGCAACGTATATCCAGTCGAGTTACACACATTCGGTCATACACACATGCATTCATATCACCCAAATCCGCGTTGCTTAGGTCTTCTCCATACTTTAGTCGATGTTCTGATGCGACCTGCAGAAAGAAGGGGAAGAAGAAGGGGTGGGGGCGGCGTTTAAAGACACATTCGCGCGCATAAACCCAAAAGGCTTTTTACTTACTATGTATTTCGACCTATCTCCACGGGGTGCAGTCCCTTCCATCTCGGCGTTTTAAGCCCTGTGGGACTGGTGGTGCGGGAGGCAATCATTTATGGACTGCATATTGCATAGATCGCCCACGTGTGGTATTGCGGATCTTGTGGGGGGGGGTTGAAACAAAAAGGGCAATCAGGGTAAAGTGGGCGAACTCGTGTTCTTCTTCGAGAAGTCGAGGTGGTCTACAGTGGTATCGGGTCTGGTTTAGGGGTATCTGAAACAATTTCCCTGAGATATATGGCATACAAAGTAAAACGGAACATCGGGACCTTTATCGATTGCCTTAGGTTGCACAAAAGTAAAAAACACACGCAACAACTTGGATCGTTCACATTTTCAATATTCCTAGGTACTTTGCTTTTTAACCTTTCAGCAATCGACTTGCTTTATTTCGCCTATGTTTTACGTAGATCGGAAACAAGGGCTATGTATTCAAAAAACTTACCAATCCAAAAATTACGACTGTATTTGTTGTCACAAAATCTTTATTTAAAAATGTTGACGTACAAATGCAGGCCTACAACCACGTGGGCCAGCCACGGAGTAGCCTGGAACTGTACATGAGGGCATATTTATCTGCGGAAAACATAACTGAGTCGGTGGTTGTTTTATTTCATCAAGGTACGATAAGTGCAATAAAATCATATCGAAAATTCATTGTGGGTAAGTACCATCAGTGTCAAAAACATTCGAACTTTCAATAATACCGTAATCAATGATGCGTCAGAACTTAATATCAAATTCACTGTTCGAATGTTCGAGCAATACTCATCCCCTCCCGCCATGTGCTTCAAAACTGCATACATATCTCACAATATCAAGTCTGAGCATCCGGGACACAACGGGGAATCGTGAGTTTCGTTTGTACCGGCGCCATTTTGGGTGGGGTCAGGCGGGTCCGGGTATAGTCAAACTGTCTCCACCAACTCGTGGTTGGACCAGAACTTCTTTTCGGCAGTCCAGAAGTTTCGTTAAGGGGGCAACAGAAGGGACCGGTGACATGAACCATCAATCAAAGAAAAGGGAGGGGCAACAATCTTTCTTACCGGGTCGTACTGGTGTTCCACCGGAACTGATCAAATCGGTAGTCTGCAGTATCTTGGGTCATTCAAAACTGAGGCTGGCGCCAGCATGAGGGCGCCGACGTCTCGTGGTTACGTCTTGGTCGTTCTGCGGGTGATCATGGCAGTCACTTCCCATCGGTGGCGGTTGGGGGCCCGCGGAGGTCGAGGGCCCTCCGCAACTCTCGTAGAATCTTCAAAGCTGAGGAGAACATTTCTGAACGGAGGACTCGTTTTTCTAGTTGGCCAGCGACCAGGCCATCCTTGCACGCCAGGTTCGTTCCTGCAAGGTCGACCGCCATTTTTAGGAGTTCTGCAGCTACCGGCAGTCACTGGGTCAAATGAGCAGACGGACTCCAGCCTGTTGGGTGATGCGTCGTAGCACCGCCACAGTGGACGAGACCCTGCTGGGTGTGTGGAGCGTCCCTATACTGCAAGAGTGGAGGAACCCTTTGCCGGGTGCGTGGAGCGTCCCTATACTGCAAGAGTGGACGAACCCTTTGCCGGGTGCGTGGAGCGTCCCTGCACCGCAAGAGTGGACGAACCCTTTGCCGGGTGCGTGGAGCGTTGGGGGTGCAGCTGAGGGGCCTCCACCTGGGGAGGCGGGAGAGGCTCGTCCGCGCCGCCTCTCCCTCTCAGTGCACCCTACGGCGTCTCGCTGACATTTGTTACGGCCGGACCAGGCGATGAAGAAGAGGGGGGGGGTCGGAGGCATATGCAAGACATCCCCCCCCCGTGGCCTGCAAGGCGCCGGGAGAAGAAGGGAATGGGAGGACCAGTTCATTCCGGTTCGGGCCCATGCCTTCGGCGGCCGGCGTTCCTTGCCACGGCCCCAGGAACGGGTCCCTTGGTTCATCCCGGGGACAGGCCTTGGCGCGTGGTGTCGCCTCCGGACTATTCGCGTAATGGTTCTCCACCCCACGCCGCCTCTGACGGCTTTTGTAGACTTTCTGACGCCCAAAAACCTACTAGAAAGTAGCCCAAAGTAGCCCGACATTGCTACTTTGGGGAAGGAGGGACAGGAACGGCGTCAAGCAGACGGCGAAATGCATTGTGGGTTTGTTGTTGCAGCCGTTTGCCGTGTAAATAGTTGTTTAATATATTTTTGTTCAAAAATAAAAACGTTTTAACCTGTTACTTTGCTATAGTGTTGTATATTTCTAATATTTGCCTAGGGTTTGTCGTTAATTGGGCGGGGTGGTCGGTGGAGCCGAGCTGTCTCGCAGTCATCATGGCGTTGAGTTCAGCTTTCCTCACTAGTTTCATGCTTCCTGAGGGTCCGTTCCTAATGTTTCCATTTCAGTAAAGTTGAAAAGAGATCTCATCAGTGGCCTACTGACTTTACTCGATTCCTTTTATTTTTCCTAATGATTCTTATGTTCTTTTATTTGCTTGCACGATACCGCGGCTAATCCGCATTTTCTTTATATATGTCCTCTTTATTAGGGGTGTCCTCCGGTGGAGCCAGATGGTCTACCTTTAATAAATGGTCCGGGCTGAACCAACTACTGAGCAATGGGGGGGAGATAGGCATGACGGGTTACAACGGGGACAAAAGTCAGCACTACCTATCCTTCACTACTTTGCGGAGACTAGGTAGAATATTTCTATTCTACAGTATTCGCAAATAGGGAATACCCAAAGAGAGAACCAATTCCAAACAGTCAAGTTCGGACAAACAATCAATCAATCAAATGAGGAATAAAATAGGCGCGACGGGTTACAACGGGGGCAAAAGCCTGCGCTACCTACCCTTCACTATCTGCAAAGAGAGAGATCTTCCTGTTCCTCTCTGTTTGTAGGCAGAGAAGATCCTTTCCAAGAACCAATTCCGAACGATCAAGGTCCGGTCAAACAATCAATCAGTGGGGGATAAAAATAGGCACGACGGACTACAACGGGGGCAAAAGCCTGCGTTACCTATCCTTCACTATCTGCAAAGACTAAACAGAGTATGGCGGCCCTGTGCTTGTTTGCAAATAGAGAATGATCCAAAAAGAACCAATTCCAAAACAATAAATGCTTGGATAACAATCAATCAAATGGAGAGGGAAGTAGGCGCGACGGGTTACAACGGGGGCAAAAGCCTGCGCTACCCACCCTTCACTATCTGCAAAGGGAGAATACTCCTATCCTTCCCCGTTTGTAGACAGAGAATCTCTCAGGACAAAACAATCAAAATGCGTAATACTAGTATTTTCCAATGACAACCAAACAATCAATTCGCAATTTGTCGTGTTTCCACGACCTTACCCGGACCGTATGGACGGTTTCCAGCGCCCGATCGTCCTCTATTCTCCGTAATTGCTGTGGCACTCCTGATGGTTCCCAGTCAGGACCGTAGATCACTCGAGAGAGGTCTGTTCGGAACCGGTGAAGTTCGGATGATCGGCTGCCAGACAAGGGTCTATTGGGCAGGAGCTCTTCCCGATCGTTGCAGTCGTTCACTCTGTCGTTGGGACCTCTCTCACTGGATCCACTTGTCGCTGATGGGCCCGACGTTGGGCGCCAATTGTGGAAAAAGGGTTCAGGCAGATCAGGTCGTTTACCCCTTTTCTAGGTTTGCCCGGCGTTAGCCGCTTCTCACCCAACTCACGATTACCCAAATAAAGAGGCAGGCGCTGGAGACTGGAAGGCAGGAAACAGGAGTTTATTTCCGACGGAACAGAACACGTCAAATCAGACAACAGGGTATCTTCTCGAGGTGCTCTAACAAGTTTCTCTACGGCTCAGTCTTTTATACACAGGTTTATGATGTACAAACATTCCTTATTGCAATAAAGACACTTTGAAGTACAAAAGGGCATGTTTGGGACCCCAGCTCCAGGCCCATTCCCATACTGACCGCTCTGATGTTGTTTTCCCCTCCCAAATGTGACATGGGATTGTAATCTGCAGCCGGACATTCCAACACGGCACGAGGGCAGGAGGGGGTGGTCAGATCTAAGGTTGGGCGGGCGATAAGATCATGTTTTGCTATGCGGAGCCGGAGGGGTACATTCACGAGACCTAGTTTTATGATGTGGGACTGGGTCGAGAGGCCCGGTGTAGCCGGGGGGGGGGGGCCATCAGAAGAGAGGAAGGGTGTTCCTGGGAGGGATGCGGGGGTGTCGGTCAGGTCTAGGGGTGTGAAGGCCTTGATTAATCACCGCTTCTCTGATGTGAGGCGAGGTCCTACTGTAGGAAGCATTAAACTGCAGCTGTTGGGCTAGGTGATGGCCTGGGATCAGGCCGGGCAATCGGGCAGGGAGGAAGAGGTTACCAAAAGGGCCCGTTCTATGAGTAGGATGAAAGAGCGAGGGGGCAGGGGTTCAGCACGGAGACAAGGTCGTGTTTAGCGGTGCGTTTATGGCCCGAACAGGAGAGACCGGGGGCGGTCGGGGCGCGGGGTGTTTGCGGGGCTGGAGAGAGAGAGAGAGGGAGTGAGAGAGAGATGATGGCTATTGGCAATGGGCAGGGAGGTCATGACACAAAGATGGCTACTATCTATGTTCAAGATGGAGCCTAAAAGGGAACAAGATGGCGGGGCCACTGTTTCGTGACTTTCTTTACCTTCAACAGTGGCGAGGGTGAACACAAATGAACGCCGCTTATGTACATATACATTTTGTCATTTTCCACAGTGCGATGGTGGCGAGGGGGCTCATGTAGATATTGAAGAGCCTTGGGGTACGCCGCAGATGATCTTGGTGACCTCGGAGCGGAAGGGAGGGAGGTGGACTCTCTGGGTTCTGTTGGAGAGGAACAATGTGATCCAGTCCAGGGCCTTTCCTTGGATCCCAGTGTTGTAGAGGCGGGTTATTAGGGTGCGGTGGCAGACGGTATCAAAGGCTGCCGAGAGGTCCAGGAGGATGAGAGTGGCTGTCTCTCCGTTGTCCATCAGGGTCCTGATGTCATCGGTGGCTGCGATGAGGGCGGTCTCGGTGCTGTGGTTGGCTCGAAATCCGGACTGGGATGGGTCGAGCGAGTTGTTTGCTTCGAGGAATGCAGTCAGCTGTTTATTGACGGTCTTCTCGTTGACTTTAGCCGGGAAGGGGAGAAGAGAGATGGGGCGGAAGTTCTTGAGGTCTTTAGGGTCCGCTGTTGGTTTCTTCAGAAGGGCGTTGATTTCTGCGTGTTTCCAGCTTTCAGGGAATGTGGCTGACGTGAAGGAGCTGTTGATGACGTTCCGGAGGTGGGGTGCGATGATGGTGTGTGCTTTGTTGAAGATATGATAAGGGCATGGGTCGGACGGGGAGCCAGAGTGGATGGTGTTCATGACGTGGGTGGTGTCTTCAGTGCTGATGGGGGTCCATGCTCTGAGGCTGGTGGTGGGGGTCGTTGGTTTGGTGGCTGGAGGCGGAGTCTGGGGCCCGAAGCTGTTGTGTATATCTGCAATCTTGCGGTGGAAGAAAGTGGCGAGGGGGTTGCAGAGGTCTTGCGACGGTATGAAGTCGTTGTTGCTGGCATTGGGGTTGGAGAGCTGTTTGATGATGCTGAAGAGTTCCTTGCTGTTGTGGGTGTTTTTTCCAGCCGCTCTTTGAACGATGTCCTTTTTGGTGGTGCGGATCATCTGGTGGTATTCGCGGGTGGCGCTCTTGAGGACTGTCATGTTTTCTGATGCCAGTTTGTGGCGCCAAGCTTTTTCGAGGGTTCAGCATGATTTCTTTGCGATTTTGAGGGCATCTGTGAACCATGAGGTTTTTCTGTTGCTAGTCTTGCCTGGGGGTTTCTTTAGTGGAGCGAGGTCGTCGGTGCAGTTGGTGATCCACTGTGCGAGATTGTGTGCTGCGTTGTTGGTATCAGGGGTGTCGACAGGAGGGTTCTGGCTCAGCGATGTAGTCAGCTGGTCTGTGGTGACTTTGCTCCAGCATCTGCAGGGGATCTGTAGCGTGTGGTGGTGGGGTGTGGTTTTCTTCAAGGTGAAGTGGATGCAGCTGTGGTCGGTCCAGTGTAGTCCGGTGGAGTGGCTGAAGGAGACGTGGTTGCTGGCGGAGAAGATGGGGTCGAGCGTGTGGCCAGTGAGGTGGGTGGGCGTGTCCACCAGTTGCTTGAGTCCGAGGTTGTCGAGGTTGTCAAGCAGGGTGGAGGTGTTGTTGTCGCTGTTTTTCTCCAGGTGGAAGTTCAGGTCCCCTAGGAGGATGTACTCTGGTGAGGCTAGGGCGTGCTGGCTGATGAAGTCAGCAATGGTTTTGCTGAATTGTGTCCGTGGGCCCGGGGGTCTGTAGATGAGCATTCCTCTGAGGGTGGTCTGGGGGTCGGTGTGGATCTGGAAGTGTAGGTGTTCGGCGGCGGTGAGTGTGTCTTCGGCGTTGGTCGTGACGCTGATGGTGTACCTGTAGACGATGGCGATTCCTCCTCCAGTTTTGTTGATGCGGTCCTTCCGGGTGATTTTGTAGCCATCCGGGATGGCTATGGCGATGTCGGGGGCCGAGGAGGCGTTCATCCAGGTTTCCGTGAGGAAGGCGACGTCTGGTGCTGTTGTATCAAGGAGTTCCCAGAGTTTGACGGCATGTTTGTGGATGGGGCGGGTGTTGAGGAGGATGCACTTGAGGTGGTTGTTGTTATCGTTGCTGTGTTCAATGGGCGGGGTGCAGGTTCGGAGGCAGGTGAATTTGCAGGCTTGGTAGGTGAAGGGTCCATGGGTGCGCCTCGGGGTGGCTTGGTGGCAGGCGGAAGGTCGTCCGGTGTTGAGTGCGACGAGGGTGGCGGTGTTGTATCTCAGTCGGGTGCCCAGGCCTCGGCTGGGGACAGGGGTTCTGGCGCTGGGCGTGGTCCAGGCGCGGACGGGCGCAGACTGGCTTGCCTTTGACACGCCTTTGGCGCGCGTCCGCTGCGCGGTCTCCATAAGAGGCAAAGTGGGAGGGAGGGGCAGCTGGGAGGCGGGAGCGGGGAGGCCAATGGGCGGGCAGGGTTACAGAAGGAAAAAGGGGGCGGGCCGTGGGGGAGCAGCGGCGGGAAGCGGGGAGCGTGAGGGCACAGAGGGGCAGGGGCACACAGGAAGCGCCAAGAAACCAAAAAATAGGAAGACAGTGAAAAGAGACAATACACGAGCAACAACAATTTCAATTTACCGAACAGAATCAAGAGACCCGGGGCACACCAGCGGCGAACCCTCGTCAGCCCTCGGGTCCCAGAGGGTCGAGCGGCGTGGGGAGTGACCGGCGTGGCAAAGGTGACCATGGCTTAGCAAGACACCATTGGTATACAGCATCACAACTCTAATGATGGTAGAACATCATAGACAAATCTATAAGCTCTGCAGCTGGCAATGCTAAAATCGGTATAACAAACACGATATGGCATGAACATTGGCTATTGCTAGGTAACCATGACGTAAGCATAATAAATGGCTCCACCAGTAATAACATGAGTACAGCAGCAGATAAAAAGATGTTCTGGGGCATGCATGCTTTTAATATGAAACTCACACGTCATGGGCCAGAACCTGTAGGGTGGAGCTGCATAACAACTTGAAGAGGATGCCAAATATCTCTAGGGTGTGAAGAGATAGAGAGAAGCTCTGCATGTAATAATAATTTTGCATTGCAATCAAAGAGATCGGTGAGCCAGTCCCTAAACTTGGGCTGCCGCCCACAACCCCAGCAGTATGCTACACACCTCTTTGAAAATCTCAGGGTCAAGGTCACATACTTCCTGGCGTTAATGGTCAGTAACCAAGTAAGGCCACAAGAGGCATAAGCATGACCCTATCTTCTGTCATGAGGAAGAGCGCAAACTGCACCTCCGTCCAATAAGAGAGGACATGGCAACAATCCCAAGCCAAGTGAATATAAAATCACCTTTATCTACGCTACACTGAATGCAACGGGCTTTCAACCTAAGACCAAATCTATGTAATGTGACAGGAGTATAGTACACCCTCTGTAGAAACCTTTAATTAATAATTCTGAGCCTGCTTTTGGCAGCTATCAATCTGTCTGGGAGCAGCAGTTCCAAGGTCGGAACTGAGAATGCAGAGGCTCAGCCTGTGCAGTACGATACAGGAAGGAAACCAAATGTTTAGGGCTGGAGAGCTGAAGCATGTTATGTAGTGTGACATTGGTGGGAGGATCATCAAGGAAAATTTGAGTGATTGCCTTGAAGCTGCTTTTTAGCTGAATATAAATGAATGCATCAAAGGGCAAGACCGGGACGTCCCCCATTCACTCAGCCTGTGTGATGAATGTGCCATTAACATATAGATCCCTAGTGAATTAGCCCCCGATGTTTGAGTTTACAATGCCCCGAAGCTTCATGAGTGATCAGTGGCGGGGGTGGTATTCCAAAGGGAATAACAGAGAATAAAGATGTTTGCCTACTTCATGACACAGTCTCTGCCAGACCACGTGGTGCAAGCAACAGTAGATCAGGAGGACACAGCTAACTGGATCCCAATAAAAAAGGGTGGAGGAATAGGAGCCATTTAGCCTTGCTCAATAGTCAAATGAATAGCATGGTAAGGCTGAACACAGAGATAGTAATACTCCCTATCAGGAGCCCGAAACCCCCTTCCTGAAACGGTAGAGTAAAAATATCCCATTAAATGCGAGGCTGTCCCCCACCCAGGAAGCCGTATCAGCTGCATCTTAAGTATGCGGTAAAAGGAGTGAAATAAATGTATTTTTTTTTTTAATTTATTTACGAAGTTTTGTATAGCGCTAGCCTGACCGGAGGGTACCGGAGCGCTTCAAAACAGTTACAGAGGAGAACAATCTAGAATAGAACATAATGCAATAAGGGAGCAAAAGAGGCAGAACATATTGCAATGAGGAGGGGCAATCCGGATGAGAGTCATGGTAAAGAGGATGTAGCAGAGTTCTGTTACAAGGATTTGTTGGCCTACAAACGAGAGCAGAGCATATTACAATAAGGCGAACAAAAGAGAGCAGAACATATTGCAGTAAAGTGAGACACTCCATATTAGAGACATAGTAAAGAAGATGTTGAAGAGTTCAGTATCAGGCGTTTGTTTGCCCCCAGCCGGGAGAGGATCAGTGACATTTTCAGCGCTCCGACTGGTCCTATCTAATCACTAACGATCGGTCGAGGAAAAGGATTTTGAGCTGACTTTTGAATTTAGCAAAGGAGGACATGGTTCTGATGTGGGGAGGTATAGAGTTCCATATTTTGGGCGCGTTTCCGGCGAAGGATCTGGTCGCGTTTTTTTGTTTTTGTGGTGTAGGCGGGATAAGAAGTAAGGTATTAGAGCTTCTGAGGTTCCTGTTCTGACCTGCTTTTTTGAGTTTGGACGCCAGATATTCGGGTTTGCCTGTGTGGAGGGCTTGGTGGGTGAGGCAGGCTGTTCTGAAGTTCGCCCGCATTTCTATTGGTAGCCAGTTAAGTTCCTTGAGTGCGGGAGAGATATGGTCAAATTTCTTAATTCCAGTGACAATTCTGGCAGCTTCATTGAGAGTTGTTTTCAGCGGAGCAAGGTGTGTTTTTGCTATTCCTGAGAGGACTGCATTTCCATAGTCAAGTCTAGACAGCACCAGTGCTTGAGTGGCTTGTTTGAGATCTTTGATTGGAATGAAAGGTTTTATTTTATTTAGTAGCTTCAGGTTAAGGAAGGCACTCTTGGCCAAAATCTTAATGTGTTTGGTCATGTCCAGTTTTGAGTCTAGAGTGATGCCTAATGATTTACCAGAGTCAGCCAGGGTGAGGTTTCCGTTGAGCGTATCAATCTCTTTTAGCCACTCAGCCATTTGTGGGTTCTCTTCTTTGTTCGCGATGAGGAGTAGTTCGGTTTTGTCCGGGTTCAGGTTTAAGTGGTTGCTTGACAGCCAACGTTGCACTTCCCTTAATGTTTCATTGAGTCTTTGGATGTCTTTAGCAGAGGATATTTCCAAGTAGATTTGAGTATCGTCAGCATAAAGGTGAAAGGGAATGTTAGCTTTTCTGAGTAGGGTGGTGAGGGGTTCCATGTAAATGTTGAAGAGGAGAGGGGAGAGCACTGATCCTTGGGGGACTCCCCTCGAGACTGGCTGAAGGTCGGATTCAAAGCTTCTGATTTTGATTCTCTGGGAGCGGTTGTGTAGGAATGAGGAGAACCATTTGAGGACCACCTCATCTAGACCAGCCCTTTCTTCGAGAGCTTTGAGGAGAAGTTTCTGGTCAACTGTGTCGAATGCTGCCGATAGGTCTAGGAGAATGAGGAGGCAGCATTGGTCTGAGTCCAGAGATTTGTGTATATCATCAATTATGTTGAGGATTGCGGTTTCTATGCTGCACCCTTTCCTGAATCCCGACTGATGGGAGTTGAGGAGGTTGGTAATGTCCAGGTGTTGTGTTAGTTGTTGGAGTACACATCTTTCTAGGATTTTTGAGAGAAGAGGAAAGTTGGAGACGGGTCTGAAGTTGTTTAGGTTACTTATGTCCAGTCCTGTTTTTTTCAGCAGCGGGGTGACTTGTCCCACTTTCAAACAATCAGGAACGACTCCGGATTTTAGGGAGCTGTTTATAATTGTACACCAGAGTGGGGCTAGGGAGAGTTTCAATTTTTTGGTGAGTAGAGCAGGGAGAGGGTCTAGGGTGTGAGATGAAGGTTTAGAGGTAGAGATGAGGGTGGCTATCTCTTCTTCTGGAATGGGCTAGAAAAATGACCAGGGTTTAGTGGTGGGACTGAGAGCACAGCTAAGCACTTCAACTGGGCTGCTAAGGGGAGGGGAGGAGCAGTTGGTGACCAGCGAGCGCTCGATCTTGGAGATCTTGTCGTTGAAGAAGGTGGCAAAGTTATTGCACCGTTCTTTGGAAGCCTGCCCCAGGGACGTCTCTGGTTTGGAGGTTTGTTGTCTGATGATCCTGAAGAGCTCCTTGGGTCTGTTTTTTGCACTGTCCAGTGCAGAGCGGAAATATACAGATTTCTTGTTCTTGATATGGCTGTTGTATTTCTTCCTGAGAGTTCTGAGTTGATCACTTTGGAGGGTAGTGGGCAAGCTCCTCCAACGTCTTTCTGAAGCTCTAAGTTGTCTCCTTTCATCATTAATGTCGAAGTCGAACCAAGATCGGGACGGAATGGCTCGTTTTTTTCTAAGTTTCAGGGGAGCTAGTTGGTCCAGCAGGGTTACCATATTCGTGTTATAAAGTGAGGTGAGATCGTTTGTTGAGAGATCATTGTCGTTGGGTAGGAGCACCTTTAGCCTTTCTTCCATGGCGTCCAGGGGGATCTGGGTGAAATTTCTGGACCATTTGGGAGGGTCTTGAACAGGAGGCAGTAATAGGATTCTTTTGTTGATGTGGAATAGGATCATGTGGTGATCCGACCAGTCCACTGGAAGCATGTTGTCAATCGTGATTGCGTCTCGATGGGCAATGATGGCATCCAAGGTCGCTCCTTTGTTATGAATTTCTTCTGAGCAATGTTGGAAAAGGTTATTGTCACAGAGGAGATTATTGAGAGAGTGAATTAGAGTGTTGTTGGCTTCGTTCCAGCGTAGGTTGAGATCCCCCAAGATTAGGTAGTTAGTGTCTTTGAGAGCGCAGTGGGCAATCAGGTCAGATGGATGTTCCCCAAAAGTGGGGGTGTTACCCAGTGGGTGATAGAGAAGGTGACCAACTAAAGGGCTGTTATCCTTAGTCTTTATGTTGCTAGTGAGACATTCAAAGGAACTATACTTGCAGGAGTCCAATACATTGATGTCTATGTCATCTTTATGGATGATGGCTACCCCTCCACCTCAATGGTCTTTTCTGTCTTTATTGATGATGGAGAAGCCTGGGGGTACCAGCATATCAAAGGAAGGCGGGGAGATCTCATTCAGCCATGTCTCCGTGATGAATGCAATATCTAAATCCTGCTAATTCCGTTGCATGCTTGAGAGTTGATCTACAGTTAATGAGCATGCAGTTGGTGGATAGTTTCTTATTGTTCGGGTACTCTCCTGGAGGGGCCTTTGGTATTGAGGAGAGGGAGGGCGGTGGTCTTGAGATTTTCACAGGGGGGAGGTCTCTTCTGAAGCCAGTGATCACTTGAATATTGGAATTCGGTGGAGCTGAGAGAGGGGAATCATAGGTGGCGGCTAGGTGCAATGCTTCTTCAGTGGACATTGCTGCTTTAGTTCTGGAAGGTCTTTGTGTTTGGATCTCACCGACCTTACTAGGAGGATTCTGTACACCAGATGAGGGGGCTTAGAGTCTTATGCGAGACTGAAACAGGATCTCAGCAATGATCCTGGTGGGTCTCAGTAGCCGGTTCTCGAGGGGGGATGAGGGTCCGAGATGCGGCTTTAGGAGGATAGAGTCAGTCTGGGGAGAGAGGCTGGGTTGTGATTGAGCAGGAATGTTCAGGAAGAGATAGAGCAGTTTAGGGAGGATGACCATTTTTCATAAATGCTACATGCCCAAGCGAGTGTTGGGGAACATGGCGGCCGCTAGTTAGTGTCAGTCGTGGGCTCTCTCTCTTATTCTCGGCAGATGAACTTTAAACTCACCCGCATGGACGTGGGGGGACCTCGGCGACTGGGCTGGTGTCGTGGAAATGTGAAGCCCTGATTTTCCGGATAATTCCCTTTATTTCTCCGCTTTTTGTCTCCTGTCCTCTTTCATCGGTGGGCTTCTCCTCGGTCCAGAGGGAGAGGCAACGGCAGCAGCGGTGGGGCCGTTGCGGGGTAGTGTGTGGAGGAGGCTGCGGCACGGCTCGGCAGGGGCCAGCGTGCCACAGCTAGAATAGGCTTCCGGGGCAGCGGGAGCCTCGGACCAGCAGCATGTACGTTGGTCCACAAACCTCAAACCAGGTTTCTTCCCTGCAGCAACACTAGAGCGGTGTGTGGGGCAAAAGTGGAAGATGCAGCACAGAGTCCCCCAATGACCCCGGTAAGAATGAGGAGAAAGGGAAATTGGGGGTCTTGAGACCAGGCAATTGCTGGGGTGGCCCCTAACTCAGAGGATTTGCAGGCTATGAAGAAAAAGGAATTGACTGAGTTATCTATAGGGGGTTAAGTAGGTATACCGTAAGAAGCAGGGATATCTGGGGTTAAGGTCAGCTCCCCATTGGAGCCTCCCCAAAAGGAAGATACCCTGTAAGTACCCAAAACGAACGTACAGAAATATCTTGATGCCCAGCCATCCCGCACTCACCCCCTTCCTCGTTAGTTAAAAAAGCATCTGCAGAAAAACCACCTCTGTCCGTTAGTAGAAGACAGCCAAAGGTAAACCTGAAAGCATTCATATTACACCCTCACTTTGTTTTTATTTTAAGGTCCAAGCTCAGTCCACTCAATTTACTCAGCCTATCTCCATTGCTATGGCTGCCACGGCTGCTTTCCCTACTCCAACACATAACCCTGAGCGGCCCGGGCACGTAAGAGTCATGGATAACACTGTGCCCACGGAGGGTGGGAACAGAATCCCGTCCCTCGAAAGTAGGTTTACCCCTCAGGCAGCAATAGAAGAGGATGGCACACAAACCCAGTGTAACCTCAGGTCTGAGAGCCTCCCGAGCCAGTCCCAGAGAGAAGAGTGTGGCACAACAGCTCCAGCGGCCAGCATGGGGGAGCAATCTTCCACAGAGGGCCTCTTAGTCCCCCTGCTAACGGAGATTAGAGAAAAATTTGCAGTCTCCGAGCTTAATCAACAAAAGATCTAGGGGGCATGCTGCTAGAAGGCAAGATGATTAACATTGTGGAAAGAGGAGGAGGAGCCACGCTAGCAACCAAGATGGCCACGTAGGCTCCCGGCTCCGCCGACCTCCGACTCCCACTGGAATATCCTGTCATTTATCCTGTTCTTGTGCCCAGCCACCGTGTGTATGAACCTGCCGAGAGATTAATGGTACTATCCCGAGCTTTCTACCTGCTCGACTGACGAAGATATGCCGAGTGGAAGTTTGCGGCCTAGCTCTGCCCAGAAGCCGGAGTCTCGAGAACTGGCCCATCCGGGTTTCAGTTCAACAACATCGGCTGTGGTGGTGTGATTGGGTCCGGTCTACCGGAGTGGAAAGAAAAAATTTGCTCGCTTTCCCGGATTGAGGTGGATGACGTTTGGCTGCCTTGGTGAAAGTCGGAGGAGGGGTGACAGCCCAACGGTTGTAGCTGTGGGCGGGGGTCCTGCCCGGTGACCCGGTAAAGGGCCCGCTGGTGTTCGCTGGATCGGGGTCTCTGCCTGCGGTGGCGGACCTAGGATATCATCGGACCAACTGATAAGTCTCCCTCTGCAGTTGACCGTTCCCGACTCGCCTGCCCCCCTCTGAGAGATCGAACTTGATGGGGGAAGCAATCATGACTGGCACCGATCAAAGAGTAGTGGAACGGATCGGAAATGACCCGTCGCTACGAACTGTGTTGGCAGCCATAGAGTCAATTCATGTGTATGTCGAAGGCCGCATTCAGATGATGGTGGCGCGCCTGTCTGAGATGATACGAATTGGACCGGACCCTACTCCACTAAAAGAAACGGTGACGACCGAGACACCCACGATGGCCACTCTGACGGAGGAAGTAGAGCCCGTACTGTGTGAGGTGTCGGAGCCTTTGATCAGTGTTCTGGACGACGAGAACAAACTCGATGCCACCAGTGGATTGTTAAGCCTACGATTGTGGCCGACTATGGAAGGACTGATTGATGTTCCCACTCCAGAGACTTCTGATGAGAACTGTTATCGGACTGAAACTGCGTCACTCCCCTATACATTGGAGCCGCCAAGATGGCGGACGAATCAACGCTGGGAGTTCATAACGGGGAAGGGAGTCTCTGGACCTAACGGTGTTCACTGTACTTTCGCTCTTCTGCTTTGTCCTGCATTGAGTTCTATTATATTTTCTTCGTACTCCGACTGTCCTGTGGAAGAGGTGGCTTGTCCGGAGGAGGCTCATGTGTTTGATCGGAAGGGGCAAGGATGAGTTTGAAAAGACTGGGTTTGACTTAAGTATGATGGACACGGGATATGTTAAACTTATGCTTTAGGAAGGCTGGCCAGTGATTGAAGTTTCCCTTGTAGAGACACATATTTGTTGTCCGATAGCTCTCTTGACTTCAATCTGGGGATTCATGGTTCTGGCGGGGGGGGAGGGGCGACCGGGAGCCCATACGAATATGCCCTCCTCCACTTCTCTTCTCTACTTCGGTAGAGTTCTTCTTCTTCTTTTAGAACCTAGTTAGTTGGGGCGACAGGCACGGCTACTGGGGGTTAGGCGATAGCCGTTTGCAGGGGTGCAGGGTGGGGGGATGGGTTTATTGTTTTCATTTTGTTATCGCCCATATAATTTTTCTCTTTTTTCAATTTGTCGTAGTCTTTCCTTTACTCGTAATATTGTCGAAATATCCGGACTCTAATCCTTATCTTCTAATGTCAGGTTGCCATGACTCTCCTGCTGGTTTGATTTATGGGTGGGGGGATCTCGAGGATCCGCGTCTAAACTGTTTAGCGATTATACTGATGTCAATCCTAATTTTGTGCTTAATAGTACGGACCTCTCGAAGAATTCTTTACTGCTTTACGTATATCCTGTTTTTGTACCGCTTCACCCTGAAATCATTGGATGTATATATGGCACCGGATATGTCTGTTTATTTATTTATTTTTGCTTTAAAACAATAAAAAGAATTATAAAAAAAACATTGTGGAAAGAGTCGGAGCAATGGCGGTAACCTTTGAGGACCTCACAAAACAAGTGGACACTAATAAGATTGATATCACAAAGTTGAAGAATAGTGATAGAGAACTTTGAGATAAATTAGAAACTCTGGAAAACAGTGCCAGAAGAAACAATATCAGGATTTTGAATGTTCCAGAAGAGCTTGAGGGAGCGGACATAAGGAGCTTTGTCATCAACTTTCTTGGAAAATGTAATATAGACATAGAGAAGATGTTGGAAGATGACATCCAGAGAGTGCACCAAGACCCGTTTTCTAAGAGATCAGGGAAGAAAAACCCGAGAAGGATCTTAGTAAAGTTCAAGACGTATTTAATTAAAGAGAAGATCCTTGCGGGGGGTCAAAGCAGGAGCGTATAAGAAAGGAGAGTGGACTTTTCGCATCAGGTCAGACATATCACGCCCCATTCAAGACAGGCAATGGGAGCTAGGAAAGTTCTTACAAGATCTGAGGGAGTTGGGTGCCACCGCCAACCTCTGGTTCCCTGCCTCCCTAAAGGTGATGTGGAACAATACAATGTATAACTGCATAACTTCAGGGACCCCTCCAAGGTTAGCTCCATGATCAAACAGATTAAAGCGCATCCAAAAGACTAGTTCTAATTCTGCCCTGAAGTAGCAAGAGAGCCCGAAATGAAGGTACCCTTCGGTATACCTCTAGTTCTTTGGGAGGGTTCCCCAGGGTGGGCGGGTTGGGAGGAAGGTTTGGGGGGGTCACAAGCAAAAAGAAAATACAAAAAATTAACTCATTTTATATCTGCACTGGGTGGGGGAGCATGTGGGTGAAAATAAAAAAATTGGCCTCATTTATTAATAAGACAAGTTTATTTGAGTGGTCTGTTTCAATTCACTATCCTTTCAATCATGTGTACCACTCTAAGGTTTTTCAGGTCATTACACATTCATCTATACTTCCTATGACAGATTTAGAAAGGCCTAAGAAACTGGAAATCCTATCATGGAATGTAAATAGCCTTAGGGTTCCTCTAGAAGAAGAAAAATCCTAGAGTACTTGAGACTTCTGACACCAGATTTTTCTGGTGCAGGAGTCGCACCTGTGTAGAGGAGTGGGCAGAGATTCTTAAAAAACAGAAAATGGTGGAGCATTGTGTCTGCACCACTCAGACATGTTCAGTGAAAGGGGTTGCCCTTCTCTTTAAAAAAAATCCACCCAAGCCATACTTGGGGACTGTGCCGTTGACCCACTGGGTAGGTGGGCACTAGCCAAGGCCAAAATCAATGATTCCTGGTTGACCTTTGTGGGCTATTACGGACCCAATTTAGATGATCCTACCCCTTTACGCACTTTCATCCTTCAGTTGGTCGACATTAAAGACCTTATTATATTGGTTGGAGATTTTAATGTAGTCCTGGATCCAATACTGGACTCAACTTCTAGGAGAGCAATGGCTGCAACCCACAATATGAGAGTCACCCTGAAACAGTTAATGACAGTCATGGGCCTTTTAGATATCTGGAGAGTGATGGGAAGTAGGGCTGGGAAATCAGGGGGAAATTTTACTTTCCATAACAAAAAATGTGGCCATCGCTCAGGATTGATTTCTTTTTGTCGGACTCTGTTATTAGTAAGATCACAACAAGGGTCAGTCATCTCCCTGAACACTTGTCTGACCATTCTGCTATTATTCTGGAAATCACCCTTGCGTATAGACCCCTCTTTCGCAGGTGGACCCTAAATCGCTCTTTACTCCCGGAACCATCGGTAATCGATAAGTTGAAATCTGTTACCAAGGAGTTATTTTAATTCAACATAGACTCAGCTCCTCCACATATTGTATGGGATAGGTACAAAGTTTCTCTAAGAGGCATCTTAACTGCCCTGTCTACTGCGCAAAATAAGAAAGTCAAGAAAAAATTAGAACACTTGAAGCTGCAGTACATATCAATTAGTTAGTGCTAATAGTTTAAATGTAATACAAAAGATACATCTGGCAAAGATTGAGCTCACTGATAACCTTGGAGCAATAGTCAGGAGTAAATGGGAAGCCAGTAGCTTATCCCACCATGAATATGGGGAGGGGTGTGGCAAATTGCTTGCATGGAAAGCTAATACTGATCAGTCTAGGAATTTAATAAAGGATCTCAGATGCCCAAACTCTGGCAATATCATCTTTGAGGATATTGGGACCGAGAATGCTTTTTTCCAGTTCTTCCAAGGTCTCTACTCAGAGTACTGAACAGTAAGTGAAGAACTTATGGAGGATTTTTTCTTAGACTTGGAACTCCCGAGGTTTCAGAGCCCAGAAAAGGACAACTTAAACAGACCTATTGGTCTGGTGGTAATCCTTTATACAATTAGTGCCTTAAAAAAAAGGGAAAGCTGCCGTCCCCGATTCTATTCCTAATGAAATCTACATTATTTTAAAAGAAGAACTTGCCCCGATACTGCTCCAAATGTTGAACTCTGCCTTTATATCTGGCCTGGACCTCCCTATATCCGGGGACGAAGCCACCATAACCATTCTCCTGAAACAAAATGTTGATACACACACTATTCTCTCTGTTGTAGTTTTGTCATTTTTCTGTAACAATGCTCTCTTCATAGCATTCTTTAGAAGTTTTTTAAGGTAGTCCCAATCTAACAGCCTACCCTTTAAATTGTTGGCATGCAGAATGTATTAATCTTTAAAAAAAGCAATTAAGCCTTATTCTTAAAAATTGGCCAAAAGGTAAATTCTCTTTTAAACTTCTCGGGTGGTTACTGTTAAAATGGAGAGCTTTATTCCTATCCGTTGTTTTCTTGAATAAATTTGTCAAAAGGCCTCTATCCACTGCGTATACCTCCACATCAAGAAATGCCATCCTTTGGTGCGAATGATTCAAACTGAATACCCAATTTGCAATGTACTATACAAAGGGGTTGTTGCGGTCGATGAATTTGTCTTCGTATTTAGACATATAGAGAACTGCCAACTCTGGTGCGAAGGGACAACCCATCGCTACTCCATTTACTTGAAAGAAAAATTCTCCATTGAAATTAAAATTAATTTTTCTTCAATGCAAAGCTAGCCAGCTCTACAATAAATTCTGTGGGCACTCTGACTGGTTTTGTTCTTGTATCCAGAACTGCAGTTAATACTGCTATACCTTCATCTTGGGGTATTTGGGTATATAATGACACTACGTCCAGTGTCACTAGGATGTTGTTCTTTTCATCAAATTTCATAGATTCAACCTTTTTAATGAATTCCGTTGTGTCTTGGAGATAAGATTGAACTTCCTCCATAAATGGTTTAAAGAAATGGGCAACAAATTTTGAAATTGGTTCCATTAGGGATTCACACCCCGAGACAATTGGTCTCCCCGGCGGATGGGTTTCATTTTTATGTACTTTCGGAAGTACATAAAATACTGGGATTCTTGGATGCCTATTCTGCAGATATTCATATTCTTTTTTACCCAAAAAGCCTTGATCCTGACCTACTTTCAGAATATTGAAAAGTCCCTCCTGTAGATCGCATGTAGAAACTTTCGGAATGTTCATATAACATTCTTGATCACCTAGGTATCTCATTACCTCCGCTGTGTAGTCAGGGGTACCCCATACTATGATGGAGCCTCCTTTATCAGCATGTTTGATGATTATTGATGAATCATTCTTAGATTCAAAATCGCTTCTTTTTGTGGCCTCGAAATATTATGTTTGACAATTTTTATTTTTTTTCTCCATTTCTACAATCGCAGAATGGACTGTCCTTTCAAAGGATAATACTTCTTTTGGAACTTTAGTAGATGGAGGGCGGAAAGTTGATTTTTTTCTCAGTCCCGTTACTTCCAAGGTATTAGGAGCAATGTTTTCAGCAAAAAAAGTTTGTTAACCAAATTTTTCGACATCATTCTATTACTTTTGACTTCATTCTAACAAAGTCCGTATTCCTTGTAGGTACGAAGGATAATCCTTTTTCTAAAATGCTTTGCTCAGCGTGAGTCAGAATTAGTTCATGGGAGATGGTTCTAGTTTTTGTAATTCTGTCATCTTGTTGACATCTCCCATGGTTGAACGTTGAATCTGGTCCTGCCTCGTGGCTCCTGTTGGCCTCTTCCTAAAAAAGAAGGGGCCTGTTGATGTTGGTAATTCCCCTGTCGATTTATATTAGAACGCCCTTCGTTATTCTCTGTCTCACTCCCACTTGAGGATGAAGATGTCTCTGAGAAAGAGATAAAGTTGTTCTTTGATCTCTCTTGGAAATCCGGATGAAACCTACGTGCTTCAGCCCTTGAGTAGAAGTCCGTTTGTAAGTAGGGACAGACTTTTTACAAAATGAAGTTCTTTTTATCTTTTTCAAACTTACTATCTTTTTGATTAAAGGGGTAATCTTTCAATGCCAATAAATACTTTTCAACTTTCTCAAGTAGTGTTTTTGAATCCGTTATTGTTTGGTTGCTTCCAACAATGCAATTTCCTCCAGTTTTTGGGAAATCCTTTGGGCAGTTTCCATAGTCAGGACCATCCGGTCCCTACTGTACTTAGTTTCTATACAGCTGTAACCGTTTTTATACAGGGGATCATCTGTAAAGGTAACTGGCACATTGTGCATTTGTAACCCTCCAGGGATAGTGCCTGCTTTTAGATGTTCTACTAGAAAATGTCTGTGCAGGTCTGTTCTGATCTGTTTTTTCTTAAGTCTAATTAGCTTATCGGATCGTTTTGAGTTTTTGCCGAAGCACTCAGCTAGGTGGAGGCGAACAATGGGGGTGCGTAAATCAATTTTTGGATATGATCCTCACTATACGCAAACGTGTCTCGTTCTGTCATAGTCAAACAAATTACAACACTAAAAACAACTCTGAACACGAACACCACTGTCCAGACCGTGTCACTCTAATCAACCAAAATGTGGTTCAATCTAGGTTCCGCCCTCAACAAACTCTTACCGCTTTACGACAGCTTTACCTGTCTTACAACCTCGCGAGTGTGCACCCGCAAATAAACCAAAGAACAATGAAGAGTTTTGGCTCCAATCAGTAAGACTGAGCCTAGTATCAAACAAACAAATCACAATGCCAATACTGATGCTTACTTAACTTTTTCAACTGGAGCATAGAATTGAATCAATGTCAGCCTGGGCAGTTAATTCCAATAGACTTTAATCTAAATTAATTCAAATCTTCACATAATTTAATCAAGTGAGACGAATGTGACCAATTTAAACATTTTAAGCAAAAAAAACAAAGAACGAAGAACCTATTTTTCATAACAACAATACACTTCAGCTTTACAACTTATTTACACCCAGACATCAACCTCTCTTTCAATCCCATTCAAACGTGTCACATCCACCATTCATCCAGACCACAAACACTCCGAAATGCCAACAAACACACACGTCTAAATGTTTTACACTTATTTGCGCCATACATTTACACCAAAAGCCAAACAGGAAAATATTTATGATGTACTTCCAAGTGCAACCTTAACAAAATATAGAATTCATCTCTAAACGCCACCAATTAGAGGTGCACCATCGAGGGACTGATTTTTTTACTTTTTTTTACTAAAAAAGGAAGGTTGACGCGTTTCAAACCCCAAATTTGCTGCTTTTGGGTTCTCCTCAGGATCAAAGAAGCTATAAGGAGAAAGAAAAGACATGTATGTCTTACTGGTATCCAACTCAAAGACTCCTATTCCTCCGCCACCTCCTTTATACACACTCCCTCTCTGAGTCTGCTTACTTTGTTTTATACTGCGAGATCAGCTGATCCCTGCTTGTCTTTAATTGAATTTCCTACAGAAAAAACATCAAAAGTTTACCAATACATCAAATAAAATAAAATAAAATCTCAGTCCGTGTCTCTGTCCAGGGGATTTTTTGAGAATACACTTATATTGATGCAGAGACTAGTCTGCGTCCGAAGTTCCTATTTCTCATGAATTTTGGCATGCATCCTACTCTGCAATGAGAGAGGAAAGGAAGGAAAATTAAGAGGTTTTCGTGTGTTTTTAATTTTGGTCCCTGTCTCACGTGCTTGTCACGTATCTTCTATATATTCTTTTCGGGACGCACTATGAGTTACGTTCCAAACTTACTTTTGGTTGGAGATAGATCATGGAATTGTATTAATGGAGGCCCAGGTTGGCATTCTAGTGTTTCTTTTAGTAAGCTGTATCCCTTGCGCTTGACATAGCGTTTGAATGTTGGCTTACGTCATTTTCTGGCTAGTTAATGTCTGTCTTGTCCAGCATGGCGGGTACTTTGAAAACGGACGCAATAGTAGTTTCTCTCTCTGCCGCTCACTGGTAAGTCTTTACATTGGATCCGCTCGGGGTTATATTTTGGCTAACACATCGTCTTAGTGGCAGAGGGTATTAACAGGCATTATGACCGCAGCAACAAGTTTTATTTTTGACTTTTCTTAATCATTGGCTTACTTACTGGGTATTACTATTCATGGCATACTTTTTTTCTTGTGGTTGTTTAGGCTTTACTCTGTGCCCTGCGGCTTAGCGCCACACCATTGCGTTCAGGTTCCCAATCTTATGTAGCGCGAACCGCCCAAAACGTTCTCATTCTATGACCAGTTGGAGCTCTCTTACTCAGGTAGGTCAGTTTGGTTTGGACTGCCATTCCATGCGCCATTGGTGTGCTTCCGTTTGCACTGCTTACTCTCTCAGTGAAGCACGCACTACGGTATTTATATTTTAATCCATTACGGGGCACATACTCGATAGGAACTAATACTTAGACTAGGGCTGGCGTAAGGATTTAGCTATTAAGGTGACTTTTGCACTCCAGTGTTCTTTGCATGCTTCTGGTGCACTTACTTGGGGATTGCACTTATCGCTTCATCTCTCCCTTATCCTCCGGACTTTATGGGTCTGGGGGTGTGATAGGTGCCTTTCCATTTTTCTGTTGGTTTAACCACAGTCGGATTGTGTCCTGTGTTCTTTTCTTTTTTTTTATTTCGGACTAGGATTTGATATAGGACGACAATTTTCCATTTGGGCGAATACCCTGTGTATTTCTTTACTTTACGCACCATGCTTTTGGTGGGTACAAGTGGTATTAATCACTATGCGTGCAGTATGTGGTGATTTTTTATAACTAATCCACTTAGGTACAGATTTTCCTTATTCTACTATCGTGTTTGATACGATCTCTGTTTAACCTCTTGAGGAATAGAGGGAGCAGGTTTCTCTTTGGAAGACAGTAAGGTTTATGTACTGTCCTTTTATGGCTATTTTTGACATGTACGTATTTTTGTGAGTTCTTTCATTCTTGTGATCCATCCCTCTCCCCCATCTTCTTTTGTTCTCTTCTCTTGACCTTTACATCTCCCCGCTCCTTTCCTTAGTTTTCTGCTGTTTATGTGGTTTTAAAATATTTAACATATTTGCTTATCTTTCTGAGTTTTTTCTATTTTTATTTTTTATTTAGCAGAGTTTTATATAGAGCGAACTTGACCCGAATCGGGTACCAGAGCGCTTTACAAAGCACCATATGCATTACATGAGGACACATTCATTTTTGGTAGGCACGGGGAGATTAAGTGATTTGCTCAGAATCACAGGATGTTCACCGTCATTGCCGAGACTCGAACACGGTTCCCCAGATTTGAAGTCGGCCGCCCTAGCCGTTAAGACAACTCCTCTCCCCAGGCAACCTTTGGGTGGCAGTTTGCAATTTCTAAATTAATAATAAAAAAATATAGGTGGTAACTGGTGCTACAGGGATCTTCTCTCGCATTAGGCTGTGACATACTGAGTTGCTTTCCTCCTTTTCTTTCATCTCTTTTCCTTGGTTCTTTCCTGCCTTATTGGGGTGTTTTTTGCCTATAGCCTTTTCTGCTTGCGATTTCTTGATTTTGAGGTGGTATTATTTTATATATGCGCTCGCATGAGTGAGTTTGTTGTGTTATATATAATAAGTGATCATATGTCTGTTTTGGCTTTTTGTTTCTGATTTGAGATTTGTGCTGTTTTAACAGCTGTGGATTGTGAATATGTTGTAAATATGTATGAATGTATGATATTGAATATTTGTATTTTAGTTTATATGTGTCAAATGTATAATTTTATATGGTATTAAACAAGTATAGATATTAAGTTTGTAATTAAACTAAGTAATGCAGTGGATCAAACAGGGGCATCATGAGCAGTAGTAGGGTCGGGCAGGGGAACAAAAAGGGAACCTCTCAAAACAAGCCTTGTAAGCGGTCTCAAAAACTTGCAGGCTTTGTGGAGTGAGGGTTCGGCTGAAAGCGAGGCCTGTAACGCAATACTTTCCAAGCCTAGTGTAATAATAAACAAAAGGAAAATAAAACGGAGCTGACATACACACTTAAAATGCATGCAGCAAGGGGAAACATGAGTATGTAAACATGCTGTGTGGTAGAATGATTAGGTTAACGTTATGCGGTGGAGATTAGATAAAAAAGCACAGCCCAAGCACTGTGCAGGCTCCATTTGAATGGCACTCCACATGTGCAGCCCTACTGCTATAGTGCCTGCTATCTCTATTGCTCTGCACAGCTATCTGTACTCATGAAGGCACAGAGTGTTTCCCATCCAAGCCCCTCCAGCTGTGCGTGCTTTTTATAGTTCAGCATGCATATCTAAAGAGAGAGGTGTGCATGTGAGGTAGACGAGACGACCAGGAGAGTTCCTGCAGGGGGCGGCGAAGGGGTGGCACGAATCCCGGGTGCTCCACAATTTGCTCTGGAGGAGTGCACCGCACTGGTGTTTTCACAGAAGTCGACACCTGCTTCTTGTGGAGGAGTGAAGAGGAACTCCTCATTCTGTAGCTGTGATTCGCACTCTCTCGCTTTCAGATTCATGCGGTAGTGGACTGGCTAAAGGCTTGCGATAAAGGCCCTCTTCAATGGATGCCTACAGGCGAGCGTTACCTGAAGGAAGATGGTGAGAGGAAGCCGGCAGTCAGCTGCTAGAGAGCAGGAGCTGTGGGGTCAGCGGAGTGGCTGCACAGTGCTTGCAGAAGCACAGTGAGCTGTGATAGCTCTCTGAGAGCAGTGAAGTCCTCGGCGGAGCTGAAGGGATTCCTCCTCCTACCGTCTTTAAAGCGGGACCTAAGTGGTACTTGCAGATCTTAGAGACGGCACAAGCACTGCCTAAGCTCGAGTTAAAAATGTCCCACAAAGTGGATGAAAACAGTGCTTTGGAAACGGGAAACTGATTAGAGAAGTACACAAGGAGCAACGCAGAAACAGCAGGCAGCATGCTACAGTCAAAAGAAATGGAGGAAAAGTAAGTGACAAGCACAGGAACCAATGAAAAGCAAGGAAAGCAAGGGGCGGGATGTAAGTCCCTTTTAAGAAATATTTAATACAATAGAATTCACAAGCACAGTGCAAGCGCTTTGTAGGTGAAACCTAAAAATGCTTTTAAATGTATGTATGTTGTGAGTTTATGTAAGAGATTGTGTGTATGTGTCAATGTGTGTGTGTGTGTGTGTGTGTGTGTATATGCATGTGTGTTTGAATATGTCTGTATGTGGGGGCGTGGCTTACGCGCCGGCGTGATATGGCGTTGCCTCCGTGAGCTCTGTGAGGACGCGGGGTTTGCAGCTGTTTTTCTACTGTTTTCCTCGCAGGCGGAGACCAGCAAGTGGCATCCCTGCACGGCGGAACATGGTCCCCGTGTGATTTGCGATGCAGCGGCTCTTTTAACTGCCATTTTCACCTAGTTTGCCGCTAAGTCTCTCTCGGCTGCTGTGGGACGCGAGCGGCCGCCATTTTGTGCCGCCGAGCTCGCGTCCCGTTTTTTCTTTCACCTTTGCCGCCTCAACAGCCTGTTGTTCTCCTGCTTCAAAATATGGTCACTTTTTGACAAGGTATGTTGTTGTGCCCAGCCATTATGCTCCTGCTTTGCCTTCATGACTTTTGCCACCGCAGCTCTCTTCATGAATTTTACTTAGGCTGATACTGCATAGCGGTGGCCATTTTGTGGTGTTTCTTGCGCAATGTACAACACCTTCCTCTCCTCTACGTATATTCCTCTGTGAAGCACCAATTGATCCCCTTGGGTCTCATTTCATATGGACGCTTTGCTGTTTCTCCACTGCCATTTTCCTGGATGGTTTTCTGGCTGCGTACTGCATTGATTTTCGCTCCATTTCAACGCATGTAAACTGGTTCTGAGGTTTTGCTTTTCCATTGCTCCTTATTGCCTCTTCTATGCCCTCTTCCTTCCAGTGCCTCTTCTAGTTATACATATAGGGTCTCAACTTCTTGGCCATTACGGTGTGACTTTCATTCCTGCGGTCCTCCTAGTTTGCCCTTTTGTTGGCATCATGTCTCAGAACGCGGGTCATACGAGATCGTCTGTCACCGGTACCACACCGAAACGCCTTAAGAATGACCCTCCTTCTCCAATTCGTTCCTCTCAGAACCCTGTGCTGGACTCCATCTTAGAAGAGGT
The DNA here is from genome assembly GCF_964261635.1 of Lissotriton helveticus. NCBI lineage: Eukaryota > Metazoa > Chordata > Amphibia > Caudata > Salamandridae > Lissotriton > Lissotriton helveticus. The sequence goes on from NC_136059.1 coordinate 1,913,740,628, forward strand.
ACGTGGCTTACAACCATTTATGGTGGCAACTAACGAGAAGCTCAAGCAGATAGAGGAGCGGTGGGTCGTCATGGAGAACAAGGTTTTACAACTCGAACAACGCATCAGTGACGTCCAGGATGTATCTACGAAAATTCCTATTCTTGAAAAGGAGATACAGCAGTTGAAACTTCACACGGAGGACCTTGAAAATCGCAATAGGAGGAATAACCTCCGTATTTATGGTGTTCCGGAGTCCCTTGAGGGGGCCGACATGGTGTCCTTCATACGCAAATTCCTCTATGAACTTTTGGAACTCCAACCAGACTCTACTCCTCTAAACATACAGCGTGCTCACCGTTTGGGCCGACCCACGTCCAACCCGAGCAAACCTAGAGGTATTATCCTGCTTTTTCTTGAATTCACCGAATTGATGACTGTTCTTAAAGCTGCGAGACTGAAACGTCGACTCCTCTGGTCGGGCCATACCATCTTTATTGCCCAGGATTTATCAAACGCCACGAAGGCTCGTCGCAAGGAGTTCCTCAATCTACGACCACATATGCGGGACTTGCATATTCAATATGGTATCCTCCATTCTTGTCTCTGCAAAATAACTCACAACGGTCGTTCCCGTACATTTGATGATCCTCTGAAGCTTCGAGAATATCTCAGGAATGTTTCTGCTTCTTCTTCCACTATGGACACCAATGACTGAAATTCATTCTTTTCTGTGTCCTGCATTTACTTCTCTTACATCTGACGACTGTTGTGGCCTTGTCCCGGTCTCTTCCTTGTAATTCTTTGCTACGAATTTTCTTCTTTTTTTTTTTTGATTGTGTCATATCTATATTCCCGCGTTTTCCTCGCTCTGTGGGGTAGGCGCCCGCGCTGGCGTCTCCATGCTCCTAATGTTTAGGTATTCTCTTTTTTCTCAGGTCTGGCGGCTTTGCCTTGATCTGTTTCTTATCTCTCTCCTTCTTTTTCTTTCTTCTCTTTTTCTCCTTTTCACAGGCCATTCGTGTTTTCCCCTTGCTCATTTATGTTCCGGTCTCTTCTTTGTATTTCTTCATTCTTTTCTTATTGTTCCCTCCCGCATTCTTCATTGTTCCCCCTCTTTTTTTCTTATGCTTGAGATGCTCATTCGTCTAATGTTTCTCTATCTGTCTAACATGTTTGTCTCCATTGTCTTTCCTTGTAGTGGTTCACCCGCAGTGTATTGGACCCAGATGTTACCCTCCTCCCTTGCCTTCCATCTTGTGTAATTTTGTAACGTGGAATGTTCGTGGTCTGGGCAACCCTGTTAAACGTCAAAAGGTACTGTCCCATTTATCCAAGTTAAATGCTCAGATTGCTTTTCTCCAAGAAACTCATTGTACTGATGTTGAATCGTTGAAACTTAAGAGGGCATGGGTGGGTCAAGTTGTGTTTTCTCCTGCTGTTGATAAAAAAGGTGGTGTTGCTATATTGTTTCGTAAAGGTTTGGATGTTCAAATTCTCTCTTCTCAATCGGATGATGAAGGCCGTTGGGTTATGTCAAAAGTGATTGTACAGAATAAAACTATGGTGCTCCTGAATATTTATGGTCCTGTCCGACCGGACCCTAAATTTTGGTCTGACGTCAAAATCCTCGTTTCCTCCATTGACTGCCCTAACATTGTCATAGCTGGTGACCTTAACCAATGGTTAGATCCTTTTTCAGATAGACTATCTTCCTCCAAATTCCAGCCTGATAAGACACATAAATCCTTCCAGTCAGCCATTGCCTCACGTCCCCTTTTTGATGTGTGGAAAACATGCAATCCGAACTCACTTGAATATACATTCTACTCTAACGTTCACCACACCCGGTCCAGAATTGATTATATTCTAGTCAGCAAATCCCTTCTCCCTGCGATTCAGAAGTCCGAAATTGGTTCCATTTTTCTCTCGGACCATGCACCTGTTTATGCCACTTTTGACCTGGCCCAAACCACCTCCTCTTTCAATCGATGGAAATTTAATACTTTCCTTCTCTCCGATTCTGTATTTATGTCTAAAGTTAAAGATTTCATCTCTGAATTCTTTTCCTTCAATTTACCCCATGATACGTCAGTGTCGAATAATTGGGATGCCTTTAAAGCTGCTTTACGAGGTTTCACAATTTCTTATGTATCTAGGAAAAAGAAACTCAACCGTGATAAATATACCGCCCAACTCTCCAACATTAAGACCCTAGAACACTCTTACTTTTCGTCCAAGAATCCTGACGCTCTCCTCCAACTTATCAAAGCCAAATCTGACCTCAATCAAATTGCCACAGTTGAAGCTTGTAACACCCTCTTGAAGATTAAATCTAAATTTCATGGGGGTCAAAATAAAGCTGGGAAAATGCTAGCAAACTACCTTAAAATTAAATCTGAGCGAAAATCGATTGGCTCTATTCTCAACGAAGTAACCAACACTTTGGTTTCTTCTGATGAGGATATTGCTCAAGTTTTTCATAACTACTATAAACTCCTGTATACTGATGATACGAACCCTGATGATGTTGACCTCTCCCGTTTTTTCAAAGACCTTCCTCCTCCCCCATCTCTCCCTTCCGAATTCCATCACCTAGAATCTGCCATTACCCCTCAGGAAATTCTCAAAGCAATTTCCTCCCTAAAGAAAGCGAAAGCTCCTGATCCAGACGGTCTTCCAATTGAATTTTATGCCAACATGCATTCTATTTTTGTCCCCCATCTGTTACAACTTTTTAACTCCTTTATTGCAAATGCCAAAGCCTCTGGCTCCTTTTTGGATGCCCTAATAGTCATAATCCCCAAACCTGACAAAGACCATTCCCTTTGTAAAAACTATCGTCCCATCTCCCTGATTAATTACGATTGTAAAATTTTTGCCAAAATTTTAGCGGCCCGCCTCGAATCCCTTATCCCTCTCTTAATCAGCACCGATCAAGTTGGCTTTGTGAAAGGTAGACTTGCTGCTGACAATGCCCGTGTCTTTGCCAATATTATTTCACACAGTAAACAATTTAAAGCCCCCTTAGCTGCCCTATCCCTGGACGCTGAGAAAGCGTTTGACCGTATTAATTGGAATTTCATGTTTAAATCATTACAATGGTTTGGGTTTGGTCCCTACTTCATTTCCTTAGTTAAACTACTTTATTCTGCTCCTCGTGCAAGTGTTTTTGTTAATAACCAATTCTCTAAATTTTTCCCCTTATCCAGAGGAACGAGACAGGGTTGCCCTCTTTCCCCTTTACTTTTTATTCTTTGCCTCGAACCCTTCCTCATTAAAATCCGCTCTAACCCCCTAATCCATGGGTTCAAATTGTCATCGATTGAGACAAAGATTTCAGCCTATGCTGATGATGTCCTGGTTTACATGGCTAATCCTGTCTCTTCCCTCCCTCCATTTTTGGAAGAAGTCCGCCTATACTCCTCTGTTTCTGGTTATAAGCTTAATCTCTCTAAAACGGAGGTACTACCCCTCAACTCATCTTGTTACCAATATATGTTTGCATCAACTGATTTTGCCTGGTGTCCCTCCAAGATCAAATATTTGGGTATTTGGTTTTCCTCTACCTTAGGTGAAACACTTAAATTGACCTTTGCCTCCCTTACTCAAAAAATTCAATCACTCCTTCAATCATGGTCTCCCCTTTTCCTTTCTTGGTGGGGTCGTTTAGACACCATTACAATGATGATTTCCCCACATATTTTATACACTGTCTCCATGCTTCCTGTGAAAATCCCCAAATTGTATTTCAATCGGCTGAACTCCATCTGCTCCAAATTTCTGTGGAATAACAAAAGACCTCGTATTGCCTTACATAAACTTACACGCCCGAAATCTGAAGGTGGGGTTCGCTTCCCGGATTTTCAGTCATACCACTCTGCCTTTTTAATAAAACAAGCCTTCTCATTGGCTTTTGATTTCAATGATACCCCTCTGCCCAAATGGATTGCAGTTGAACGGTCCTTATTGAAAGATTTTACTTTCCAACAATCTCTTTTCATGTCAAATTGTTCATTCTTGACTACACACCCTGTACTGAAATACTCACATACTCTGCTGCACAATGTATTTTCGAAAGATTCGTCCCCTTTACAAAGTTTTCTTTCTTCTAGTGTATGGTATAACAAATATCTTAAGTACAAGGGTAAATCTTTTTATTTCAAGTATTGGAAAGAAAAGAATATTATGTTTGTAAATCAATTTTTCTCTGATTCCTCCATTACTTCATTTGATGTAATGAAAAATGTGTTTGATTTACCTATACATTTTCGCAAGGAATATGACATTATTACTTCTGCCATCTTCTCTCACCTTTCTACCCTTCCTACTTTTGATCTCCTTCCGTCCCTTACCCCTTCCACCCCTCTATATCCTATGTTTACTCATCAAATCCCTAAAGCTGCTCTAATTTATAAACTGTTATTGAACAATGTTGGCCTTCGACCTAAAACCATTACTGAAACTGTTTGGGAAACTGATTTATCTTTCTCGTTATCTGTTGATGTTTGGGATCGCTTATGGTGTAAATTGTTTAAGACTTCGATTTCAGCTCGTATTACTCAGTCACTTTTTTTTCTCTACCATAGAGCTCTTATTACCCCTGTACGCGTATCCCAATTCTCCCCTTCCTCCTCCCCCCTTTGTTGGTCCTGTTCCACCCATCCTGGTACACTCAAACACCTCTTGTTTGATTGCCCCTCTGTCCTTACTTTTTGGAGCTCAGTTTGGGAATATTGCATGCGTATTTTTCATTTTTCTGAACCAGTCTCATTGTTGCACATTTTCTTAGGTTCCCTATCTGATGTTTTGGACTTACATTCGTATGATGCTAAATTATTTGATCTTTTCATTGCAACTGCTTTCAAAGTAATTTTGTCTTGCTGGAAGGATAACACTAAATTGTCTGTGCATACATGGTGGAATTTTGTATGTGATGAGCACAGAATTGCAATTGCTTCTTCTTCTATCACTTTAAAAATTAAATCTGACCTTCTCTGGCTACCTTTCTCTGCCTTCTTATCCTCTTATCCCCCTCCCTGACCCTCCCTTCCTCTTTCTCTCTCTCCCTCTTATTTCCTTTCTTTTCTTCTCTTTCTTTCTCTCATCCATTTTCTTTCTTTTCAAGGTATCTCTGAACCATTTCTCATCTCCATTTATTTCTCCTGGTTATCAAATATTGGTTCTGTTTTTTATTTCTTTGTAATACTGTTATATTATGCTGTACTATTTTTCTTGAACAAAATAAAAATTTACTAAACTGAATATGTCTGTATGTGTAAGCTTGTGTATGAGTAAGCATGGATATGTGTGAGTGAAAGTGAAGGTAAAAGGGCATGGAAAGTCACTTCCGCTAACCCAGGTATTTTTGGTGAATTGGCGTCCATGGTGCCTGTGTAAACTGAGGTTAGTATCAAAACTCAAAGGGGTAAATACTCAAAGTAGTGAGAAAAGAATGGCTTAACAACCAACCTTCCTGAAAAAAACCAGTCTTCAGAACTTTCTTGGTTGGTATCGTTTGCTGAAAGAATAGAGTAGGCGATCTTGGCCGCCAAAAGACTATGTAAACAATGCATTACATAAAAAATGTACAGACCATTGATCATGTTGTACACAGCAGCTGAATTTGCACAGCTGATGGGCTTTTTTTCTCGATGAACAAGATTATCTGGAACCGTTTTGCTAATTTACCGTGGAAAAGGCAGAACAGGGAGTTGCAGTTAATTGAAACTGCTGCAGTGCTTTCGATTGCATCATGCACAGCTAAATATCCCTAAAAGGCCCGCAAAGCACGGTTATTGTCAGGCGTCTTGCTTTGCTTTGCTTGTAGAGCACATTAGGGTTTGTTTACTACTTTAGTCAATTGCACTCACATTATTTTTCAACGATACGGTTACAAATGCTGTGTTTCTGAGCAATCCTTGGGCGGGACGGATTTGCTCTAGAGACATTCAATTAAATTTGCTTAGATTGTTGAAGAAAATATGATTTTGGAAATGCTTTTCTGTCGGTTTTATTACGTTTTATAAATGCTATTTGTTATATTGTTTTCAATGGGGCAATACTGTTGAAAGCATTCAACAAGCACGTTTTCCCATTTGTTTTTGAACATTACACGACAGTGCTTTGTTGTAAACAGCCCATTCATACAGAAGCGACAGCGGAAACGTGGTCTAAAGTTCCTACTAACACAATAGTATCGAATCATCGCATTACAGTCTGTTTGTGCCTCTGGTTTTAACGTGGTTGCCAAGCATTTTTTTCCACAGAGACTGAGTAACTCTTTTCCCCGGGAAGAATGACCTTGGGGACAACATCAACAACAAAAAACAGAAACAAATGACTGCCAAAATAAAACAATGTCTAATATTTAAGCTTTGCATAGACAGCATTATTGTGAAAGCAGCCAAATTTGCGCAGAGGGGTCAAGGGAAAGTCCAGGAGGGCGGGATCCTCGCCAGATTTGCATCCAATGAATGTAAATGTGAATTATGAAAACTCGGATTTAGCCCACAATGGCTAAACTAATGTCATTCTAATGTTAGTCATGGAATATAGGGGGAAAGTGCAGATTTCCTTCCCAAAGCTATTCCAGGAGGGTTTACTGCCCCCACCTCAGTCTTCGGGTATTGTATTGTATTGCAATGGCATTTATATAGCGCTTACTAACCCTGACGAGGCGTCGAAGCGCTACGTTTTGGAAAGTTTAAAATTCACTCAATAGAGTAAAACAGGACTGGAATGTTGAAATGTAGCCACCCACAAGAGCTGATGTCTTGAGCGCCTTGCTGAAGACAAGAACATAACTTCCCCTTCTAGACCTAGGGTTCAAATCCCTGAAAGGCATGAATCTCTCGCGTTGCTGTGTGAGAGGCTGTTTTGAAGCTCAGTGACTCATGGCGCTAAGCAGCCCTTGTGTAAACGTCTCTGCGCACAGGAAATGCCATCTGGAACCAATCTGACCCCGAGTCAGGAAGAGAAACGCCCTTGAGCAGCCTCGGCCCCTGAAGAGGATATTCTTATCTCAGTGAAGGGTGGGATATCCCTTAAACTCGTAGAGGAATTTCAAGATGTACTTCATGGGTACCTACCGGAGCCTCCCACAGGCCGCTGCTTATAGAAAGCGCGCTGGAGTGGTTAACTATGCCCGTGAACTCTGACCTCACATTAGCGAGCGACCCGTGGATATCTCACTGCAAGCAATGAAGGCTTGAGGTCTGTGGGAGCAGGGTAGGATCTCGGCTCATGGTGGCCCTGGGCAGGGAGCGTAGGTAGGGGGCCCCGGAAGAGGGGGTCCGGGCGGGGCGGGGCGGAGCGCGTAGGCCAGTGAAAAGGGGGGGGGAAAGGGGGGGGGAGGGGTGTTAGGAAATGTTACAGAGCCGGAGGCCGCCAAATCCCTGCCAGGGGCCGCCACGCAAATATGTATCCATCCTCAGAGGATTATTATATTAGGGATATATATTGGCGTGGAGGCCCCTGGGGTTTGGTGGCCCTGTGCAGGTGCACAGCTTGCACATGCTTAAGGCCGCCCCTGGTGGGAGTCAGAATGTGGGAATCAGGTTGGAGGACATATTTGCGCTGGAACTAGGTGTGTGGGATTTGCTGCAGAACACCCGTTCAACTTTCAAGATGTTCAATGGAGAATGAACAATAAAGATGCCCTTCAAAGGTTTTCCTTCTGGGAGCAGTTTTTTTGTGTTTTGAAAGAAACACTGTCAAATATCTCCTACACTTTTGTGTGGTGACCTAATTGGACAGCACCCCACGCGAATAAGCGGTCCAGTACCACCCAGGGGCCAAACCACATACACATGCTGTTACGCAGATTTGTAGAGCGCCCTCTGTCACCCAGGAGAATATCCTGGTTATAGGCGCAGTAAGAAAATGGGCACAGAATGCATTTGCCCCTATTTGAATACTTGCACACTGCCATAAACGACTCATATAGTGTCCAAATGTATATCCAGATACAAGACTTCTGCATTTTAATTATATCTTGAGTGTTCTTTTTCTCCGGATTTCCTTATTTTGCAGAGTAACTTGTGAAACACCCTTGTTTTTCAGTGCCTTTGCTAGCTCCTTGTTTGTCCACTTAAATTATTCATTCTTTTCCTGAATTTGAAATGTCATTGGTTGTGTAGGTTTCAGGTGCCTCTTTCTTTTCCCTTAACTCCCTTAACTCGAAAACTGAATAGGTTATCACCTCATGGGATGTTGGATATATTTTTGAGTATACCTAATTATGCTGTACTTTGTTACATTTGCTAATGCTCTGCTTGCATACCACATACACTTCGGGCTTTATTACGAATTTCTCAAGTCTAGGTACATGGATGCGGGGGCTAGGGGGCTTGAGCTGGAATCACCAACACCGACCAGTATCCCTGCACTAAAATATGGGCATTCTGAGGTCTTTGCTCAGAATGGAGAATAACACGCTGGCCATGAATGCCAGGTCTAATCCATATGTTTTTCCCCATCTTGGGAATATAATGGGGTCACATTTACAATAATTTACTACCTGCTTTAGGCAGGTGGTATTTGAATTTGATGACTTATTTTTGGGCTGTGGTGCAGGTATCACAAGAGGGGGAGGGGTTTGGGGCATGGGATGGTGTTTAGAGACGGCCAGTAGTAGACTGCTGCTCACACTATGCCAGTGGTTCTTCTAACCTTATGAATTCTGGGAACCTCCTACTTAATCATTCCGGGGCCGGCCTGAGCCTTTTCGGTGATTTGAACCACAAAACAATGCAAATCAAATACAGAAACAAACATTAATCAAACAAAGACAGGCAACATACCTAAAAATTACAATTGACACCTACCTACTGGGAAATACCTTGCATTCTCTGCAGACCCTAAGCAACTGTCTTAGGTTTGCCAGCTGTAAATTGTGCAGTGCTTTATTTTATTAGCATATTCTATTTTATAATATTTGTTTCATGGAAAACATGCAATATTTCTCCCTAAAATAGTTTGGCTTTCATTACAATTGGGCAAGTATCCCTGAAGCACGATCATACGTTTTGTGTAAATTCCTTATAAATCTAGCCAGGTAAACACGAGGACATTGATGCAGAGAAAAAATGCAATAGGCCAAGTTTTGCAACTCGGGATGGGAGAAACATGGGGAATTACTGCAATATCCCAGTTATCAACCGCAGAACTCAGATGGACAAGGTAAAGATATGACTGAAAACCATGCTCCCCCCAGTATCAGTATTTCCTCGGGAGGGTGGTATTAGAATATAGCAGTGCTCCAAATCTTAGAATGAGGGCTCCTTGTTGAATATATTTTCATAATTATAACATATACTCTTAAAGTATGTTCTGACTTCCAAATACCCGCTTGTAATTCTTATCCCACTTTGATTAAACCGAGTTTTAGTCTTCCCTGATATCACTTCACCCATGGCCTTTCCTGCTAACCCACTCATCACATTTTTAAAACAGTGATGTTCTGTGCTCTATTCTGCTTTTATTTATAGCTAAAGCTCAATGACTTCTGCATTTCATATGTACTTTGACTATGCTTTTGTAATATGTCTGTTTCTGTGTAACATAAGAAACCTGCTTGTTTCTTTGTCTCTTTTCCAGTAGCCAAGCTGCAGCCTGTAACTGTGCAATATTTTACTACATGTATCTTTAAACAATAGAAAATTACATTATGAGATGCCATGAGGTTTTAACACCAATCACTACACAATTTACCACTGACAAACTAAAATGCTTGAGATAAAAAAAACCTGTTGATGTGCCCGAACAGTATACATCAAATGTCTTAAGATAGCAGTGTAAAATAATCTGAAGGGTTCATGGCTGCCTTGAAATGGATCCATGTCCCATTTCAACAGTCCTTAAAGTGACATTACCTTCCTTGACATAACCTTATCTGCAGTACAGTCATGGTCTCCAAATTCACCTGCACCTGGCACCTTTACTAATTAAATGTAATATCTAGGCCATGGCATGTTTGTTTAAAGTTACGTCAATGTAAAGTCCTGGCAGCTGAACGAATTTCAATGTCATTAAAAATTGAAAACCCGGGACATCATTTTCAAGCACACAGAATTAAACTTACGTTTGTTCAATGATTTGGCCTTGGATATTCATTAGGAATAGTCATGGGTAACAGTGATATTGGTGGGCTGTATTTGGTAGCCCTAGCCGCTCTCTTGTTACCCTTTATCTCAGCAGTCATGAAGGAAGAGGCAGGAACAGAACATTAGAAAGGCCCTGTTTGCATTATGTACTTTTCACTAATGTCCCTTACTCTAGCCACTCAATGGCAAATTGGAGGCTGTTAAAGGACGAAGAGTAGGACAAGAGACAACCTTGTGATGTCATTGGGCATCATAGAGTGGACATCTTATTTCATTTGCGGGGGTGCATCATAATCACGTGTAGAGCATACCCACATATAATCATCTACTGTATCAACGTGAAATGTAAGACTTGTGGAATGTGTTAACATAAATACGTGACGTATTTTAGGCTATTGACAAGTAGCATGGAGAATTAAGGTAGAACATTAATGTAACCAGCAGAGAATATTAACATGAAGAACTCGTGTTGTGAAGCTGACAATTATTCGTGTATTAAATATGCTTACTATGTCATTTCATACGCAGGTAAATGTATTAGTTGAAATTGCATTAATGTTATGTGAATTCGTAAAGCTTACATGATACATTCTTATGTTAACTGAAATTCATAGGTCTGAACCTTAAATCCTTGATAACTCTCGCTTTGGAATTAACAGTTTAAATTTCATGTGTGCTGTAGAAACTGTTCTTTCTCCCGTTTTGTGTTGCAGGTGAAGTAGCGCTCTTTTAGGCAGAATAATGTCTTTGTTTTACTAGTTAGGCAAGGAGACACGAAGTTACAATCGTGTTGTTTGAATCAATAAAGGACGGACGTTTCAATTCACACAGGAGAAGGTCTGGGAACAAAGGAGAGAGGGAGAGGAGCTGGCCTACCGGCTAAGGCGCTCGCCATCGGACCTGGGGGTCTGGGTTCGAGTCTGGGTAACAACGTCAAAACCTCCTGTGATTCTGGGCAAATCACTTAATCTCCCCGTGCCTAAAAATGAAAGTGTGTCCTCATGTAAAAAAAAACAACAAAAAAAACGTAACTTGTGCTATGTAAAGCGCTCTGATACCTGATTCGATTCGGGTCTAGTTCGCGTTATATAAAACTCCACAAAAAAAAAGGAGAAATTGTTGCGAGAAAGGTACACGGGCGACATCATCGTAAAGTACATTGAGGACTGTACCCAGATTGGATGGCGTGATTCGAGATACATCATGGGAGAGCTACCTGTGGATAACTGGTTGTTGGAATTAGGGATAGAGCCCCACTTCTTTCTTGCCTTCAGATAGGGAGCATCTCAGAACAAGCTCTTTCTTTGCACTGGTGGCCTTATGCTACTTGATCCATTGGTCATGGGGAGACTTCTTAGTAACACTCCACGCACTGACACCTTTTATCTGTTTCCTTGGGAATGCTTATGTAGGGATGTCACCTGTTGTAATGAAGACAAAATCCTGTTCCTTGGTAAACTTGAGATGGTAATTATTAAGATAGAAGGTTCAAGTTACAGAGAGCCCCACCAGGAGCAGACTTCTGCTACTCAGCCCATTCTCCCAACTGACAAACTCCACTCACCCAACATTCCACAGCATCATCCACTCCAACAATCCAAACCACACTCGTATTGGCTGAGCAGCAGGTACAACACTTCTCCCTTCTTCATATTAAACAAAAATACAATGCAATCATACAAGTGAACAGCACGTAAAAGAGATAATAACATGCACATAAAACCAGGAAAGGTACCATTGCATAGACCTGAGAATGGTTGAGGGCAAACCAGAAAGGATGAAAAGTAAGGAAAACAGTACTATGGGCTACAAGTTAACATCCAAAAATGCTAGAAAGCTGACGAGAAAACTGTATTATGCATGAATGTCAACAAAAGGCAAAGCAACGGTAAAACGTCAATGCCAACCCACGTACCTACAAACAAACAAGACAGGTAAGTCAACATTAAGGCAGAAAGACAACCTTTACACACATCCACTCTTTTTCCACACAAAACCCTCACCTTAACATAAAGCCAAACAAACCTACAAACTCCTACATTACTCACAACCAACCCCTGAGACACAAACATATCAGATGGCCAGGCCGAAAATGAACGTGAACACCAGGGAAACAAGCCACAACGGTGGAGAAGAAAACACACCACAGGACACACAAGCTCAACCAGGACAAACACGCCCAAGTTTTAAGGGAGAAAGGAAAGGGAGGACAAGCACACAGAAAATGCTAAGCAAAAACGCAAAGCTACAGGTGAAGTGACCTTCACCAACCAACCACACAAAAGTGGTAGACATGAGTGACTCAAAAACATAGTCAACTCTAACCAACGCCCACAAGGGAGACAAACCTATGTCCACCCGCAACCACAAAACAGTGGTAGGCCAGAGAGACTCCAAAGCCTTCTCACATATACACCCCCAACAGTGAGACACACTCCCACAACAACCACAAGGAGTCAACTAATTACAAACACTGCCCACAAAGGTAACAAACCAATGTCGCCGACACCACAAAAAAATAGTGGTAGGCTGCCCACAAAGGTAACATACCCATGTCACCCACAGCCACAAAAATAGTGGTAGGCTAGAGAAGCTCAAAACCAAAAAGCCAACTCCTACACACACCCCCAACAGAGAGATACACTCTCAGGACCACGACTAGGGGGAAAAACAGAGTGAAATCATGCAAAAGTCAACGCACACACACACACTCAGTAGGAGACAAAAACAAAACTCCCACAAGGACACAGGGTGGTAACCAAGGCGCCACCCCTTCCCTGAATTTTAAAACATTTTGAGGGCAGCATCACAACCATGGGATTAACATTTGTTTTTCCTTTAAAGCCCCATCTATAAAATGTACTTATTCTAGAATTGACTCCAACAACAAAACTTCAAAACTAACAAATGAGGATTCGCAAAGTCAAAGTCAAGGTTGTCAGGATTCTAGGAATGAGCCACAAGAAAGTCACTCTTCCAACGGATGCAGCAGTCTTTTCCCAAAAGCAAAAGTGTTGCACCGACCGCACACCACCACCGTAAAAGTAAAGCTCACCAGGGCAAAAAATGAAAAAAACAAGGAGCTTAGGCAACTCAAAAAACAAGAAAGGACAGCTCTCACCACATTTCCTTGGGTGCAAAATGGTAATCCGGGTCAGCACTCAACGGAAGAGGCAGGCTCACTGGTGAGGAATGAGTCGATCAGAGCGCAATGAAGTAAAACCTGACCACCTGCAAGAAAGACAACATGGCGGCACGCAGATTTACGTGAGGCCGGATGGTTTCCGGCACGTTCCTGGAGTTCAGCGTGAAAGCTGCAAGACACTGCACGAGGAAACAGGGCTCGCGCTGGAACCACCAAGTAGCGGCGGTTAAAAGCAGGTAAGCCAACGGATTTCAACGTTTTTTCCTTAACAGACGGAGAGGTAAAATGTTAGGTAAAAGCAATTAGAAATTACCTCAGAAATGCCAAACACCGCACTTTAGGTCCCCCAGCCAGTTCACAAAGACAAATGAAGACAGTAGAAAAACTCCTCCTTCTAAAAGCACCTCACGTGACACACTTCCACAAACGGACTGTGGGACTTTTCTTCTTGCCGCCCTTCTGCCCCTGGGGCTTCTCTTCCTAGCGGCCTTTCTGCACACGCACGCTGGGGACACCTCACGTCTGTAACTCAACTTGGCTCGCCATTGATACTTCCACACGTGGCTCAGGGGGCTAATCGCTCTTCTTACCAGGGACAGCTCTTCCAGAAGCACAACAGAACACAGGCTGTGTGAACTCGTCCTCCTTCCCCACACGGAGTGAAGGAACTCCTCCACCAGAATGCCACTGGTGACACGGGCTCCAGGGACTCCTCCTACGTGTTGCTCCGCTTGACTCATACACAGGGGAGTCCTGACACCACTCCACAACAGGGACTCTGAGCCCCAGTGGCACTTCCACACGGAGCCCTGGGGACTTGTTGCTCTTCAGCACCAGTGGCACTTCCTCACGGAGCCCTGGGGACTTGTTGCTCTTCCCCACATGGACACCTCTTAAAAGTTGAAGCTCTCCAGACGCTCTTTCCTGCAAAGGTTGAGGGAACACTTCTTCATCAACGGCGATCATAAGACGGACTGGGGAAAACCTCTTACTTGTTGCTTGTCTGGGGAACTCCACTTTCCACAGTTGCAGCAGCAGGAACTGGCACGCCCGAGTTGGGGACGTCCGGTCTTGTGGTCACAGGTGGGGCTCAGGGCTGCCAGTTTCTTCAGGCTCTGCTTCTTCAATTTCTATTTACTTAAGGCTTCATAGTTCTAATCCATAAAAGCAGCACACGCAGGTTCTTTTAGGTAAATCGTCTCCAAAAATGTTGTAATGAAGACAAAATCCTGTTCCTTGGTAAACTTGAGATGGTATCTATTAAGATAGAAGGTTCAAGATAAAGTTACAGAGAGCCCCACCAGGAGCAGCCTTCTGCTGCTCAGCCCATTCTCCCAACTGACAAACTCCACTCATCCAACATTCCACAGCATCATCCACTCAACATTCCAAACCGCATTCACACTGGCTGAGCAGCAGGTACAACATCACCTTAGCGTTAGAGTAGGGATAGATTCATGCTTTTAACTCACCAATCCTCGATGCAAAGACATTTGGACTCATGCTTCCTGATTTTTTTGTATCCTACTTCTTATTGAATTACTTGTGTTGTTTATGCTCCACAGGCTAAATTGGATGCACAGATTTGGCCTTATGCTAATTCCTTTGTATTTTTATACCCTTGTGTTGAGGTGTCTCTATGTTCAGTTATTTTTGGTTTTGAAATAAACTAACCTGAAGTAGTTGTCCGTGGGTTATTATGTATCTAAAAGAATTAGTGGTTAATTGATTGGTTCCTAACAGGGCTGGCTTTAGCACTGATGGCGCTCTCTGCGAAAATGTTTGTTGGCGCCCCTCAAAGACAACCTACACCACAGATTCCCACACTAACAACATTTGACAGTGTTCCTAAAGTCTCAACCACTGTCTCTTAGATTAATTTAGTTTTATAGCGCCACACATACCGGTTTAAGGTGTCAGAACACTTTACATCACACACACATTGCACAGAGACAATCATACATGTATAAATGAGTGTATAGGAAATGTTACATAAGACAAATGCCTACAAGGTGTAGGAGTAAAATATCATCTATTCTGGTAGGCAGTATAGTTTAGGAGTCCTTAGTCTGGAAAAACACAAGTTCAGAGTGTAAAATGTTACACCAATGTTAGGGGTTTTCTTTAATAGTAAGAATTGATTTCTACATAAATGAACCCTTTTTGCAATATTAGGATAAAAAAGACTGGCAAAAAACAAACATAACTCTAACACATTCCTTGCAGTTTGCATGCGAGTATATTTGGATTTTAACATATACAAGTATCAACAGGATCTCTCTGACAAAAGCGGTAACTCATTGCCCAATTTATATTTTATGCACTTTGTGATATGAATGGGACACAGTATTTTATTTGCAGCAGACATATTAACCTTCTGCACTACAAGTCAACATTTCTCAGACAAAGCTCCGGTCTCTCTCCAGGAACAACATTAGTTATCTTGACATTTGTATTGCTGGAACTAGGAACGTGGCATCAGCTGCTTCTAAAACAATAAACATGGCGCCCCACCCCAAGTCAGCATCCGGTGCGATGGTACCGATTGCACAGCCCTAGAGCCGGCCCTGGTTCCTAACGACTTTTCTCCCCTTTACACTTCCATGCTGCGAAAATGAACCATTGGAGTGTGACTCTAAAACAGGTCTAGACATATGGGCCTGGCCCTTTCAGGCACAATTGGTGACTGAAAAGATGGTCCTACTCAAAATGTATTGGACAGAGGAGGTTTATTAGTCACATATCAAAGCATGAGGCTTCCAACAGAACTTACACCCATAACACACCATAACACTTCTCTAGACTATATAAGTGGACAAAGGATTAAATTTGTGTATATCAAACATAGCATGAGTACAATTGATATATAGACATCAAATTTATATAGCCATGCTGATTGCAGTACCACATCTTTTAGTATGACAAGTTACACCACAAACTTTATTTTATAAGACGCTAACGTCTTATACAAGCACATTCTGTTACCTTTTGTTTAACCATCCTTCTCTTCTGTATATAAATCTCTCCTCTCACGAACATTATATATCTGATTACTATGCTTCACCCTGCCCATATTCTTTCTACCACTACCAAATGCATGATTGTCATTCTCGCTCACTACTTATCATAACTTGTGCCTTCCCTTCTCCTCCTTTCTTCTCTACTCCTTCCACTCCATCCTTAATATTTCTCTCACCTTACTCGTCAGCACACCTCAGCTCCAATTTCTCTTCGTGCCAGTTCCCTCTTTTTTAACCTTTTTCCTCCATGCATACAGTACTTGTACATATTTCTGCATCCCAGAAATGTCTGCTACTTTGGTTGGGACCCTGTCAGGCACTCGCAAAAGCAGTGATTCCAATATTTAAGGATGGGGAACATGAAATTACATGAATACTTTACATGAGATTAGGAGCAATAATATCAAACAAGAAAAAGTCACTTGGAGACAGCCTTCTACTTGCAGAGTTTGCTCCTCCAATAGGGAGGAGGGGACTGTAATCTGGGTTTGGAGACCACACCTGGGTCCCACATCCAACATTTTTGTGCATGTATGTTAAGATAATTCTAAAGGCCCTTAAGAAGTTCCAAAACACTAATCACCTGGATCTGGAATGGCAAACAGAACATACAGTATACATCTCTTTACTAAGCCATCTTAGAGGTTTAACACCAGATGTTTGTCCATCCCCATGAATGATTTGAGGAGTTGCCGACATGGTCCTTTATGTGTCATGAGGATCAGGATGGAAGCCTTCATGAAGAAGTGTTATATTTTCTCCGAGGAATCATTGTTTAATCGTGTATTTTATTGCTTATTTACTCTGCACATTATTTGTTGACTCTTTGGGGTTCGCAAGGTTTGTCAATTTGGTTGTTGAGGATCAGTATTTCCAGTCACAGAATCATTTGGTCTCTGGTGATTCAGCCCCAGTATCTCAAATGTTTCCTCTTTAGTATTAACCAGCTGCTATTGATATTGTTATGCCCCACCTGTACTTAATATTATTAGTACACAAATCGATAGTGGCTTCTTTAAATTCTTAGCACTTCAAGAGTGGGGCTTTTGAAACATCCTGAAATCTTGTGAGGGTGTAACCACAAATTGCAATTTCAACTGTTTTGTAGGCCGCAGCAAGGATGAATTGTTTGAGCTAAAATTAATTGAGGCGATCAAGCACATATGTTGGAAGATTTTTCTGTATTTAGAAGGAGGATTCGACCCTTTGGGTACTATCTAACATCATCTCTCCTTCATTTGGGGCTTGGATGAGATTGTGGAATAGAGGTTGTCATATTGCTTAAGGTCTGAATGAGCCTCACCTTTGCTTATGCCTCAAATATGTATAATACTGCAGCTTAACCATTTTTACCATTGTCAAGCTTGGTCATTATATGCTTTATTGGTGGATCGAGGGAGGCTTCTATATTAGAAAACTCATCACGTTCTTGCACTTGCTCTACAAAGCTGACTTCAACTAGTTTTAGGTGATTCTGAACATTTTGCAGAAAATGGTCCACGGTCGACAGGGACTTTGAAAAAATCCTGTCTCACTGCAGTGAATTCTTTGAAGAATTTGTATATCAGTAGATGAATGTCTCCTTTCATTGAGGAAGACAATACTTCTGTCTCTGCATTATGTTGCCCCTTGGAGATCTGTGGTTGTTGTTGTTGGTCAGGGGAGCTTGGTGTTCTCTGACATGCTGGCTGTAGCATTTCCTTTATGGGAGTGATCTTTGGCCTTTGGACTTGATAGTGGGTATGTCTTAGGTATCTAGAGAAGAAGGACTCATTTATTTAGGGATTTACCAAATAAAGCATTGGATTCTTAAGTTGCTCAAAGTAGCTAGCTTCGAACAATCATTGCTTTGGTTTAAGACAGCAGATTTCATAAGTAAAATGAATGTTTTAATATTTCTGATTTTATTGGGCCGAATGTTGGAGCCAGTGTGATGTGAGCAGCAGACGATTTATTATGCCCCCCAAACCTTCATTTACCCATTCTACAGATTGGGCCAGGTCACCTCTCTCCCAGAACCCTCACAAGTGCAACTCTCTGTCACTCTCTCTGTGGTCTGACCGATTGATGCGCTTTGAACAGTCTAGCACTTCTCAATCAATCGATCAATCAGGTGTCTTGTAAAGTACGACTACTCACCCGTAAGGGTCTCAAGGCGCTGGGGTGGGGGCTGCTATTCCATCCAAGGGAATGTGGTTCAGGTGAAGAGCGAGGTCTTGAGGTCCTTACTGCATTGAGGCAATGATGGTGATTGCCTGAGGTGGAGAGGTACGATGTTCCAGGTCTTTGCTGCTGTGAGGTAGGAAAAAGATCTTCTGACGTGATCTTGTGGATACATGGGATGGTGGCCTGGGCCAGTTGGGGGAGCAGACGTCCCTGGTGGGTACGTGGAATGTGAGGCAGTGGTTGAGGTACACAGGTCCCATGTCTTGAAGGGCTTTGTAGGCTTGTGTGTGGAGCTTGAAGGTGATTCTTTTGTTGACTGGGGGCCAGTGGAGGTCTCAGGTGCCCAGTGATGTGGCTACGGTGGGTAACGTTCTGGATGAGTCTGGCGGAGACGTTCTGAATGTTCTGCAGTTTCTTGAAGAGTTTCTGGGTGTTGCTAGCCTAGAGTGAATTACCGCAGTCGAGTCTGCTGCTAATGAGTGCTTGGGTGATTGTCTTTCTGGACTCAGTGGGGATCCACTTGATCTGTGTGGGTTCCACGTCCATCTTGGGTTCAACTTTCATGTTGGAGTATTCTGTCACAGTGACCTCAGGGGACTCGGGCTCCTCCCACGGTACAATGACTCATCTCGAGCACCTCACAGGGCTCTTCGATCTCTCTGAAGCTTGAGTGAGGTCCTGGAGTCTTGGGTGTGTAGACAGAAGAGTCGCCAATCTGAATTAATTTGTCGGGCACTGACTCAGATGTCATATTTTCCGCAAAGGCTGACCATTATCCTGAAAGAGCTACAGTTGTGCGCAGAGGGTGTGATAAGAATGGATTCTGCTACCCTGCCAAAGCATTTTGTTGCCAAATACACATTTTCCATGGTGGTTTGTAAGCTGTGGTAAGCAAAACAAGTATTGTTTTGGGCAGATTTGAGTGTTGGATGAGGAATTAGACCAAGTTAGAGGGCATCTGCTCTGGAGCTCAGGGGGGATGCTTCAAATTGATTCCCCTCTTTGGACATGCCATCTATTATTGCCTTGGTGATTTCTTACAAAATGGCCATTTAGGAATGAACTGTTGAGCGGAAAATAAGTGCACTCAGTGGCCCCAATGTAATATACGCAGCTTGCAAAATAGCAAGAAAAATGACCATCTCTATGATCCTATCTTGTTATGTTGCCACATTTAGTCATATAGTTTCATCAGTAGAGGCTGAAAGTCTAAAATATGTATTCTGGGATCAGCGACTTGGAGAATTTGTATCCGGGTGCAATTTAAAGTGATTAAAGTCTTGTTGAATTAAAATTATTTTACACTTTTAGTGTGTTTGAAGTCACTTGATCTTTTCTGCTATCAGAACTTTCTTCATCTCTAAGCAGCTAAACATGTGTTACAATCATAATTGACCTGATGCAGAAGACAGTACCAAGAGTTCACCTGAGACATCTTGGGTTCAAAAGTGGAAAAAGGCTTTCACGCATTCTCCATGAGCACGTTTCCAGAGATTTCACTCGGACCGATGCTGAGCATTATCTCCACCTGGATTATTCCAATGCTTCCATGTTTATAATGACCTAGAAGGTTATTCTGTGAGCTGCTTAAAGTGCGAAGGGCAGTACTGGGACTCCAGAATTTTGCACAGTGTGCAAAATGTCAAACTTGGGCTACTTCATAGTTAAACAAATACCATGAGTTATTTTAAAGAGATGGGATCAAACCTTATAAGCAGCCATTTCCAAGATAATTGTCTGGCCAATTGATGATGACTAAGTCTCCCAATCTAAGATGTTGCAGAGTATCTTCCTGTGAGGTAAGCTTATGTTTGAAGTGAATAAAATGGAGGCTTCATGAGAGGAAAATGCATTGCAATTAATTTTGTTTCCTGATTTTTACTGGGATCTTCATCCAATGCTCCTATTTTTGTTCCTGATTTTTGTTACAAGCAGATTGGATTGTTTCCCTTCTAGAATCACCACTCCCGTTTCTCTTTCCTGATGTTTTTCTTTCTTTTTAATGTGCTATCTTCATCTTCAATCAAGGAACCTTGAAACCGCATGGGTTGTTAGTGAGAGGTCTTGCGCTTACGATACTCAGCTGTTGTTCTCATGTAGCAAGGGAGAAGAGATATCAGGGATGCTGATTAAAACCTGCCTAGTTGCATTCTTCCATTGGATGACTGTTCATTACCTCAAGTGCGATGCTGACAAAACAGAAATTCTTTTCTGTGGCAATACTTCTCCAGAAACATGACAGACTTACTGGCCTGAAGATGCCTCCCCCCCCCAGGCCCCCAAGAAGGCAACCTAGGGTCAAATTTGATGATAGTCTGTCCTTTCAGCCACAAATGCAGTCAGTGGTAGGCACCTGTTTCGGTATACTGCAGTCCCTAAAAAAGTTCCTACACTACCAGTCCTTCACTGCAATAAAATAACAGTTATCTAGGATCTAATAACCTTGTGGTTGGACTATGGTATTGCCCTCTATTTTGGTTTGCCATAACACCTGTTGGAAAGGCTTCAGATGGTATAAAATGCAGCAGCCTGATTTCTTCAAAATCTGCCAGTCAGAGCACGTATGTCCCCATATCTGCGTTTACTTCACTGGCTTCCTATCAGGAAAATAATCCTATTCAAGGCACTGTTGATATTTCATGGGGCACTTTACCAGCATGGTGCGAACTACCTCAGAACAAGGTTCAGTTTCTATGCCCCGTCAAGAAACCTGGGGTCTACCAGTAAATTGCTAGCAGTGACTTCCACATATATTGCTCTGTGCAGGGTGTCACCATAGCTACTATTAGGAATACCCCTTTCTTCAGGCTATCTGGAAGAATTATAAATAGACCTTGTCAGGGTCCACTCTTTAATCGCCTTTCACCAGTATGCTCTGCCTGGACCAAGGCGTAAATGGTTGTGATGCCTGATTTTGCCAGTTGGGCAGGCGAGCCCCAGTTTTCATAAGAACCACATACGTTTTTCCACTCTTTCGAAACAGGACTTCTTAGTAATTGGAAAAGGGCTTATAATGTCATGAGCTTCTCCTGGAATTGATAGTGTCATGCCATGTGACAGTTGATTTGGCAAATTTCTCTCATAATGTGTGTGATCTCTGACTTTGCTTGAGCCAGTCGTGTATGTGCTGGATCATAATCTCTTTCTGAAGCCTTAAACGTTGGAAACAATGAACATTTGTCTGCGATTTGTAATTGCACAGTCTTCTGTACATATTTATGTTCAAATGTGTTCCTTTTCCATTTAATATTCTCAGTTTTTTATCCCACATTTACTTTTAGCGCATCTGTTTCACTATTGTTATTTTATTTAATAATTGTAGAATACCATGTACACTGAATCAAATATAACCACAGAACACAGGCAGAATAAAAGGAAACCCATGGGTTTCAAAAAAGTTCTGATACCTAGTATTTAAACGGCAGACCCTTCAGGTGTCTTTCATAAGCATAAATTAAGTAAAATAATTATAGAAAAGTGATGCGGGCAATCCTCATCATAGCTGGTTAAAATAGCCGTGGTCCTGTAGAATCTATGGTGTGTGAGGTGAAAATTTAGCTGCAATGAATTCTGGGAATGCACTTTATTTTGTGCGATGAAGAATGACTAGTGTTTTAAATAGAATGTGTTGGGAAATCGGAAGTCAGGAAAGGGATCTAAAAATGGACAAAATATAGTCTCTTCTAATGTCAGGACCTGGGCTCAGATAACATCATGAACCCCTCCTGCTCCCTCTTAGTGACAACCCTTCTTGCATCCTTTGCGTAGTGGTCTAGCACGCAGGGCTCATGTTGCTTTACCCCATGGTGCCCTATGCATGCTATGATATTTTAACTGATGTTTCTCCAGCACCCTCATGACTGATGCTTCCCCAGAATCCTCATTACTCATGTTCTCCCAACACCCCCATGACTGATGCTTCCCCAGCATCCTTCATAACTGATGTTCCCCCAGCTCCAACATGACTGATGCTCCCTCAGTATCGCTCATAACTGATGCCCCCAGGTCCTTCATGACTGATGTTCCCCCAACTCCCTCAAGACTGATGCATCGCCAGCATCCCTGATAATGTATGTTCCTTCAGCATCCCTCATGGCTGATGTTTCCCCCAGCACCCTCATGACTGATGTTTCCCCCAGCACCCTCATGACTGATGCACCCCCAGCATCCCTCACGGCTAGTGTTTCCCTAGCACCCGTAATTTCCATTACGCTTAAACTCTTGCAAGCGTTCCCCACATTCAGATAACCAATGGAATAACTGCTCTTGCTGTTCCTAGGGTCTTCATGTGGTTTTCCATTATATCCCTGCAAGCATTCCCCAGAAACCTGCGAGCCAATGGCAGCCTTGCTCCCGGTGTTACTGGGGCCTTGGTGTTGTTTTCCACTATGCAGGTTCGAGCAAAAACTATACATTTGTTTCCTGTTATTTGGTTCTGATCAACAAGTTGCACCTGCCCATTCTATAAGGTTATAGAGAGTATACTAACGTGTTTTTCCACAAGATTCAAGAACCTTCCAGACTGTCATGTGCGCCACATGCCACACATGATCTAGCTACATCCATTGAACCTTCCACAGGGTATATAATCCCCACCCAAACCCAAATTGTGGCTTGACCTTGCTCACTGCAGAACAAGCTTCCTCCTTCCCACTCACCTGAAGAATCCTGCCGGAACCAAGAAGCACTCTAGTCTCTTTAAAGTTCATCTGAACCGGTGGTTCCTGTGATATCCTGTCCTTCGTCGTCTTCCTCCTCCCTCCCTCCTGCACAGCTACTCCGGAACCCCAGCATCTCCTTGAGTCAAGGTTTCGAGATCTACTTCGAACTTCAGGCAAGTTGAAAAACTAGGCTAAGTATCTGATGTCAGGTTAGTGCGCACCAAACCTCCTACAGTAGTAAACAGGATTGAGTATCCCCATCTTAAAAGACTATAGACTTTTCCTCCATTTCTTCTTTGTGATTTATCCATCTCTTCGTGTGTGTTTATACTCCGGACCCTCCCTACAACCTTGATGCTAGAAATGTCACCGCTCAAGGATTAAAGACTAGTCCTTTGATTCTCTGATGAACAGTAATGCCAGGAGAAAGCACTTTAGAGTATTTGATATCTGCATCAACCTTGTACCCCATCCTGTGTTTCAAGTGTATCACTAAGAGTGCAAGTCACTCCAACCTTTGCTCCTTATGTATCCTTAAGAGTGCAAGTCACTACAAACTTTGGTCCAAGTGTATTTCGAGGATGAGAAAAACTCCAATCTGTATTTTAAGTTTATTCCAAGGAATGCCAATAACTGCAATCTGTATTTCATTTGTATTGCTACGAGTGCCAATCTATGATTTTGGTATTTCTGCTCTTATGACGAACTGCTGATGAAACTTGTAGATTTGTGTCACTAAAAGTTAATTTGTGTTCATTGTTTGTAAAGACTTGTTAGTGTGCAGACGGTAACTGCCTCCTCTTGATATTTGCAGTGCGTTGCGCCATTGCAAAGCCAGAGGTTCTGGTTCAGTGTACAGTTACCTCGCAAATGTAGGAGGTCTTAGAAGTGACAAATCATGTTACTCTGTATCGCACAGCCACTGAGTAGATCCAGTAACACATGTCTCTCTTTTCCTAATTATCCCAACCTCCTTTCCCCCAGGGGCATTGTGAGATCTAAGGTTTTGGTTCTGTGACTTGCATTGTCCTTGGGTGGGATAGGAGGTCCAGCATCAGCTCCAGTGTCGTCGCCATGGTTGGGACCAGGTGAGTGCACGATGGATAGCATTGAGGATGTTCAGACTGATCTTAACTCCTCCCCCTTCTTGTCAGATCATCCTGTGTGGTTATCTCATTGTCTGTGAAGAGGAGCAGGGAGAGAAAGAGAGACACACTCCTGCAGATTATTTGCTGAAAAATCTGGACTGGATTGTTTTGGCACAGCATCTTCAAGCAAAGTTCAAGGGGTCTGCAATTCACCTAGGGAAGAGATAGCACAAACCAGAGACAACACTAAAGACAACACACTAAGGGCTACTAATAGAATTATTACAGAAATAGCATTTTGGACTTACCTGAAGCAAGATGCATGCAGACTGTAACTACCCCCCAAGTGTACAAGGTGTCCTGCTCAAGAGATGAAGTCACATGTAATATCACTGTAGCACAGGGAAAGAAGGAGCCTAGTAGTAGAGAGATGAAACTAACAAACATATGATATAGGCAGGCCACGGGAACAATAAGAAATAAGGAACTAAAGCTGAAGGAACAAATGGGCAGAGTGTGAACCAAAGAGTAAGCAAAGCAGTCATAACAACCGCTGTTGCCAGACACCTTGAATCCACACATGGTAAGTCTCCCTCTACTGACCAGGAAGTGCTCCTGCTAGAACTGGTCCTAATGTGGATGGTGCAGTTCCAGTGATCTGCCTCCCACTGGAAGCAATGTCTCCTCCTATACAAGTCTATATTTTCCTTTGGCCTGTTGACCTGTTCTCCACCTTCTCCAAGTTTGAAGTCTTTGGGGGTCTTTTATCTGCGACCATGTCAGGCGTACTGACAGTACCAGTCATAATGAGGGCTGGGTTATGTACCAGTTGTAATAATTTTTTATCAATTTGTCTGAAAGATTCAGATATACCGAGGCAAAATTAGATTAGAATATTGATGAAAGGAATATGCTGTTCTCTGTTGAGAAAGGATAAACCATTCTTTACAGTTTGACTTGCCAAAAGCATGTGCTAGTAACTTTTTCTATGTTTTTCTTAACCCCTTCCATGCGTCAGATGGCCCCCGGCCATCCGACGTTACAGTTGGCATGTGCGGAGGATGTCCGGGGGCCATCCGAACCCCGCCCACTCAATAAATCACCAGCACCGCGGCAGAATTTGCGCCACCGCCAAGGTGTTAAAGGACATACTAGGAACAAAATACATACCTAGATTGCATTTGTTTTTAAATAGAACTAGAGGAAAACTTATTGCATCAGGCCAGAAAAATGGATTTCATTTATTTATGTTACGTTGTTGCTGGTGTTAAGGGACTCCATCTTAGCTGGGTTAAGTTTCATCCACCAAAAAAGCATCCATCTAAAGAAGCCCTTCTCAATCTCAGGTCCACTCAGTGCTCGCTGACCTCGCCCCTTAGCTGTTACTTAACTCCATCCAAATGCTCAAGCTGTAATCTCTCCCTCCTTTCCCTACCCTCTACAGTCAATATGTTGACTTCTGATTTCCCACAGCCTCTGCTCAAGCATAAATACATTGACTCCCCTCATGAGCTCACTTTTATCAGCTTGAATTGCAGATCACTGCCGAGGCACAAAAGAGATGTCTTTGACTTACTCACTACCGTACAACCAGCTGCCTTATTTCTTACTGAGACTTGGCTAAACGACAGCAGTGGCCCTGACCTAGCGTCAGCCCTCCCCGATAACTACACTTACATCGGCAGAAACAGAGTGGGTAAGGATGGCGGAGGGATAGCAATCATTTTCAAAAACACATACAACTGTAAATGGGAGGACTTAGATATACTGAACTCTGAAGCTGGCCTTTTTAAACTCCTGTTGTCCCCCAACTTCACCCTTTCCGGTACTCTTATTTATCGTGCCCCAGGTCCAGCCAGCTCTTGAGCTACCTCCCTTCCCGAGCATATTGCGCCCCTGTTGTTAGATGCTACTAACTTTCTGATTGTTGGAGACCTCAACATCCATTTTAACGACACCTCCTGCTCCACTAGTACCAACCTCATTTTGGATCTAGCAGCGTTGAATGTCACTCTCCGTAACTCGGGCCCTACTCACAAGGCAGGTAACTTACTTGACCCCATTTTTTCAAATCTGGACACCATCACTTGTAAACCTCACCAACCCATCCCCTGGTCAGATCACTATATGGTGGAATTTTCTATAATTATCGATCGGTCCCCCAAGACCATAGCACTTCCCTCAGGACCTAGGGTGACTAGAAACTGGAAACATTTGGACATCAATAAACTTAATTTTTGTCTTGACAACACCAGGCCTCTTACAACTATAAATAACATCGAGGAGGGAGCGGACATTCATAGCTGGCTTACCTCAGCTGTTAATGCATGCCTTCCCCAGTGTAAGAAGAAGTACAATTTGCACCACCCACCCGCCCCTTGGTTCAATGAATCACTAAAAAGGGAAAAAACAATATGTAAAAACTTAGAGCGGAGGTGGCGCACCCATTATGGCCCCTGCATTAAACAATTGTACAAAGCAGCCTTAGCCAAATATCATGCACTTTGCAATACAGCCAGGGCATAACACGTCAACCTTATTATTTTGAACGCACATAATCGCCCCAAAGCACTTTTTAAAGCTGTACAAGAACTCTCGGGCAACACATGCCAGCCAAAAGCCCCATGCCTGGATTCCATGCAATGCAATGCTGTGGCAGAATTTTTCATCACCAAAATCGATAACATCTATGCTGACTTCTGCTACCTAACACCTACCTTTACACCATCGGAGCGGACTGAATTGGCTACCCACAGTGAAATTGATTCACTGGACCAAACGCCCAGTAATTCCAGTAAGCAGTTAGCAACATGGGACCTTCTTAACACTACCACACTAAACGATATTATCATTAATATTAAATCAGGTTCTCCTATGGATCCTATTCCCCCACCAGTTCTACAAGCTCTGGATACCTCCAACCTCAATCTTTTTTTAGAACTTCTCAACTCATCCCTAAGGGAAGCTAAGGTCCCCAATGCATGGAAACATGCCATGATAGTACCTTTGCTAAAAAAGGCAAACGCTGATCCAGAAAACCCATCTAATTTCCACCCTATCTCATTGCTGCCGGTCTTTTCTAAAAATTTTAGAAAAATACATCAATATGCAACTCACCAATTACATTGAGTCAAGGAACCTCCTCCATCAATCTCAGTCTGGCTTTAGGTCAGGATTCTCGACAGAATCAACACTGTTAGGTGTCTCTGAGACTATTCGTGGCCAGGTTGATAAAGGGGAAACCGTGGCACTTATTTTGCTCGATCTTAGTGCCGCATTTGATACGGTTTCCCATGCCATCCTTCTTAATACCCTCCAATCCTGTGGTATCACTGGTTCAGCTCTAAAGTGGCTCGCAAGCTTTCTCTCTGACAGAACTTTTCAAGTTTTCTCTACCACATCTGCTTCCAAAATTCACTACTCTAAATACGGTGTCCCTCAGGGCTCCATTTTGAGTCCCCTACTTTTTAATCTGTACATCAGCCCTTTAGCCACTATTGCAGAACAAGCTGGGCTCACCATCTATTCATACGCTGATGATACCCAGCTCATTTATTCACTTTCCGCAAACTCACATTCCTATCCATCTTCCCTATGCTCTGGACTCAATGATATTGCCAAATGGATGTTTGAAAACAAATTAAAACTTAATGGGGGAAAGACTGAACTTCTTCTGTTCGGCAATAATACAGCTCTGTGGGGCTCACACCATTGGCCGCCTCAGATGGGTCCTCTTCCTTCCCCCTCCAAAACTGCCCGCAACCTTGGCATCATCTTTGATGACCAAATGTCTATGAAGCAACATGTGGTCAGAGTCTCTTCTACCTGTGTTACTATCCTCAAGTGGCTGAGGAAGATCATATGGATGCTTCCTCATGATACACAAAAAACCGTAGTCCAGGCTCTAATAACATCTAGACTGGACTACGGTAACGTTCTTTATCTAGGCGCCTGCAAGGAAGTAACACGGAAACTTCAGATGGTGCAAAACACAGCGGTCAGGCGACTTTGCAAACTCCCTAATAAATCTTCTACATCGACCTCCTTGCGTAACCTTCATTGGCTCCGCATCGAAAGTCGCACAAAGTTCAAGGCCCTGTGCTTTATGCACAGAATTAACTCAGGTAGGGCTCCACTTTATCTCAGAACATTAGTTCACCTATACTGTCCTTCTCGTGTCCTTCGTTCCTCTAACCAGCATGTTTCAGGTACCTAGGATTAAACGAGCTAGAATGGGCGGACGCTCATTCTCTTACCTGGCTCCATCCCTCTGGAATTCTCTCCCACTTCACTTGCGCACAGAACCTAGCTACCTTAAATTTCGTAAGGACTTAAATACTTGGTTGTTTAATCAATAGATTGTCCAATCTCTGTTTCTGAATGTCTCTGTGCCGCTTCTCTGCTTTCATCCTGTCCCAAGTGCCGGGAAACCTCCGGGTAGCTGCGCGCTTTATAAATTTAAATATAAATAAATAAATACTGTTACTAAGACGTTGGTGAAAGAATATTGAAAAGCCATGCCTGTGCTGATTTTGTGGTTGTAAATCTAGATTATTAGGGTGTTGTCGACATAGATATAGTATTGAACACCCAAGCAATGCAAAGGTTTGGCCAAAGGCAGCATATAGATGAATAACAGTGGGGAAAGCACCAAGGCCTGGGGCCCACCAGAGCAGATCTTTGTCTGACATAGGAAGGGAGTTAACGTGCAAATGTTTTCCTTCTCCTCCAAGAAAGACTGAATCCATGTAAGTGTGATGCCTCCAATACCCATTTCTTGGTCAGAAGGATGGCATCATATGTGAAGTTTAAATTCCGCTGAAAGGTCTAATAGAACAATGGCCAGACATCTTTGTCATCCATTAGCCTACGTAGGTTGTCCAAGACTGAATTTATCCTCAACTTGGTGCTTTGACCACAAATTATGCTAATCTGGAAATAATCCAGCTTGACATTACATTCAATTTAGACTTGCAGTAGGTGAAAAAAACTGTTACTCAAAAATGTTTCCTATTTATGCGAAAAGTGAAAATGAAGAAGACATTGTTAGGCTTGCTCAGGCTTTGAGATTGCTTATTTGAAATAGCTCAACCATTGGCATTGTCCATGACAGAAGTGGTTCTCATTGCTAAGAGAACAGTTAAAAAATGGCAAAAGTTGAGGGTCCCGAACAGGTCCAAGTAGTTACATTACTCTGGTCGGGCACAGATTGGTATGGAAGCCAGGGTGCTACCAGACAACAGTTTCCAATAGTTCATTTGTGTAGAGTTTTTTTTAACTGTGCTAGCCTATCACTAAAGGGGGGCACCTGTTCATATAATGTTAAAGATTAGGGTCGGAGTACAGGGTCTTTGGTGTTATGATTATGTTTCTTCTATTGTATTTCCCCCATATTGAACTTCTTTAAAACAAAATGTTTTCCTTAGGGCTAATGCCCTTAAACGCCAATGTTATTCACACGGAAAGAAATTTTGAAGTGCTTACATTACTAAAAGCCTTTGATTTTATTATTGTTTTCATGGTACATTTTAGTGTAAGAATCTATCCGAACAATGCCTCACATATATATATATATATATATATATATATAATCCTGCCTGACTTTTTGCGCACCTGGTTTAAATAAAAGTCACTGTGGCCAGCAGTGAGAACAGCAATTGCGGCGTTCGTGTTTCTCTTTTGGTGGGCCAAACACCGGAGCGGTAATTGGATATATATATATATCTGATTGAGTCTTCATGGTAGTTGAAGGAAGGGGTTTGTGGAGTGACCACATTGTAGTGAATGGAAAGGAACAATTATTTGGGACCAAGAGATGGCTTTACAGGGCAGGTACTGCACTGAAATCTATGGGGAGCTTTCAGCTTCATTGGAGGGTAACATTTATTTAAAGCTAGGTGGTACCCTCCACTCCTCCAGAGGATGATTGAGAGGTCTCCAAACTCTGGCAGGAATTCAAACTCTTGGTTTAAATGTGTGTAATCATAAAAAACCAATTTGCATGCAACAGTTACTAGATAAAAAGCCAGCACTATCAACGACATTAGGTCTAGTATTGGCAAAGTGGTTAAAACATTTTGTGCATGACGATGTCAAAAGTGCAACAAAATTATGAAACTAAGGGTGTGTTCCAGAAACAGAGGCTCACCATCCATAATACTGAAATGAATTTCTCTTCGGGTGGCCACGCACATCTGATCTGGAAATATGCAGTCACTCAGTGTAAGAAAGCCAGTAGCTGGAAGGGAATTTCCGATTGTCCCAAGTATACTGTGGTCGGTGGAAGCAAAATGTAAACGACAGTTGAATGGACCAATTCATGAGGAAGGCATATTGAAAGCACATGCATGTATGTATATGTATACATTTTATTGATGACTTTGAAAAAAACAAGCTGGCAAAGCAGCTACAACTATCTATCTCTAGGCCAGACCTAAAAAACATCAATGTCATTTTCTCCAACTTTTTGCCAGCACACACTGATGTGGTTTAGTTTATGCTTTGGTCTTCTGCAGTCTCGTTCCCTTGAAAGACTATGCCGTCATATTTTCGTTCAGGAGCTCAGATAATTTACAGTTACAGCTGCAAATCTATGCGTTGATTAATACATGTGGAACACTTCTGCAATTCCTTAGTGCGGCATTTTGGGAAATGTTACTATATTTTTATGTTACTATACTTTACTGAGTGAACAACCAACCCAAAATGATACTGTACTGTTTGTACTATTTTACTGAATTAAAATGTGTTACATGTTGGTTTAACATTTCTATGAGGTGTTCTCCAAGCTATCCTTTTTAGCACTCCTTGCAGATTTGCGACAGAGCACACTTCCAGCCATCTGGCTGCACTGAAGCATGACGCCTTTCTGCAGCCTCTCCAACATTTCCGCAGATCTGACTCACTACCACATCTCTCTGACTCACGCTGACCCGCCCAGAGTTACAGCGGCCATGAGGTTTAGTTGAAGTTGTAAAAAAACTTCACGCTCTTTCAGGCCAGCAACATATTCGTTTTTCAAAGTCTGTGCCCCGAGTCATGATACTATTACCCACTACCCAGGTCTGTAGGTGGGATGAAAGAAGTGGAGGGGCTCTAAAAGAGGTATGGCCTCTGCAATAGAGGGTGTGTCAAAAACATGTAAACTAATTTCTGGGATTTCCTTAGTGTGCCATCAAACTGGTGTTTTGTTTCCCCTCTGAGCTTTCTTTTATTGAATCCAGCTACACAGCACAAATAATACAAACACCTAAAACCAGCCAGAGCCATTGACTTGGCTTTATCAGTGGTTGTTAGCTGTTTAAGATAAATGAGTCACAACGACTGTGCTGTAAATAATTAATATTGAAAATGTCTCAAATCTGAAATTGTTAGACTGTGTATTAAACACTGTTGAGGCCTGTAGAAGGTGAAGTGTTTTTCAGAATGTCTCAATCACTCCTGTAATGTTCACTCCATGTTAGACATGAACAGACTTTTTCTCTCCACATTTTGTACATCCAGGGTCAGACGGGGACGAAAAATAGGCCCAGGCACCAAAAAAAGTAGGCCCCATTAATGAACTGATAGCTAAAGAAAAGCAGCCCATGTATGAAAATTGGGACCGGTTTAAACTTTTAAAGAAACACCATATACGTGTTTTGCAAGGTATGAAAGACTGCACACGTTTGAGCTTGTTGTAGGCGTTTGTTTTATAATCAGGAAAATCCTGCCCACCAGACCATAAAACAGACCCACTAACAGTAAAAACAAGCATTAGGAATGCATTAGGGCTCGGGTTTGTTTTAAGTTAGAGATAATGGCATTGTAAATGGCAATGTGTTTTAGGCACTCTGCACTACCACTCTGCACTCTGCACTACCACTCTGCACTCTGCACTACCACTCTACACTACCACTCTGCACTCTGCACTACCACTCTGCACTACCACTCTGCACTCTGCACTACCACTCTGCACTCTGCACTACCACTCTGCACTACCACTCTGCACTCTGCACTACCACTCTGCACTCTGCACTACCACTCTGCACTACCACTCTGCACTCTGCACTGCCACTCTGCACTGCCACTCTGCACTGCCACTCTGCACTGCCACTCTGCACTACCACTCTGCACTGCCACTCTGCACTACCACTCTGCCCTCTGCACTGCCACTCTGCACTCTGCACTACCACTCTGCCCTCTGCACTGCCACTCTGCACTACCACTCTGCACTGCCACTCTGCACTACCACTCTGCCCTCTGCACTACCACTCTGCACTACGACTCTGCACTGCCACTCTGCACTGCCACTCTGCACTACCACTCTGCACTCTGCACTACCACTCTGCACTCTGCACTACCACTCTGCACTGCCAATCTGCCCTCTGCACTACCACTCTGCACTGCCACTCTGCACTACCACTCTGCCCTCTGCACTACCACTCTGCACTGCCACTCTGCACTACCACTCTGCCCTCTGCACTACCACTCTGCACTGCCACTCTGCACTACCACTCTGCCCTCTGCACTACCACTCTGCCCTCTGCACTGCCACTCTGCACTACCACTCTGCACTGCCACTCTGCACTGCCACTCTGCACTACCACTCTGCACTGCCACTCTGCACTGCCACTCTGCCCTCTGCACTGCCACTCTGCACTACCACTCTGCCCTCTGCACTACCACTCTGCACTGCCACTCTGCACTACCACTCTGCCCTCTGCACTACCACTCTGCCCTCTGCACTGCCACTCTGCACTACCACTCTGCACTGCCACTCTGCACTGCCACTCTGCACTACCACTCTGCACTGCCACTCTGCACTACCACTCTGCCCTCTGCACTACCACTCTGCACTGCCACTCTGCACTACCACTCTGCCCTCTGCACTACCACTCTGCACTGCAACTCTGCACTACCACTCTGCCCTCTGCACTACCACTCTGCCCTCTGCACTGCCCTCTGCACTGCCACTCTGCACTGCCACTCTGCACTGCCACTCTGCACTACCACTCTGCACTGCCACTCTGCACTACCACTCTGCCCTCTGCACTGCCACTCTGCACTACCACTCTGCCCTCTGCACTACCACTCTGCACTACCACTCTGCACTGCCACTCTGCACTACCACTCTGCCCTCTGCACTACCACTCTGCACTACCACTCTGCACTACCACTCTGCACTCTGCACTACCACTCTGCACTCCGCACTACCACTCTGCACTCTAAACTACCACTCTGCACTACCACTCTGCACTCTGCACTACCACTCTGCACTCTGCACTACCACTCTGCACTCTGCACTACCACTCTGCACTACCACTCTGCACTACCACTCTGCACTCTACACTACCACTCTGCACTACCACTCTGCACTGCCACTCTGCACTGCCACTCTGCACTGCCACTCTGCACTACCACTCTGCACTGCCACTCTGCACTACCACTCTGCCCTCTGCACTGCCACTCTGCACTACCACTCTGCACTGCCACTCTGCACTACCACTCTGCCCTCTGCACTACCACTCTGCACTACCACTCTGCACTGCCACTCTGCACTGCCACTCTGCACTACCACTCTGCACTCTGCACTACCACTCTGCACTGCCACTCTGCCCTCTGCACTACCACTCTGCACTGCCACTCTGCACTACCACTCTGCTCTCTGCACTACCACTCGGCACTGCCACTCTGCACTACCACTCTGCCCTCTGCACTACCACTCTGCACTGCCACTCTGCACTACCACTCTGCCCTATGCACTACCACTCTGCCCTCTGCACTGCCACTCTGCACTGCCACTCTGCCCTCTGCACTACCACTCTGCACTACCACTCTGCACTCTGCACTACCACTCTGCACTGCCACTCTGCCCTCTGCACTACCACTCTGCACTGCCACTCTGCACTGCCACTCTGCACTGCCACTCTGCACTGCCACTCTGCACTACGCACTGCCACTCTGCACTGCCACTCTGCACTCTGCACTACCACTCTGCACTGCCACTCTGCACTACGCACTGCCACTCTGCACTACGCACTGCCACTCTGCACTACCACTCAGCACTGCCACTCTGCACTGCCACTCTGCACTACGCACTACCACTCTGCACTGCCACTCTGCACTGCCACTCTGCACTGCCACTCTGCACTACGCACTACCACTCTGCACTACGCACTACCACTCTGCACTACGCACTACCACTACGCACTACCACTCTGCACTACGCACTACCACTCTGCACTGCCACTCTGCACTGCCACTCTGCCCTCTGCACTGCCACTCTGCACTACCACTCTGCCCTCTGCACTACCACTCTGCACTGCCACTCTGCACTACCACTCTGCCCTCTGCACTACCACTCTGCCCTCTGCACTGCCACTCTGCACTACCACTCTGCACTGCCACTCTGCACTGCCACTCTGCACTACCACTCTGCACTGCCACTCTGCACTACCACTCTGCCCTCTGCACTACCACTCTGCACTGCCACTCTGCACTACCACTCTGCCCTCTGCACTACCACTCTGCACTGCAACTCTGCACTACCACTCTGCCCTCTGCACTACCACTCTGCCCTCTGCACTGCCCTCTGCACTGCCACTCTGCACTGCCACTCTGCACTGCCACTCTGCACTACCACTCTGCACTGCCACTCTGCACTACCACTCTGCCCTCTGCACTACCACTCTGCACTGCCACTCTGCACTACCACTCTGCCCTCTGCACTACCACTCTGCACTGCAACTCTGCACTACCACTCTGCCCTCTGCACTACCACTCTGCCCTCTGCACTGCCCTCTGCACTGCCACTCTGCACTGCCACTCTGCACTGCCACTCTGCACTACCACTCTGCACTGCCACTCTGCACTACCACTCTGCCCTCTGCACTGCCACTCTGCACTACCACTCTGCCCTCTGCACTACCACTCTGCACTACCACTCTGCACTGCCACTCTGCACTACCACTCTGCCCTCTGCACTACCACTCTGCACTACCACTCTGCACTACCACTCTGCACTCTGCACTACCACTCTGCACTCCGCACTACCACTCTGCACTCTAAACTACCACTCTGCACTACCACTCTGCACTCTGCACTACCACTCTGCACTCTGCACTACCACTCTGCCCTCTGCACTACCACTCTGCACTACCACTCTGCACTCTGCACTACCACTCTGCACTCTACACTACCACTCTGCACTACCACTCTGCACTGCCACTCTGCACTGCCACTCTGCACTGCCACTCTGCACTACCACTCTGCACTGCCACTCTGCACTACCACTCTGCCCTCTGCACTGCCACTCTGCACTACCACTCTGCACTGCCACTCTGCACTACCACTCTGCCCTCTGCACTACCACTCTGCACTACCACTCTGCACTGCCACTCTGCACTGCCACTCTGCACTACCACTCTGCACTCTGCACTACCACTCTGCACTGCCACTCTGCCCTCTGCACTACCACTCTGCACTGCCACTCTGCACTACCACTCTGCTCTCTGCACTACCACTCGGCACTGCCACTCTGCACTACCACTCTGCCCTCTGCACTACCACTCTGCACTGCCACTCTGCACTACCACTCTGCCCTATGCACTACCACTCTGCCCTCTGCACTGCCACTCTGCACTGCCACTCTGCCCTCTGCACTACCACTCTGCACTACCACTCTGCACTCTGCACTACCACTCTGCACTGCCACTCTGCCCTCTGCACTACCACTCTGCACTGCCACTCTGCACTGCCACTCTGCACTGCCACTCTGCACTGCCACTCTGCACTACGCACTGCCACTCTGCACTGCCACTCTGCACTCTGCACTACCACTCTGCACTGCCACTCTGCACTACGCACTGCCACTCTGCACTACGCACTGCCACTCTGCACTACCACTCAGCACTGCCACTCTGCACTGCCACTCTGCACTACGCACTACCACTCTGCACTGCCACTCTGCACTGCCACTCTGCACTGCCACTCTGCACTACGCACTACCACTCTGCACTACGCACTACCACTCTGCACTACGCACTACCACTACGCACTACCACTCTGCACTACGCACTACCACTCTGCACTGCCACTCTGCACTGCCACTCTGCCCTCTGCACTGCCACTCTGCACTACCACTCTGCCCTCTGCACTACCACTCTGCACTGCCACTCTGCACTACCACTCTGCCCTCTGCACTACCACTCTGCCCTCTGCACTGCCACTCTGCACTACCACTCTGCACTGCCACTCTGCACTGCCACTCTGCACTACCACTCTGCACTGCCACTCTGCACTACCACTCTGCCCTCTGCACTACCACTCTGCACTGCCACTCTGCACTACCACTCTGCCCTCTGCACTACCACTCTGCACTGCAACTCTGCACTACCACTCTGCCCTCTGCACTACCACTCTGCCCTCTGCACTGCCCTCTGCACTGCCACTCTGCACTGCCACTCTGCACTGCCACTCTGCACTACCACTCTGCACTGCCACTCTGCACTACCACTCTGCCCTCTGCACTACCACTCTGCACTGCCACTCTGCACTACCACTCTGCACTGCCACTCTGCACTGCCACTCTGCACTACCACTCTGCACTGCCACTCTGCACTGCCACTCTGCCCTCTGCACTGCCACTCTGCACTACCACTCTGCCCTCTGCACTACCACTCTGCACTGCCACTCTGCACTACCACTCTGCCCTCTGCACTACCACTCTGCCCTCTGCACTGCCACTCTGCACTACCACTCTGCACTGCCACTCTGCACTGCCACTCTGCACTACCACTCTGCACTGCCACTCTGCACTACCACTCTGCCCTCTGCACTACCACTCTGCACTGCCACTCTGCACTACCACTCTGCCCTCTGCACTACCACTCTGCACTGCAACTCTGCACTACCACTCTGCCCTCTGCACTACCACTCTGCCCTCTGCACTGCCCTCTGCACTGCCACTCTGCACTGCCACTCTGCACTGCCACTCTGCACTACCACTCTGCACTGCCACTCTGCACTACCACTCTGCCCTCTGCACTGCCACTCTGCACTACCACTCTGCCCTCTGCACTACCACTCTGCACTACCACTCTGCACTGCCACTCTGCACTACCACTCTGCCCTCTGCACTACCACTCTGCACTACCACTCTGCACTACCACTCTGCACTCTGCACTACCACTCTGCACTCCGCACTACCACTCTGCACTCTAAACTACCACTCTGCACTACCACTCTGCACTCTGCACTACCACTCTGCACTCTGCACTACCACTCTGCACTCTGCACTACCACTCTGCACTACCACTCTGCACTACCACTCTGCACTCTACACTACCACTCTGCACTACCACTCTGCACTGCCACTCTGCACTGCCACTCTGCACTGCCACTCTGCACTACCACTCTGCACTGCCACTCTGCACTACCACTCTGCCCTCTGCACTGCCACTCTGCACTACCACTCTGCACTGCCACTCTGCACTACCACTCTGCCCTCTGCACTACCACTCTGCACTACCACTCTGCACTGCCACTCTGCACTGCCACTCTGCACTACCACTCTGCACTCTGCACTACCACTCTGCACTGCCACTCTGCCCTCTGCACTACCACTCTGCACTGCCACTCTGCACTACCACTCTGCTCTCTGCACTACCACTCGGCACTGCCACTCTGCACTACCACTCTGCCCTCTGCACTACCACTCTGCACTGCCACTCTGCACTACCACTCTGCCCTATGCACTACCACTCTGCCCTCTGCACTGCCACTCTGCACTGCCACTCTGCCCTCTGCACTACCACTCTGCACTACCACTCTGCACTCTGCACTACCACTCTGCACTGCCACTCTGCCCTCTGCACTACCACTCTGCACTGCCACTCTGCACTGCCACTCTGCACTGCCACTCTGCACTGCCACTCTGCACTACGCACTGCCACTCTGCACTGCCACTCTGCACTCTGCACTACCACTCTGCACTGCCACTCTGCACTACGCACTGCCACTCTGCACTACGCACTGCCACTCTGCACTACCACTCAGCACTGCCACTCTGCACTGCCACTCTGCACTACGCACTACCACTCTGCACTGCCACTCTGCACTGCCACTCTGCACTGCCACTCTGCACTACGCACTACCACTCTGCACTACGCACTACCACTCTGCACTACGCACTACCACTACGCACTACCACTCTGCACTACGCACTACCACTCTGCACTGCCACTCTGCACTGCCACTCTGCCCTCTGCACTGCCACTCTGCACTACCACTCTGCCCTCTGCACTACCACTCTGCACTGCCACTCTGCACTACCACTCTGCCCTCTGCACTACCACTCTGCCCTCTGCACTGCCACTCTGCACTACCACTCTGCACTGCCACTCTGCACTGCCACTCTGCACTACCACTCTGCACTGCCACTCTGCACTACCACTCTGCCCTCTGCACTACCACTCTGCACTGCCACTCTGCACTACCACTCTGCCCTCTGCACTACCACTCTGCACTGCAACTCTGCACTACCACTCTGCCCTCTGCACTACCACTCTGCCCTCTGCACTGCCCTCTGCACTGCCACTCTGCACTGCCACTCTGCACTGCCACTCTGCACTACCACTCTGCACTGCCACTCTGCACTACCACTCTGCCCTCTGCACTACCACTCTGCACTGCCACTCTGCACTACCACTCTGCCCTCTGCACTACCACTCTGCACTGCAACTCTGCACTACCACTCTGCCCTCTGCACTACCACTCTGCCCTCTGCACTGCCCTCTGCACTGCCACTCTGCACTGCCACTCTGCACTGCCACTCTGCACTACCACTCTGCACTGCCACTCTGCACTACCACTCTGCCCTCTGCACTGCCACTCTGCACTACCACTCTGCCCTCTGCACTACCACTCTGCACTACCACTCTGCACTGCCACTCTGCACTACCACTCTGCCCTCTGCACTACCACTCTGCACTACCACTCTGCACTACCACTCTGCACTCTGCACTACCACTCTGCACTCCGCACTACCACTCTGCACTCTAAACTACCACTCTGCACTACCACTCTGCACTCTGCACTACCACTCTGCACTCTGCACTACCACTCTGCACTCTGCACTACCACTCTGCACTACCACTCTGCACTCTGCACTACCACTCTGCACTCTACACTACCACTCTGCACTACCACTCTGCACTGCCACTCTGCACTGCCACTCTGCACTGCCACTCTGCACTACCACTCTGCACTGCCACTCTGCACTACCACTCTGCCCTCTGCACTGCCACTCTGCACTACCACTCTGCACTGCCACTCTGCACTACCACTCTGCCCTCTGCACTACCACTCTGCACTACCACTCTGCACTGCCACTCTGCACTGCCACTCTGCACTACCACTCTGCACTCTGCACTACCACTCTGTACTGCCACTCTGCCCTCTGCACTACCACTCTGCACTGCCACTCTGCACTACCACTCTGCTCTCTGCACTACCACTCGGCACTGCCACTCTGCACTACCACTCTGCCCTCTGCACTACCACTCTGCACTGCCACTCTGCACTACCACTCTGCCCTATGCACTACCACTCTGCCCTCTGCACTGCCACTCTGCACTGCCACTCTGCCCTCTGCACTACCACTCTGCACTACCACTCTGCACTCTGCACTACCACTCTGCACTGCCACTCTGCCCTCTGCACTACCACTCTGCACTGCCACTCTGCACTGCCACTCTGCACTGCCACTCTGCACTGCCACTCTGCACTACGCACTGCCACTCTGCACTGCCACTCTGCACTCTGCACTACCACTCTGCACTGCCACTCTGCACTACGCACTGCCACTCTGCACTACGCACTGCCACTCTGCACTACCACTCAGCACTGCCACTCTGCAC
Organism: Lissotriton helveticus; assembly: GCF_964261635.1. Classification (NCBI taxonomy): domain Eukaryota; kingdom Metazoa; phylum Chordata; class Amphibia; order Caudata; family Salamandridae; genus Lissotriton; species Lissotriton helveticus. The sequence goes on from NC_136059.1 coordinate 1,913,780,692, forward strand.
TGCCACTCTGCACTACGCACTACCACTCTGCACTGCCACTCTGCACTGCCACTCTGCACTGCCACTCTGCACTACGCACTACCACTCTGCACTACGCACTACCACTCTGCACTACGCACTACCACTACGCACTACCACTCTGCACTACGCACTACCACTCTGCACTGCCACTCTGCACTGCCACTCTGCCCTCTGCACTGCCACTCTGCACTACCACTCTGCCCTCTGCACTACCACTCTGCACTGCCACTCTGCACTACCACTCTGCCCTCTGCACTACCACTCTGCCCTCTGCACTGCCACTCTGCACTACCACTCTGCACTGCCACTCTGCACTGCCACTCTGCACTACCACTCTGCACTGCCACTCTGCACTACCACTCTGCCCTCTGCACTACCACTCTGCACTGCCACTCTGCACTACCACTCTGCCCTCTGCACTACCACTCTGCACTGCAACTCTGCACTACCACTCTGCCCTCTGCACTACCACTCTGCCCTCTGCACTGCCCTCTGCACTGCCACTCTGCACTGCCACTCTGCACTGCCACTCTGCACTACCACTCTGCACTGCCACTCTGCACTACCACTCTGCCCTCTGCACTGCCACTCTGCACTACCACTCTGCCCTCTGCACTACCACTCTGCACTACCACTCTGCACTGCCACTCTGCACTACCACTCTGCCCTCTGCACTACCACTCTGCACTACCACTCTGCACTACCACTCTGCACTCTGCACTACCACTCTGCACTCCGCACTACCACTCTGCACTCTAAACTACCACTCTGCACTACCACTCTGCACTCTGCACTACCACTCTGCACTCTGCACTACCACTCTGCACTCTGCACTACCACTCTGCACTACCACTCTGCACTCTGCACTACCACTCTGCACTCTACACTACCACTCTGCACTACCACTCTGCACTCTGCACTGCCACTCTGCACTGCCACTCTGCACTGCCACTCTGCACTACCACTCTGCACTGCCACTCTGCACTACCACTCTGCCCTCTGCACTGCCACTCTGCACTACCACTCTGCACTGCCACTCTGCACTACCACTCTGCCCTCTGCACTACCACTCTGCACTACCACTCTGCACTGCCACTCTGCACTGCCACTCTGCACTACCACTCTGCACTCTGCACTACCACTCTGCACTGCCACTCTGCCCTCTGCACTACCACTCTGCACTGCCACTCTGCACTACCACTCTGCTCTCTGCACTACCACTCGGCACTGCCACTCTGCACTACCACTCTGCCCTCTGCACTACCACTCTGCACTGCCACTCTGCACTACCACTCTGCCCTATGCACTACCACTCTGCCCTCTGCACTGCCACTCTGCACTGCCACTCTGCCCTCTGCACTACCACTCTGCACTACCACTCTGCACTCTGCACTACCACTCTGCACTGCCACTCTGCCCTCTGCACTACCACTCTGCACTGCCACTCTGCACTGCCACTCTGCACTGCCACTCTGCACTGCCACTCTGCACTACGCACTGCCACTCTGCACTGCCACTCTGCACTCTGCACTGCCACTCTGCACTACCACTCTGCACTGCCACTCTGCACTACCACTCTGCCCTCTGCACTACCACTCTGCACTACCACTCTGCACTGCCACTCTGCACTGCCACTCTGCACTACCACTCTGCACTCTGCACTACCACTCTGCACTGCCACTCTGCCCTCTGCACTACCACTCTGCACTGCCACTCTGCACTACCACTCTGCTCTCTGCACTACCACTCGGCACTGCCACTCTGCACTACCACTCTGCCCTCTGCACTACCACTCTGCACTGCCACTCTGCACTACCACTCTGCCCTATGCACTACCACTCTGCCCTCTGCACTGCCACTCTGCACTGCCACTCTGCCCTCTGCACTACCACTCTGCACTACCACTCTGCACTCTGCACTACCACTCTGCACTGCCACTCTGCCCTCTGCACTACCACTCTGCACTGCCACTCTGCACTGCCACTCTGCACTGCCACTCTGCACTGCCACTCTGCACTACGCACTGCCACTCTGCACTGCCACTCTGCACTCTGCACTACCACTCTGCACTGCCACTCTGCACTACGCACTGCCACTCTGCACTACGCACTGCCACTCTGCACTACCACTCAGCACTGCCACTCTGCACTGCCACTCTGCACTACGCACTACCACTCTGCACTGCCACTCTGCACTGCCACTCTGCACTGCCACTCTGCACTACGCACTACCACTCTGCACTACGCACTACCACTCTGCACTACGCACTACCACTACGCACTACCACTCTGCACTACGCACTACCACTCTGCACTGCCACTCTGCACTGCCACTCTGCCCTCTGCACTGCCACTCTGCACTACCACTCTGCCCTCTGCACTACCACTCTGCACTGCCACTCTGCACTACCACTCTGCCCTCTGCACTACCACTCTGCCCTCTGCACTGCCACTCTGCACTACCACTCTGCACTGCCACTCTGCACTGCCACTCTGCACTACCACTCTGCACTGCCACTCTGCACTACCACTCTGCCCTCTGCACTACCACTCTGCACTGCCACTCTGCACTACCACTCTGCCCTCTGCACTACCACTCTGCCCTCTGCACTACCACTCTGCCCTCTGCACTGCCCTCTGCACTGCCACTCTGCACTGCCACTCTGCACTGCCACTCTGCACTACCACTCTGCACTGCCACTCTGCACTACCACTCTGCCCTCTGCACTACCACTCTGCACTGCCACTCTGCACTACCACTCTGCCCTCTGCACTACCACTCTGCACTGCAACTCTGCACTACCACTCTGCCCTCTGCACTACCACTCTGCCCTCTGCACTGCCCTCTGCACTGCCACTCTGCACTGCCACTCTGCACTGCCACTCTGCACTACCACTCTGCACTGCCACTCTGCACTACCACTCTGCCCTCTGCACTGCCACTCTGCACTACCACTCTGCCCTCTGCACTACCACTCTGCACTACCACTCTGCACTGCCACTCTGCACTACCACTCTGCCCTCTGCACTACCACTCTGCACTACCACTCTGCACTACCACTCTGCACTCTGCACTACCACTCTGCACTCCGCACTACCACTCTGCACTCTAAACTACCACTCTGCACTACCACTCTGCACTCTGCACTACCACTCTGCACTCTGCACTACCACTCTGCACTCTGCACTACCACTCTGCACTACCACTCTGCACTCTGCACTACCACTCTGCACTCTACACTACCACTCTGCACTACCACTCTGCACTGCCACTCTGCACTGCCACTCTGCACTGCCACTCTGCACTACCACTCTGCACTGCCACTCTGCACTACCACTCTGCCCTCTGCACTGCCACTCTGCACTACCACTCTGCACTGCCACTCTGCACTACCACTCTGCCCTCTGCACTACCACTCTGCACTACCACTCTGCACTGCCACTCTGCACTGCCACTCTGCACTACCACTCTGCACTCTGCACTACCACTCTGCACTGCCACTCTGCCCTCTGCACTACCACTCTGCACTGCCACTCTGCACTACCACTCTGCTCTCTGCACTACCACTCGGCACTGCCACTCTGCACTACCACTCTGCCCTCTGCACTACCACTCTGCACTGCCACTCTGCACTACCACTCTGCCCTATGCACTACCACTCTGCCCTCTGCACTGCCACTCTGCACTGCCACTCTGCCCTCTGCACTACCACTCTGCACTACCACTCTGCACTCTGCACTACCACTCTGCACTGCCACTCTGCCCTCTGCACTACCACTCTGCACTGCCACTCTGCACTGCCACTCTGCACTGCCACTCTGCACTGCCACTCTGCACTACGCACTGCCACTCTGCACTGCCACTCTGCACTCTGCACTACCACTCTGCACTGCCACTCTGCACTACGCACTGCCACTCTGCACTACGCACTGCCACTCTGCACTACCACTCAGCACTGCCACTCTGCACTGCCACTCTGCACTACGCACTACCACTCTGCACTGCCACTCTGCACTGCCACTCTGCACTGCCACTCTGCACTACGCACTACCACTCTGCACTACGCACTACCACTCTGCACTACGCACTACCACTACGCACTACCACTCTGCACTACGCACTACCACTCTGCACTGCCACTCTGCACTGCCACTCTGCCCTCTGCACTGCCACTCTGCACTACCACTCTGCCCTCTGCACTACCACTCTGCACTGCCACTCTGCACTACCACTCTGCCCTCTGCACTACCACTCTGCCCTCTGCACTGCCACTCTGCACTACCACTCTGCACTGCCACTCTGCACTGCCACTCTGCACTACCACTCTGCACTGCCACTCTGCACTACCACTCTGCCCTCTGCACTACCACTCTGCACTGCCACTCTGCACTACCACTCTGCCCTCTGCACTACCACTCTGCACTGCAACTCTGCACTACCACTCTGCCCTCTGCACTACCACTCTGCCCTCTGCACTGCCCTCTGCACTGCCACTCTGCACTGCCACTCTGCACTGCCACTCTGCACTACCACTCTGCACTGCCACTCTGCACTACCACTCTGCCCTCTGCACTGCCACTCTGCACTACCACTCTGCCCTCTGCACTACCACTCTGCACTACCACTCTGCACTGCCACTCTGCACTACCACTCTGCCCTCTGCACTACCACTCTGCACTACCACTCTGCACTACCACTCTGCACTCTGCACTACCACTCTGCACTCCGCACTACCACTCTGCACTCTAAACTACCACTCTGCACTACCACTCTGCACTCTGCACTACCACTCTGCACTCTGCACTACCACTCTGCACTCTGCACTACCACTCTGCACTACCACTCTGCACTCTGCACTACCACTCTGCACTCTACACTACCACTCTGCACTACCACTCTGCACTCTGCACTGCCACTCTGCACTGCCACTCTGCACTGCCACTCTGCACTACCACTCTGCACTGCCACTCTGCACTACCACTCTGCCCTCTGCACTGCCACTCTGCACTACCACTCTGCACTGCCACTCTGCACTACCACTCTGCCCTCTGCACTACCACTCTGCACTACCACTCTGCACTGCCACTCTGCACTGCCACTCTGCACTACCACTCTGCACTCTGCACTACCACTCTGCACTGCCACTCTGCCCTCTGCACTACCACTCTGCACTGCCACTCTGCACTACCACTCTGCTCTCTGCACTACCACTCGGCACTGCCACTCTGCACTACCACTCTGCCCTCTGCACTACCACTCTGCACTGCCACTCTGCACTACCACTCTGCCCTATGCACTACCACTCTGCCCTCTGCACTGCCACTCTGCACTGCCACTCTGCCCTCTGCACTACCACTCTGCACTACCACTCTGCACTCTGCACTACCACTCTGCACTGCCACTCTGCCCTCTGCACTACCACTCTGCACTGCCACTCTGCACTGCCACTCTGCACTGCCACTCTGCACTGCCACTCTGCACTACGCACTGCCACTCTGCACTGCCACTCTGCACTCTGCACTACCACTCTGCACTGCCACTCTGCACTACGCACTGCCACTCTGCACTACGCACTGCCACTCTGCACTACCACTCAGCACTGCCACTCTGCACTGCCACTCTGCACTACGCACTACCACTCTGCACTGCCACTCTGCACTGCCACTCTGCACTGCCACTCTGCACTACGCACTACCACTCTGCACTACGCACTACCACTCTGCACTACGCACTACCACTACGCACTACCACTCTGCACTACGCACTACCACTCTGCACTGCCACTCTGCACTGCCACTCTGCCCTCTGCACTGCCACTCTGCACTACCACTCTGCCCTCTGCACTACCACTCTGCACTGCCACTCTGCACTACCACTCTGCCCTCTGCACTACCACTCTGCCCTCTGCACTGCCACTCTGCACTACCACTCTGCACTGCGTCTCTGCACTGCCACTCTGCACTACCACTCTGCACTGCCACTCTGCACTACCACTCTGCCCTCTGCACTACCACTCTGCACTGCCACTCTGCACTACCACTCTGCCCTCTGCACTACCACTCTGCACTGCAACTCTGCACTACCACTCTGCCCTCTGCACTACCACTCTGCCCTCTGCACTGCCCTCTGCACTGCCACTCTGCACTGCCACTCTGCACTGCCACTCTGCACTACCACTCTGCACTGCCACTCTGCACTACCACTCTGCCCTCTGCACTGCCACTCTGCACTACCACTCTGCCCTCTGCACTACCACTCTGCACTACCACTCTGCACTGCCACTCTGCACTACCACTCTGCCCTCTGCACTACCACTCTGCACTACCACTCTGCACTACCACTCTGCACTCTGCACTACCACTCTGCACTCCGCACTACCACTCTGCACTCTAAACTACCACTCTGCACTACCACTCTGCACTCTGCACTACCACTCTGCACTCTGCACTACCACTCTGCACTCTGCACTACCACTCTGCACTACCACTCTGCACTCTGCACTACCACTCTGCACTCTACACTACCACTCTGCACTACCACTCTGCACTCTGCACTGCCACTCTGCACTGCCACTCTGCACTGCCACTCTGCACTACCACTCTGCACTGCCACTCTGCACTACCACTCTGCCCTCTGCACTGCCACTCTGCACTACCACTCTGCACTGCCACTCTGCACTACCACTCTGCCCTCTGCACTACCACTCTGCACTACCACTCTGCACTGCCACTCTGCACTGCCACTCTGCACTACCACTCTGCACTCTGCACTACCACTCTGCACTGCCACTCTGCCCTCTGCACTACCACTCTGCACTGCCACTCTGCACTACCACTCTGCTCTCTGCACTACCACTCGGCACTGCCACTCTGCACTACCACTCTGCCCTCTGCACTACCACTCTGCACTGCCACTCTGCACTACCACTCTGCCCTATGCACTACCACTCTGCCCTCTGCACTGCCACTCTGCACTGCCACTCTGCCCTCTGCACTACCACTCTGCACTACCACTCTGCACTCTGCACTACCACTCTGCACTGCCACTCTGCCCTCTGCACTACCACTCTGCACTGCCACTCTGCACTGCCACTCTGCACTGCCACTCTGCACTGCCACTCTGCACTATGCACTGCCACTCTGCACTGCCACTCTGCACTCTGCACTACCACTCTGCACTGCCACTCTGCACTACGCACTGCCACTCTGCACTACGCACTGCCACTCTGCACTACCACTCAGCACTGCCACTCTGCACTGCCACTCTGCACTACGCACTACCACTCTGCACTGCCACTCTGCACTGCCACTCTGCACTGCCACTCTGCACTACGCACTACCACTCTGCACTACGCACTACCACTCTGCACTACGCACTACCACTACGCACTACCACTCTGCACTACGCACTACCACTCTGCACTGCCACTCTGCACTACGCACTACCACTCTGCACTGCCACTCTGCACTACGCACTACCACTCTGCACTGCCACTCTGCACTACGCACTACCACTCTGCACTGCCAATCTGCACTACGCACTACCACTCTGCACTGCCACTCTGCACTACGCACTACCACTCTGCACTACGCACTACCACTCTGTACTACGCACTACCACTCTGCACTACGCACTACCACTACGCACTACCACTCTGCACTACGCACTACCACTCTGCACTACCACTCTGCACTACGCACTACCACTCTGCACTGCCACTCTGCACTGCCACTCTGTACTACGCACTACCACTCTGCACTGCCACTCTGCACTACGCACTACCACTCTGCACTCTGCACTACGCACTACCACTCTGCACTACGCACTACCACTCTGCACTACGCACTACCACTCTGCACTACGCACTACCACTACGCACTACCACTCTGCACTACGCACTACCACTCTGCACTGCCACTCTGCACTACGCACTACCACTCTGCACTGCCACTCTGCACTAAGCACTACCACTCTGCACTGCCACTCTGCACTACGCACTACCACTCTGCACTCTGCACTACGCGCTACCACTCTGCACTGCCACTCTGCACTACGCACTGCCACTCTGCACTACGCACTGCCACTCTGCACTACGCACTGCCACTCTGCACTCTGCACTGCCACTCTGCACTCTGCACTGCCACTCTGCACTCTGCACTGCCACTCTGCACTCTGCACTGCCACTCTGCACTCTGCACTGCCACTCTGCACTACGCACTACCACTCTGCAATACGCACTACCACTCTGCACTACGCACTACCACTACGCACTACCACTCTGCACTACGCACTACCACTCTCCACTACGCACTACCACTCTGCACTACGCACTACCACTCTGCACTACGCACTACCACTACGCACTACCACTCTGCACTACGCACTACCACTCTGCACTGCCACTCTGCACTACGCACTACCACTCTGCACTGCCACTCTGCACTACGCACTACCACTCTGCACTGCCACTCTGCACTACGCACTACCACTCTGCACTCTGCACTACGCACTACCACTCTGCACTGCCACTCTGCACTACGCACTGCCACTCTGCACTACGCACTGCCACTCTGCACTACGCACTGCCACTCTGCACTACGCACTGCCACTCTGCACTCTGCACTGCCACTCTGCACTCTGCACTGCCACTCTGCCCTACGCACTACCACTCTGCACTACGCACTACCACTCTGCACTACGCACTACCACTCTGCACTACGCACTACCACTACGCACTACCACTCTGCACTACGCACTACCACTCTGCACTACGCACTACCACTCTGCACTGCCACTCTGCACTACGCACTACCACTCTGCACTGCCACTCTGCACTACGCACTACCACTCTGCACTGCCACTCTGCACTACGCACTACCACTCTGCACTACGCCTCTGCACTACGCCTCTGCACTCTGCACTACGCCTCTGCACTACGCCTCTGCACTCTGCACTATGCCTCTGCACTCTGCACTACGCCTCTGCACTACGCCTCTGCACTCTGCACTCCGCCTCTGCACTACGCCTCTGCACTCTGCTCTACGCCTCTGCACTACGCCTCTGCACTCTGCACTGCCACTCTGCACTACACACTACCACTCTGCACTGCCACTCTGCACTACGCACTACCACTCTGCACTACGCCTCTGCACTACGCCTCTGCACTCTGCCTCTGCACTACGCCTCTGCACTACGCACTATGCCTCTGCACTCTGCACTACGCCTCTGCACTACGCCTCTGCACTACGCACTACGCCTCTGCACTACGCACTACGCCTCTGCACTATGCACTACCACTCTGCACTATGCCTCTGCACTACGCACTACGCCTCTGCACTCTGCACTACGCCTCTGCACTACGCACTACGCCTCTGCACTCTGCACTACGCCTCTGCACTACGCCTCTGCACTACACACTACCACTCTGCACTACGCACTACCACTCTGAACTACGCCTCTGCACTACGCCTCTGCACTACGCACTACCACTCTGCACTACGCCTCTGCACTACGACTCTGCACTACGCACTACCACTCTGCACTACGCCTCTGCACTACGCACTACCACTCTGCACTACGCCTCTGCACTACGCCTCTGCACTATGCACTACGCCTCTGCACTACGCCTCTGCACTACGCACTACCACTCTGCACTCTGCACTACGCCTCTGCCATACGCCTCTGCACTATGCACTACCACTCTGCACTACGCCTCTGCACTACGCACTACCACTCTGCACTACGCCTCTGCACTACGCACTACGCCTCTGCACTACGCCTCTGCACTCTGCACTACACCTCTGCACTACGCCTCTGCACTATGCACTACCACTCTGCACTACGCACTACCACTCTGCACTACGCACTACCACTCTGCACTACGCCTCTGCACTACGCACTACCACTCTGCACTACGCACTACCACTACGCCTCTGCATTATGCACTACCACTCTGCACTACGCCTCTGCACTACGCACTACCACTCTGCACTACGCCTCTGCACTACGCCTCTGCACTACGCACTACCACTCTGCACTACGCCTCTGCACTACGCACTACCACTCTGCACTACGCCTCTGCACTATGCACTACGCCTCTGCACTCTGCACTATGCCTCTGCACTACGCCTCTGCACTACGCACTACCACTCTGCACTACGCCTCTGCACTCTGCACTACGCCTCTGCACTACGCACTACGCCTCTGCATTACGCCTCTGCACTACGCCTCTGCACTACGCCTCTGCACTCTGCACTACGCCTCTGCACTCTGCACTATGCCTCTGCACTACTCACTACGCCTCTGCACTACGCACTACGCCTCTGCACTACGCACTACGCCTCTGCACTACGCCTCTGCACTACGCCTCTGCACTACGCACTACGCCTCTGCACTACGCCTCTGCACTACGCCTCTGCACTATCCACTACGCCTCAGCACTCTGCACTACGCCTCTGCACTACGCACTACGCCTCTGCACTACGCCTCTGCACTACGCACTACGCCTCTGCACTACGCACTACCACTCTGCACTACGCCTCTGCAATCTGCACTACGCCTCTGCACTCTGCACTACGCCTCTGCACTACGCACTACGCCTCTGCACTACGCCTCTGCACTACGCACTACGCCTCTGCACTACGCACTACCACTCTGCACTACGCCTCTGCACTACGCCTCTGCACTCTGCACTCTGCACTACGCCTCTGCACTACGCCTCTGCACTCTGCACTACGCCTCTGCACTCTGCACTACGCCTCTGCACTACGCCTCTGCACTCTGCACTCCGCCTCTGCACTACGCCTCTGCACTCTGCTCTACGCCTCTGCACTACGCCTCTGCACTCTGCACTGCCACTCTGCACTACACACTACCACTCTGCACTGCCACTCTGCACTACGCACTACCACTCTGCACTACGCCTCTGCACTACGCCTCTGCACTCTGCACTACGCCTCTGCACTACGCCTCTGCACTACGCACTACGCCTCTGCACTCTGCACTATGCCTCTGCACTACGCCTCTGCACTACGCCTCTGCACTACGCACTACGCCTCTGCACTACGCACTACGCCTCTGCACTATGCACTACCACTCTGCACTACGCCTCTGCACTACGCCTCTGCACTATGCACTACGCCTCTGCACTCTGCACTACGCCTCTGCACTACGCCTCTGCACTACGCACTACCACTCTGCACTACGCACTACCACTCTGCACTACGCCTCTGCACTACACCTCTGCACTACGCACTACCACTCTGCACTACGCCTCTGCACTACGCACTACCACTCTGCACTACGCCTCTGCACTACGCACTACCACTCTGCACTACGCCTCTGCACTACGCACTACCACTCTGCACTACGCCTCTGCACTACGCACTACGCCTCTGCACTACGCACTACCACTCTGCACTACGCCTCTGCACTACGCCTCTGCACTACGCACTACCACTCTGCACTACGCCTCTGCACTACGCACTACCACTCTGCACTACGCCTCTGCACTACGCACTACGCCTCTGCACTAGGCCTCTGCACTCTGCACTACGCCTCTGCACTACGCCTCTGCACTATGCACTACCACTCTGCACTACGCACTACCACTCTGCACTACGCACTACCACTCTGCACTACGCACTACCACTACGCCTCTGCACTACGCACTACCACTCTGCACTACGCCTCTGCACTACGCACTACCACTCTGCACTACGCCTCTGCACTACGCCTCTGCACTATGCACTACCACTCTGCACTACGCCTCTGCACTACGCACTACCACTCTGCACTACGCCTCTGCACTATGCACTATGCCTCTGCACTCTGCACTATGCCTCTGCACTACGCACTACCACTCTGCACTACGCCTCTGCACTACACACTACCACTCTGCACTACGCCTCTGCACTCTGCACTACGCCTCTGCACTACGCACTACCACTCTGCACTCTACACTACCACTCTGCACTACCACTCTGCACTCTGCACTGCCACTCTGCACTGCCACTCTGCACTGCCACTCTGCACTGCCACTCTGCACTACCACTCTGCACTGCCACTCTGCACTACCACTCTGCCCTCTGCACTGCCACTCTGCACTACCACTCTGCCCTCTGCACTGCCACTCTGCACTACCACTCTGCACTGCCACTCTGCACTACCACTCTGCCCTCTGCACTACCACTCTGCACTACCACTCTGCACTGCCACTCTGCACTGCCACTCTGCACTACCACTCTGCACTCTGCACTACCACTCTGCACTGCCACTCCGCACTACCACTCTGCCCTCTGCACTGCCACTCTGCACTACCACTCTGCCCTCTGCACTGCCACTCTGCACTACCACTCTGCACTGTCACTCTGCACTACCACTCTGCCCTCTGCACTACCACTCTGCACTACCACTCTGCACTGCCACTCTGCACTGCCACTCTGCACTACCACTCTGCACTCTGCACTACCACTCTGCACTGCCACTCTGCCCTCTGCACTACCACTCTGCACTGCCACTCTGCACTACCACTCTGCCCTCTGCACTACCACTCGGCACTGCCACTCTGCACTACCACTCTGCCCTCTGCACTACCACTCTGCACTGCCACTCTGCACTACCACTCTGCCCTCTGCACTACCACTCTGCCCTCTGCACTGCCACTCTGCACTACGCACTACCACTCTGCACTACGCACTACCACTCTGCACTACGCCTCTGCACTACACACTACCACTCTGCACTACGCACTACCACTACGCCTCTGCACTACGCACTACCACTCTGCACTACGCCTCTGCACTACGCACTACCACTCTGCACTACGCCTCTGCACTACGCACTACCACTCTGCACTACGCCTCTGCACTACGCCTCTGCACTACGCACTACCACTCTGCACTACGCCTCTGCACTACGCACTACGCCTCTGCACTATGCCTCTGCACTATGCACTACCACTCTGCACTACGCCTCTGCACTACGCACTACCACTCTGCACTACGCCTCTGCACTCTGCACTACGCCTCTGCACTACGCACTACGCCTCTGCACTACGCCTCTGCACTACGACTCTGCACTACGCCTCTGCACTCTGCACTACGCCTCTGCACTCTGCACTACGCCTCTGCACTACGCACTACGCCTCTGCACTACGCCTCTGCACTACGCACTACGCCTCTGCACTACGCACTACGCCTCTGCACTACGCCTCTGCACTATGCCTCTGCACTATGCACTACCACTCTGCACTACGCCTCTGCACTACGCACTACCACTCTGCACTACGCCTCTGCACTCTGCACTACGCCTCTGCACTACGCACTACGCCTCTGCACTACGCCTCTGCACTACGACTCTGCACTACGCCTCTGCACTCTGCACTACGCCTCTGCACTCTGCACTACGCCTCTGCACTACGCACTACGCCTCTGCACTACGCCTCTGCACTACGCACTACGCCTCTGCACTACGCACTACGCCTCTGCACTACGCCTCTGCACTACGCCTCTGCACTACGCACTACGCCTCTGCACTACGCCTCTGCACTATCCACTACGCCTCAGCACTACACCTCTGCACTAAGCACTACCACTCTGCACTACGCACTACCACTACGCACTACCACTCTGCACTACGCACTACCACTCTGCACTAAACACTACCACTCTGCACTGCCACTCTGCACTATGCACTACCACTCTGCACTGCCACTCTGCACTACCACTCTGCACTGCCACTCTGCACTACGCACTACCACTCTGCACTACGCCTCTGCACTACGCCTCTGCACTCTGCACTACGCCTCTGCACTACGCCTCTGCACTCTGCACTATGCCTCTGCACTCTGCACTACGCCTCTGCACTACGCCTCTGCACTCTGCACTCCGCCTCTGCACTACGCCTCTGCACTCTGCTCTACGCCTCTGCACTACGCCTCTGCACTCTGCACTGCCACTCTGCACTACACACTACCACTCTGCACTGCCACTCTGCACTACGCACTACCACTCTGCACTACGCCTCTGCACTCTGCACTACGCCTCTGCACTACGCCTCTGCACTACGCACTATGCCTCTGCACTCTGCACTATGCCTCTGCACTACGCCTCTGCACTACGCCTCTGCACTACGCACTACGCCTCTGCACTACGCCTCTGCACTCTGCACTGCCACTCTGCACTACACACTACCACTCTGCACTGCCACTCTGCACTACGCACTACCACTCTGCACTACGCCTCTGCACTACGCCTCTGCACTCTGCACTACGCCTCTGCACTACGCCTCTGCACTACGCACTACGCCTCTGCACTCTGCACTACGCCTCTGCACTACGCCTCTGCACTACGCCTCTGCACTACGCACTACGCCTCTGCACTACGCACTACGCCTCTGCACTATGCACTACGCCTCTGCACTACGCCTCTGCACTACGCCTCTGCACTATGCACTACGCCTCTGCACTCTGCACTACGCCTCTGCACTACGCCTCTGCACTACGCACTACCACTCTGCACTACGCACTACCACTCTGCACTATGCCTCTGCACTACGCCTCTGCACTACGCACTACCACTCTGCACTACGCCTCTGCACTACGCACTACCACTCTGCACTACGCCTCTGCACTACGCACTACCACTCTGCACTACGCCTCTGCACTACGCACTACCACTCTGCACTACGCCTCTGCACTACGCACTACGCCTCTGCACTACGCACTACGCCTCTGCACTACGCACTACCACTCTGCACTACGCCTCTGCACTACGCCTCTGCACTACGCACTACCACTTTGCACTACGCCTCTGCACTACGCACTACCACTCTGCACTACGCCTCTGCACTACGCACTACGCCTCTGCACTACGCCTCTGCACTCTGCACTACGCCTCTGCACTACGCCTCTGCACTATGCACTACCACTCTGCACTACGCACTACCACTCTGCACTACGCACTACCACTCTGCAATACGCCTCTGCACTACGCACTACCACTCTGCACTACGCACTACCACTACGCCTCTGCACTACGCACTACCACTCTGCACTACGCCTCTGCACTACGCACTACCACTCTGCACTACGCCTCTGCACTACGCCTCTGCACTATGCACTACCACTCTGCACTACGCCTCTGCACTACGCACTACCACTCTGCACTACGCCTCTGCACTATGCACTATGCCTCTGCACTCTGCACTATGCCTCTGCACTACGCACTACCACTCTGCACTACGCCTCTGCACTACGCACTACCACTCTGCACTACGCCTCTGCACTCTGCACTACGCCTCTGCACTACGCACTACCACTCTGCACTCTACACTACCACTCTGAACTACCACTCTGCACTCTGCACTGCCACTCTGCACTGCCACTCTGCACTGCCACTCTGCACTGCCACTCTGCACTACCACTCTGCACTGCCACTCTGCACTACCACTCTGCCCTCTGCACTGCCACTCTGCACTACCACTCTGCCCTCTGCACTGCCACTCTGCACTACCACTCTGCACTGCCACTCTGCACTACCACTCTGCCCTCTGCACTACCACTCTGCACTACCACTCTGCACTGCCACTCTGCACTGCCACTCTGCACTACCACTCTGCACTCTGCACTACCACTCTGCACTGCCACTCTGCCCTCTGCACTACCACTCTGCACTGCCACTCTGCACTACCACTCTGCCCTCTGCACTGCCACTCTGCACTACCACTCTGCCCTCTGCACTGCCACTCTGCACTACCACTCTGCACTGTCACTCTGCACTACCACTCTGCCCTCTGCACTACCACTCTGCACTACCACTCTGCACTGCCACTCTGCACTGCCACTCTGCACTACCACTCTGCACTCTGCACTACCACTCTGCACTGCCACTCTGCCCTCTGCACTACCACTCTGCACTGCCACTCTGCACTACCACTCTGCCCTCTGCACTACCACTCGGCACTGCCACTCTGCACTACCACTCTGCCCTCTGCACTACCACTCTGCACTGCCACTCTGCACTACCACTCTGCCCTCTGCACTACCACTCTGCCCTCTGC
The DNA here is from genome assembly GCF_964261635.1 of Lissotriton helveticus. NCBI lineage: Eukaryota > Metazoa > Chordata > Amphibia > Caudata > Salamandridae > Lissotriton > Lissotriton helveticus. The sequence continues at coordinate 1,913,796,772 of NC_136059.1, forward strand.
ACTGCCACTCTGCACTACGCACTACCACTCTGCACTACGCACTACCACTCTGCACTACGCCTCTGCACTACGCACTACCACTCTGCACTCTGCACTACCACTACGCCTCTGCACTACGCACTACCACTCTGCACTACGCCTCTGCACTACGCACTACCACTCTGCACTACGCCTCTGCACTACGCACTACCACTCTGCACTACGCCTCTGCACTACGCCTCTGCACTACGCACTACCACTCTGCACTACGCCTCTGCACTACGCACTACGCCTCTGCACTATGCCTCTGCACTATGCACTACCACTCTGCACTACGCCTCTGCACTACGCACTACCACTCTGCACTACGCCTCTGCACTCTGCACTACGCCTCTGCACTACGCACTACGCCTCTGCACTACGCCTCTGCACTACGACTCTGCACTACGCCTCTGCACTACGCCTCTGCACTCTGCACTACGCCTCTGCACTACGCACTACGCCTCTGCACTACGCCTCTGCACTACGCACTACGCCTCTGCACTACGCACTACGCCTCTGCACTACGCCTCTGCACTACGCCTCTGCACTACGCACTACGCCTCTGCACTACGCCTCTGCACTATCCACTACGCCTCAGCACTACACCTCTGCACTAAGCACTACCACTCTGCACTACGCACTACCACTACGCACTACCACTCTGCACTACGCACTACCACTCTGCACTAAACACTACCACTCTGCACTGCCACTCTGCACTATGCACTACCACTCTGCACTGCCCCTCTGCACTACCACTCTGCACTGCCACTCTGCACTACGCACTACCACTCTGCACTACGCCTCTGCACTACGCCTCTGCACTCTGCACTACGCCTCTGCACTACGCCTCTGCACTCTGCACTATGCCTCTGCACTCTGCACTACGCCTCTGCACTACGCCTCTGCACTCTGCACTCCGCCTCTGCACTACGCCTCTGCACTCTGCTCTACGCCTCTGCACTACGCCTCTGCACTCTGCACTGCCACTCTGCACTACACACTACCACTCTGCACTGCCACTCTGCACTACGCACTACCACTCTGCACTACGCCTCTGCACTCTGCACTACGCCTCTGCACTACGCCTCTGCACTACGCACTATGCCTCTGCACTCTGCACTACGCCTCTGCACTACGCCTCTGCACTACGCCTCTGCACTACGCACTACGCCTCTGCACTATGCACTACGCCTCTGCACTATGCACTACCACTCGGCACTACGCCTCTGCACTACGCCTCTGCACTACGCACTACGCCTCTGCACTCTGCCCTACGCCTCTGCACTACGCACTACGCCTCTGCACTCTGCACTATGCCTCTGCACTACGCCTCTGCACTATGCACTACCACTCTGCACTACGCACTACCACTCTGCACTACGCCTCTGCACTACGCACTACGCCTCTGCACTCTGCACTACGCCTCTGCACTCCACCTCTGCACTACGCACTACGCCTCTGCACTACGCCTCTGCATTCTGCACTACGCCTCTGCACTACGCCTCTGCACTCTGCACTGCCACTCTGCACTACGCACTACCACTCTGCACTGCCACTCTGCACTACGCACTACCACTCTGCACTATGCCTCTGCACTCTGCACTACGCCTCTGCACTCTGCACTACGCCTCTGCACTATGCACTACGCCTCTGCACTCTGCACTACGCCTCTGCACTACGCACTACGCCTCTGCACTACGCCTCTGCACTACGCCTCTGCACTACGCCTCTGCACTATGCACTACGCCTCTGCACTACGCCTCTGCACTACGCACTACCACTCTGCACTACGCACTACGCCTCTGCACTACGCCTCTGCACTACGCACTACCACTCTGCACTATGCCTCTGCACTACGCCTCTGCACTACGCACTACCACTCTGCACTACGCACTATGCCTCTGCACTACACCTCTGCACTACGCACTACCACTCTGCACTACGCACTACGCCTCTGCACTACGCACTACCACTCTGCACTACGCCTCTGCACTACGCACTACGCCTCTGCACTACGCACTACCACTCTGCACTACGCCTCTGCACTACGCACTACCACTCTGCACTACGCCTCTGCACTACGCCTCTGCACTATGCACTACGCCTCTGCACTACGCCTCTGCACTACGCACTACGCCTCTGCACTATGCCTATGCACTCTGCACTATGCCTCTGCACTACGCCTCTGCACTACGCACTACCACTCTGCACTACGCACTACGCCTCTGCACTACGCCTCTGCACTAGGCACTACCACTCTGCACTACGCCTCTGCACTATGCACTACCACTCTGCACTATGCCTCTGCACTATGCACTACCACTCTGCACTACGCCTCTGCACTATGCACTACCACTCTGCACTACGCCTCTGCACTACGCCTCTGCACTACGCACTACGCCTCTGCACTACGCCTCTGCACTACGCACTACCACTCTGCACTACGCACTACGCCTCTGCACTACGCCTCTGCACTACGCACTACCACTCTGCACTACGCCTCTGCACTACGCACTACCACTCTGCGCTACGCCTCTGCACTACGCACTACACCTCTGCATTACGCCTCTGCACTCTGCACTACGCCTCTGCACTACGCCTCTGCACTACGCACTACCACTCTGCACTATGCCTCTGCACTACGCACTTGCACTCTGCACTATGCCTCTGCACTATGCACTACCACTCTACACTACGCACTACCACTACGCCTCTGCACTATGCACTACCACTCTGCACTACGCCTCTGCACTACGCACTACCACTCTGCACTACGCCTCTGCACTACGCCTCTGCACTACGCACTACCACTCTGCACTACGCCTCTGCACTACGCACTACCACTCTGCACTACGCCTCTGCACTACGCACTACGCCTCTGCACTCTGCACTATGCCTCTGCACTACGCACTACCACTCTGCACTACGCCTCTGCACTACGCACTACCACTCTGCACTACGCCTCTGCACTCTGCACTACGCCTCTGCACTACGCACTACGCCTCTGCACTACGCCTCTGCACTACGCCTCTGCACTACGCCTCTGCACTCTGCACTACGCCTCTGCACTACGCCTCTGCACTATGCACTACCACTCTGCACTACGCACTACCACTCTGCACTACGCACTACCACTCTGCACTACGCCTCTGCACTACGCACTACCACTCTGCACTACGCACTACCACTACGCCTCTGCACTACGCACTACCACTCTGCACTACGCCTCTGCACTACACACTACCACTCTGCACTACGCCTCTGCACTACGCCTCTGCACTACGCACTACCACTCTGCACTACGCCTCTGCACTACGCACTACCACTCTGCACTACGCCTCTGCACTATGCACTACGCCTCTGCACTCTGCACTATGCCTCTGCACTACGCACTACCACTCTGCACTACGCCTCTGCACTACGCACTACCACTCTGCACTACGCCTCTGCACTACGCACTACGCCTCTGCACTACGCCTCTGCACTACGCCTCTGCACTACGCACTACCACTCTGCACTACGCACTATGCCTCTGCACTACACCTCTGCACTACGCACTACCACTCTGCACTACGCACTACGCCTCTGCACTATGCACTACCACTCTGCACTACGCCTCTGCACTACGCACTACGCCTCTGCACTACGCACTACCACTCTGCACTACGCCTCTGCACTACGCACTACCACTCTGCACTACGCCTCTGCACTACGCCTCTGCACTATGCACTACGCCTCTGCACTACGCCTCTGCACTACGCACTACGCCTCTGCACTACACCTCTGCACTCTGCACTACGCCTCCGCACTACGCCTCCGCACTACGCCTCTGCACTAGGCACTACCACTCTGCACTACGCACTACGCCTCTGCACTACACCTCTACACTACGCACTACCACTCTGCACTACGCCTCTGCACTACGCACTACCACTCTGCACTACGCCTCTGCACTACGCACTACCACTCTGCACTACGCCTCTGCACTACGCATCTGCACTACGCACTACGCCTCTGCACTACGCCTCTGCACTACGCACTACCACTCTGCACTACGCACTACGCCTCTGCACTACGCCTCTGCACTACGCACTACCACTCTGCACTACGCCTCTGCACTACGCACTACCACTCTGCGCTACGCCTCTGCACTACGCACTACGCCTCTGCACTACGCCTCTGCACTACGCCTCTGCACTACACCTCTGCACTATGCACTACCACTCTGCACTACGCACTACCACTCTGCACTACGCACTACCACTCTGCACTACGCCTCTGCACTACGCACTACCACTCTGCACTACGCACTACCACTACGCCTCTGCACTACGCACTACCACTCTGCACTACGCCTCTGCACTACGCACTACCACTCTGCACTACGCCTCTGCACTACGCACTACCACTCTGCACTACGCCTCTGCACTACGCACTACCACTCTGCACTACGCCTCTGCACTACGCACTACGCCTCTGCACTCTGCACTATGCCTCTGCACTACGCACTACCACTCTGCACTACGCCTCTGCACTACGCACTACCACTCTGCACTACGCCTCTGCACTCTGCACTACGCCTCTGCACTACGCACTACGCCTCTGCACTACGCCTCTGCACTATGCCTCTGCACTATGCCTCTGCACTCTGCACTACACCTCTGCACTCTGCACTACGCCTCTGCACTACGCACTATGCCTCTGCACTACGCCTCTGCACTATGCACTATGCCTCTGCACTACGCACTACGCCTCTGCACTACGCCTCTGCACTATGCACTACGCCTCTGCACTACGCCTCTGCACTACGCCTCTGCACTACGCCTCTGCACTACGCCTCTGCACTATGCACTACGCCTCTGCACTACGCCTCTGCACTATGCACTACCACTCTGCACTATGCACTACGCCTCTGCACTACGCCTCTGCACTACGCACTACCACTCTGCACTACGCCTCTGCACTACGCCTCTGCACTCTGCACTACACCTCTGCACTCTGCACTACCACTCTGCACTACGCACTATGCCTCTGCACTACGCCTCTGCACTACGCACTACCACTCTGCACTACGCACTACGCCTCTGCACTACGCACTACCACTCTGCACTACGCCTCTGCACTATGCACTACGCCTCTGCACTACACACTACCACTCTGCACTACGCACTACCACTCTGCACTACGCACTACCACTCTGCACTACGCACTACACCTCTGCACTACGCACTACGCATCTACACTACGCACTACCACTCTGCACTACGCCTCTGCACTACCACTCTGCACTACGCACTACGCCTCTGCACTACGCCTCTGCACTACCACTCTGCACTATGCACTACGCCTCTGCACTACGCACTACGCCTCTGCACTACGCACTACCACTCTGCACTACGCCTCTGCACTACGCACTACGCCTCTGCACTCTGCACTACGCCTCTGCACTACACCTCTGCACTCTGCACTACGCCTCTGCACTCTGCACTACGCCTCTGCACTACGCCTCTGCACTCTGCACTACGCCTCTGTACTACGCACTACCACTCTGCACTACGCACTACCACTCTGCACTACGCCTCTGCACTACGCACTACCACTCTGCACTACGCACTACCACTACGCACTACCACTCTGCACTACGCACTACCACTCTGCACTACGCCTCTGCACTACGCCTCTGCACTACGCACTACCACTCTGCACTACGCCTCTGCACTACGCACTACCACTCTGCACTACGCCTCTGCACTACGCACTACCACTCTGCACTACGCCTCTGCACTATGCCTCTGCACTACGCACTACGCCTCTGCACTACGCCTCTGCACTACGCCTCTGCACTATGCCTCTGCACTCTGCACTACGCCTCTGCACTATGCCTCTGCACTACGCACTACCACTCTGCACTACGCACTATGCCTCTGCACTACGCCTCTGCACTATGCACTACCACTCTGCACTACGCCTCTGCACTACGCCTCTGCACTACGCACTACGCCTCTGCACTACGCCTCTGCACTACCACTCTGCACTACGCCTCTGCACTACGCCTCTGCACTACGCACTACCACTCTGCACTACGCCTCTGCACTACGCACTACCACTCTGCACTACGCCTCTGCACTACGCACTATGCCTCTGCACTACGCCTCTGCACTCTGCACTATGCCTCTGCACTACGCCTCTGCACTATGCACTACCACTCTGCACTACGCACTACCACTCTGCACTATGCACTACCACTCTGCACTACGCCTCTGCACTACGCACTACCACTCTGCACTACGCACTACCACTACGCCTCTGCACTACGCACTACCACTCTGCACTACGCCTCTGCACTACGCACTACCACTCTGCACTACGCCTCTGCACTACGCCTCTGCACTACGCACTACCACTCTGCACTACGCCTCTGCACTACGCACTACCACTCTGCATTACGCCTCTGCACTACGCGCTACGCCTCTGCACTCTGCACTATGCCTCTGCAGTACGCACTACCACTCTGCACTACGCCTCTGCACTACGCACTACCACTCTGCACTACGCATCTGCACTCTGCACTACGCCTCTGCACTACGCACTACGCCTCTGCATTACGCCTTTGCACTATGCCTCTGCACTACGCCTCTGCACTCTGCACTACGCCTCTGCACTCTGCACTACGCCTCTGCACTACGCACTACGCCTCTGCACTACGCCTCTGCACTACGCACTACGCCTCTGCACTACGCACTACGCCTCTGCACTACGCCTCTGCACTACGCCTCTGCACTACGCCTCTGCACTACGCCTCTGCACTATCCACTACGCCTCAGCACTCTGCACTACACCTCTGCACTACACACTACGCCTCTGCACTACGCACTACCACTCTGCACTACGCCTCTGCACTCTGCACTACGCCTCTGCACTATGCACTACGCCTCTGCACTACGCACTACGCCTCTGCACTATGCCTCTGCACTACGCACTACGCCTCTGCACTACGCACTACCACTCTGCACTACGCCTCTGCACTACGCCTCTGCACTCTGCACTACGCCTCTGCACTACGCCTCTGCACTCTGCACTACGCCTCTGCACTCTGCACTACGCCTCTGCACTACGCCTCTGCACTCTGCACTCCGCCTCTGCACTACGCCTCTGCACTCTGCTCTACGCCTCTGCACTACGCCTCTGCACTCTGCACTGCCACTCTGCACTACACACTACCACTCTGCACTGCCACTCTGCACTACGCACTACCACTCTGCACTACGCCTCTGCACTACGCCTCTGCACTCTGCAATACGCCTCTGCACTACGCCTCTGCACTACACACTACGCCTCTGCACTCTGCACTACGCCTCTGCACTACGCCTCTGCACTACGCACTACGCCTCTGCACTACGCACTACGCCTCTGCACTATGCACTACCACTCTGCACTACGCCTCTGCACTACGCCTCTGCACTACGCACTACGCCTCTGCACTCTGCACTACGCCTCTGCACTACGCCTCTGCACTACGCACTACCACTCTGCACTACGCACTACCACTCTGCACTACGCCTCTGCACTACGCCTCTGCACTACGCACTACCACTCTGCACTACGCCTCTGCACTACGCACTACCACTCTGCACTACGCCTCTGCACTACGCACTACCACTCTGCACTACGCCTCTGCACTATGTACTACCACTCTGCACTACGCCTCTGCACTACGCACTACGCCTCTGCACTACGCACTACCACTCTGCACTCTGCACTACGCCTCTGCACTACGCCTCTGCATTACGCACTACCACTCTGCACTACGCCTCTGCACTACGCACTACCACTCTGCACTACGCCTCTGCACTACGCACTACGCCTCTGCACTACGCCTCTGCACTACGCACTACCACTCTGCACTACGCACTACGCCTCTGCACTACACTTCTGCACTACGCACTACCACTCTGCACTACGCCTCAGCACTACGCACTACCACTCTGCACTATGCCTCTGCACTACGCCTCTGCACTACGCACTACCACTCTGCACTACGCCTCTGCACTACGCACTACCACTCTGCACTACGCCTCTGCACTACGCACTACGCCTCTGCACTATGCCTCTGCACTACGCACTACCACTCTGCACTATGCCTCTGCACTACGCACTACCACTCTGCACTATGCCTCTGCACTCTGCACTACGCCTCTGCACTACGCACTACGCCTCTGTACTACGCCTCTGCACTACGCCTCTGCACTACGCACTACCACTCTGCACTACGCACTATGCCTCTGCACTACACCTCTGCACTACGCACTACCACTCTGCACTACGCACTACGCCTCTGCACTACGCACTACCACTCTGCACTACGCCTCTGCACTACGCACTACGCCTCTGCCCTACGCACTACCACTCTGCACTACGCCTCTGCACTACGCACTACCACTCTGCACTACGCCTCTGCACTACGCCTCTGCACTATGCACTATGCCTCTGCACTACACCTCTGCACTACGCACTACGCCTCTGCACTACGCCTCTGCACTCTGCACTACGCCTCCGCACTACGCCTCTGCACTACGCACTACCACTCTGCACTACGCACTACGCCTCTGCACTACGCCTCTGCACTACGCACTACCACTCTGCACTACGCCTCTGCACTACGCACTACCACTCTGCACTACGCCTCTGTACTACGCACTACCACTCTGCACTACGCCTCTGCACTACGCACTACCACTCTGCTATACCTCTCTGCACTACGCCTCTGCACTACGCACTACGCCTCTGCACTATGCACTACCACTCTGCACTACGCACTACGCCTCTGCACTACGCCTCTGCACTACGCACTACCACTCTGCACTACGCCTCTGCACTACGCACTACCACTCTGCGCTACGCCTCTGCACTACGCACTACACCTCTGCACTACGCCTCTGCACTCTGCACTACGCCTCTGCACAACGCCTCTGCACTATGCACTACCACTCTGCACTACGCACTACCACTCTGCACTATGCACTACCACTCTGCACTACGCCTCTGCACTACGCACTACCACTCTGCACTACGCACTACCACTACGCCTCTGCACTACGCACTACCACTCTGCACTACGCCTCTGCACTACGCACTACCACTCTGCACTATGCCTCTGCACTACGCCTCTGCACTATGCACTACCACTCTGCACTACGCCTCTGCACTACGCACTACCACTCTGCACTACGCCTCTGCACTACGCACTACGCCTCTGCACTCTGCACTATGCCTCTGCACTACGCACTACCACTCTGCACTACGCCTCTGCACTACGCACTACCACTCTGCACTACGCACTACCACTCTGCACTACGCCTCTGCACTACGCACTACGCCTCTGCACTACGCCTCTGCACTACGCCTCTGCACTCTGCACTACGCCTCTGCACTCTGCACTACGCCTCTGCACTATGCACTATGCCTCTGCACTACGCCTCTGCACTACGCACTACGCCTCTGCACTATGCACTACGCCTCTGCACTACGCCTCTGCACTACGCACTACGCCTCTGCACTACGCCTCTGCACTACGCCTCTGCACTACGCCTCTGCACTATGCACTACGCCTCTGCACTACGCCTCTGCACTACGCACTACCACTCTGCACTACGCACTACGCCTCTGCACTACGCCTCTGCACTATGCACTACCACTCTGCACTACGCCTCTGCACTACGCCTCTGCACTACGCACTACCACTCTGCACTACGCACTATGCCTCTGCACTACGCCTCTGCACTACGCACTACCACTCTGCACTACGCACTACGGCTCTGCACTACGCCTCTGCACTACGCACTACCACTCTGCACTACGCCTCTGCACTATGCACTACGCCTCTGCACTACACACTACCACTCTGCACTACGCACCACCACTCTGCACTACGCACTACCACTCTGCACTACGCACTATGCCTCTGCACTACGCACTACGCATCTACACTACACACTACCACTCTGCACTACGCCTCTGCACTACCACTCTGCACTACGCACTACGCCTCTGCACTACCACTCTGCACTACGCACTACGCCTCTGCACTACGCACTACGCCTCTGCACTACGCACTACCACTCTGCACTACGCCTCTGCACTACGCACTACGCCTCTGCACTCTGCACTACGCCTCTGCACTACACCTCTGCACTACGCACTACGCCTCAGCACTCTGCACTACGCCTCTGCACTACGCCTCTGCACTCTGCACTACGCCTCTGTACTACGCACTACCACTCTGCACTAAGCACTACCACTCTGCACTACGCCTCTGCACTACGCACTACCACTCTGCACTATGCACTACCACTACGCACTACCACTCTGCACTACGCCTCTGCACTACGCCTCTGCACTACGCACTACCACTCTGCACTACGCCTCTGCACTACGCACTACCTCTCTGCACTATGCCTCTGCACTACGCACTACCACTCTGCACTACGCCTCTGCACTATTCCTCTGCACTACGCACTACGCCTCTGCACTACGCCTCTGCACTACGCCTCTGCACTCTGCACTACGCCTCTGCACTATGCCTCTGCACTACGCACTACCACTCTGCACTACGCACTACGCCTCTGCACTACGCCTCTGCACTATGCATTACCACTCTGCACTACGCACTACGCCTCTGCACTACGCCTCTGCACTACGCACTACGCCTCTGCACTACGCCTCTGCACTACGCACTACCCCTCTGCACTACGCCTCTGCACTACGCCTCTGCACTACGCACTACCACTCTGCACTACGCCTCTGCACTACGCACTACCACTCTGCACTACGCCTCTGCACTACGCACTACGCCTCTGCACTACGCCTCTGCACTCTGCACTACGCCTCTGCACTACGCCTCTGCACTATGCACTACCACTCTGCACTACGCACTACCACTCTGCACTACGCACTACCACTCTGCACTACGCCTCTGCACTACGCACTACCACTCTGCACTACGCACTACCACTACGCCTCTGCACTACGCACTACCACTCTGCACTACGCCTCTGCACTACGCACTACCACTCTGCACTACGCCTCTGCACTACGCCTCTGCACTACGCACTACCACTCTGCACTACGCCTCTGCACTATGCACTACCACTCTGCACTACGCCTCTGCACTACGCACTACACCTCTGCACTCTGCACTATGCCTCTGCACTACGCACTACCACTCTGCACTACGCCTCTACACTATGCACTACCACTCTGCACTACGCATCTGCACTCTGCACTACGCCTCTGCACTACGCACTACGCCTCTGCATTACGCCTCTGCACTACGCCTCTGCACTACGCCTCTGCACTCTGCACTACGCCTCTGCACTCTGCACTACGCCTCTGCACTACGCACTATGCCTCTGCACTACGCCTCTGCACTACGCACTACGCCTCTGCACTATGCACTACGCCTCTGCACTACGCCTCTGCACTACGCCTCTGCACTACGCCTCTGCACTATCCACTACGCCTCAGCACTCTGCACTACGCCTCTGCACTACGCACTATGCCTCTGCACTACGCACTACCACTCTGCACTACGCCTCTGCACTCTGCACTACGCCTCTGCACTCTGCACTACGCCTCTGCACTACGCACTACGCCTCTGCACTACGCCTCTGCACTACGCACTACGCCTCTGCACTACGCACTACCACTCTGCACTACGCCTCTGCACTACGCCTCTGCACTCTGCACTACGCCTCTGCACTACGCCTCTGCACTCTGCACTACGCCTCTGCACTCTGCACTACGCCTCTGCACTACACCTCTGCACTCTGCACTCCGCCTCTGCACTACGCCTCTGCACTCTGCTCTACGCCTCTGCACTACGCCTCTGCACTCTGCACTGCCACTCTGCACTACACACTACCACTCTGCACTGCCACTCTGCACTACGCACTACCACTCTGCACTACGCCTCTGCACTACGCCTCTGCACTCTGCACTACGCCTCTGCACTACGCCTCTGCACTACACACTACGCCTCTGCACTCTGCACTACGCCTCTGCACTACGCCTCTGCACTACGCACTACGCCTCTGCACTATGCACTACGCCTCTGCACTATGCACTACCACTCTGCACTACGCCTCTGCACTACGCCTCTGCACTACGCACTACGCCTCTGCACTCTGCACTACGCCTCTGCACTACGCACTACGCCTCTGCACTCTGCACTACGCCTCTGCACTACGCCTCTGCACTACGCACTAACACTCTGCACTACGCACTACCACTCTGCACTACGCCTCTGCACTACGCCTCTGCACTACGCACTACCACTCTGCACTACGCCACTGCACTACGCACTACCACTCTGCACTACGCCTCTGCACTACGCACTACCACTCTGCACTACGCCTCTGCACTACGCACTACGCCTCTGCACTACACCTCTGCACTACGCACTACCACTCTGCACTACGCACTACGCCTCTGCACTACGCACTACCACTCTGCACTACGCCTCTGCACTACGCACTACCACTCTGCACTACGCCTCTGCACTACGCACTACGCCTCTGCACTACGCCTCTGCACTCTGCACTACGCCTCTGCACTACGCCTCTGCACTATGCACTACCACTCTGCACTACGCACTACCACTCTGCACTACGCACTACCACTCTGCACTACGCCTCTGCACTACGCACTACCACTCTGCACTACGCACTACCACTACGCCTCTGCACTACGCACTACCACTCTGCACTATGCCTCTGCACTACGCACTACCACTCTGCACTACGCTTCTGCACTATGCCTCTGCACTACGCACTACCACTCTGCACTACGCACTACCACTCTGCACTACGCCTCTGCACTACGCCTCTGCACTACGCACTACCACTCTGCACTACGCCTCTGCACAACCACTCTGCACTACGCCTCTGCACTACGCACTACCACTCTGCACTACGCCTCTGCACTATGCACTACGCCTCTGCACTACGCCTCTGCACTACGCACTACCACTCTGCACTACGCACTACGCCTCTGCACTACGCCTCTGCTCTACGCACTACCATTCTGCACTACGCCTCTGCACTACGCACTACCACTCTGCACTACGCCTCTGCACTACGCACTACGCCTCTGCACTACACCTCTGCACTCTGCACTACGCCTCTGCACTATGCACTACCACTCTGCACTACGCACTACCACTCTGCACTACGCACTACCACTCTGCACTACACCTCTGCACTACGCACTACCACTCTGCACTACGCACTACCACTACGCCTCTGCACTATGCACTACCACTCTGCACTACGCCTCTGCACTATGCACTACCACTCTGCACTACGCTTCTGCACTACGCCTCTGCACTACGCACTACCACTCTGCACTACGCACTACCACTCTGCACTACGCCTCTGCACTACACACTACGCCTCTGCACTCTGCACTATGCCTCTGCACTACGCACTACCACTCTGCACTACGCCTCTGCACTACGCACTACCACTCTGCACTACGCCTCTGCACTCTGCACTACGCCTCTGCACTACGCACTACCACTCTGCACTCTACACTACCACTCTGCACTAGCACTCTGCACTGCCACTCTGCACTGCCACTCTGCACTGCCACTCTGCACTACCACTCTGCACTGCCACTCTGCACTACCACTCTGCCCTCTGCACTGCCACTCTGCACTACCACTCTGCCCTCTGCACTGCCACTCTGCACTACCACTCTGCACTGCCACTCTGCACTACCACTCTGCCCTCTGCACTACCACTCTGCACTACCACTCTGCACTGCCACTCTGCACTGCCACTCTGCACTACCACTCTGCACTCTGCACTACCACTCTGCACTGCCACTCTGCCCTCTGCACTACCACTCTGCACTGCCACTCTGCACTACCACTCTGCCCTCTGCACTACCACTCGGCACTGCCACTCTGCACTACCACTCTGCCCTCTGCACTACCACTCTGCACTGCCACTCTGCACTACCACTCTGCACTACCACTCTGCCCTCTACACTGCCACTCTGCACTACGCACTACCACTCTGCACTACGCACTACCACTCTGCACTACGCCTCTGCACTACGCACTACCACTCTGCACTACGCACTACCACTACGCCTCTGCACTACGCACTACCACTCTGCACTACGCCTCTGCACTACGCACTACCACTCTGCACTACGCCTCTGCACTACGCCTCTGCACTACGCACTACCACTCTGCACTACGCCTCTGCACTACGCACTACCACTCTGCACTACGCCTCTGCACTATGCACTATGCCTCTGCACTCTGCACTATGCCTCTGCACTACGCACTACCACTCTGCACTACGCCTCTGCACTACGCACTACCACTCTGCACTACGCCTCTGCACTCTGCACTACGCCTCTGCACTACGCACTACGCCTCTGCACTACGCCTCTGCACTACGCCTCTGCACTACGCCTCTGCACTCTGCACTACACCTCTGCACTCTGCACTACGCCTCTGCACTACGCACTACGCCTCTGCACTACGCCTCTGCACTACGCACTACGCCTCTGCACTATGCACTACGCCTCTGCACTACGCCTCTGCACTACGCCTCTGCACTACGCACTACGCCTCTGCACTACGCCTCTGCACTATCCACTATGCCTCAGCACTACGCCTCTGCACTACACACTACCACTCTGCACTACGCACTACCACTACGCACTACCACTCTGCACTACGCACTACCACTCTGCACTACGCACTACCACTCTGCACTGCCACTCTGCACTACGCACTACCACTCTGCACTGCCACTCTGCACTACGCACTACCACTCTGCACTGCCACTCTGCACTACGCACTACCACTCTGCACTACGCCTCTGCACTATGCCTCTGCACTACGCCTCTGCACTACGCCTCTGCACTCTGCACTATGCCTCTGCACTCTGCACTACGCCTCTGCACTACGCCTCTGCACTCTGCACTACGCCTCTGCACTCTGCTCTACGCCTCTGCACTACGCCTCTGCACTCTGCACTGCCACTCTGCACTACACACTACCACTCTGCACTGCCACTCTGCACTACGCACTACCACTCTGCACTACGCCTCTGCACTCTGCACTACGCCTCTGCACTACGCCTCTGCACTACACACTACGCCTCTGCACTCTGCACTACGCCTCTGCACTACGCACTACGCCTCTGCACTATGCACTACGCCTCTGCACTATGCACTACCACTCGGCACTACACCTCTGCACTACGCCTCTGCACTACGCACTACGCCTCTGCACTCTGCACTACGCCTCTGCACTACGCACTACGCCTCTGCACTCTGCACTACGCCTCTGCACTACGCCTCTGCACTACGCACTACCACTCTGCACTACGCACTACCACTCTGCACTACGCCTCTGCACTACGCACTACGCCTCTGCACTCTGCACTATGCCTCTGCACTCCACCTCTGCACTACGCACTACGCCTCTGCACTACGCCTCTGCACTCTGCACTACGCCTCTGCACTACGCCTCTGCACTCTGCACTGCCACTCTGCACTACGCACTACCACTCTGCACTGCCACTCTGCACTACGCACTACCACTCTGCACTACGCCTCTGCACTACGCCTCTGCACTCTGCACTACGCCTCTGCACTCTGCACTACGCCTCTACACTATGCACTACGCCTCTGCACTCTGCACTACGCCTCTTCACTACGCACTACGCCTCTGCACTACGCCTCTGCACTACGCCTCTGCACTACGCCTCTGCACTACGCCTCTGCACTATGCACTACGCCTCTGCACTACGCCTCTGCACTACGCACTACCACTCTGCACTACGCACTACGCCTCTGCACTACGCCTCTGCACTACGCACTACCACTCTGCACTACGCCTCTGCACTACGCCTCTGCACTAGGCACTACCACTCTGCACTACGCACTATGCCTCTGCACTATACCTCTGCACTACGCACTACCACTCTGCACTACGCACTACGCCTCTGCACTACGCACTACCACTCTGCACTACGCCTCTGCACTACGCACTACGCCTCTGCACTACGCACTACCACTCTGCACTACGCCTCTGCACTACGCACTACCACTCTGCACTACACCTCTGCACTACGCCTCTGCACTATGCACTACGCCTCTGCACTACACCTCTGCACTACGCACTACGCCTCTGCACTACGCCTCTGCACTCTGCACTACGCCTTTGCACTACGCCTCTGCACTACGCACTACCACTCTGCACTACGCACTACGCCTCTGCACTACGCCTCTGCACTACGCACTACCACTCTGCACTACGCCTCTGCACTATGCACTACCACTCTGCACTACGCCTCTGCACTACGCACTACGCCTCTGCACTACACCTCTGCACTCTGCACTACGCCTCTGCACTATGCACTACCACTCTGCACTACGCACTACCACTCTGCACTACGCACTACCACTCTGCACTACACCTCTGCACTACGCACTACCACTCTGCACTACGCACTACCACTACGCCTCTGCACTATGCACTACCACTCTGCACTACGCCTCTGCACTATGCACTACCACTCTGCACTACGCTTCTGCACTACGCCTCTGCACTATGCACTACCACTCTGCACTACGCACTACCACTCTGCACTACGCCTCTGCACTACACACTACGCCTCTGCACTCTGCACTATGCCTCTGCACTACGCACTACCACTCTGCACTACGCCTCTGCACTACGCACTACCACTCTGCACTACGCCTCTGCACTCTGCACTACGCCTCTGCACTACGCACTACCACTCTGCACTCTACACTACCACTCTGCACTAGCACTCTGCACTGCCACTCTGCACTGCCACTCTGCACTGCCACTCTGCACTACCACTCTGCACTGCCACTCTGCACTACCACTCTGCCCTCTGCACTGCCACTCTGCACTACCACTCTGCCCTCTGCACTGCCACTCTGCACTACCACTCTGCACTGCCACTCTGCACTACCACTCTGCCCTCTGCACTACCACTCTGCACTACCACTCTGCACTGCCACTCTGCACTGCCACTCTGCACTACCACTCTGCACTCTGCACTACCACTCTGCACTGCCACTCTGCCCTCTGCACTACCACTCTGCACTGCCACTCTGCACTACCACTCTGCCCTCTGCACTACCACTCGGCACTGCCACTCTGCACTACCACTCTGCCCTCTGCACTACCACTCTGCACTGCCACTCTGCACTACCACTCTGCACTACCACTCTGCCCTCTACACTGCCACTCTGCACTACGCACTACCACTCTGCACTACGCACTACCACTCTGCACTACGCCTCTGCACTACGCACTACCACTCTGCACTACGCACTACCACTACGCCTCTGCACTACGCACTACCACTCTGCACTACGCCTCTGCACTACGCACTACCACTCTGCACTACGCCTCTGCACTACGCCTCTGCACTACGCACTACCACTCTGCACTACGCCTCTGCACTACGCACTACCACTCTGCACTACGCCTCTGCACTATGCACTATGCCTCTGCACTCTGCACTATGCCTCTGCACTACGCACTACCACTCTGCACTACGCCTCTGCACTACGCACTACCACTCTGCACTACGCCTCTGCACTCTGCACTACGCCTCTGCACTACGCACTACGCCTCTGCACTACGCCTCTGCACTACGCCTCTGCACTACGCCTCTGCACTCTGCACTACACCTCTGCACTCTGCACTACGCCTCTGCACTACGCACTACGCCTCTGCACTACGCCTCTGCACTACGCACTACGCCTCTGCACTATGCACTACGCCTCTGCACTACGCCTCTGCACTACGCCTCTGCACTACGCACTACGCCTCTGCACTACGCCTCTGCACTATCCACTATGCCTCAGCACTACGCCTCTGCACTACACACTACCACTCTGCACTACGCACTACCACTACGCACTACCACTCTGCACTACGCACTACCACTCTGCACTACGCACTACCACTCTGCACTGCCACTCTGCACTACGCACTACCACTCTGCACTGCCACTCTGCACTACGCACTACCACTCTGCACTGCCACTCTGCACTACGCACTACCACTCTGCACTACGCCTCTGTACTATGCCTCTGCACTACGCCTCTGCACTACGCCTCTGCACTCTGCACTATGCCTCTGCACTCTGCACTACGCCTCTGCACTACGCCTCTGCACTCTGCACTACGCCTCTGCACTCTGCTCTACGCCTCTGCACTACGCCTCTGCACTCTGCACTGCCACTCTGCACTACACACTACCACTCTGCACTGCCACTCTGCACTACGCACTACCACTCTGCACTACGCCTCTGCACTCTGCACTACGCCTCTGCACTACGCCTCTGCACTACACACTACGCCTCTGCACTCTGCACTACGCCTCTGCACTACGCACTACGCCTCTGCACTATGCACTACGCCTCTGCACTATGCACTACCACTCGGCACTACACCTCTGCACTACGCCTCTGCACTACGCACTACGCCTCTGCACTCTGCACTACGCCTCTGCACTACGCACTACGCCTCTGCACTCTGCACTACGCCTCTGCACTACGCCTCTGCACTACGCACTACCACTCTGCACTACGCACTACCACTCTGCACTACGCCTCTGCACTACGCACTACGCCTCTGCACTCTGCACTATGCCTCTGCACTCCACCTCTGCACTACGCACTACGCCTCTGCACTACGCCTCTGCACTCTGCACTACGCCTCTGCACTACGCCTCTGCACTCTGCACTGCCACTCTGCACTACGCACTACCACTCTGCACTGCCACTCTGCACTACGCACTACCACTCTGCACTACACCTCTGCACTACGCCTCTGCACTCTGCACTACGCCTCTGCACTCTGCACTACGCCTCTACACTATGCACTACGCCTCTGCACTCTGCACTACGCCTCTTCACTACGCACTACGCCTCTGCATTACGCCTCTGCACTACGCCTCTGCACTACGCCTCTGCACTACGCCTCTGCACTATGCACTACGCCTCTGCACTACGCCTGTGCACTACGCACTACCACTCTGCACTACGCACTACGCCTCTGCACTACGCCTCTGCACTACGCACTACCACTCTGCACTACGCCTCTGCACTACGCCTCTGCACTACGCACTACCACTCTGCACTACGCACTATGCCTCTGCACTATACCTCTGCACTACGCACTACCACTCTGCACTACGCACTACGCCTCTGCACTACGCACTACCACTCTGCACTACGCCTCTGCACTACGCACTACGCCTCTGCACTACGCACTACCACTCTGCACTACGCCTCTGCACTCTGCACTACGCCTCTGCACTACGCCTCTGCACTACACACTACGCCTCTGCACTCTGCACTACGCCTCTGCACTACGCACTACGCCTCTGCACTATGCACTACGCCTCTGCACTATGCACTACCACTCGGCACTACACCTCTGCACTACGCCTCTGCACTACGCACTACGCCTCTGCACTCTGCACTACGCCTCTGCACTACGCACTACGCCTCTGCACTCTGCACTACGCCTCTGCACTACGCCTCTGCACTACGCACTACCACTCTGCACTACGCACTACCACTCTGCACTACGCCTCTGCACTACGCACTACGCCTCTGCACTCTGCACTATGCCTCTGCACTCCACCTCTGCACTACGCACTACGCCTCTGCACTACGCCTCTGCACTCTGCACTACGCCTCTGCACTACGCCTCTGCACTCTGCACTGCCACTCTGCACTACGCACTACCACTCTGCACTGCCACTCTGCACTACGCACTACCACTCTGCACTACACCTCTGCACTACGCCTCTGCACTCTGCACTACGCCTCTGCACTCTGCACTACGCCTCTACACTATGCACTACGCCTCTGCACTCTGCACTACGCCTCTTCACTACGCACTACGCCTCTGCATTACGCCTCTGCACTACGCCTCTGCACTACGCCTCTGCACTACGCCTCTGCACTATGCACTACGCCTCTGCACTACGCCTGTGCACTACGCACTACCACTCTGCACTACGCACTACGCCTCTGCACTACGCCTCTGCACTACGCACTACCACTCTGCACTACGCCTCTGCACTACGCCTCTGCACTACGCACTACCACTCTGCACTACGCACTATGCCTCTGCACTATACCTCTGCACTACGCACTACCACTCTGCACTACGCACTACGCCTCTGCACTACGCACTACCACTCTGCACTACGCCTCTGCACTACGCACTACGCCTCTGCACTACGCACTACCACTCTGCACTACGCCTCTGCACTACGCACTACCACTCTGCACTACACCTCTGCACTACGCCTCTGCACTATGCACTACGCCTCTGCACTACACCTCTGCACTACGCACTACGCCTCTGCACTACGCCTCTGCACTCTGCACTACGCCTTTGCACTACGCCTCTGCACTACGCACTACCACTCTGCACTACGCACTACGCCTCTGCACTACGCCTCTGCACTACGCACTACCACTCTGCACTACGCCTCTGCACTATGCACTACCACTCTGCACTACGCCTCTGCACTACACACTACCACTCTGCACTACGCCTCTGCACTACGCACTACGCCTCTGCACTACGCCTCTGCACTACGCACTACCACTCTGCACTATGCACTACGCCTCTGCACTACGCCTCTGCACTAGGCACTACCACTCTGCACTACGCCTCTGCACTACGCACTACCACTCTGCGCTACGCCTCTGCACTACGCACTACGCCTCTGCACTACGCCTCTGCACTCTGCACTACGCCTCTGCACTACGCCTCTGCACTATGCACTACCACTCTGCACTACGCACTACCACTCTGCACTACGCACTACCACTCTGCACTACGCCTACGCACTACGCACTACCACTCTGCACTACGCACTACCACTACGCCTCTGCACTACGCACTACCACTCTGCACTACGCCTCTGCACTACGCACTACCACTCTGCACTACGCCTCTGCACTACGCCTCTGCACTACGCACTACCACTCTGCACTACGCCTCTGCACTACGCACTACCACTCTGCACTACGCCTCTGCACTACGCACTACGCCTCTGCACTCTGCACTGTGCCTCTGCACTACGCACTACCACTCTGCACTACGCCTCTGCACTACGCACTACCACTCTGCACTACGCCTCTGCACTCTGCACTACGCCTCTGCACTACGCACTACGCCTCTGCACTACGCCTCTGCACTACGCCTCTGCACTACGCCTCTGCACTCTGCACTACGCCTCTGCACTATGCACTACGCCTCTGCACTACGCCTCTGCACTACGCACTACGCCTCTGCACTACGTACTACGCCTCTGCACTACGCCTCTGCACTACGCCTCTGCACTACGCAGTACGCCTCTGCACTACACCTCTGCACTATGCACTACGCCTCTGCACTATGCCTCTGCACTACGCACTACCACTCTGCACTACGCACTACGCCTCTGCACTACGCATCTGCACTACGCACTACCACTCTGCACTACGCCTCTGCACTACGCCTCTGCACTACGCACTACCACTCTGCACTACGCACTATGCCTCTGCACTACGCCTCTGCACTACGCACTACCACTCTGCACTATGCACTATGCCTCTGCACTACGCCTCTGCACTACGCACTACCACTCTGCACTATGCCTCTGCACTATGCACTACACCTCTGCACTACGCACTACCACTCTGCACTACGCACTACCACTCTGCACTACGCACTACCACTCTGCACTACGCACTACGCCTCTGCACTACACACTACGCCTCTGCACTACGCACTACCACTCTGCACTACGCCTCTGCACTACCACTCTGCACTACGCACTACGCCTCTGCACTACGCCTCTGCACTACCACTCTGCACTACGCACTACGCCTCTGCACTACGCACTACGCCTCTGCACTACGCACTACCACTCTGCACTATGCCTCTGCACTACGCCTCTGCACTATGCACTACGCCTCTGCACTCTGCACTACGCCTCTGCACTACGCCTCTGCACTACGCACTACGCCTCTGCACTCTGCACTACGCCTCTGCACTACGCCTCTGCACTCTGCACTACGCCTCTGCACTACGCACTGCCACTCTGCACTACGCACTACCACTCTGCACTACGCCTCTGCACTACGAACTACCACTCTGCACTACGCACTACCACTACGCACTACCACTCTGCACTACGCACTACCACTCTGCACTATGCCTCTGCACTACGCCTCTGCACTACGCACTACCACTCTGCACTACGCCTCTGCACTACGCACTACCACTCTGCACTACGCCTCTGCACTACGCACTACCACTCTGCACTACGCCTCTGCACTATGCCTCTGCACTACGCACTATGCCTCTGCACTATGCCTCTGCACTATGCCTCTGCACTACGCCTCTGCACTCTGCACTACGCCTCTGCCTCTGCACTACGCACTACCACTCTGCACTACGCACTACGCCTCTGCACTACGCCTCTGCACTACGCACTACCACTCTGCACTACGCCTCTGCACTACGCACTACCACTCTGCACTACGCCTCTGCACTACGCACTACGCCTCTGCCTTACGCCTCTGCACTACGCACTACCACTCTGCACTATGCACTACGCCTCTGCACTACGCCTCTGCACTACGCACTACCACTCTGCACTACGCCTCTGCACTACGCACTACCACTCTGCACTACGCCTCTGCACTACGCACTACCACTCTGCACTACGCCTCTGCACTACGCACTACCACTCTGCACTACGCCTCTGCACTACGCCTCTGCACTCTGCACTACGCCTCTGCACTCTGCACTATGCCTCTGCACTCTGCACTACGCCTCTGCACTACGCCTCTGCACTCTGCACTCCGCCTCTGCACTACGCCTCTGCACTCTGCTCTACGCCTCTGCACTACGCCTCTGCACTCTGCACTGCCACTCTGCACTACACACTACCACTCTGCACTGCCACTCTGCACTACGCACTACCACTCTGCACTACGCCTCTGCACTACGCCTCTGCACTCTGCACTATGCCTCTGCACTACGCCTCTGCACTACGCACTACGCCTCTGCACTCTGCACTACGCCTCTGCACTACGCCTCTGCACTACGCCTCTGCACTACGCACTACGCCTCTGCACTACGCACTACGCCTCTGCACTATGCACTACCACTCTGCACTACGCCTCTGCACTACGCCTCTGCACTACGCACTACGCCTCTGCACTACGCACTATGCCTCTGCACTCTGCACTACGCCTCTGCACTACGCCTCTGCACTACGCACTACCACTCTGCACTATGCACTACCACTCTGCACTACGCCTCTGCACTACGCCTCTGCACTACGCACTACCACTCTGCACTACGCCTCTGCACTACGCACTACCACTCTGCACTACGCCTCTGCACTACGCACTACCACTCTGCACTACGCCTCTGCACTACGCACTACCACTCTGCACTACGCCTCTGCACTACGCACTACGCCTCTGCACTACGCCTCTGCACTACGCACTACCACTCTGCACTACGCACTATGCCTCTGCACTACGCCTCTGTACTACGCACTTCCACTCTGCACTATGCCTCTGCACTACGCACTACCACTCTGCACTACGCCTCTGCACTACGCACTACGCCTCTGCACTACGCCTCTGCACTCTCCACTACGCCTCTGCACTACGCCTCTGCACTATGCACTACCACTCTGCACTACGCACTACCACTCTGCACTACGCACTACCACTCTGCACTACGCCTCTGCACTACGCACTACCACTCTGCACTACACACTACCACTACGCCTCTGCACTACGCACTACCACTCTGCACTACGCCTCTGCACTACGCACTACCACTCTGCACTACGCCTCTGCACTACGCCTCTGCACTACGCACTACCACTCTGCACTACGCCTCTGCACTACGCACTACCACTCTGCACTACGCCTCTGCACTACGCACTACGCCTCTGCACTCTGCACTATGCCTCTGCACTACGCACTACCACTCTGCACTATGCCTCTGCACTACGCACTACCACTCTGCACTACGCCTCTGCACTCTGCACTACGCCTCTGCACTACGCACTACCACTCTGCACTCTACACTACCACTCTGCACTAGCACTCTGCACTCTGCACTGCCACTCTGCACTGCCACTCTGCACTGCCACTCTGCACTGCCACTCTGCACTACCACTCTGCACTGCCACTCTGCACTACCACTCTGCCCTCTGCACTGCCACTCTGCACTACCACTCTGCCCTCTGCACTGCCACTCTGCACTACCACTCTGCACTGCCACTCTGCACTACCACTCTGCCCTCTGCACTACCACTCTGCACTACCACTCTGCACTGCCACTCTGCACTGCCACTCTGCACTACCACTCTGCACTCTGCACTACCACTCTGCACTGCCACTCTGCCCTCTGCACTACCACTCTGCACTGCCACTCTGCACTACCACTCTGCCCTCTGCACTACCACTCGGCACTGCCACTCTGCACTACCACTCTGCCCTCTGCACTACCACTCTGCACTGCCACTCTGCACTACCACTCTGCCCTCTGCACTACCACTCTGCCCTCTGCACTGCCACTCTGCACTACGCACTACCACTCTGCACTACGCACTACCACTCTGCACTACGCCTCTGCACTACGCACTACCACTCTGCACTACGCACTACCACTACGCCTCTGCACTACGCACTACCACTCTGCACTACGCCTCTGCACTACGCACTACCACTCTGCACTACGCCTCTGCACTATGCCTCTGCACTACGCACTACCACTCTGCACTACGCCTCTGCACTACGCACTACCACTCTGCACTACACACTACCACTCTGCACTACGCCTCTGCACTATGCGCTACGCCTCTGCACTCTGCACTATGCCTCTGCACTACGCACTACCACTCTGCACTACGCCTCTGCACTACGCACTACCACTCTGCACTATGCCTCTGCACTCTGCACTACGCCTCTGCACTACGTACTACGCCTCTGCACTACGCCTCTGCACTACGCCTCTGCACTCTGCACTACGCCTCTGCACTCTGCACTAAGCCTCTGCACTACGCACTACGCCTCTGCACTACACCTCTGCACTACGCACTACGCCTCTGCACTACGCACTATGCCTCTGCACTACGCCTCTGCACTACGCCTCTGCACTACGCACTACGCCTCTGCACTACGCCTCTGCACTACGCCTCTGCACTATCCACTACGCCTCAGCACTACGCCTCTGCACTACGCACTACCACTCTGCACTACGCACTACCACTACGCACTACCACTCTGCACTACGCACTACCACTCTGCACTACGCACTACCACTCTGCACTGCCACTCTGCACTACGCACTACCACTCTGCACTGCCACTCTGCACTACGCACTACCACTCTGCACTGCCACTCTGCACTACGCACTACCACTCTGCACTACGACTCTGCACTACGCCTCTGCACTCTGCACTAGGCCTCTGCACTACGCCTCTGCATTCTGCACTATGCCTCTGCACTCTGCACTACGCCTCTGCACTACGCCTCTGCACTCTGCACTCCGCCTCTGCACTACGCCTCTGCACTATGCCTCTGCACTCTGCACTGCCACTCTGCACTACACACTACCACTCTGCACTGCCACTCTGCACTACGCACTACCACTCTGCACTACGCCTCCGCACTCTGCACTACGCCTCTGCACTACGCACTACGCCTCTGCACTCTGCACTACGCCTCTGCACTATGCCTCTGCACTACGCCTCTGCACTAGGCACTACGCCTCTGCACTACGCACTACGCCTCTGCACTATGCACTACCACTCGGCACTACACCTCTGCACTACGCCTCTGCACTACGCACTACGCCTCTGCACTCTGCACTACGCCTCTGCACTACGCACTACGCCTCTGCACTCTGCACTATGCCTCTGCACTACGCCTCTGCACTACGCACTACCACTCTGCACTACGCACTACCACTCTGCACTACGCCTCTGCACTACGCCTCTGCACTACGCACTACGCCTCTGCACTCTGCACTACGCCTCTGCACTCCACCTCTGCACTACGCACTACGCCTCTGCACTACGCCTCTGCACTCTGCACTACGCCTCTGCACTACGCCTCTGCACTCTGCACTACGCACTACCACTCTGCACTGCCACTCTGCACTACGCACTACCACTCTGCACTACGCCTCTGCACTACGCCTCTGCACTCTGCACTATGCCTCTGCACTCTGCACTACGCCTCTGCACTACGCACTACGCCTCTGCACTCTGCACTACGCCTCTTCACTACGCACTACGCCTCTGCACTACGCCTCTGCACTACGCCTCTGCACTACGCCTCTGCACTATGCACTACGCCTCTGCACTACGCCTCTGCACTACGCACTACCACTCTGCACTACGCACTACGCCTCTGCACTACGCCTCTGCACTACGCACTACCACTCTGCACTACGCCTCTGCACTACGCCTCTGCACTACGCACTACCACTCTGCACTACGCACTATGCCTCTGCACTACACCTCTGCACTACGCACTACCACTCTGCACTACGCACTACGCCTCTGCACTACGCACTACCACTCTGCACTACGCCTCTGCACTACGCACTATGCCTCTGCACTACGCACTACCACTCTGCACTACGCCTCTGCACTACGCACTACCACTCTGCACTACGCCTCTGCACTACGCCTCTGCACTATGCACTATGCCTCTGCACTACGCCTCTGCACTACGCACTACGCCTCTGCACTACGCCTCTGCACTCTGCACTACGCCTCTGCACTACGCCTCTGCACTACGCACTACCACTCTGCACTACGCACTACGCCTCTGCACTACGCCTCTGCACTACGCACTACTACTCTGCACTACGCCTCTGCACTACGCACTACCACTCTGCACTACGCCTCTGCACTACGCACTACCACTCTGCACTACGCCTCTGCACTACGCACTACCACTCTGCACTACGCCTCTGCACTACGCATCTGCACTACGCACTACGCCTCTGCACTACGCCTCTGCACTACGCACTACCACTCTGCACTACGCACTACGCCTCTGCACTACGCCTCTGCACTACACACTACCACTCTGCACTACGCCTCTGCACTACGCACTACCACTCTGCGCTACGCCTCTGCACTACGCACTACGCCTCTGCACTACGCCTCTGCACTGCGCCTCTGCACTACGCCTCTGCACTATGCAATACCACTCTGCACTACACACTACCACTCTGCACTACGCACTACCACTCTGCACTATGCCTCTGCACTACGCACTACCACTCTGCACTACGCACTACCACTACGCCTCTGCACTACGCACTACCACTCTGCACTACGCCTCTGCACTACGCACTACCACTCTGCACTACGCCTCTGCACTACGCCTCTGCACTACACACTACCACTCTGCACTATGCCTCTGCACTACGCACTACCACTCTGCACTACGCCTCTGCACTACGCACTACGCCTCTGCATTCTGCACTATGCCTCTGCACTCTGCACTATGCCTCTGCACTACGCCTCTGCACTCTGCACTCCGCCTCTGCACTACGCCTCTGCACTACGCCTCTGCACTCTGCACTGCCACTCTGCACTACACACTACCACTCTGCACTGCCACTCTGCACTACGCACTACCACTCTGCACTACGCCTCCGCACTCTGCACTACGCCTCTGCACTACGCACTACGCCTCTGCACTCTGCACTACGCCTCTGCACTATGCCTCTGCACTACGCCTCTGCACTACGCACTATGCCTCTGCACTACACACTACGCCTCTGCACTATGCACTACCACTCGGCACTACACCTCTGCACTACGCCTCTGCACTACGCACTACGCCTCTGCACTCTGCACTACGCCTCTGCACTACGCACTACGCCTCTGCACTCTGCACTACGCCTCTGCACTACGCCTCTGCACTACGCACTACCACTCTGCACTACGCACTACCACTCTGCACTACGCCTCTGCACTACGCCTCTGCACTACGCACTACGCCTCTGCACTCTGCACTACGCCTCTGCACTCCACCTCTGCACTACGCACTACGCCTCTGCACTACGCCTCTGCACTCTGCACTACGCCTCTGCACTACGCCTCTGCACTCTGCACTACGCACTACCACTCTGCACTGCCACTCTGCACTACGCACTACCACTCTGCACTACGCCTCTGCACTACGCCTCTGCACTCTGCACTATGCCTCTGCACTCTGCACTACGCCTCTGCACTACGCACTACGCCTCTGCACTCTGCACTACGCCTCTTCACTACGCACTACGCCTCTGCACTACGCCTCTGCACTACGCCTCTGCACTATGCACTACGCCTCTGCACTACGCCTCTGCACTACGCACTACCACTCTGCACTACGCACTACGCCTCTGCACTACGCCTCTGCACTACGCACTACCACTCTGCACTACGCCTCTGCACTACGCCTCTGCACTACGCACTACCACTCTGCACTACGCACTATGCCTCTGCACTACACCTCTGCACTACGCACTACCACTCTGCACTACGCACTACGCCTCTGCACTACGCACTACAACTCTGCACTACGCCTCTGCACTACGCACTATGCCTCTGCACTACGCACTACCACTCTGCACTACGCCTCTGCACTACGCACTACCACTCTGCACTACGCCTCTGCACTACGCCTCTGCACTATGCACTACGCCTCTGCACTACGCCTCTGCACTACGCACTATGCCTCTGCACTACGCCTCTGCACTCTGCACTACGCCTCTGCACTACGCCTCTGCACTACGCACTACCACTCTGCACTACGCACTACGCCTCTGCACTACGCCTCTGCACTACGCACTACCACTCTGCACTACGCCTCTGCACTACGCACTACCACTCTGCACTACGCCTCTGCACTACGCACTACGACTCTGCACTACGCCTCTGCACTACGCACTACCACTTTGCACTACGCCTCTGCACTACGCATCTGCACTACGCACTACGCCTCTGCACTACGCACTACGCCTCTGCACTACGCCTCTGCACTACACACTACCACTCTGCACTACGCCTCTGCACTACGCACTACCACTCTGCGCTACGCCTCTGCACTACGCACTACGCCTCTGCACTACGCCTCTGCACTGCGCCTCTGCACTACGCCTCTGCACTATGCACTACCACTCTGCACTACGCACTACCACTCTGCACTACGCACTACCACTCTGCACTATGCCTCTGCACTACGCACTACCACTCTGCACTACGCACTACCACTACGCCTCTGCACTACGCACTACCACTCTGCACTACGCCTCTGCACTACGCACTACCACTCTGCACTACGCCTCTGCACTACGCACTACCACTCTGCACTACGCCTCTGCACTACGCACTACCACTCTGCACTACGCCTCTGCACTACGCATCTGCACTACGCACTACCACTCTGCACTACGCACTACGCCTCTGCACTACGCCTCTGCACTACACACTACCACTCTGCACTACGCCTCTGCACTACGCACTACCACTCTGCGCTACGCCTCTGCACTACGCACTACGCCTCTGCACTACGCCTCTGCACTGCGCCTCTGCACTACGCCTCTGCACTATGCACTACCACTCTGCACTACGCACTACCACTCTGCACTACGCACTACCACTCTGCACTATGCCTCTGCACTACGCACTACCACTCTGCACTACGCACTACCACTACGCCTCTGCACTACGCACTACCACTCTGCACTACGCCTCTGCACTACGCACTACCACTCTGCACTACGCCTCTGCACTACGCCTCTGCACTACACACTACCACTCTGCACTACGCCTCTGCACTACGCACTACCACTCTGCACTACGCCTCTGCACTACGCACTACGCCTCTGCACTACGCACTACGCCTCTGCACTCTGCACTATGCCTCTGCACTACGCACTACCACTCTGCACTACGCCTCTGCACTACGCACTACAGCTCTGCACTACGCCTCTGCACTCTGCACTACGCCTCTGCACTACGCACTACGCCTCTGCACTACGCCTCTGCACTACGCCTCTGCACTACGCCTCTGCACTACGCCTCTGCACTCTGCACTATGCCTCTGCACTCTGCACTACGCCTCTGCACTACGCACTACACCTCTGCACTACGCCTCTGCACTACGCACTACGCCTCTGCACTACGCACTACGCCTCTGCACTACGCACTACGCCTCTGCACTACGCCTCTGCACTACGCCTCTGCACTACGCACTACGCCTCTGCACTACGCCTCTGCACTACGCCTCTGCACTACGCCTCTGCACTATGCACTACGCCTCTGCACTACGCCTCTGCACTACGCACTACCACTCTGCACTACGCACTACGCCTCTGCACTACGCCTCTGCACTACGCACTACCACTCTGCACTACGCCTCTGCACTACGCCTCTGCACTACGCACTACCACTCTGCACTACGCACTATGCCTCTGCACTACGCCTCTGCACTACGCACTACCACTCTGCACTACGCACTACGCCTCTGCACTATGCCTCTGCACTACGCACTACCACTCTGCACTACGCCTCTGCACTATGCACTACGCCTCTGCACTACGCACTACCACTCTGCACTACGCACTACCACTCTGCACTACGCACTACGCCTCTGCACTACACACTACGCCTCTGCACTACGCACTACCACTCTGCACTATGCCTCTGCGCTACCACTCTGCACTACGCACTACGCCTCTGCACTACGCCTCTGCACTACCACTCTGCACTACGCACTACGCCTCTGCACTACGCACTACGCCTCTGCACTACGCACTACCACTCTGCACTACGCCTCTGCACTACGCCTCTGCACTACGCACTACGCCTCTGCACTCTGCACTACGCCTCTGCACTACGCCTCTGCACTACGCACTACGCCTCTGCACTCTGCACTACTGCACTACACCTCTGCACTACGCACTACGCCTCTGCACTACGCCTCTGCACCACACCTCTGCACTACACCTCTGCACTCTGCACTACGCCTCTGCACTCTGCACTACGCCTCTGCACTACGCACTACGCCTCTGCACTACGCCTCTGCACTACGCCTCTGCACTACGCACTACGCCTCTGCACTACGCACTACGCCTACGCACTACCACTCTGCACTACGCCTCTGCACTACGCCTCTGCACTACGCACTACCACTCTGCACTATGCCTCTGCACTAAGCACTACCACTCTGCACTACGCCTCTGCACTACGCCTCTGCACTACGCACTACCACTCCGCACTACGCCTCTGCACTACGTGCAAATACAAACACACAGAACAGACCGCCAAATGAATGGACTGCCGTGCGCGAAAGGTAAATGTTAAACGCGCGCATGATACATGCAATGCAATGGTGAACGCGCTCGCACCATCTGGATTGCATTACGCGGGCACTCTGACAGCTCCTAATTAAGATTAATAAGTCTGCCGTGCGCGAAACCGCCGAAAATATGCCAAATCGGGCACGCGTAAATTACATATAGCCTATCACGTCAACGCTACTAAATAGACAGCACAGCGAAGACGAATCACTAGGCATATGCCATAAAAAACTAAGGAATGTGCCAGCCGGACCCCTTTCTGAATTCTTTTTTTTTTTTAACGCATTAGAGCTCGGAAGCTCCGCCCCCCACTTCGTGGAGGCGTAGGCCAGAGCCCTAAAAAAACAGCCCACAGAATGATCTGTCAGACCAGTCCATCGAGGACTCCCTGATTTCCCTATAAGCCAGTCCATCAACCAGGGCCCATGCAGGTAAGAGCGGGGGTCTCTGGGGCCAGATTTGGAGGGATTCGACAGATGACCACAAGGGAAAATTAAATGAATAATTATTTTTTTCTCGTGGTCATCTGTCGGAATCTCCCCTCACCCTACCCCACCGCCTCACTGCTCTTAATTGCAATGGGCCGCCGCTGCAGTTCATCTGCATATCTTACAGTTTATCTCTATCCTCCTCAGCACCCTGTTTTCACTCTCTCCTATATACACTTCCTTACGTCCCCTTCACTTCACCACCCACCAAACACACAAGGCACCCACTCATTCATAAGCACAGCATTTGCCTTCATGCACATTTGCACAGAATTAAAATTATAGCTGGAATACTGTGTACTGTCCAGACGGTAACCAGTCAAAATATCGAGTTTTTTTTATCGACTAGACATATCGAGTCAAAAATATAAAACAGGCATAATATCGATTAGACATAATATAGACTACCAAAATATCGACTAGAAAATTTTAATATCGAATGGAATGGACATAATATCGAATAAAAAATATAGAATGGACATAATATCGACTAGATATAATATAGACAACAAAAATATCGAATTTTAGGTAAGTTAATATTAAGTTTTTTTTTGTGTAATATAAATCTGTAGCGGGTTGTGGGTTTATAGGGGAATACGGTGGGAAGTAATTTAATTAAAATTAATTAAATATGTTAATTTATTTATTGTTATTTATTTAGAATTAATTGTTAATTAATTATTAATTGGTAATTAATTAAAATATAATTGGTAATTAATTTTTATTGATTAATTGATAAATATTTTAATTTTAGTATTTTATTTTCTGTAGCGGGTTGTGGGTTTATAGGGGAATAGGGTGGGAAGTAATTTAATTATAATTAATTAAATATGTTAATTAATTAATTGGTAATTATTTTGAATTAATTGGTAATTCATTTTTAATTGATAATTAATTAATTGTTAATTGATAATTAATTTTAATTAATTGTTTAATTGACAATTATGTGAATAATATTTTTTTTCAGTAGCGGGTTGTGGGTTTATAGGGGAATAGGGTGGGAAGTAATTTAATTGATTAATTAAATATGTTAATTAATTAATTGATTGGTATTTATTTAGAATAAATTGTCAAATAATTTTTAATTGGTAAATAATAAAAAATGTAATTGATAATTAATTTTTATTAATTGAATAATTGATAATTATGTGAATAATATTATTTTATTTTTAGTAGCGGGTTGTTTGTTTATAGGAGAATAGGGTGGGAAGTAATTTATTATAATTAATTAAACATGATAATTAATTAATTGGTATTTTATTTAAATAAATTGCTGATTAATTTTTAATTGGTAATTAATTAATTCTTAATTGGTAATTAAAATGTAATAATTGATTAATTTATAATTATGTGATTCATATTAATTTATTTTCACTACAGTGGGGATATTAAAATTTACCCCTACGCTATCCAATGCTTTCCCTACTGTTGCACTCGCTGGAGTTGGAATAGTAATTTTTACCCCTACGCTATCCAACGCTTTCCCTACTGTTGCAGTTATTGGAGTGGGAATAGTAATTTTTACCCCTATGCTATCCAAAGCCTTCCCTACTGTTGCACTCGCTGAAGTGGGAATAGTAATTTTTACCCCTACGCTATCCAACGCTTTCCCTACTGTTGCACTCTCTGGAGTGGGAATAGTAATTTTTACCCCTACGCTATCCGACGCTTTCCCTACTGTTGCACTCTCTGGAGTGGGAATAGTAATTTTTACCCCTACGCCATCCAACTCTTTCCCTACTGTTGCACTCTCTGGAGTTGGAATAGTACATTTTACCCCTACGCTATCCAATGCTTTCCCTACTGTTGCACTCGCTGGAGTGGGAATAGTAATTTTTACCCTTACGCTATCCAACGCTTTCCCTACTGTTGCAGTCTCTGGAGTGGGAATAGTAATATTTACCCCTACGCTATTCAACGCTTACCCTACTGATGCACTCGCTGGAGTGGGAATAGTAATTTTTACCCCTATGCTATCCAACACTTTCCCTACTGTTGCACTCGCTGGACTTGGAATAGTAAATGTTACCCCTACGCTATCCAATGCTTTCCCTACTGTTGCACTCGCTGGAGTGGGAATAGTAATTTTTACCCCTACGCTATCCAACGCTTTCCCTACTGTTGCACTCGCTGGAGTTGGAATAGTAATTTTTACCCCTACGCTATCCAACGCTTTCCCTACTGTTGCACTCTTTGGAGTGGGAATAGTAATTTTTACCCCTATGCTATCCAAAGCCTTCCCTACTGTTGCACTCGCTGGAGTGGGAATAGTTATTTTTACTCCTACGCTATCCAAAGCTTTCCCTACTGTTGCACTCTCTGGAGTGGGAATAGTAATTTTTACCCCTACGCTATCCAACGCTTACCCTACTGATGCACTTGCTGGAGTGGGAATAGTAATTTGTACCCCTATGCTATCCAACGCTTTCCCTACTGTTGCACTCGCTGGAGTTGGAATAGTAAATTTTACCCCTACGCTATCCAATGCTTTCCCTACTGTTGCACTCGCTGGAGGGGGAATAGTAATTTTTACCCCTACGCTATCCAAAGCTTACCCTACTGTTGCACTCGCTGGAGTTGGAATAGTAATTTTTACCCCTACGCTATGCAATGCTTTCCCTATTGTTGCACTCTTTGGAATGGGAATAGTAATTTTTACCCCTACGCTATCCAACGTTTTCCCTACTGTTGCACTCTTTGGAGTGGGAATAGTAATTTTTATCCTTACGCTATCCAACGCTTTCCCAACTTTTGCTCTCACCGGAGTGGGAATAGTAAATTTAAACCTCTCGCTATCCAACGAAAAAAATATTGTATATGTTTTGTTAATAATATGTATATGTAGATATATATATATATATTTAAAAATATATATATATTTTTTAAGTTACAATAATTATTTATTAATTTTACGTTTATTTAGGTATTTTAAGTATGTCCTAATTAATGGGTGCCTGACGGACTGGTTTGAGATATCAAGAGGGACAAGACAGGGTTGTCCCCTGTCTCCTCTCCTTTTCGATTTATACATCGAGCCTTTTGTGGCAATGTTAAGATCAGATCCAAGAATCATCCCCTTTAAAATGGGTTGGCTGGAGTTAAAGACTGCACTGTATGCTGATGATTTGTTGCTATACACCATCAATCCACTAGAGGCTATTCCGAAGCTATTTAAATTAGCAGAGGAATATGGAGCAGTCTCAGTATATAGCATCAATAAGAACAAAACAGACATAATGAATTGGAATAATCCTGTCCCCATACTAGGTGTAAAAACAAAGATCAGGTACCTAGGTATCTATATTACTCAAAAACTGCTAGACATACCCAAAATAAGTTGGCAAATAGTGGTTAAAGAGATAACTAAACTTCTTCAAAGATGGACTGGTCTACCTCTTAGTATATATGGCAGAGTAAATTTAATTAAAATGGTAGTATTGCCCAAAGTGACCTTCCTATTTAATAGTATTCCACTGACATTTCAAAATAAAGACATTTCCAGCCTTCAGGGAAAGATTGGCTCATTCATTTGGGCCACCAAGTCACCAAGAGATGCATGGAGAAAGCTGAGGAGGGGGTTAAAAATAGGTGGCCTTGTCCTCCCAGATCTGCTTTTCTATTGTTACGCATTTCAGTTAAAAAACTTTAGACTCCTGGCTAACAAGTTAGATTCGTCGTCACATGGCCGTTTGTTTCAAGCATTGCTATCCGACCTTCCTAAGGGTCTTGAATTTTTTTTGTTTAAATTTGGTGCCCAAAAATTTTACAAAAAAGTCCGCCTAAAAAGTCCTTCTTACAGCCCTTAAACTGTGGCAAGCAGCTTGTAAAATCTGGAAAATTCCTTACTATAACTCCTTGGCACCAATCTGGGACTCCCCCGGAACACCGGAATGTTTATTAGATCGTCTTTCCTTCCCCTTGAGAGAGGCAGGTTTTGTACGATGGGGAGATCTACAGGTCAATCTAGATCTCCTAGACTGGGCATCCATATCTAACACGACAGGAAGATCCCTCACAAGGTTTAAATATTATCAATTATGATCTTGGTGGGGAAGTCAAAATTGGGCGTCAGAAGTAGAGGGATGCGAATTCCTAGAATTAGCCAATAGACAACAAGGATGGAAGGGTGAGGTTTCTGCATGGTATAATTTTTTAATAGGGGCAAAGGACAGACAGGAGGAAGAAATCTCGAAACTTTGGGGGGGTATATTGGGAGATGGCACGGAAAAACAATTGGGGGTTTGGATAGACTCATTCATAACATCTCAAAAAACAATAAAACCTGCCAATCTTAGAAGAAATCATCTTTACACGGCATACAGGGTCTATTGGACTCCCTCAAAACTGACAAAAATATCGGGAGAACTACACTTTTGCCCTAGATGTAAACGTCCAACGGCAGATGACCTACACATTTTCGCAGATTGTCCAGAAATTAAAAACTACTGGTTATTGGTCTGCACTTTTCTAGAGGAGGTACTGTCTAGACCAGTCACTTGTAATCCTAGACTGATTCTTATGGGTTTACCAGAGGAATACAACATCAGAGACAGTATCACTCAGTTTATATTCTATGTGATTGTCATAGCCAGGAGGGAGATCTGCAGAGAATGGAAATCTCAAACTCCCCCAAGGTTTGCAGACTGCCTAAAAAATATCATGGCTATAAGTAAAATAGATCTCCTGTGTGGTGGACAGGGTGCGGCAAAGATCTGGGCTCCGTTGATAAAATGGTCGGACAGTTAGACAACAAAAGTCCAATGATTATGCCAGGGGTTTGTGGTCTGGTCCTCCCCGGGATAAGGTACACTGGCATCGAATAGGGGAGTTGGACTAGTAGAAAGCCTACCTCTGGGAGACCTCTCAACTGCTAAGCATAAAAAAACTCCAGGGCGCACAGTTAGGTTTTGTGTCGGCAGATTTGAGAGTTTCCATCTAGAGTCATTCCATCTGGTGGCATATATGAGGACAAAAAAAAAGAAGTAGTTTAAGTATGTTTTAATTTATTATATTTATTATTATAGTACTTTAAAATTACTTTTAAGATATTTTAAAAAATCGATATTTTGACTGTCTATATTTTTTCCTGTCGATATTTTTGTACATACCTGTTTGTAGATAGGAAGTCGATATTTTGGCATTCTATATTTTTACCTCGATGTTTTGGTAAGTCGATATTTTGACTGTCGATATTATGTCAGTGATCCGTCCAGACGGACTAAGGATTGAATGACCATGAATTCTGAACACCCTGGGGGCGTGGCTATGGCTGCAATGGGGACGGACGTGTTTGGGTTGAGCTCTGCAGGAGGCTCCCCTGAAAAGGCCGATAACTCCACATTCAGTCAATACTAGGGACAGCAACCGAGCCGAATAAGCACGAGCTATTATCCTGATGCAGCGGTGTTAAGTTGCACCTGCCCGTGTCCCTTTGTGGCACTCCCGACTGGTGAGGCTGCCTGCAGTGTAGCGCCAGCGTGGATGGCCTCGGCCGCGCAAGCTCGAGGTCTGGCCCCACCCACAAGGCCGTGAGCAATGGCGTAGTGGCAGGGAGCGGACTACTAACGGCTTGGAGTGCTGCTGCTGTCTGAC
Organism: Lissotriton helveticus; assembly: GCF_964261635.1. Taxonomy (NCBI): domain Eukaryota; kingdom Metazoa; phylum Chordata; class Amphibia; order Caudata; family Salamandridae; genus Lissotriton; species Lissotriton helveticus. Next base: position 1,913,834,355 of record NC_136059.1, read on the forward strand.
CACCTGACAATCTGTAGAGTACTGCAGCGGAGACCCCCACTGTGTGGCCAGCCTGCCCTTCTGTATCCGGGACAGGGCCGACAGTCATCCGACGCATCATGGGAGAAGGAGCTGTGTGCGGTGATGACGTCCAGAATTCCACCATGGATGCTGCTTTGACTGCGGAGGCACTGTGAGCGACCTTCGGCCCCCGGCGCTCTGCTATAGACTCCCACCCCCGTATTGTGCCGTTCATTGCTGCGGGGGGGGAGAAGAAGGAGTTGGAGCCCCAGCGGTGCTGGCCACATGTCTCTTGGCTCTGAAGTCGCCCGACTTGGTGACTGGAGGGGCGCAGGCGCGGATGGACCATACTCGGCCCCTGCTATCAATGCTCAGTGTCCGGTGAGGGTGCCGCCCCCCGCTGCTAGGCTGAGGGCAAAGACTGCCGGTGATATTAGCGCCGCTGTCATCATTGAGGTGAGACCACAGCGATTACACCCCCCACTGCTGAATTGAGAACAGAGTCTGACCCTCCCTGCTGTCTCTGCATACTTCTGGGCGCCAGAGAAGGATTACGAAGACAGCCCCTGTACACTGGCGGCCTGACTGCGAAGGCTGTGGAACCCACAGCCTACTTGAGGGTTGTGGTGGTGTATGGTGGAGAGGCGCTGTGGGGTGATACTACTCGGGCCATTGCGGCCATCGAACTATTTAAGCTGTCACCTAGCGGCAGGGGACCCCATCCTACCGCTACAAGCCACTGTTCAGCACCGGCGCTGGTGAGCATCCTTAGCCGGAGTCCCTTACTGGCATTGATGGATAAGATGTCACGCTGATCTCCGGCTGCCCTCGCTTCAGATGGGACACCCTCCCTACATCTTTCGGGGAGCAGAGCTTTACTATTTCAGGACCCCCCCAACTCTGCTGAGTCTGCTGCATAGAGTACATGAGGCTGGCGCCCCACCTGGACCGTTGCTGCAAGGTCGCTGAGACGTGACCGTGGGGACAGAATTATCATAACCTGGAGCAGCGGTGCAACCTAAGCCATCACAATAGCGACTGCCGTGCCGGTGCCGCAGGTTTGCCGCTACCCGACCTGGCAGCACCTGGCGTGCCCTGTGGGCACCATCTAGAGCAGAGGATACTTGCAGACAGATGCCCCATCGGCCCAGGCCTGACCTGCTTACTTGCTGCAAAGTGCGTTGATGCACTCTCACCTGCTGAGGCCTAGATAACAGTGCAGTGGTTGACGGCTGGGCCACAGGGATGATATAGGACAGCAGTGGATGAGACCCCGCTGCCTTAGCTGAGAGCTGTTGGATGCCTACTGATTGCAGCCTGTCGGTGTTGTGTAGAGGTATACAGAAGTGCTCGAGTCCTGGTGATGCTGCTCTGGGAATTTCCCGGATGCAAGGACAGCATAAGCAAACAGACTCTACACCCGATGTCGGGTGGCACCAGAGCGCGGACCGGAACAGGTGGAGCCCAGGCCATACCACCGCCGTCTAAACCCAAATCGGATAAAATGGTGAAGCAGGGGTCGGCAGACCAGACCGCAAGCAAGCTGGATGCGGTACTTGCTGCAATGGAACGCTTAGAGGAAACCGTTAATCAAACCCGCACCTCCCTAGAATCTAAAATAGATAAAGTGGCTATTGACCTCACTCACTTGCATGCAGATCATCGGAAATTGGCGGACCATGCCACTGCATTGGAAGCATCGCTTGCTGACATCAAACGGCAGGTGACACAAACGGATAAGCATGTGCAAGACTTGCTGAATCGTGTGGAGTTTCTGGAGGACAGAGCCGAGGATGCTGAAGGCAGGGCACGACACAACAACATCCTCATAGTAGGTGTGCAGGAAAAATGGGAAGGGAAAGAACCTGCCCTACACATGGAGAACTGGCTCAGACATCTACTGCCGGAGGGATCCCTCTCGCCACACTTTGTCATAGAGCGTGCTCATAGGGTCCCGACAAGACCTCCCCCAAGGGATCAAATCCACGGCCCCTGCTCCTTCGGATCCTTAACTACCGTGATCATGACTCCATATTGCAGGAAACCAGGAAGCTCCAAGATATCCACATCGACAATCACAAAATAATGTTCTTTCCGGACTATACTATTCAGGTACAGCGTCAGAGGTTCTCATTCTTGGCAGTAAAGAAACGCCTTCGGCAGCATGACCTGAAATACTCTCTGCTGTTCCCTGCATGACTACTTGTGGTTGCCGGCGACAAAACACACTTTTTTAGTACCTCAGAGGAGGCGGAAGACTGGCTAGACACCTTCACTAGTGCAGGACCTCGAGACAAGGCAGCGGCTGCAACAGTACCGAAACTGAAGGGCCCGTTTCGCCGCCAGCGGAGAGAACTAAGAGCTAAGCGAATGAGGACTTTTTTTACGTCTGTGGGTCCGCGCTCCGAGCTGATCCTCAGTGGGCAACGGGCTGCTCTACAGGCAATAGCAGAAATCAGAAGCTCACTGAGGACAGAGGATGCATCTAACTCCAGCCAACGCGACCTGACTAGTGACGATGAACAGATCTATGGGTTGCAGAATTCGCAGGACTCGAATGACCAACCGGATGTCACACCGCAGACGGCGGACCTGATCTCATGACCATAGCAAGCTCCTGTGTTTGTGTGAACTACAACTTAAGGTATCAGGGTGTATTTATAGGGGCATGATGTTGCTGGCCACATAGACATTTGCAATATAAGTTGTTATGACCCCACAATGTGTACTCACTGCCAGGATCGTCACTGTACTTCCTGTAGAAGGCGGTGGGACTCAAATACATATTTCGCTGTTGCTTTATGGACACTTATGCACACAATCCACTGGATATGGACCCCTGGGCTGACGTATATACAGTTGCTTCTTTTATATTATGTTCTGCCTGTGTATGGGGAGCCTCTGAGATGGTTGACACATGGATTGTACACTAAAGTAGAGAAGTCCGTAGTGCACCCCTGTATCATTTTGACTGTTCTCTCCAATTGGAGGTTTGGACGATTGCTAGTTGCATTTTCGACCTTTTGGTATTATCTATGTTTATGTCTTTTTTTTTTTTTTTTTGATGGGACGTCATTTGTTATGGTTGGATCCATGCAATGCCATGAGCTGCATGTCAATGCGCTGGGTAGTCAGTCAGTCAAAGCACTTTATTTCGATAACTTAATATCATAAAAAGACACAGAAACAATCAAACATATAAATAACAATAGCCATTATACAATAACAAATTATAAAATTTCATCATTCTGCCATAGTCATATAGTAGATCACATACTAAAATAAAGACCCATTAATTCATTCTAGAATCAGGCTAAAATATTCGGGACACATATATTCTTCTTATTTAGCCATACCCCAGCTACTAAAAAACTAGCAACATGAAATGTGACAAGGGGACTACTTAACATTTGCAGATAAAGAAGTGCAGGCCTAACCTGAATAAAACCAGCCTCCCTTAAAATAGGTACCAAATACTTTTTCCTAATATCTGCGTAGTATTCACAAAACATAATAAAATGTAAAGTGTCTTGTGCTGAGAAATTGTCACATTTACAGGGGTTAGAGTTCTCCGGTGTGCCCCATTTCAGATAAAACCCCAGATTCAAATGAATTGAATTAAAACGAAATCTTATTATCAAATATCGGTGGAAGGGTCGCGTTACCAGGTTAAGATAGGCTTCAAGGCCAGGTGCGGTTACTCTAATATAGTTCGCTCTTACGGTGGGTTTTCTCATCTCGAGCTCCTCCCTCTCTGATGTAAGCAGAGTTAACAGATCGATTTTTATCTGGTTTACGTCCTCTCTCTTTATACGCTCAGGGGATGAGCTGCATGTCAATGCGCTGGGTAAGATGTGCAGCGCTAAGTGATATTCAATGCATGTGTTTGCTGGGTTGCTGCAGACACATGTTCACCTGACATGTTGTAGGGGCTACGTCTTCATTTAGGATTGGTACATGGAATGTGAGGGGCATGCACTCGCCATCGCATAGGTATAAGATCTACTCGTACCTCAAGTGACATCATATACAAATTGCCCTGCTGCAAGAGACCCATGTGGCCAAGTCAGAGATACAGCACCCACATCGCCGTTGGCGTGGCCAACATTTTGCCACAGGATATTCAGCCTTTGCGCGAGGCGCACTAATATGGGTAAGGGCAGGTGTTCCACTCACAATAACACAAACGCTGGTAGACGCAGAGGGAAGGTATGTGATAGTTAGGGGTGCTCTAGATGGCCGACAAATAGTACTTGCATCGTTATATGCTCCCAACACAGAACAGGCTGCATTCCTTGACAAGGTATCACACATTCTTGCGCCGTGGCATGACATCTCCATGTTGCTTGGGGGCGATTACAATAGTGTCCTTAATGTGTCCCAGGACCGATCCTTTCCAACCCTCCCGGGCACAAGCACGCACCTAGCCATGAAAGCACTGACCAATTTGGCTACACAGTGGCATTTGAGAGATGCCTGGAGACGTACACACCCCCTTGACAGGATATATTCTTATTATTCAGGGACTCATGATCTTCATGTACGGTTAGACCGATACATGATATCGGATTGTTGCTCCTGCATGTCTCGGCGGTTTATTATTTAGGCCGGACGCATTCTGACCACAACCCACATGTCTTGGAACTGACATGGGAGCACCCCCATCCGCCTATCCCGACATGGCGGCTGCAGCCAGACTTGCTCTTGGATGCACCCTTCCATGAACTTACCAGTACTTCGAGGACAATGCCGGCACGGCCACAACACCTTTGGTTGAGTGGGACGCTTTCAAAGTTGTGGTCAAGGGGGACTGCCTTGGCGCACAAGCAGTCATGCGGTGACAGTTGGAAGCCAACCTCACACGCCTTGAGGCTGACTCACTTCGCAGGGAGGGGGAAGCGTTGGAGGGAAATATTGGACCACTGGAACGCTTTCGAGAAGAGCACTCCAGATTACTGGAAAGGCTCCGTAATCTAAACTATGCAGCACACTCAGCGCGCACACATCATATGGGAGATAAATCTGGCAGGTTGATGTCGTGGCTGATAAAGCAGGACGTGGCGACTGCACCCATGACAGCAGTACAGAATACACAGGGTGTCATGGTATACACTCAAAATGATATTCACTGTGCACTCGTGACGCATTACTCTACAATGTACAGATCCTGTTTGAGAGCTACAGACGCGGACATACAGAGCTTCCTATCCACAATAACATTGCCGCAGCTCACGGACAGTCAGCAGGAGGATGTAGGTGCTCCTCTGTCGCTGGAAGACATAAGGGAGAGTATCTTCTCTCTATCTAATGGTAAGACGTCGGGTCCTGATGTACTACCGGCTGAATTTTACAAGGCATACTCAGATGTGCTGGTACTAGAGCTGATACGAGTATATGCGGCAGCGTTAGAATATTCAACACTTACCCCCACACAAAACAAGACAACATTGGTTTCCCTTCTGAAACCGGGCAGGAACCCCGATCTCCTGGGCTCATACCACCCACTGGCCCTGCTGAATACAGACTATAAAATCCGTAACTCGGCCCCGGTCAAACGTATTGCCCCATTTGTGCCAACTCTGATACAAGCGAATTAGAGGGATTGGTTCGTGGCCTGATTTGGAATGCAGGGTGGCCTAGGGTAGCACTGCAGAAATTGTATGCACCCCCGGAAAGTGGTGGCTTAGCAGTTCCACATTTGGAACTATATTGTCTAGCGGTGCAGCTACAGTGGGTCACGCTGTGGCTTAGTGGTAGGAACCTGGCAGATATGGCAACCGACATGACAACTTGGACACAAGCCCAAATATGTGGACTATTTCACCCGCTAGCAAAGCTCCCTCGCCTGTCACAAATACATGTTGAACTAGCGCATAGATGTTATAAGAGGAGCCTTCACCTCACAAAAGACACAACCCCGTATGCCCCGGTGCTACCACTTCTCAGGACGCCCAGAGGCAGGGACCATATAACAGAGGTAGCGTTGGCGTCCTGGGTCACAGCAGGAGTGGAGACACTGGGGGACTTATACGCAGACTGTGTCCTACTGCCATTTGCAACGCTAACGGCTGATAGTGGATTGCCGGTGGGTCAGTTCATTCTGCATGCAGCCATTATGCGGACGCTCACACTAGCATGGGGGGATTTAACCAATGAACTGTCTACACATAAGCTGCTGCAGTACCTACATATAATGGGGGATAGGTCGCATGTGATACACTGGCTGGTGCAGGCCTTGCTCGTCCATGTACTGAAGCCACTGCAAAAACTTTGCACATATTGGACTGAGGACAGAGGCCGTCCCTGGACTGATAAAGAATGGGAACGCGTTTTGGCTGGTGCCACACACATACCGCGAAATGCAAGTTTCAAGCTTATTCAGACTTAAATATTACACAGGGCGTATCTTACACTGGATAAGATCAATAAATACTTTAATATTAACACTTCCGAATGCCCAAGATGCCGCCTTCTAGGCGTGCATCTATTACACATGCTATGGTCTTGCCCCTTGCTTTTACACTATTGGCGTACAATATCGGAAATACTTGCCAACTGCACTAACATTGAGGTACCTATTACATGGGAGGTTTGCATCCTGGGGTTATACAAGAGGACTAAAGCCAACAGGGTGAGCTCGAGATTCTGGGACCTGGGCTTCATAACAGCGAAGCGCCTTATCACCGAGAGGTGGAAATACAAGGATCCACCAGAGGTATCGCAGAGTACAATCCCTTGAAATCTGGGAACGAACATTGGGTACCACCCTTCATAGCGAAGATACGGCGAGGCTGGGCAAGTATCCCATCGCGCAGCCCTGGGACGATATGTTCAATACACTCACACGCTCTGATGCCACACTACGACTGCCCCCTGCGCAACGGGCAGAACCCGACACCTAATGAGCCACCTGGAGGTGGATGGTCTGCTGTCTCTATAAGCTGTTCTGGCTGTTGCTGCCAGCCGGGCGAGGCCCCCATATTCCTTAGTGACACTCTACGGAAATAACACCTAGCAAACATCACTTTCGGGGATAAAAAAAGAATAAACATGTCATTGCATAGGAAGCAGAAGTAGCAGCCCACACCTTATACCAGCACGATGACCTAGTTGCGACTGCGCTCTGAGGGCACACTGAACACTGTATACATATTCATTCGGTCATTTGATGTCCCTTTTGTTTTGATTTATTATTTGTTGTTGTTAGAATGCAGCTGAATTGAAATGAAAACTAATATCTAATGAACGGGGCTAAACATCTTCATATATATCGCTTTCCTTACTTGTGAAACGTTCTCTGATGCCATTTGAGAGCTGAATCCAGTTATGTATAGCCTTGATCTGTAAATACAATTGTTTTCACGCATTGTCATGCACAGATATGCGAAGGTGGGTTACACACCTCTATTCCGACACTCCATTGGAGATGACAGAAAGTGCGGGCTACAGGAGCCCAAGGCGACCTATGTATGTATGAGTACCATCACATCGCAAACGAGAACGACACTGAAATTATGGGATGTTAATGCTCTGACTCACATGTATAGTGCTGTCGAGTAAACGGTACTGTAACTGAAGAGAAGTAAATGCGGACGCTTGTATACTACTGTATTGGAAAAAAGAAAAAAATGCAATAAAGATATTTATTTTAAAAAATGAATTCTGAACACCCTCTATACCCACTTGTAGCATCCTTCCCAGCCTGGGTAAATGCAAATGATCACACCACACACAGAGCTCGGTGTTATGAGTCTTTATTCCTCAGCATGTAACCGTTACCCGAACATTCTATCACCCACGCACTTACATCACTGTTCTACAGAGTCCATTAGGAACCAAAAGGGTCCCGTCATCTCTAACTCACAAGAAATTACATCTACCCTTTGTTAAATAAAAAGTACAAAATAATACATATACATCACAACTCTTCAATAAGTAGTTTTGGTGCTTGAATCAATTGCTCAGATCTCGTCATGTGAGGTTGCAGAGATACAAGAGAGGTGTTCATAGCTGACACTGGTGACAGAGACACTGATACATTTGTTGGACGCTCCGGATTCTCAGGTGGATGAGTCTCCCATCTGACATTGGGAACTGGCGAAGGTCATGGCAGGTGCTTGAAATGCAAATCATTTTGCGTAATGGAATTTCCAGGACAGTGAGCAGGCACCATGTGTCCATTACTAATCACAACCCTCAGTGGGTCAGTATCAAAAGGAGCATCAGACCTGCATTTCCGTTTCTGCCTGACAATGATTTGGTCTCCTCTTTTCAACACAGTACTCCTGGCACAGCGGCGTCTATCAGCGTAGCTCTTCATTTTGCGTTTGTGAGACAAATCAGGGTCAATAGATCTTTCAGTGTTCCATGTGGCAATTTGATTCCTATGGCTCTCCCAAACCTTATGGTGGCAGGGCTTTCACCTGTGGTAGAACAGGGAGGTGACCTGTATGCAAGAAGCGTAGACTGAAGAACTGATTTAAGTTCAAGGTTTTCCAGAATAGCGAGCTGAACAGTCTTCTTGAGGGTGCTCATAAATCTCTCAACCATACCATTTTCCTGTGGCCAGAGAGGAGTACTTTGCGGATGCTTGACATTTAGATAAGTGAGAACATCTTTAAATTCTCGAATATTGAAAGGCGGGCCATTGTCAGAATTCAAAATCAAAGGAATACCCCATGCTGCAAAAACACTTTCTAGTCTCTCAATGACTCTACCATGACTAGTTGATGACCGATCTCACACAAGAGGAAAACAGGAATATTCATCAACAATTACTAGTAGATGATGTCAATTGTCAAGGGGTCCAAAGAAATCAATTGCAGTCTGTAGGAAGCCGGCTACGTATATACTATACCAAAGTAAGGTATAGTGTGCACAGAGTACAGTAGATCCCCAAAGTCTTTCAATCAATCAATCAATCAATCAGGCGTTTGTTGAGTGCGACTACTCACCCGTCAGGGTCTTAAGGAGGTAGGGGTAGGGGGGGTGCAAGTTCCAGTCCATCAAGGAGGGGGTCTGTCGAAGAGCCAGGTTTTGAGGTTTCATGCGAAGATGGGGAGCGATGTTGTCTGTCTGAGGTGGAGCGGAAGGTCGCTCCAGGCTGTGGCCATGAGGAAGGAGAAGAAGCGGCCTCCCGATCTGGTCTTTCTAGTGCGGGGGACCATGGCGTAAGAGTGCTGGACTGATCCTAGGGTTCATTGGGGTGCGTGGAATTTGATTCGGCTGTTCAGGTATGCTGGTCCGGTGTTGTGGAGGGCCTTGTGTGCGTGGCTGAGTATCTTGAAGGTGAGTCCCGCCTCGACGGGGAGCCAGTGTAGTGTGCGCAGGTGCTGCGAGATGTGGCAGTGTTTTGGCAGGTTGAGGACCAGTCTTGCGGCAGCGTTCTGGATATTCTGTAGCTTGCGGGTGAGGTTTTTGTTTATTCCAATATAGAGTGCGTTGCCATAGTAGAGTCGGCTGGTGACCAGGGAGTGAGTGACGGTCTTTCTGTGTTTGAGGGGGATCCATTTGAAGGTCTTACGAAGGAGGCTGAGGGTGTGGAAGCAGGAAGATGAGACGGAGTTGATCTGGCGGTCCATTTTGAGCTCGGAGTCCAGGATGATTCCCAGGTTGCGTGCGTGGTCCATGGGGTTGGCGGGTTTCCGAGGGCGGGGGGGCCACCAGGTGTCGCTCCAGGCGTTGGGGTTTGGGCCCATGATGAGTACTTCTGTTTTTTTGGTGTTTAGTTGAAGGCAGTTTTTTTTCATCCATTTGGCGATGGCTTCCATGCCATCTTGAAAGTTGTGTCTGGCGGTGTTGAGTTCGTTGGGTAGGGAGAGGATGAGTTGGTTGTCATCTGCGTATGACACAATGTTGAGTTCGTAGGGTCTGATGATGGGAGCGAGTGGAGCCGTAGACGTTGAAGAGCATCGGGCTGAGGGAGGAGCCCTGAGGGACTCCGCAGGTGGTAGGTGTAGAGTACGAGAGAAAAGGGAGGAGTCTGACCTGCTGTGTTCTGCCAGAGAGGAAGGAGCGGATCCAGTCATGGGCCTTGTCCTGGATTCCTGGGTCTTTGAGTCTGCATATTTGGGTGCAATCAGAGACTGTGTCGAATGCTGCTGAGAGGTCGAGAAGGATGAGGGCTACTGTTTCTCCTTTGTCCAGTAGGGTGCGGATGTAGTCTGTTGTGGCGAGGAGGGCAGTTTCCGTACTGTGTTTTTTTCTGAAGCCGGATTGGGAGGAGTCAAGGATGTTAAGCTCTTCGATGAATGTGACGAGTTGGCTGTTGATGACTTTCTTGATTACTTTAATTGGGAATGGGAGCAGGGAGCCATCGCTGTAGTTTTTGAGGCCGGTGGGGTCTCTCTTCAGGAGGGGGTTGACCTCGGCTTGTTTCCAGTCATCGGGGAACGAGGCGGTCACCAGGGAGCGATTGATGGTGTGGCGGAGCATGGGTGCGATGGTGTTGGCTGCTCTGTTGAAGGTATGGTAGGGGCAGGGGTCCGTGGGGTCCCTGAGTGGATTGACTTCATTGTCTTCAGTGTGTCTTCGGTGGTGAGGGCTGTCCAGTTGAAAATCGCTGCTTTCCGGGTGTCGGGGGTGGCTGGTGAGGGTTCAGTGTGTTGGTTGTCTTTGTCGAAGTTGTTGTAAATGCTCTTGATTTTGTGGTGGAAAAAGATGCTGAGTTTGTTGCAGAGGTCTTTTGAGGGAGGGATGTCAGTGGACTCGCTGGTGGGTTGGGCAAACTCCTTGATGATGTTGAAGAGTTCTTTGCTGTTGTGCATGTGGGTGGATATTCTTTCTTCAATTGCTTTTTTCCCCATTTCTCTGATGAGCTGGTCATGGGCATTGGTGGCGGCTCTGAAGTTGTTGTGGGCATCTGTGGATTTGGTGTTCCTCCAGGCCTTTTCTAGGCGGCGGCAAGTGCGTCTGGACTCTCGAAGTTCAGGGGTAAACCATCTGGCATTCTTGGCACGGGTACTGGCGTTTTTCTGAGGAGGGCTATAGTGTTGACGCTGTCCAAGATCCATCTCTGCAGGGTTCGGGCTGCTGTGTTGGGGTCATTGTTTCCGCGATGGTTGGGGTGGAATTGTTGAGTGAGGAGGTAAGCTGGTCATTTGTGATTTTGGTCCAGTTTCTTTGTGGGAGCAGGTGCTGGTGTCTGCGGATGGTGGGTGTTCTGAAGGTGAAGTGGACCCAATGATGGTCAGTCCGTGGGAGTCCGGTTATGTGGCTGAAGGTAATGGAGTTTCCTGTAGTGAAGAGATGTCGAGGGTGTATCCTGCTGAGTGCGTGGGCTCGGTCATGATCTAGCGGAGTCCAATGTTGAGGAGGTTGTCCAGGAGGGATGTGGTGTTGGGGTCCAATTAGTTGTCGAGGTGGAAGTTGAGGTCTCCCAGCAGGGTGTAGTTAGTAGATGCAATGGCCTGCGGGGCGATGATGGCAGTGATGGACTTGGGGAAGGGTCCGCGGGGTCCAGGGGGTCGGTAGATGAGGGTTCCTTGGAGGGTGGCGGTGGGGTTGGCCAGTATCTTGAAGTGAAGGTGTTCCATCAGGTCTGTGGGTTCATCGGGGAGTGTGCTCAGGCAGAGGATGGATTTGTGGATGGTGGCGATTCCTCCTACCGAGCGGGTTGGGGGGCCTTCCTGGAGATCTTGTATCCTTGGGGGCCGGCCATGGCAATGTCTGGTCCTGAGGTGGTGTTGTACCAGGTTTCGGTGAAGAATGCTACGTCGGGTGGTGCTGTCGATGAGGTCCCAGATTACGGTGGCGTGTTTGTGAAGGGATAGGACGTTGAGGAGGATGCATTGCAGGGTCTTCGGTTTGGTTGTGTTCTTGTGGGTGGGTTGTGATGGATCCGTGTTCTTGGCGTAGCTGTAGGTGTGCTGGCCACTTTTTGCCTGATGTTTGATGCTCCTTGCCTAAGTGTGACCTGGAGCCCTTTTAATCACGTACCCAGGGCATGGGTGACAGCTGAAGGGTCCGTGGGTGTCGGCTGGTGATGCTAGCTTGAAGTTGTTGTTGCGGCCTGGGTTGAGTGCATGGAGTGGTGCTGGGTCGTATCGTTGACGGGGTCGAGGCCCAGGGTTCCTGGTGCTGGTTGCGGTCAGGTCGGGGATGGACACAGACGGGCATGCTGCTCGCGGCCACCATTAAGTAGGGGTAGGGGAGGGCTGGACAGCTGGGAGGCAGGAGCTGGGAGGCAGGAGCGGGGAGGGGAGCTGGATTGGTCGTGCTGGGGGGTGGGGCCACGGAGGCAGCAGCGGCGGGGGAAAATTAACGGGAAAGGAGGAACAGTAGGAGGAAAGGGGAAAACAGAGAAGCAAGCACAAACGCAGGAAAGTACAGAAAGCAGAACAAGTGCAGAAAAAAGATTGAGGAAAGAGGGTGAAAACAATGAAGTACGAGTGAAAAACGGACCTGAAAGCAGAGGGAGAAAAGGGTGACAGAGGTCCACTGGACCACCAGGGATGAGGCGCAGGTGAACGGGTGGAGGAGGGCCTCGAACACCCACACTAGAGAGTGCAGGGGCTAGGGGAGGCCTCACTCAATGGTGGAGCTGCAAGGGTGGGAGAGAAACTTCACTGACAAAGAGACAATGGTCTTGCTTTCTGAGGTAAAAGTAGATATCACCTTACTCTCTATTTGTGGTAGTGTGGACGAGCAGTAAGGCTTTATCAGAGGGTAGTGTTAAGCATTCATTGTACACACTCGGGCAAGAAACTCAAAGACAACTCAGATTAATTGTTTGTATATAAAAAATATTTCTTTAGTTGTACTTTATTTTTAGAACCAATCAATACTTGGTACAGGTAAGTACAGCTATGCTTTCCAATACAGTTTGATAAGAATATGCACGCTGAATGAAACAGGCTCTGGTACAGGTTTGTAAAATGTTTAAAAACAGTTGACATTACTTTGTAATTACTTTGTGATTTCTTGTTGATTACTTTTTGGATTACTTTTTCTAATCAGTGTGGTATGCCAATGTCACACTGGGACATTTCCTAGATAAAGGTATGTAAACCACTTTGGCATTAAAACACAGTTGCTTGAGTTTTCATACAAACACAACTCAACACAGAACTCGGTTTGCAGGTAAGCATTTGGTTTTGAGAGTTGAGATCCTGGGTTTAGAACAAGGATTCCCCTCGGTCAAGAATGCACTCAAAGAGCACCCTCAGCCGCACTAGGGCATCCGGGTGCAGAGTGCTGAGGCTCAATGTTATCCAGTTGGTGGCTGTTCTCGAGCAAGCCACTGGCTGTGGGACCAAAGCTACTAGGGTTAAGCTCAGGGCAAAGGGAGATCCGAGTTAGCATACAAGGTGCGCCCACAGCGGCACAGGGGTGGCCAGGTGCAGGATGCTGTGTTAGCGTCCGGTGCCCTGTTGTTTTCAATTGGAGGTCTCCAGTCAGAACAAATACTGCAGGCTCAGTCAGGGAGGATTCCTGGAGGTGACCACCGACTGGAGAGGTAAGTTGGGATGCTGGGGGATGCCTCGACACTGTAAGTTGGGCCATCCACGGCCATGGGGCATTGGGTGCAGGGGTGTCTTTAGGCATTGGGTTTCCTTACCAGCTCCAGTCGCAATCACGCAGACCCTCCAGATAGAGGCTGCAGGTGTCCGCTGGAGGCTTGAGGTAGGTCGGTGATCACAGATCCCAAATCAGAATCACTGGGGGGATTTCCTCGTGGTGTTGGGCCACTCGAATTCGGGCAGAGGCAACAGGTGCAGACTCGCAGATCCAGCTGTTACCAGAGAGCCTGGCTTGAAGCCCGTTGCTTACAGGAGACAAAGGGGAGGTTTTCAAACCTTTTGCACTGGTTTAGCATCACAAAAGTGACGCTAACCAGTTTTGCGCTGGAAAGCACCCTCAAAGTAGCAGAAATTTCACTGATTTGCATTACTTTGTGCTGAGGGGGCGTTACATGTGTACCACATGGCCATTCCCATGCGCCCACCTATGCCCTTTGACACAAAACCATATTTACAAAGATTTGTAAGCATGGTTTTGCTTCAAAGTGAATGCCCCTTCAAAGGAGGCGCTAACAGGAGAAATGTTTTCATTTCTCCGTGCTTTTTCGACTTTCCATGCATGCTGTACTGTACTGTGAAAAGCTTTGCATCATGCCTATCATAGTATTTTGTACAGGAAGGGTATCCTTCCTGTACAAAACCTATGTTACACTCATGCACACACCCTAGCGCTGCGGTGCTAAGGTGTGTACATGGCGCATGGTAGCTGAAATCAGCGCTGCCGCAAGGGAAAGGGGAGGAGAAAGCCATATCTCTGAAGATATGGCGCTCTCCTGCTCCCTCCCTGTCGCGCAACACAGCGCAACCTCGCAGGGGGCTGCGCTGTGATGCCAACTTTTTTTTTTAAGTCTCCGCCAAAGTCTTTGCAGGGAAGGCAGGGCAGGTCCTACGGGTTCTGGGGGAGCTGATGGACATGCCGGGATTCCACTGGAGCATGTCGAGGTCGGGACAGGCCAGGAGGGCTGGAGCAAGGAAGTTGGTGTCCTCCTCTTCTTCCTTCAGCACGGTTCTTTGGTCCTTCTTCTTCTTCTTCTTGCTTGTCTGAGGAGGCAAGGTTTGGGTTGCACTTAAATACTAATGCCCCTAAATACTAAATTTAGGGGTGTTTCAGGTAGATACAGGCCGGGACCAATGGGTCCCTCCCTTGGAGTGGGTGCACCCCCTATTATGCCACCTTCAAGTGAGAGGGGGCTTAAGCCTCTCTCTGGTAGGTTGGGCCCCCTAACTTCAAGATGGTGAGGACTGAGATGTGTGCTTTGCCTTGCCTCCTTCACCTGATGGGTGGAGTTGGCAAAGGTGGGCACACATTTCCTCCTATCTTGGGGTTCAGAACATAAGGGGCTAGTTGCTGGCAGAAGCAAATGGCTGTGTCATCTTACAAATGCGGCAAGCCTTTGAAGCTTCCCCTTCGTGGATCCTGCCTATCCTGGGGGAGGAGGGTTGGCACCTCTGCCCAGGATGTGCTTTGTTGCAGGACCCCGCGAGTGGGAGGCTCTCGACCCAGGAGTCCAGAAACCTGTCTGGTTGTGGCAGCTGTCGAGTAGCTTTTGGCCGCCATTAGTGTGGCAGGGTATGCTCAGACGTGAGTCCCTTGCTCACTTTGCCACTGGATTCAAGCAAGTCGGGCTGAAGACGGCTGGAATGCCAGAAACCGGTCCTCGAAAGCTTGTTTCCGGTCCATGGAAGACATGGCTTGGCAGTTCGGGCTGGACTGTTCCCATGAGGCACAGGGTCAGACTGATTTGCATATAGCCATGTCTGAACTGGGGTGGCAGAGTGGGCTAAAGAACGGTGATGGATTAAACCCTGATCTTTTGACTGGGTGAGAGTGTTTGATTGATTCAGATGCTCCGTCCATCACCACCCCCTTTTGTACCGCTTTTGGCCGCCATTAGTGTGGCAGGGTATGCTCAGACGTGAGTCCCTTGCTCACTTTGCCACTGGATTCAAGCAAGTCGGGCTGAAGACGGCTGGAATGCCAGAAACCGGTCCTCGGAAGCTTGTTTCCGGTCCAGGGAAGACATGGCTTGGCAGTTCGGGCTGGACTGTTCCCATGAGGCACGGGGTCAGACTGATTTGCATATAGCCATGTCTGAACTGGGGTGGCAGAGTGGGCTAAAGAACGGTGATGGATTAAACCCTGATCTTTTGACTGGGTGAGAGTGTTTGATTGATTCAGATGCTCCGTCCATCACCACCCCCTTTTGTACCGCTTTTGGCCGCCATTAGTGTGGCAGGGTATGCTCAGACGTGAGTCCCTTGCTCACTTTGCCACTGGATTCAAGCAAGTCGGGCTGAAGACGGCTGGAATGCCAGAAACCGGTCCTCGGAAGCTTGTTTCCGGTCCAGGGAAGACATGGCTTGGCAGTTCGGGCTGGACTGTTCCCATGAGGCACAGGGTCAGACTGATTTGCATATAGCCATGTCTGAACTGGGTTGGCAGAGTGGGCTAAAGAACGGTGATGGATTAAACCCTGATCTTTTGACTGGGTGAGAGTGTTTGATTGATTCAGATGCTCCGTCCATCACCACCCCCTTTTGTACCGCTTTTGGCCGCCATTAGTGTGGCAGGGTATGCTCAGACGTGAGTCCCTTGCTCACTTTGCCACTGGATTCAAGCAAGTCGGGCTGAAGACGGCTGGAATGCCAGAAACCGGTCCTCGGAAGCTTGTTTCCGGTCCAGGGAAGACATGGCTTGGCAGTTCGGGCTGGACTGTTCCCATGAGGCACGGGGTCAGACTGATTTGCATATAGCCATGTCTGAACTGGGGTGGCAGAGTGGGCTAAAGAACGGTGATGGATTAAACCCTGATCTTTTGACTGGGTGAGAGTGTTTGATTGATTCAGATGCTCCGTCCATCACCACCCCCTTTTGTACCGCTTTTGGCCGCCATTAGTGTGGCAGGGTATGCTCAGACGTGAGTCCCTTGCTCACTTTGCCACTGGATTCAAGCAAGTCGGGCTGAAGACGGCTGGAATGCCAGAAACCGGTCCTCGGAAGCTTGTTTCCGGTCCAGGGAAGACATGGCTTGGCAGTTCGGGCTGGACTGTTCCCATGAGGCACAGGGTCAGACTGATTTGCATATAGCCATGTCTGAACTGGGTTGGCAGAGTGGGCTAAAGAACGGTGATGGATTAAACCCTGATCTTTTGACTGGGTGAGAGTGTTTGATTGATTCAGATGCTCCGTCCATCACTACCCCCTTTTGTACCGCTTTTGGCCGCCATTAGTGTGGCAGGGTATGCTCAGACGTGAGTCCCTTGCTCACTTTGCCACTGGATTCAAGCAAGTCGGGCTGAAGATGGCTGGAATGCCAGAAACCGGTCCTCGGAAGCTTGTTTCCGGTCCAGGGAAGACATGGCTTGGCAGTTCGGGCTGGACTGTTCCCATGAGGCACAGGGTCAGACTGATTTGCATATAGCCATGTCTGAACTGGGGTGGCAGAGTGGGCTAAAGAACGGTGATGGATTAAACCCTGATCTGTTGACTGGGTGAGAGTGTTTGATTGATTCACATGCTCCGTCCATCACCACCCTCTTTTGTACCGCTTTTGGCCGCCATTAGTGTGGCAGGGTATGCTCAGACGTGAGTCCCTTGCTCACTTTGCCACTGGATTCAAGCAAGTCGGGCTGAAGACGGCTGGAATGCCAGAAACCGGTCCTCGGAAGCTTGTTTCCGGTCCAGGGAAGACATGGCTTGGCAGTTCGGGCTGGACTGTTCCCATGAGGCACAGGGTCAGACTGATTTGCATATAGCCATGTCTGAACTGGGGTGGCAGAGTGGGCTAAAGAACGGTGATGGATTAAACCCTGATCTTTTGACTGGGTGAGAGTGTTTGATTGATTCAGATGCTCCGTCCATCACCACCCCCTTTTGTACCGCTTTTGGCCGCCATTAGTGTGGCAGGGTATGCTCAGACGTGAGTCCCTTGCTCACTTTGCCACTGGATTCAAGCAAGTCGGGCTGAAGAAGGCTGGAATGCCAGAAACCGGTCCTCGGAAGCTTGTTTCCGGTCCAGGGGAGACATGGCTTGGCAGTTCGGGCTGGACTGTTCCCATGAGGCACAGGGTCAGACTGATTTGCATATAGCCATGTCTGAACTGGGGTGGCAGAGTGGGCTAAAGAACGGTGATGGATTAAACCCTGATCTTTTGACTGGGTGAGAGTGTTTGATTGATTCAGATGCTCCGTCCATCACCACCCCCTTTTGTACCGCTTTTGGCCGCCATTAGTGTGGCAGAGTATGCTCAGACGTGAGTCCCTTGCTCACTTTGCCACTGGATTCAAGCAAGTCGGGCTGAAGACGGCTGGAATGCCAGAAACCGGTCCTCGGAAGCTTGTTTCCGGTCCAGGGAAGACATGGCTTGGCAGTTCGGGCTGGACTGTTCCCATGAGGCACAGGGTCAGACTAATTTGCATATAGCCATGTCTGAACTGGGGTGGCAGAGTGGGCTAAAGAACGGTGATGGATTAAACCCTGATCTTTTGACTGGGTGAGAGTGTTTGATTGATTCAGATGCTCCGTCCATCACCACCCCCTTTTGTACCGTCGAGTAGCCACCCAGCTAGGACACTAGAGTCAGGTCGTTTTTCAGGGGGCATCTCTAAGATGCCCTCTGAATGCATTTGGCATTAAATCCAACACTGGCATCAGTGTTGCTTTAATGGGCTGAGAATTTTGATACCAAACTTCTCAGTCTTTAGTAAAGCCATCAAGGGACTGTGTAGTTTGGGGCGCTAAACTCCCAGCCCCTGGTTTAAAAATGGCTTCACTGCACTTACAATACGTGTGAATGGCATAGGTACTGTAGGGGCCCAGGGCTCATGCCACAGGACCCTCACCTATGGTATAGTGCACCCTGCTTTAGGTATGTAAGGCCTGCTAGAGGGGTGACTGACCTATGCCACAGGCAGTGGTTTTGTGGGCATGGCACGCAGGGATGTGTGCTATGTCCAATTATAGTTTTAGGGTATCCCTGGCACACAGACTGCACTGGCAGTGTGTATGGGTCAGGAGAGGAGTGTCTGAGGGTGGCATAATATATGCTCCAGCCCTCAGAGACTTTTTCTGGCTACAGGGCCCTTGGTACCACTGGTACCTTTTACATGGGACTTCTATGTAGTCCAGAAGAGGGCCAGTGTGGGATCAAAGGTACAGTTTTGGGGAAAGAACAAGGCCCTGGGTACCTGATTTAAAGGACCCCAGGTCACACTTAGGCAAGGAGCATCAAACATCAGGCAAAAAGTGGGGGGCAACCATGCAAAAAGGGGCACTTTTTTACACAGTATTCTCCCAGGCAAGCTTTGGAAGATCAGACATGGTGAACAGGTGCAGGGTTGTCATGGGTGACAAGCAGTTGCACAAATGACATGCCTTTAACTCTTTTTTAACTCTTTCATCAAGATGAGAGAACCAAACGGGGTCACGTAAAGTTTGTTTTATAGCAATGACTCCCAGATGTCACTCCTGGGCCAGTTCAATAACTTGTTGTCTCAGACTCTCAGGGGTGACAATTCTTGACCCTCGTAAGATGATTCCTTCTGGAGTAAGTGAAATTTCTTCCAGCACATTTTTGAATTTCTGGTGTTCAAGGTCAAAATGAAGAGGTTGGGTATGTTATTGCCACGATTGATATGTAATAATGCATTTGAGTATTAGAATAGTATTAGAGAGGTGGTGCCCAAAGTTCTGCTCCAAAGTCTGATGCCGTACAATTAAATGTCAGTGCGCAGAAATACCAAGGCTGCATAGTCTTGAATGCATCTCACCTCAGGCATCTTTAATCCACCACAAGACTCTCCCTTCCTCTTTATCTCACTCTTGCAGGTTCATGCTTTGCCCCTTTGTGGTGATTTTTTTTCTTTCTCTCCCTCCTTCTTTCCCCTTTGTGTGTTTTTCCCTCTCTGTTGGAATATATCTGATGAGTAAAAATAAGTGCAGGTGCCCAAAAATTGGGAACCACCGGCTCAAATTATGCACTAGGTGTTCCCATGAGGCTCTTGCATGAAGCAGAACAGACGCAGCACAGATTTGTGTATTTCTTATAGCACCCTCAGCACAGGAAGTTACAGTTGATTCAGAGCAGAAACCCCGGAACACCATTGTGTTTGAACTCTTCCAGCAGAAGACTAAAGAACAAATGAGAAAAGGAAGGACTGAACGTCCTGAAACTAGCTTTCGCGTTAAGCAATGTTGGTTATCTTGATTTGTGGCAGTTTTGACCCTCTAATCGTTTTTATTGTTTTATGTGTTTATGTCAGCTATACATCCTCTATATATATAGTATCCATTGTCAAGTAGTGTATAGATTTGTGGTATTTGTTTTGTTCACTATGTATCCCATGTGACACACATTGGTGTATTTATGTTATCTATGTTTTTTAACCACTTTCAGCCCTGACAAAGTTCAATCCTTGAACGAAACGCGTTGGCTGATGTGTTTTATTAACCGCATGGATTGTTAATAAGAAAGATTGATGTAACAAAGACACTGATCAAGCTTCTTTATTGACGCAATACTGACGTGGGAGTGCACCGCTCCATTGTCCTTACTACTCATTGATTATTGCTGAATTCATCAGTGATGAACCCTCACCAAAAACATTAACATATCTAATATGTCTAGATTTTATATCTGAAAGCTCTTTTTGATTGATATGCAAGTTGGTGTATGTGTGCTTATAAACCTATCCGAGTATGTGAAGCAGCAGCAGTAGAATAGGAAAACAGGCTAATGCCACCAACAGGATTGCCGCCATCTCCACCATCGTGCCGTTTACGCGGGCAGGCATTCATTCAACATCTACCCATTTATAAGTGTGCTCACTCATTCATAACACTTTGATTCATCCAAACACGCACCGATTCCTGCACCCATTCGTTCATCCAGCCATCTGTCCATGCAATCTCTCAGCTTTTCATTCACAGTTGCACAACTATTCACCGAATCATACATCTGGACTCACCTATTCATTCACAAGTTTAGTCACTCATCCAGCCATCAATCCACCTGTCCATTCTTTGACTCTTTACCGTATAATGTCACTCAGCATTTTGCACTAGCACACACAAAATCACCAAGAAAGAAAGAAGCACTTTTATTCTTTCAAAAAGCCAAATCTATTGAGTAGTCAAGGCTTGTTTTCTGCATTACTGTAGTAGCCAGACCGTGGAAGAAGTTGTTCTGTGGGGAAGGGTGGCAAGCAAAGGAATGGGTGAATGTTATGCAGGGCAATATCTGTGCTAAGGAAGAGGGGTGGAATTGCATGCAGAGACATGTGGTGTTCGGGCATGGGAACCTTGCTTCTAAGAAGGGTAAGTTAATAGAGAACAAAAGTCCTTTTGCACATTCAAGATAAAAAACACAGCAATATGTACAGTCTACGAGAATGAGTGCTTAGAACAGGAAAATCTATTAATTCCACTTAAATGTCCTGTATTTTAGGCCTGCCTTTTAATAGGCTGAACCCTGGCTCGTAACACCTGGGCCCGTCTCATATCACTGTTACCACAAAATGTTTGGTGAGTAACTGCACTTCTTTTTCCTATTTAAAGAACTCCGTGAACCAGCTCTGTCCTTCCACCTAGATGACCCGAATATAGAAACGACTGGCAAGAAGACAACTGGAAGAGAGAACAAGACAAATAGGGGAGAAACAACTACAACAGGGACTGTGCAGAGGAGGCCTGTCCTCTCTCATCACAGAACAGATTCATCTTCACTGGCTTTTTTCATCCCGGTGGGCTGGTGGCTTCAGCGGAGGGGACCCAGGAGGCTACAAGATTCACTTTCATGGCACATGCCCAAAGTGTCTTTGGATGTTCCAGGACAGGCGTGGATTCAGATTCTATGAGATCTAGGGTTTTTTCTGGCACCAGTGAGAGGGCCCAATTTCCCACCTAGGAGGCTAGCAGCGAGCAGGGGAAACTGAGGGACGGCCTCATGTTGCCCAAAAACTATCTCTTTCTGTGGGAGCGGAACCCCTTCTTACTATAATTGCCAAAATAGGTACCACTGAAATTTATATGGGTCTTTTGTACCTTCTGTATCAGCAAAAAAACAGGTGTCCTCATTAGGAGAGGGACCAATCTCTGAGTGAGTTGCATTTCTGGATTTGTACTCATGCCATGTCTCCTATCAAGGCCCATGGTCCTCGGGAAGACCGGCTGGGCAACATGCCAAACATCAGATAAAGTAAGGGCGCCCATAGCAACAATTCATATACTTAGGAACAGAACCAGTATCGACACAGTGGTCCCAGACTTAGAACCAAGGCGCACAAAAGGATGTCTGTCGGTGCTGGTGAAACAGCGTTTTGCCACTCTACACCTGGCACCCCTAGATCTGGGCAAACCTCGTTATTTGATGGGTCATTCTGAAGTCCTGCTTGTAGGTGGGGACCACCGCACCAGAAAGACCAGATCGGGAGGCCGCTCCTTCCTCGCGGCCAGAGCCTGGAACGCCCTTCCGCTCCACCTCAGACAGACAACATCGCTCTCCATCTTCACGAGAAACCTCAAAACCTGGCTCTTCGACAGACCCCCTCCTTGATGGACTGGACCCTGCAACACCCCTCCCCCCAGCGCCTTGAGACCCTCACCTGTGAGTAGTTGCACTTTAACAAATAGTTTATGGTGAGAGTTGAGGTGTGAAAGGCATATGCAGACCTGAAAAGGATGTCATAAGTGGGCTGCTCACACTATCCAGGGAAGCACAAAATCTTTGTGTATTATCAATATAGGGCCCAATTCACAAAGGTGAATATTATAAATAAGATAGTCCTTGTAGTCCGAATGTAATGTAGATAAATAATGTAGATTTATTGTCAAGATAATCAGATCAGTAAATCACAGGAAGATGGTAAATCCATATAACGCCCCACCAGGAGCAGCCTCAGGGAAATGTAGCAATAGATTATAACAGTGAAGTTAGACGAAAGTCTAACGTTATGACTTTCCGTATTCACAAAGGGCATTTGCTACTCATAAATGCCCTTTGTGAATACCGAAAGTCGTAAAGTTAGACTTTTGTCTAACTTTACCTTTGTGAATCGGGCCCATAGTGTTTAATAGAGCAAAAGCTGTGCAGGATATTTTGGTGGTTGTGCTGGTCCCTTGTTTCCACTGCTACCTCTGTGATAGTCAACTATACTGCTGGCAACTGGTGGGTTTAGACCATGTTTGTTTGATGCAATGCCTACTTTCAGAAAATAAGCATTGGCAAAGCTAAAACACCAGCAGTCAACGTAGACATATTGGCTTTGCCAATGCTTGTTTTGAATCTCTCCTTCTATTTTTCGAACATGATTCTCTGCTATGCAATTCAGTGAGTCTAGGATTGCCCACTGTCAGGTTTTCTTACTCGTCTGAGATCAGATCTTGCGACTACGCACACTGTATTTGTAGTTTTATGATTGGTTTGGGCGAATGGATATCTCTCGAGTGACTCAGTGCTGATGCTCTGTAACAGTTAGAAGACAGCTTTCATGCTTATTGTGGATCACTGGCCACATAAGGAAGACATTGGTCTCTGTAGGACAAAATAGAAGAGAGCTTTATACCCCTGACGTAGCAGTCATCCCATAGATTGGCATGGAAACTGCTGTCAAATGGAGCAGAGTGAAAACAGGCAAGGGACAGAATGAGTTCATTTAGGGGTACTGAGACCCTGAGGAAGCTCAATTGCCGAGAAAAGAGTAAGTGATCGGTGTTTGGGTTTTACAGATGAATATTCCTACAGCCAGTGCTTAATTTGAGCCGGTGATTGCCATGGAGTGCACCACCACTTATTTCTGGGGGCAACATTTATACTTCCTGTTCAGATATTTATAGAGTGCACTGGCTGCTGCTACATTTTAAAAGTGGTGAGGCATATAAAAAATTACAATAAACCCTTTAAAAATAAACTTACCGCAATAAATATGATTAAAAAAAAACTTACCTTGCTTGGTGATCTATTGCAGCATACGCTTGGCTGCAAACAAACCCGAAGTTCCTCCTGCCTCGCGCTGATTTCTGAACATTAGCATCTGAGCCCATCCAAGCCCTGCCCTCTTGCTGCTTACAATGCTAAACAGCATAAGAGCATTGCTAGGATTGGCTGGATCAGGCAAACACAGCGCTCCGTCGAACACCTACGGGGCTGTGCCTCTGCATCTCCTTTGGCCTTCAGCTGTTGATTGTGGAAGCCTGAACTACACATGCCAGGCTGGCCACCGTGAACACCAGCCAATCTGACATGCACAGTTCTGTTAACACAGCCTCGGGTTGTCCCACTGAACTGCTGTGATGCAGAGGGGTGGTCAGGGGGTCAACGCCCCTACGTCCTTAAGGACAAACTGCCCTGACCAGAGTGCAAGAAAGGGAAAAACACAAAGGGGCACATGCATCAAAAAGTTTTTTTGTGATTCCTTAATAGCGAATATTAAGAAATCGCTATTACAGAATCACAAAACCCGATGCATCATAAACATTGATATATTTTAGCGATTCAGTAAATTTCGCTAATTCAAATTGCGTTCCTGCTATTACCGAATCAGTAATAGCGAATCTGCTATTACAGAATCGCAATAGCGATTTACCTATATTGCTGCATTAGGATGACATCATAACCAGGAAGTGAATCAGGGAATTCACACAACTGTTCACAGAGAAAGTCAGAGGAGGAGGCAGACTGGTGGAGCTGAGCAGGAACAGACTGATTTTGCTGCAGATTCTGTTTAGAAACAACAACATGGCCACAGAAAAAGGGGACAAGAAAGGTGAAAGGAAGCTGAAATTCAGTGAGAAGAAACTGGAAATCCTCATCGAGGAAGTGGTGTTGAGCCACGATAAGCTGCTTGGAAAACTGTTCCTGCAGGTTGCAGGGTCTGTGAAAAGAAAGATTTGCCTGGCCATCCAAGCAAAGGTAAATTATGTGGGGGTTACACAGCGCTCAATTGCAGACCTGCACAAGCCCTGGTACGACCTGTGCAGCCGAGCCAAAGAGAGAGTGGCTGCAAGGCTGGCAGAGGCGAAAAAAACTGGAGGGGGACGATCTGCAGGACGTGCTAACACACCCCTGGAGACATGGTGGAATCCACCCTGCAGCCTGAGGCATTTGTCGGAATAACACAGATTGACACCTTGGAATGGGCTGGTATCTCACAAGGTAAGACCACTGCTAAATATCTTCCAATGTTAAATGTACCTAAAATAGCCCCTAATGCAGGTCCTGCGTAGTGTAGCACACCTGAGTCCAGTCCACTTTTTACTTGCAACACCCAAATGCATTATGGGACTAGTATATAGACAAATGTAAGGGCAAGGCAAAGAGGGACCAAAACAGATTTAGCCCGGCAGAGTACAGCAAAGAAGTAATTAAAGTAGACTCTAACCATAAGAAACATTTATTTATTAAACATTGGCATGCGCTATATCACAAACGTGTAAAAATGTAAATAACTGAACTTGCACTGTTTATAATCACAGATGCAGCGGTGCAGGAGAGTAACGTGGATGATGTCCACGAGTCACAGGAACCAGATGCAAAGCCTGAGGAGGAACCAGAAGTCCCAATATCATCACCCATACCTGCTCCCACTCGACGCAGGCGAATAGTCACACCACTGCCTGAATCGGACAGTGAAAAATAGAGGCAAACAGTAACTCCCACACAGCAGGCTGTCCACACACCACCACCACGAATAGAGGTACCAATGAGCCGCAGGTCTGTCCATTTCCACCGGCGAAGGCCGAGGGCAATCCTAACAGGTGCTGAGGACAATGGGGCTGCTGCCTGGAGTGGGCTGGAGATCAAGATGCTGCGGGTCCAGCGCCTGCAAGGCAGAAACATGAGGATTATGCAGGGCCAGCTGGGGACAATGGCAACACACATGGGGGACATCCTTGACTGCCTGAGAGAGCTCACCACTGCTGTTGTGAAAGGGCAAAGGGCAAACACAGAAAACTTTGCTACTTTTGCAACAGCTATGCAGGACTTGTGCAGGGTCCTCCAGAGTGACCATGCCTCCCATGGTAGAAGGCCTCACAATTTGATGGGGCGCCTGGACGGGTACACCAGGCCATCAATAGGCTGAGCACGACAACAGCTCAGCTTTCCCGTTGTGCTGCCGGCATGCAGGCGGAGATGAGCCACTGCTGCGGGGATGTGACCAGGGGCTTCTTCCAGATCACTAATGCAGTGGAACAACTGCAGACTGCTGCAGCTGAGGGCAACAACATGCTTGCAGGGAGGATAGTGAGGAGGCCTCCAGCCTCAGCAGCCTACTGGTACCTGTGACAAATCCCTGGAGGCGTAGTAGAAGAAGCAACTCTGGCACAGAAGGCTTAATGAAGGATGTGGCTGAGCCTACTGAGAGGGCCACAGGAGTGCGTGGCCGGAAAAAGTAAATACTGGACACGGACAATTCTGGTGAAGTAACCAGCAGCATGTACATAGTTCCCACTGATGTTTAAGTGCCAAGGCAATGTCATATAATTGTCTGTATTCACACTACATTTGTCTGCACCTGGTATGTGTGCATTAACACTACCACTACATTGTTACATTAAACCTTTGAACTCATACTGTGTTGTTTCCTGATTACCCACCTTAAAAGTAATGTTGAGTGATTTCTGCACGTCTCCGTCTCCCCTCTGCTACATTTGGACCGCATGCCGCTTGTGGTGCTTGTCTTGGCTGGGTGTCTACCTCAGGCTCGCAGTCGGAGTCTTCCATGGAAATGCCTCTATTAGTGGCTATGTTGTGCAACATGGCACATGTGGCGACTATTTTGCATCAAGTCTCTGGCCTATACTGTAATGCACTCCCAGTTTTGTGGAGTCAGCGGAACCTAGATTTTAGTAAACCAAATGTCCTCTCAATCACTTTGTTTGTGGAGATGTGCGCCTCATTGTATCGCTGCTCACTTTGTGTAGTTGGATTTAGATATGGAGTCATGATGAAAGAACGCACAGCGTATGCGCTATCACCTACAGGATGTAATAAGAAAATACATAAGTCACTGCTATGTGTCACCATGGCGGACAGCTGTGCAAGAGAGTATTCCATATGTTTACCAAGCAAATATCCTTCTCCAAATTCCCCCACAAGTAGACGTCTGTGTATGCCACTATGTCGGAAGATATAGGAGTCATGTGCACTGCCAAGGTAACTAGCCACTATGTCTGTGGTTATGTTTTTTGAATTGCAGATTACTTGGATGTTCAATGAATGGTAAGAGTTTTGGTTATGGTAAATATACTTATTCACTGAGGGGGCAAACTGGCTATATGCGTCCCATCAATGCAACCAATGACATGTGGGAAATGGGCAACATGGTAAAAATCTAAATTAGTTTGCTCCAATTCCTGTGGTGTTGTGGGGAACCTGATGTGGTAGTGTATCCTCTGCAACATGGCATCAAGGAATGAGTTAAAAAATCGCGAAAGGGCACTTTGAGAGACACCTCCAGGTGCAGCAATTACTCCCTTGAAGCTCCCTGAAGCTAGGAGGTGCAGTGAACATATGACCTGCACGTGAGTGGGGATGGCATGTGTCCTGTGAGTCTGACGCTGCAGTATTGGATCCAATTCAGCTATGAGCTCATAGATTGTGTCTGCATTCAGCTTATATTTATCATAAATCTTTTCCTTCGTCTTCCCTAGCAAAGTAACGCGCACTCTGAAAATGCGCTCCGGTATCCTCCTTCTTCTCTGTGCTGCTGCTCTTAGCCACATCCTGCTCGCCATGACGTAGAGCGCTGCCATTGTGAAGCATGCTGATGCCTTCTGGCACTGTTTAAGTAGTTTATTGATGATTTGCACCTGATTTGTTCAATTTGAAATGGTTACCACCTGATAGGATTTGTTCTTGCAAATTGCGATTTTGGACATATTCGGCATTTGCGATTTTGTGATGCATAGGATTAGTGAATTCTTACTAGCAATTACTTAATACCAATTTGCAATTTCATATTCGCTATTTAGGTAATTGTTATTTTTTGCGAATTTGTGTGATATTCTGCAAATGGGCTTCATGCATTGGAGTAAGCTATTTTGGGATTGCAAACAGCCTTTTTTAGCGATTCGCTACATTTGCGATCG
Source organism: Lissotriton helveticus (assembly GCF_964261635.1). NCBI lineage: Eukaryota > Metazoa > Chordata > Amphibia > Caudata > Salamandridae > Lissotriton > Lissotriton helveticus. Next base: position 1,913,861,962 of record NC_136059.1, read on the forward strand.
CAAAATAGCTTGATGCATGTGCCCCATAGATCGAAAAGACAGAGGAAGAAAAAGGCAGCTAAACAGTCACAAACAGAAAGCAGGAACCTGCAAGTGATATAAAAAGGGACAGGAAGGTGTCTGGTAGTGGATTAAAGACTACCAGCCTCAGTATTTGGTGCACCAATGTTTAATTGCACTGGCCGCCTGCTTCTGAGTAGAGCTTTGGGCACCGGAACTCTTTCTTTTACAAATATAGCCAGCCATACCAAAGTCATCCAGTTTTGTGACACAGGAACATTGCAATGTTGAACAAAGTTGACCTTTCTTTGAGACTACACAGTTTGCCAGCTCACAGAATAGTGCATACAGTTCACAGATTCAATTGGGAAGTCTGTGAAGGACATGTCAGCATCGTTTGTACGCCTAACGAAGCAGGTGGTACTCTTAGTTGTACACACAACATGCCACACTCTGGTAAACAAAAGGCACAAAAGTCAAAGAGCAAAACATGAGAATATACTGAGTAAACACAAGAAAGAGGCTTTCCCATAGACAAAGCCTCAATACCTCCAACAAGCACATCTCAGAAAAAGTACCTGGGTCTGTCCAATATCATCCATGCAGTGGAATACCAGATACCAGGCACCACATATGGAAGGGGGGTGTGGGGTGTAACACTCCCCAAATAAAAACTTCTTGGCTTGGTAGTTATGCCTGGGGTCTGCTAAGTCTGTGTCAGTTTTTCTCATGGCCAAGAATAAGAGACATCATTGCGAGCTCTGTACTAAAACGTAAAAGAGTATAGAGTGAGAGACACACACAGACAGGCAGACAGAGAGACAGAGATATACATCTGGTGGCTAAACTTCAGATAACCTGGAATCAATACCATCATCTGTGCCTGTCTAAATTTTGTGATCCCAAGCAAACTTTTTATTTCACCTACCTCTTTTGTCTTTTTTTATCACTTATGACAGCACTTTTGAATTCAGGATATGCATTGTATAAGCCCCTCTTAAGTTTGATTTAATAGACTATACATTGCTCCATCTATAATAAGAATCTAAGCCACGTATAGGGTATTCATGTCTCAGTTCACTAATTGCGTTATCTTTGGGGAACAGCGTAGCCACTAATGTTTCTATGTTCATGTTTAAAACTATAATTTTCAATAAATGTCTGTCTACGCAGTGATATATGTTTGATGTATTAAGGTAAAATGCTTCTGCATGTTGAAAACTATTTTTTTCAATTTTATAGAGGCTGTATTACATTTTCATTATGTTTGTTGCACAATATACATACATACTAAACATTTCATGGCTTGGCTTGTGCATAGATTGTTAAGCCAAACGTGGCTCGTCCTATTAATTTGCTGATATGGCCACTTCTATTTGCAGCTTAGGCTTAGTACATGTAGCTGTCAGTTACTTGATACAAGGATTTCCAAAAGGCAAGGACTGGAAACACGGAGCCCTGCCTACATTCACCAATTTGAAAACTGTACTGAGGCTTCTCATAGCAGAGGCGAAGAAGAGTGTGTGCAGTGAAAATACATTTAAAATAAGTGATCCCAAGACAGGGACTCTGTCATTGTGTTCTACATGACCGTAGTCATGAGTTCCCAGGGAGAGCCACAAGACCCAGGTTGGAGTGTAAGGGGTGTAGCTCAAAGGGGTAGTTGGGGTGTGACACCCCTAGATGCATTTATAGTTTGGTAGTTGGGCCTACGGGCCTTTTTGGTTGAGGGGGGGGGGTGAGCCCTACTCAAGCAACATCCACGGTCCTTTTCAGAATGAATCACAAAATCACTAAATTAACTTGTACTTAACCCTCTGGTAGTTGGGCACAAAAGTAGTCAGGCCTAACTTTTTTTTTTTTTACTATTTTTTTTTTCCCCCCAAGTTTTTATTGTCATTCATGCGCACATACACAGCAGTGTGCCTACAACCATACTAGGCCGGCAGCGATACACAATCCATAATGCATTAGAAAATTTGTCAACAATTAGTATAGGAGCCGTTGTCAGGAGCATCCATTAGCACAATAATAATGTATTAGGTAGAATATGGCAGTCCTTACAACAAGCCTACCCATAACTGGGTAATGGTCAGCATGGGCATGGTGCGTGGGACAGCACAAATATCATCAGGGTCAGTACAACATTGGGGAGGGTATCACAGCAACCATCAAGCTCAGGGTACTGTAGCATCCTCTAGAAGGAGTGGTAGAGCAACTTCGGTGTATAGCCGCCAGTTAGACCTCCGGGCAGAGCATCAGTACAGTGCACATTGTCTATCAAGCATAACCCTGAAAGTCAATCACATCTGCATAGTCGCACAGGTACATAGAGGCGCCAGCCAGGGGGGGAACCCCCACATCCAGTATGGCAACATCAGTATGGATCTTCTAAACTTCACCCCCTCCGCCACAGTCCCATATATAGCACATGTATCTATTCCGAGGCCGTTACCAGGGATATGTCAGCAGCATCGGCATCCTCCCACCCCTTGTGTTGTAAGTATGAGAAGATATGTCTGCAGAGGGCCCCAGATGTCAGCAGGCCTAGAGTTGAGAGGCAGCAGTTCTGCGAATATTCCATACTGTTCCTGACAATATAACATGTCTTGTACCCAATCTTTGAATTTCGGAGCCCGACCCCGACCCCACCTGCAGGCCAGATGTCTCCTTGCCAATAACAGCGCAACAGTCGTGAATTTCCGTATCGTCCGCGCTAACTGCGCGGTGTAACCCAGTAGGAACAGCAGTGGATCCAAGTCTATAGTAACCCCTATCATAAGGGAGAGGCCCTTGCAGACCTGTGTCCAATACTCCTGAACTTGCGGGCAGCCCCATGCCAAATGGAGGAAGTCCGCCCCCCCTGTCCACACCTGTCGCATCTATCCGAGTCCGCCAAGCCGAATCTGACCTTCTTAACAGGCGTGTAATACAACCTATGGAGGAATTTATAATGTATAATTTTGAAGCGACAGCTAGACATCACAGCACCGGTTAGGTCACAACAATACTCCCATTGGTCCTCCGTGACCTCCCTACCAAGGTCCAATGACCAGTGCACTCTAGCCGCGCTCTCCACAACAGGCAGCTCTCCCTGGAGACATTTATATATATTGGACACTAGATGTGCACCATCCACGCTAGTCAACACGACCGTAAGCGGGGCTACACTGGGGGGTTCTCGAGGGTATTCAGGTAGTAAGGTTTTCAAGCCTTCTCGCAGCCGTATGTAATAGAACAGTTCTAAGGGGTTGGGCGTAGAGTCCCCAAAAAAACTATCACAAGACCGAAACGTCCCATCTTGGAATAGATCGCCCCAAGTCAGAATCTTCAGCCGAAGACACATCCGTCGGAATCCCACCTCTTGAAAGAGCGCCATCCGCGGGTGATAAGACAGTGGCAGTCTAGCTGTGTACAATAAGGAGGTGTGCAACCGCCTCCCGATTCTATGCCATGCATCCATTGTACATGTTACCGTATTAGTGTGCATTTCCAATACCGATACGGGGCATGAATCACTCCAGTCAATGGCAGTGGATGCGCTATCCAGTCCTCCGCTGCAACCTGTGGCATAAAGGTAGCAGGTTTTAACCAATGATATAGGTAGTGTGCTTGGGCACTCAAATAGTACACCTCGAAATCGGGGATATCGAACCCTCCCACATTATAAGGTTGTGACATAACCGCCCATCGGAGTCGCGCCTGCTTGCCCCCCCACACCAATCGTATAAGTTCAGAGCGCAGGGTTTTGAAAAAGAAAGCACCCGGGTGATAGGGAATATTGAGAAAGAGATACAAAAAACGCGGCAAAACCACCATCTTTATGAGGGAGACCCTGGCCGCCATGGAGAGGGGCAGTGTGATCCATCGGGTCACCGAGTCGGTCAGTTTTGATATAGCCACCCCATAGTTCATTCACAGCGTATCTCCCCGGTCTCTCGATATCTGTATCCCCAAGTAGCGCACTTCCGAGGCGCACCACTCCAGTGGATAATCGAGCGGAAATTTCGACACAGCAGGTGTCAGAGGGAAGAGCTGGGACTTACCCCAGTTGATAGAGACACCAGACAGGCCCCCAAAAGCGACAAACTCCCGTAGTAGGGCATTCAAGGTGTTCTGGGGCTCTTTGACGTATAACGTGACATCGTCAGCGTAGAGGGAAATAGAGAGTTGCAGCTGAAAGCAATTAAAGGCGCTGACTTTGTGTAGCTGTCGGATGCGACAGGCCAGCGGCTCTATCGCTATGGCGAAGAGTAATGGGGAGAGGGGGCACCCCTGGCGGGTGCCCCTCGTTATTGCAAACGCATCAGACAAACAGCCGTTCGCAAGTACCCTCGCCGTCGGGGCAGTGTATAGTAACCGCACCCAGCTCACAAATAATGGGGGGAACCCCATTCTCTGCAATACCGTGAATAGGAACCCCCATTCTACAGAGTCGAAGGCCTTCGATGCGTCCAAAAAAACAGCAACAAGAGGTATCTCGGGGCTTACTGTCTGTATCAGGGAGAAGACCGTACGAAGGTTGTGGGAGGTAGATCTTGTAGGGACAAATAACGACTGATCAGGCAGGATAAGTGTGGTCATGAGCAAGGAGAGTCTCGTGGCGAGTACCTTGGCCAGGATCTTGGCATCGCAATTCAGGAGCGATAGTGGGCGATACGAATCACAGTGCATAGCGGGTTTACCTGGCTTAAGTAAAGATGTGATCACTACCTCTCTCATTGATCTAGGCAGCACTCCCACCTCTAAGGCATCCTCAAACACCTCCCGCAACACTGGAGCCACATAACATTCACATAACATCCACATAACATTTGTAAAATTCGGCGGGAAGCCCATCGTGACCTGGTGCCTTCCCATTGCTCAAGGACATGATGGCATCTCGTACCTCGTCCAGTTCAAGTGGCGCCCCTAGAAACTGTCTGTGGGTATCGCTTATCCAGCAGAGCGCAATATCTCCCAGGAAGCCATCCAGGTCAAAGTCGCCGGTCGCCCGAGAAGTATAGAGTTGTTCATAGTGTGTTTGGAGAGTGTTCAGTACGCCGGTTGAGTCCCTGCGTAACTCCCCATCAGGCATCGTTAGTTCTAAGATAGTGTTTGAGCCGCGTGCCTCTCGGACCGCCGTCGATAGCGCCTTCCCAGGCCTCCCCCCTACATTGTAAGCGCGGGCCTTCCAATGTTTTCCCTTGAATTGTACCTCCCTCTGTGCCTCCGCTTCGTACTCTGACAGTTTAGCCCTGAGTTCCTGCTGTACCACCCCTCCAGCTCCTTGCACCATGCTCCTCTCAAGGGCCTTCAGGTCTCCCTCTAACCTGTGGAGTGTACGCTGTATGTCTCTCAGCACCCCGGAGCTCTTAGCAATGCACCAACCCCTCACTGTAACTTTGAAGGCCTCCCACACTGTTTCCACACTATCCACAGTATCTTTGTTACGGGGAAAGAACTCCTCAATATCGTCTCTGAGTTCCTCGCGGAAAACCGTGTCCACCAGAATGTTAGGGTGCAAGCGCCAAGGTGGGCGTGGTTTATTAAACCCGGGCATATCTAAAGTAATAAAACCGGGCAGTGGTCAGAATGTGTTCTGGGCAGGTGATGAGCATTCAGGACATATGGTGCTAGGTTCTTTGGCACAAAGATATAATCAATTCTTGCCCATGTGCCCGTGTAGGATGTGAAATGTGTGCCGTCCAGCTGTTCAGGGTGTAGGTGTCTCCAGCCATCAATTAACCCCCCCTCCTCCACTATCCCCTGAAGGGTATCTCTTGCCCTGGGATGGTATTTCGAGCACCTATCCGCTCTATCCAAGCTCGGGTTCAGCGCCACATTGAAGTCCCCACCCCAAATTAGATAACTAGAGCCCACATCCATCACCTCTCCCCATAGCGCAGTGAAGAAATGGGGGTCATCAACATTAGGAGCATAACAATTGGCCATGGTAATCGTCACCCCACCCAATCTCCCCCACAAAATCACATATCTCCCCTCTCTATCTATGCGTTGACCCTGTAGTGTAAACGGGAGTGCACGATGTACAAGGATGGCAGTACCCCTGGCGTAAGAAGAGTAGTTTGAGAAGACCCTCACTCCCGCCCATCGTCCACCAAACGCAGAGGCAGTCGACGGAGGGTTGTGAGTCTCCTGTAGCATGACCACCTGAACATTATGTCTGTCCCAATAGGCTATCAACTGTCTACATTTACGCGCATCCTTAAGCCCTCGTACATTCCACGATATGAAGTTACAGGTGTTAACATCCCCAGCGCCTATAAGAGTATTGTTTATCCAGTTGCATGACACCATAGTGCGCTACCCATATCATCAACGAAGTGCAATCATCTATTCTGCTGCCGGCATTCCAATGCATCACCATGTCCTTCCGCTTTTGTATAACGCACTCACACAACATACGCATCCCCCAAACATTCCCCCCTCCCCTCACAACGCCCCCCACAGGCATCCCCAACTTGCCAGTGACTTCCTCCCCCTTATCCCCCCCCAAGTCCCTCAACAACCAGGGGTGGCGACACACCCCATACCAGCAGTAATTGTGCATGTAACTTCCGTTAAGCATAAGTGTGAGTAGTTTCCTGTACTCCGTGCACATATCTATACCCCAACTCATATTAGCCACTCAACAACATCCCTGGCGAAGAAAGCGGGGCAGCGCGAGAAACATAGGACCATGCCCCGAGGAAATACAGCATAAGAGGCCCGTTAACGTGCTATAAAGTATAAGCCTTTGAGTCAGGAAACCAATCATAAGCACAGCAGTAACATCAGTAGTAAACGACTTGATAATGATCCCATGAGCCCATCGCTCACTAGCACACACACCTCCTCCCACCACCCACCTGAGCAACCCCAACCTGCCAGGACCCCCCGCCCACCCCCCTCCCACAATGAACCTTCCCAAACATAACAGTAGCCCCAGTAAGAGCAAAGTGCATGGGGAATACCCTTCAGGGTGCAGTCTAGGGGCGCACATAACCACCCCCCATGCCTCGCCATTGACCCGCATAGTTCAAGGAGGCACGGTCCAGGCAGTGGGGGGAGGGTGCCTGGAGTAATTAACCACCATAGTCCGGAGCGTGTCCAGCGTCCTCACGCCATATGCGACAGGAAAAGAGAGGAATAATCCAACTCGCAGTCCTCTACTGTGAGGGGACAGCGAATCAGAAGTCAATAGGATAGGACAGCATCTCACGACAGCCCCACATGCGTACACAGTATACACTACACCCAAATAATATGCAATATCACTCATCTTCGTTGGCGGGCTGGATCTCCTCCTGTCCGTCATCACCACCGCGTCGGTCAGCAGCTCGCTACCTCCTGAGCCGCTTCACGAAGTCCTCTGCCTGCTGCAGATTGGTAAAGAAAAGTTGTTTCGCCTGATGTGTCACTCGCAATTTGGCAGGGTACAATAGGGCGTAGTCCACCTGGAGGTCCCTGAGCTTCTTCTTCACATCCAGAAATTTACGCCTCTGATCCTGTACCACTGGCGCGAAGTCCGGGAAGATGGTGAAGTTGACTCCGTCATAGGAGAGCGTGCGGGCAGTGCGAGCCGCTCGTAAGGCTGTATCTCGATCGCGATAATTGAGGAGACGAGCAATTATCGGCCGCGGCGGAGTCCCAGTGGCCGGTCGCGGTCCAAGAGATCGGTGCGCCCTCTCCACGATGAACTGCCTAGAGAAGGCCTCCTCACCAATCGCGCCAAGTAGTATCTTCTCCACATAGGTTTCCATCCTACCTACATTGGTCGTCTCCGGAACGCCAATCACGCGTATGTTATTGCGCCGACTTCTGGCCTCCAATTCCTCATTTTTCGCTGCGATAACCCGGAGGACATTATCCATACGTGCCAGTTGAGTAGTGTGGGTAGCAGCCGTATCATCGTGGTCAGAAACTCGTTGCTCCACCGCCGTGAGTCGCTCCTCATGAACGTCCAATTTTTGTACCACTGCGTCCATTCGCGACGATAGCTTATCAACCTTATCCCCTATGGTCGCAAATCCCCGTCGCATTTCCTGCATCATTTGCTGGAAGTCAGGGGCAGCAGGTTGGAGACCAGCGTCAGGTATAGTAGAGGGAGAGCGGGATCCCCCCGCATCCTGCACAGTCCGGGAGTTTCTCTTGGTCGTCGAGGAGTCGAAAGACAGCTTCGGTTGTTTATTATCTGGTTTGCCCATGGTTGAATATCGGAAACCAATCCCATACAATTTCTAGTACAGCGACGCAGCCCAACAGTGAACTGTAAGCTCCAGCCCAACCAGGGCAAGGGTTCCTCTCGCAACTGCTTAGCGCACACCCTCTGCAAGATGGTCAGCAGGAAGATTCGGCAGAAGAAGATCTGTCCCACCGTAGCAGGATTATGACACTCAGGCCACTATCACCAGCAGGGGTAGCAGAGGGCAAGGGCGTAAAGGAGATTAGGCCAGTAGCACAGAACAGGGCCCTGTCCCTAGTTCCAACAAGGAGCGTGCCATTATCGCAAAAGTGTCACCAGGTACAAATAGTACAGCCTCTCGTCGCCGTTGGAGCCCCTATGGGGCGGTAGCCAGTCCACTATGACAAGGGAGGTATACAGCAGGCAGTAATATCACAGACGGCGGGCACAGGTCTCAAGAGCGCGCCCCATGCTCTGTCCCAGCACCAGCCGCCACTCCGCCAGGGGCCAGGCAGGATTCGCCAGGAGTAAGTCACCTGTAGCCTGAAGTGGCCCCACGAGGCAGCAGTACACAGAGTCAATGCAAGTGTCACTCACCAGCGGCCTCCGCAGCGCGAGACAGCCTGTTAATGGCGCCGCCTCGCAACAAGCAGAGTCCGCCCCCGGAGCTCTGGTCTGGCCGGCCCCACAGCGAAGCAGACAGCACGGATGGGGCATCCGCGGACCGCTACGGTAATCAGGGGCACGAGCAGGCCAAAGAATGACCCCGCCTCACCTGGGACGCTCCATGGCCGCAGCCCCCACGGCCGTCCGGTCCGCTGGCAGTAGGAAGGAGCGGCAAGGATCGGAGGAAGCCGTGCAGGTCAGTGCGTCTCCAGACGCCAGGCGGGGACTCCAATCGGCCGTCGCTGCAGTCCGGTGGCCGCTCCAGCTCAACGCCAGCAGCCGGGACCTCCGGGTCAGAGGGGCACGCTCGGCAGCTCCGCAGTGGCGCGCATAGGAGGGCCTGTATGCCTCGTGGTACGCCGCGGTCCCCAGCAACACAGTAAGCCGGTCAGCGAGGGCAGGCGCTCCTAGGCTACCGCCCGGGCAAGATTTCAGACGCACGTATCTCCGGATAGGAGCGGCGGATTGCAGCCAAATTCAAGCCGGTGGTGCATTAAATCCTCCCAATGCAGTTCGCACGGACGCTGGCTTCGCAGACGGTGGTTAAGGAAGGATAAAAGGAGGATGTTATCTCCAGGCAGCAAGAGCCTCACATACGTGCGGCCATGTTGCTAGTGCGCCCTCTAGCGCCCCTCGTCAGGCCTAACTTAGAGGCAATTTGTAAATGATTTATGCAGCACACAAACAGTGATAAAGTGAAAACACAACACAAGAAAATTTCCGCAACAATTTAGAAAAACAGAGTGAAAACTAATAAACAAAATAACACCAAAACAATCCAATCCAATCAGTAGAGCCAGAGTTACGCATTTTTAAAGTTTAAAGTGGAAAAATTGCTCCAAAAAGAACAAAGCTCCAACTGTGAGTATCTGGTCGTGCAAGACTGGGACAAAGTTGAAAGTTAAGACTGCCCACGATGGAGCACGGTTTGACTAAATGGAGTGGAGGGGGCCGAGTATCAGCTTACTTCTGATCGCAGGAGAAATTTTGAGGAAGAAAAGTCTGGGAAGGTAGAGTTCTGCAGGGCAAAACAGCTGGTGGTGTCCGAGGAGGGGGTGTCAACGTCAGGAAGCCGCTGGACGAGGTCGTGGTACTGATTACTTCTTTGTGACTGTCACTTTTTTAGAAGTCGAACAACTCAAGTGGAACGAGGCAGTAGGCTGTAACCAACGAGAGTTCCACAAGCCAGATACATTCTCTGGGAAGCCCCGCTGAACAGGATTTCGTGCTGCAGAGAAAACATAGCAGGAGCTACCATGGAGTCAGACTGACTGGCAGTGCACCGTGGTCGGATCTGCGAGCAAGTAAGTTCCAGTCTCCTGTTAGTTATCAGGACACTTTTTGGTGAAAACATTTCTAAGTCCCAAGTTTTAGTCTTTGGCTGTTTGGGCACATTTTTCAAGGGCCCAGGACTGGGTGGGAACCACTTGGAGGACAGGACTCAATTCAGGAGGGGTACAAGGGCAGGGTTCAAGTTGTTGCAGCTTATTATTTCCCTGTAGATCTCAGCAGGAAGCCAGCCAACAAGCCATTGGAGTCACCCAGGTAGTCCTGGGTTCCAGCAGCAACGCAGGTTTCAAGCAGCAGGGCACTCTACTGAGAGCCCAAGACATACTTCAGGCAGGAGAGAAGCCCTCTGGGAGAATTAGGGCAGTATTCCGAAATACACAACAGGCTTCAGGCTGTCCACTGAGAGTCCTCCACAGGTCCAGGAGTGAACTAAAGAGTGGTTCTTAGGGTCCTATTTTTATAGCTAGTGCCAGCTTTGAAGTGGGAGAAAAGTCTGGAGAATCCTCATACACAGATGGTTTGTGAATGTCGTTCCTCCCTGCTTTGGTCCCAAGATGTCTTGGGTGACAAAAGGCTAGTGTGAAGTCCTTTGTGACTGCTGAGGCAGCTCCTTTGAAATGTAATTAGGGCTGTGCAAAGCTCCTCCCCTCCTGTCCTCGCAGTATGACTCATCTTGCCAACACCTACTCCCTCTATGTTAAACTGTCTTGTAGAAATACACAAAGACCAATTGCCAACTACACCTAGTCATGTGACCCAGGATACAGGCTGCAGGCCCCAAATGGTAAAAAAAAATGCCAAATAGCAAAAAGTGGAATTTTTCAGAATTGTGACTTAAAATCAGACTTTATCATTAAAGATGATTTTAAATTGTAATTCTTTAGGGACCAAACATGACATTGCTAACTGTTCCCAACCAAAAGTAAGTTATCACTTATTAAATGTAATAAGGTAGATGATGTTATCCTATGGGAGAGGTAGGTCTTGCAGTAGTAAAAAACAAATTTAAGAGTTTTTTACTACCAGGACGTGTAAAACTTAAACATAAATGCCCAACTTTTTAAATACACTACACCCTGCCCTAAGGAATGTTTAGAGCTTATCTTATGGGTGATTTATATCCATTAAAAAGGAAGGTTTAGTACAGGCAAAGGGGTTATTTTGCCAAGTCGAACTGGTAGACTAAAACTGCACACAGGGTGCAATGGGAGGCCTGAGCCATTTTTAAAGGACTACTTAAGTGGGTGGTGGCACAAAAAGTGTTGCAGGTGCACTAGTAGCATTTTTTTACAGGTCCTAGGTACCTGTAGTACTACTTTACTAGGGACGTTAAGTAAATTAAATGTGTCAATAGGGCGTAATACAATTCTGCCATGCTTAGGGAAGTGAGCACAAGTACTTTAGTGCTGGTTAGAAGTGGTAAAGTGCACAGAGTCCTAAGACTAACAAAAACAAAGTCAGAAACACAAGAAGGGCAAAGGCAGAAGATTTGTGGTAAGGCCAACCAAAAGCTGACATGTCTAACGGTCATCATTTGAAATGTATAGTCTACACTGAATCCCGCTTTGATACTCTGTGTCATAAAACAAGGGGATTCACAAAAGACAACTTCCGAGGCCCCAGGTAATGAGCACGGTATTGACACGGCAGTTGCGTAAATTGGTGGTAAAGCCTTCTGGCACACATCTCCAGTGCCATATAATCATACATCCACAGCTCATTCAAAAAGACATTTATTCCAGCCTAGAGAGGGATAAATACACTAGGCCATGTGGAAAGGTGACTGGTGTTGTTGCTACAAAGCTATAATACCGGTATAGTGTGCTCTACATACATTCCAGTAACATATGTTTTCAGAACGATACCAAACAAATGTAAGGCTTTTTCTCTATGGTTTTCCTCATTTGCTCTATCGTCCCGTTGGAATTTTCCAGTTACGGCCTCCTTTGTTGTGTGTGCCTTGCTTTGCCGCCTCCTTGAGAGGTTGCCCATAAATATTTATATTAAATGGTCACATTCGGTCATCCATCTCAACCTCAAGTGTCGAAGTGTGTTATTATTATTTACTCTATGTACTAGATAGGGTGGAGGGGGAGAAGTGATATTGGCGAAGATGACTTCAGAAGAAGTTAGGTGATTTTGTCAGTGCATAAAATGCAATTTAGGGGATATTCCATCGTTTTGATCTAGAAGTAATTCATTGTGAACTCTGTTGGAAATCCGCTGCGACAATCGTGTTATATACCCTGGCAGGACCCATTCTAGCTCCGCTGCCTGTTCACAGAGCATTTTTAAAACAGGCCCCCCATGCAGACTTTTAGGCTGATTTGTATCATGCAGAGCAGTAAAGTTGTTATGGTGGCATTTTAGCATCTTTGTCGCAGTTATTTGTTTTACCTGGGGCGCTAATAAAATGTGTTGCTTTTAGCTGGAAACGTAGCATTAGGTAAAGTCTGCACACTAAACAAAACACATCACATGCATTCAACACAGCACAACAGAATTGCCTTCAAGGCTCAGTGCAGACCATCCTACAAGAACACATAACGGATAACATACAGAAAACACTGGGCAAATATGCGACTGACTGACTAACAAGCATGGTTGTGGTAGGCTATTAAATTCTGGGGGGACGGGGACAGCCAAAAGACGTTAGTACAGCCGCAGCTAAACTTGCAGAAACCTTACTTTTGAATTCCCTAACTCCCTACAAATATTGATAAACATGACAATCTCAGGCTTTAAGTCAACAGAAGAAGAAAAGAAAACTGTGGTATAGAACATAATGTGCAAATATGTATTCTGCCACTTACAGGGCACAGCTGATGAAAGCTGGAGCTAACTGGAACCACACTGAGGAGGTCCTACATTACTGGGAAGGCGCCTCTGGGAAAGGGCCTCATAGCTGCGAGGTTTTCAGATTATCTGTGATATTTCTATGGTTTTAATGTGAGTATGAGTGACATTCTGCTGCCAAACATGTGACATTTCGAGTGACACTTTCTCATAAGTAAAACCAAGCAATGAAGTCCATATAAAGGGATGAGTATAGGAAATTACCCCCTTTTTAAGCAATAACCTCTAAAAAAAAGGCCTTAAAACTGCTGCAAAACCTGTGAAATGAAAATTGACTAACATGCCATAACTGATCATACTGTAGTGATTGCCTGCCCTCCGTTTGATGACTGCCATGAATACTACCTGACCACTTTTGGGAGAACTTTTAAGCCCCTATTCTACATTAGCTGTAGTGTACCAGAGAAACCTCCCAGCAGGTACTAAGAAAGAGGGAAAGTGACAGATATGCCACCCACTCACAACGGCGGCCACTAACCCATATTTTCAAGTCCATCCAGGTAAAAATGGGGAAGTATCAGAATGTAATATTTCTTACCACTTGAACTATAAATGTACAGTAATAAACACAAGATGGAAACATGACAAGCCTTTTCCTAAATGAGTTTTAAAGCAAAGCAACTTGACAGAAGCGCTATATTAAAAATTAATATATATTAATATATATTAAAAAAGATCAATATGGAGTAATTCACTCAAACCATATTATTTAATCTCAAAACAGGTACAAGGGTGGCTAGCAACCGAAGAACATGGCCGCATCTTAGAGAGGCTCCATGATCCCCGAACCTTACCCCATCGATCCGCCTACTAATCCAGCAGCATTCTAGCCCAAAACTATGGGCTGAGGTGGCGGACGACTCGGAGTATCTGGCGACTGAGACCTGGGTGGGAAAGTAGGCTCCCTGGGGCACCGGCGGAGTTAAACATACAGCGGCCTAGCACGACAAAGTAAGCCTGGGACTAAAGTTTGAGTGTCGCCGGCGGAGGCGAATCAACATAAGAGACAAACGGATGCACGGGGGAGGACTGGCTGACGGCAGACAGCGCGGACGCGGCAAAAGTTTCATTCTGGGATACAGTAGCTGGCATCCTCCGATATCGTACCCCACCTGGATGACTCGGTAAGCGCCGCAGATTGTGGAATACCCGCCGCTCCGTGGGCTGCGAGTGATCTTCGCCACTGCCGGGAACAGGCGGGCAGTAGCAGGACTGTCGACCATCCGCCCCTAACTTTGCGCATCAATACCCAGGTCACCAGATTATTGCATTATCGACTGCTTTGCCGCATATAAGCACACAAGCCGGCGGAAAGACAGTAACATCGCACACCTCTCGTAGTGAAGGGCGGTGGGGAGACGCGCTGATTGGCGCCAGTTTGAGCAGAAGGAGAGGGCTCAAAGTGAACAGTGCCCCAGAGCTGCAATGCCCGTTTGAGTGGTACATACGGGTGGTTTGCAAACGGACAGGGCCGACCCAGGGAAGACAGTGAGAGCGCTTAGGAGGTGGTGCAGGGGTGTGAAAACTGACAGGCCGCGTGGGCTCAGATAGCTCTCAGGCAGACGGCAGTGATTATCATCCCTGGCCCCGGACTTAGAGTGTACGCATCCTGACCGCCACAATGAGCAGTAGGAACCCAAAAGGCCTTAACCAGTCAAAGCTGGACAAATATGCGTATGCCAAAACACAGACGGACCCATCAGACAAGGATACTCCGTCTACAATCAGCGCGGGTGCTGGCGAAACGCAGGAGGTGACACTACAAGATATTATGACCACTTTGAACACAGTGGATACGCGCATTGGAACTCTCGCAGTGGATCTGGCCCTAATTCGTGCTGACTTCAATAAAATGTCAAAAAAAGTATCAGAGGTAGAAACTACTACGGCAACTTTGACAACTGATACAGCCACACTTAAAAAGCAGGTACAACTCATGACAGACAATAAGCTATTAGCTGCAAAGCTGGAGGACCAGGAAGGGCGGTCAAGACGGAACAACATCCACCTTATTGGTGTGCCAGAGCGGACAAGTGGCCCAGCCGTTGATTTTTTTTGTTGAAGACCTGATCACAACCCGCCTTCAGCCTCAGGGTTTGTCCAACTACTTCTCTGTCGAAAGGGCGCATCAGGTCCCTGGAGGTGGACCGAAGCCTGGGGGCCCTCCATGCCCAATTTTGGCCCGTATCTTCAATTTTAGGGCATAGATGCGATATTACAAGCTGCACGCACTGCTCCTCCACTGCGACTGAACAATGCAACAATTACAATTTTTCCAGACTACACTGCGACAGTCACGAAACAATGCCGTGGATTTCTTCAAGTCAAAAAGGCTCTCTGTGATCGAGGAATCAAATATTCAATGCTGTTTCCGCCTAAGTTGCGGATTGAAGCAGAAGGTAAATCGTGGTTCTTTACAGCGCCAGAAGATGTGCAGGAATGGCTGGAGGGATGGCGCAAGGCCGCTCGGCCGGGACGATCAGGATGAAACGACGCTCGACGTGGCGAACATGATATGGGAGATGAACAGGAGTAGGCAACTGCATAGGAGTATGTCGTATGTCGAGGGGGAACAGAGATATTATGAAACATAGTGAGAACGTTGCTTAGAATTGGACGAGCCATTGAATCTATGGGACCGTTATAATGTTTCAGCGGAGACTACCATGGTAATGCTGGACCGGTCCGATAGCGGACAGGAACTATTATGGCCATGTCTGGAGTCACGAACAAACCATGGCAACAACTCTGTACCATCCGAAACCTTGCCACGACCGATCTGACAGAGAGGGGGTGGAGGCCGCGGTTCATGAAGCAACTCGGGGGCGTTCTACGGGACAATGGAAGCTCACTCTCACCCCCACCTAATGGTATTTGGGAAGGGTACTAAGCACTCTGCGCAGTTGGGGTGGCAGGTAGTTTTAAGTCTGTCAAGCAGGGAGGAGGGAGGGAGGAAAGGAATTGTTAATAAGGCATTTCATGTTGTTGGTTTTAATTTTCATAAGGGCAAGAACAGCAGACCATACACTAGGTATTAATCTCCGGGCATACTACGAGTGCGATTCCGTGACATTATATGTTGTCTGTGACATAAAGTGTAATGCAGGCACAACAAGAACCTAGAGCGCTGACACCCCCAATGTCCCCAATAGCTCCTTTGTCGTTGATTACATGGAATGTTCACGGGCTAGGGGATAAGATAAAGAGAGGTTTAGTTCTGCAATATCTAAAGTGATGTGCACCGGCAGTGGCCCTGTTACAAGAGACGCATTTGATGGGCTCCGCCTGTCAGGCGTTGGACCGCTGGAGGTTTAAAATGGTTGTACACTCTGAGTTCTCCTCCGGCTCAAGGGGTGTAGGTATTTTAGTGCGAAAACAATTTCCATTGATAGTTCAGCAAACACGGACAGACGCTCAGGGTCGCTTCGCGACTGTTACGTGTCAATGGGAAGGGAGACTTTTCAATATAGTGTCAGTATACATCCCCCCAGCCCTTCACTCAGTGGCCCTCCCAGCACTCAGTGCATTTATACTTGCTCTTCCAGAGGGGGAAATGATGATTGGAGGGGACTTTAATGTCACAGTTGATGGGACTCTGGATCGATACCCCTCTAAAGTGAACACGATAGGTACCACCCGTATAGAGGTTTTTTTAGAAGCGCTTGGACTCAAAGATGCCTGGAGATATTGACATCCCACTAAACGACAGTACACCTTTCAGTCAGGGGTACATAATAGCCTCTCCAGAATCGACTATTTCTTAACATCAGCAGACAGCCTTAAAAATGTGGTTAATTTTTGAGATCTGACCTAGGGGTATCTCTGATCACTTATTTTTAATTTTTGTACCGGGGCGGGAGAGGACGGGGAAGAAGAAAAACCCAGAATCAAGGGGGCCAAGTACATTGGGCACCGGAAGATCCGAATGCGAGCAAGAACAGGAACAACCCACAACAAGCAGGCCCAAGCAGTCGGAAAACTTGATAACAAACCTGTCAAGCAGACAATTGAGTATGGCTGAAAACTCAGTACTGAACAAAGGCTTGGGGTATGTACCCACTGCTAACCTTGATAAATTCAAGTTGCATTGTGAACTGTCGTCTTTCTTCCGAAAACTACGATTGAAAGCCTTTTTTGAGAAAAAAACTAACAATGAAGAAAACCTGGACATGAACGAAACTGGACTTAGGAATAAGTCCACGTTCTTACCACCACCACACTTGATTCCAGTGGAAATTTCCACATTTGAGCAGGCCGTTTTTAATGAGATTGAGACAACTACGCCAAAAAAACCCTTTATGAACTTAACCAGGGAAGAAAGGAGTGCCCTTGATAACCTGAGAGACTGCGACACGATTGTGATAAAGCCTGCAGACAAGGGCGGAGGTATTGTAGTGCAAGATCGCACAGCCTATCAAAAAGAATGTCTTCGACTATTAGCAGACCAAACCAGCTACCGCAGACTACCGGTGGATCCAACAGAAGATCTGGAAAGCGAGATAAAATCGCTAGTGGAACATGGCGAGTCGGAAGGCTTTATATCCAAACAAGAGGCGGATTTCTTGTGCGGGAGTGAAAAAAAGATTCCATATTTTTACACCCTCCCCAAGATACACAAGAACAAGACACCACCACCTGGCAGACCCATTGTGTCTGGCATAGGGTCGGTGTTGGAACCCCTTTCACAATTCTGTGATGTATTTTTCAAAAATATGGTACAAAAAACAAGCACCTACCTCCAAGATACAAAAAGTTTACTTCAAATTTTGGATCAACTCACTGTTGCGAATGACACTATACTGGTGAGTTTCGATATAGAAAGCCTGTACACCAGTATTCCTCAAGACGCAACACTGGATGTACTAGGTCGAGCCCTTGCAAAAGAAGAGTGGACGTCAAGAACCCCTAGAGAGTTTGTTCTAGAATGTGCCAGATTGGCTCTCAAAAGAAATTATTTTGAGTTTGAAGGCCAGATTTTCCTACAAACGGGTGGGACATCCATGGGCAGTTCTTTTGCTCCAAGCATAGCGGGACTGTATGTTTACGATTTCGAGGAGAAGTACATCCTTAGTCAAACAAACCCCTATAGCTCAAACATCTTAATATGGCGCAGGTACATTGACGATGTGCTGACCATTTGGAAAGGCACCGAGGACTCTTTGAACTCCTTTTTCAATTGGATAAATACTTGTGATGAACATCTACGCTTCACTTTTGAGAAAAGTCCAGATACACTTGTGTTTCTTGATATAACAATCACAAAAACAGATGGTAAACTAACAACTGTGACCCATCATAAGCCAACTGCGAAAAATAACTTGCTACGCTTCGACAGCTTCCACCCGAGACCTTTGCGTGAAAACCTTCCCTATGGGCAATATCTAAGACTCCGTAGGAACTGCAGTGAACTGGCTGATTATAAAAACCAGGCAGAGGATCTCACAAAAAAACTGCAGAACCGGGGGTACCCAAAAAAGATTCTCCAGAAGAGCCAAAAACGTGCGCGGAACCAACCACGCTCTGGTCTCTTAGAACATACAAACAAAGCAGATGGAGAAATACCCCTGACATGTGTTACTACCTATAACACCATTTCCAATGATGTCTCCCGAATAATAAGGAAACACTGGAATATCTTAAATACTGGCAACCTGAAATGGGAAAAACCCTTGTTCAGCTTCAAAAGGGCGCAGAGTATAAAGGATAGGGTGGTCAACACAAGACCAATAAAGACAAACCCCGAAAGGGAGACACAAACAACGCTATGGGATTTACCAAGAGTGACAGGCCACTTCAGATGTGGTACCTGTAGTGTCTGCCCCTTGACAAAGAACACAAAAACGTTGCAATTGGAACCAAATAAGACCTGGACTATCAGGAGCCATACAAATTGCAACAGTGAGAATGTTGTCTATATGCTGACATGCCCGTGTAATCTAAGATACGTGGGTATGACGAGCCGAAAAATAAAACTCCGGATAGGAGAACATAGAAGCACTATCAGGTGCCAAAAGACTAACACAAGACTAACTGAACATTTTCTTGCAAAAGGCCATACACCAGATGACTTAGAATGGACCATCATTGAGCAAGTCAAGCCAGGTACGAATCTGACTAAAAGACTATTTGAAAAAGAGCAAAGATGGGTGTACAGACTGTCTACCCACAAGTCGGGTTTGAATGATAATATCCCGTGGAATAGTGTATTGGCATGATTCACTATTCCCAAGAAATATCATGATGTACCGAAATTTGCACAGAACATCGCATAAAATGAAGATTTCATAAATATACTGTTAAAATAATCGAATTCCTGACTCTGTTCGCAGGTCCGTTACGAGTTGCCCCTCTCCTTTGTACTGGCTATGAAGCTACCCTCCTTTAAGCCCTAATAATGTAGGAATTTCCTTCGAAAATCTACAACGAAACGATCGATCTTGTAAACGTTTGGTTTCTATGGCAACGTAAACAAGAGACACCCTCTGACTACGTCTGCCAGATACAGATGACACCAACTGAAAGCGCCGCCCCCGGAGCTCCCTGGTTGGCTAAGGCGGAGTCACGTGACTACCCCACGTGATACGGCCACGCCCAACCAGGAAGCGCTCCAAGCGATACTTTACCGGCAAGCACAGTGAGAACCGGTTACTCCTCGGGGCACCACCAGCCGGAACCAAGTAGGTTTACCGCCTGATGAACAGAAGCAGCAAGTAAGTGATGCGCAACCGTTTTAATGCGGGAACAAGAGGTTCCTCGTGTTTTTGATTTTGTAAGCCGACGGGCAAGGCTACAAATTCAATTGATCACAAACAACTATAATTGGGCATATTTTTCCCTTTCCCTTTCTTCCTCCTTTCTACATAACGATTTGAAGGAGACGGACTCTTGCCGTCTTGGAAGTGCAGGTGCCCATGAAGCGGCAATACCGCAAAGAAGCGTAAGCTAAAAACAATACCAGTCGCAATTCACCAAAAGCGACGTCACGACTACCCACATAGTCCAGCAGCCGTTCACTCCGTGATCACAAGTAGAGATCACTCACTCATAGCACGCCGATTATTATCATTTTCTCACGAGCTATTCACAAAAATGCCAGAACTAGGTCGACACCACTTCTTTGGCATTATCCGAGTAGCGACCAGCCACAGTCCTGCTATAGCACTGTAGCAATGTAAATAAAATAGATGAATCCCTCTGTTCCAACCCAGGATTAACATCTACTATCGACTTGGTATGGCTATATATGTTAAATGTGATGTATATGTATTGTCTACCCTAATATGTGACCCCGTCCTGTTTGTCTTTTGCTTCCCTGTTTTTACAGGTTTTTTCTTTGAAAAAAAGATTACGCACTTATTTTACACGAGTGCACAATTTGTGCACTCTAATCTGGACTAGGGCAGGACGCACCTTAGCGTGTGTGGACCACCCAGTTCAGTCACATGGTCCTGACGAAAACCAATTAATGATATGATGGTTGAAACATGTAGACCCTTTTAAATTTTATTATTTACCACACTTCACATAGCACACTTAGCAATTTTTATCAAACACTAATTATATCACCGAAGCCTACCTAATTAGGCATAGGTGCAACACGTTTTTAATTAAGGGTTCAAGCACTCAAGAATAAATTACTTGCAGTGAGTAGTGTTGGCCCTTTTTAAACCACTTGTTTGATCGTCTTGTACATATAAAAGAAAAAAACGAACCAGCTCCACTGTAATCAGGTGTCGCAGCACACCCTATAGGCACTCGGCCTATGGGGTGGGACCCCAATGATGAAGCATGTCACCAACTAGGTTGGTGAGTGAGGGGTCTTCTAAAAGGATATGTATTATCCAAAAACAGGCTGAGGCACATGGTGCTGAACTGAGCACCCTAGCCCCTATCCAGAGAAACACATTTTTACGTTCTCTCTATTTTTGAGTGGCTACTCCTTTATTGTTTTTGTAAGTATCTCTGATCACTCCCCAGTACTACTAACATATACGAACCACCAAAAGACAAGACAGCTCATCTACCCCATATATCCTGGATATTTACATGTCCCCAAGATTTTAAAAGCCATCCCTACAGCAACGCGTCACTACTGCCATGAAAATGCCTCATCGGTTCAGTCCCCTAGTATCCTTTGGGAGGCCTACAAAACAGTTATACGTGGACAAGCCATTGCATCTATTGCAGGTCATAAACGTGAGAAACAAGAAGAGTTAGACACTATAGAATCTGACTTGATTAGAGCCACAGACCAACACGCACAAAATCCATCACCAGAAACGTCCCAATCCTTGCATCTCAAACAACAAGCATTTAGGGAATATCAACAAGAACTGACTAAGGCACGGCTGCAGGCGACACCAAACAAGATATATGAAATAGGTGATAAGGCAGGTAAGCTTCTAGCCTGGCTCAACAAAAAGGAGCGGGCGCAGAGAACGATAGCACAACTACGCACTCCAGACGGCTCACTGGTGGTGGCACCGCAGGAAATAGTGAGTACACTGGCTGGATATTTTGAGCAGGTATACGCGTCACGATCAACCATAATGACAGAAGAGGCACAGACCTACATTAAAGATATTAATATGCCTAAGCTAACACCAGAGGTGGCCCTCATGCTGGAAGCCGACCTCACGGCCGAAGAACTGCAGGTGGCCATCGGATCCCTACAATCAGGAAAAGCGGTGGGACCTAATGGTATACCCATCGAACTTTATAAAAATGACTGCTGATGTGACTACCCCGTATCTTTTGCATATGCATCTTGAGAGTCTAGAGGCAGGGGAGCTCCCGCGAGATCAACGGATGGCTACCATAGTAACGATCCCAAAACCTGGCAAGCCCCCTGAGGACTGCACCTCTTATCGCGCAATATTGTTGATTAATGCCGAAGCCAAAATTCTTGCTAAACTTCTTGCGACACAACTTACTCCACATCTCGCGACCATAATACACCCAGATCAGTCAGGGTTTATGCCAAACAGAAGCACAGCTCTTAACCTGAGACGGCTGCATCGCGTGTTAACTCGTATGCCATATATCCAAGAGTCAGCAGTTATCCTCTCATTAGACGCGCGAATGGCGTTCGACATGGTGGAATGGTCCTATCTTTTTGCGGTACTTAAACACTTGGGCTTTGGCCCTAAATTCTGTGCATGGATACATCTGTTGTACTCAAAACCCGAGGCACATGTAGTGGCTAATGGTCATTTGTCGAGGGACTTCCCACTGTCACGTGGGATGCGCCAGGGGTGTCCATTATCCCTGTTGTTGTTCGCCTTTGTGCTGGAACCACTGGCGGCATGGATTAGATGGGAGCCAATGATCCAGGGGCTCAGGTGGGCACTGAATTGGGAAGACCGCATTTCTTTATATGCGGATGATGTGCTGCTATATCTAACATCCCCTAAACGATCCATTTTGGTGCTCCTAAATATTAGCGAAATGTTTGGCCGGGTGTCTGGTTAGACCATTAATTGGTCCAAATCGATCTTGTTTGTATTGCATGGCCCGCTGCCATTGCTTCCCAAAGGTTGTCCGCTGCAAATCACTGAAGGTACCTTTAAATACTTCGGTATTTACGTGACGCCCAAACCCGACATATTTTTTTAACAGAATCTGAGGCCCCCCCTGGAGCGGTTGAGAAGAGACACAACATATTGGCGCAAATTAATGTTTTGTGGTTTTGTGCAGAGTTTTGTGTGTTGTGCCATGTCATTATTCTATTTTTTGGTTTGTGCTAGAGCACCATCATTTCTTGTGGTGTTGTTTTGTGCTTGAGTATTGTGTTGTCGCTTTGCTGTTGTGTAATCATTTTTCTGCTATATTTTGTTGTGTTGAAGCATGTAAAAACAAATGTGGGTGATTTGGCTGTATTGCTGGTATTGTGCAGTACTAAGGTTGTGTGTTTTTAATGTTTCACTGGCTGTTGCATTTTTGCTGTTGTGTTATTGATTTGTCTTGGGACTTTGTTGTTGTATGGTTCTATTGTTGTAGTGTGTTGCATTGCTGAGTTCAGTTGTTTTGATGTGCTGTTTTCTAGTGTTCTGTTGATATATTCATTTTGTTGTTGTGCATTGCCGTTGTGTTATTTTGATAGTGTGTTGTGCAATTATAGTGTTGTGGTACTGTGGGGGGAGCATACCGTGGTGCATAACATCAATACTGTATAATGATTTCTATAGTAAGGTTGACAGGAGCATAAATAGAGTAACGATGCAGTATTCAGTGCTACACCATACATTCCATGCCATAAGTGTTCAAGATCCATTATAGCAGTTACTGCAACACACATCAAGAAATATTCTAATCAGCGAGCAAATAGGGCATTAGTTACAGTACCTAGTTTGTGTTTATCTCTTTGCAAGTGGGGAGCTCTGAACCTTCTTTATGCTTGTGCGAGGTGGGGGAGGTGATGACCTAATTATACCTTGTGTGTGGTGAGGTCGTTTGTAGGTGGAGAGTGGAGGGTTTACCTAAGCGGAGGGGTTGGTCCCAGTGGCATATGTCCCCCCATGGTTTGCCATCTCAGCAGTAAAGACTTAGAAATTTGGCAATCCCGTGGGAGCGCCCATTAATTTCGTCTCAATAACCATGAGGTAAAGGGGGGGGGTCATGGGGAGCAATTGGGCGGGCCGGTATATTATTGGGCGATTTTTTGAGCTCGGCCAGAAGGGCTCTATAGAGATCGGTGAGCCATGTTTGGGTGTGAGTGGTACTGTGTTGTTGACTTGTCTTGTTCCTTTGTTTTGTGTTGCTGTTGTGCCTCAGTTTTAGTGCTATATTTAGTATTTAGTTTAGTAATTGTTATTTTATCTATTTATTAAGGAGTTTTATACAGCGCTAGCCAGACCCAAAGGTATCGGAGCGCTTTTCCAACATTTTGTAAAGAGGAAAACACATATTATAGCAGTAGTGAACAGGAGTGAACAAGGTGCATTAGAGGTCTTTGCGCGTTATATAACGAAAGAGTGAACGTTACATAGTCTCGTAATAGTGAACACAGTAGGTCAAGTTGCGCATCCTTCTGACCCAGGGGGATAGTAGGGAGGAGTCGGGCTAGGAGAGAAGTAGAGGTCTTGGTTTTAATCTAGCCATTTGGGTATATACGATTGAGATAGAGGTCTTTGAGCTGCCGTTTGAATTTTAGGAAGGAGGGGATGGTCCTGATATAGACTGTGATGGAGTTCCATATTTTGGGCGCATTTCCCCAGGAGGATCGGGCTGCTGTTTTTTGTTCGCGGGTTTTCGGCGGGATGAGGAGTAGAGTATTGGAGCTCCTGAGCCTCCTTGTCTGACCGGGCCTTCGTGAGTTTGGAGGCCAGGTAGGCAGGTTCCCTGTGTGGAGGGCTATGTGCGTGAGGCAGGCAGTTCTGACACTGGCCAACAACTCAACTGGGAGCCATTTCAACTCTCTGAGTGCAGACGAGATATGGTCATACATTTTTTACTCCGGTGACCATTCTTGCAGCTGCATTAAGAGTTGATCGGAGGGGAGCTAAGTGTGATTTTGCTGTGCCGTTAAGGGTTGCATTTCCGTGTTCTAATCTGGAAAGGACCAAGGTTTGAGTCGCTTGTTTGAGGTTGTTGGTCGGGATGAAGGGTTTTATCATGTTGAGTAGTTTCAGGTTGAGAAAAGCACTCTTTGCAGTGTTCTTGATGTGTTTGTCCATGCTTAGTTTGGGGTCCAGGGTGATACCCAGCGAGGGGGTCGGCCAGGGAGAGATTGTCGTTGAGAGCATCAATTGCTTTTAGCCAACTAATTGGATTCTTAAACACATACGGTTGTGTGTCGTTACACATATTACAACTACACTGAGACACCATTACAGATAATCCACTGCGCTGATGGGACCACTTTTGAGAGTCAGACTTCTGTGAATACAAATATATTTCCAAAGATTGCACTAAGACCTGCACATCTATTAAAACACTAAAATTAACTCCAAGGGCTTATAATTGCACCACAAAGCGAAATGCGTGTTTTTATGAGTTTACACTATTCAAAGTGTGTTCATTTAACTTACGAGATGTTTGTCTGAGTTAGAGCTTGATTTCAGACTGCACAGCGGAGAAAAAGTGAGCAGGATTTTCTGTTTCCGAGCTGTGCTGTCGAAAATGATGCATTAAAAAGTGGAAATATTGGGGTTAAATCAATGCATTTTAGAAAGCGCTGCCCTCTGCACTGAGCCAGTGCAAGTGCTTGTGATACGGCTCTAAATCTTCCCCTAATTATAACACTGACACCAAGCTTCAAGCTAAACCTACCACATATCTAACACCGAATCCAAACCCTACTTCAAACTCTAACACTATCCTATACAATAGAAAACATGCTGTGGGCCCCTAAGCATTTACAACTTCAGCCAATTCGCTGCAAAGGATCTGTGTCATGCTGTGAAGCAGAGCTGTTGGTAGTGAAAGAAAAGAGTCCAGTAGCTCTCTCTCTGATAGAGATCAACCCATAACTGCTTTTTGGCGATGTTGTCTTGCTTGAGCAAGAATCAGAACTGAAATCAGAGGGATCTCAAGTTGAAAATCAAACCCTGTTGATGAAGGAACAAATGTACACTATTTGTATAACTTTCTAAGTTGCCCAAAACATATTGTGTTCTGAAAAATATAGTATGTCCATTCAATACATAATGGACCATGTGTATCCATATTTATGCGCTTGATTAAATAAATAATTGACTCTTTTCAAAGCACACAAAATAAATAGATTTCTGTTTTGTCAAACTCTACAGCATTCATTTTAAATACATGCTAAGAATCAAGGTAAGACTTAAGGCCTCATTTAGAGTCTTGCCGGTGGTCTGGCAGTCCACCAGATCAGCAGAGGCTAAAGCCTCTGATCCCTTGACGGAGGGCTGACAGGGAAGTCAGCTCTATTGCAGACACTGATCATTTGCTGAGTGGGCACCATGTTTGTTGCGCCCCCTCTGCAACGTATTTTGTTCTGCAAGAAAAAAGTCCGCAAAGCGGGATGCTTTCTTGTTGAACACATTTACAAAGGGCCTGATGCATGTAGACTACCTCCCTTTGCATGTGGGTCATTTTATGATTTTCCTACCAAGGACCACCATGTCTTGCATGACACACCTGGGTAGGGAAAACAAGCAATGCTATCCCACTGATTTAGGGCGTGGAGACTGCCACAATGACTTGCCGATTTTATGGTAGAGGGACTGTTGGATTGAGCATTTCTGGCTGCTGAGCCAGCTGTTGGCTAAACTGTCTAAAACCCAGATGTACCCAAACCTCTAAATTGGACTGTGGAAGTGTGAAACATTGGTGGAATGGTCCATCTCTCACTTTATGGTGGATGCATTATTCCGTCAAGCTCTAAAAGACCTCTTCATCCCGTTGGGAATCAAACTTATTTCAGGCATGCCAAACAAACAAGTTACTTAACTTCTGTAACGCTTTTTCTGTAACACTTATCTGCCTGTGGATTCCTCACCTTTTGAATTACCCCTGCACCAGCATTCCACAGAAACTTTTTCTTAGCTCCCCCATGTCGACGAGGACGTCACAATGGCACGGCTCCACTCGCGACTCCGTATGATGTCATCAGACCAGCGTACTGACATCAGTTCCACCCATTTTTTCCGTGCCTTCGAGGTGAACGGGTGAACCGACAACACAATTGGAATATACACAGTATACAATATATACACAAATATACAGCCAAAGAGGAAAAGCTAAAGAAACACAGCATTTCCTAACAATCAACATCATGGCATGCAAAATACATAGGAAAACAACCATGTCAAAGAATGAAAAACGTTTTCAGCATACGAAGGTGGATAACGGGGAGGAGGGTGGGACAGGGAGGAATCCACAGGCAGATACTGTATCCACCAGAAAAATGTGTTACCGAAGGTAAGTAACTTGTTCTTTTGATGGATACATCTGCCTGTGGATTCCTCTCCTTTTGAATTGAATCCCACAGCTGTCCTGCTCCCGGAGGAGGGTGTCCACCCACTCATAAAAAAAAGTCCTGTAGCATGGAACGAGCAAAATGACCATCCCTCATCACTTCTCAATCCAAACATTAATGCTTCGTGAAGGTGTGAAAGGAGGCCCATGTTGCAACCTTACAAATGTCTACTACAGGAACACCTCTAGCCAAAGCAGAAGTGGAAGACTTAGCACTGGTAGATTGAGCCCTTAATACCTTCAGGAGGCTTCTTATTGGCCAGGGCATAGCGTTCTCTTGTGGACAGCTTTGCCCTTCATCTTCCCAACAAAGTCAACAAAGAGCTGGTCGTCCAGTAAGAAGTCCCTGGTTCTGTCCAGGTAGAAACTGACCACCCTCTTAGGATCCAGCCGGTGAAGTCTCTCCTCCTCCTTGGAAGGGTGAGGGGGAGGATAGAAGGTAGGCAAGATAATAGATTGCCTGTGGGCGTGGGAGAAGGGATGACCTTGACACCAGGTGATGAGGGTAAAGAGGGTTTTATTTTTAGAGAACTCTTATATACAAATGTCCGTCACCTCCTCTGGGTCAAACGGTCACGGGGAAACGCGCTAGGATCCGTGGCTGTAGTCTGCCCTCGTTGGTTGGGGATTCGGGGTGTGGTCTCGCTGATCCCACGCCGTCTCCGTCACATAAAAGAGACCAACAAGAGAGGGTGGCCGTTAGTACGAGTCCTCTAGCATAGGTGCACCTTTAGGGACCGGGTACTGAGGGGTAACCCCAGTGACTAGTGCTCACACTCAGTTCTAGTGCTCGGTGAACGAGGGGGGGTTCGGGTAGGAGGTGCGGTACAGCGGAGGTAAGGGTAATGGAGGTAAGGAACAAAACGGGAGGGAATGTACGAACAGGGACTACTTTACAACTATGTTACACTGGAGCCCTCCGGCTCCCCACCCAGGCTGCCCAACGCCGCCGTACCTGGGACAGCAACACTCCTCCCTCGGGAGTGCGGCACGGCGGAACACGGGGTCGTTGGCCTCCTGGCTCCTCTTCTCTCTCCTCTTCAGTCTCTTCCCCGCGATGTTCCTCGTCTCCTCCGCTTTCTTCGCTCGGCTCCACCGCTCCTTCCGCCTTCCGTTCCTCCGGGGTGATGACACACCCCGTGTACATCACTTCCTGCCTTTTGGCTAATCCGGCAGCACTGACGTTGTCAGGGGGCTGTTCCTCCTCTTCTGTAACAAACGCCCAGTTAAAGGGGCCGCTGCGGTCGTCCTCCTCTTCGTGGCAGAACGGTTCGTCCGTCCACCGGTCTGTCTGGAAGGAAGTAGATGAGGTAGGGTCAGCGGGGTGCGGACTCCACCATTCCCGAGGAGTACCTGCACCCGCCTCGTTACATTGCCCTAGATGGAAAGGAGTGACCACCTGAGGCAGGAAACCAGCTCTGGTCCTAGGAACCATCTTTTCTGCATGAATGGTTAAAAACGGAGGTTTAAAACTAAGAGTCTGGAGCTCCTGGCTGAGGTAATAGCAATCAGAAAGACCGTCTTAAATGAAAGAAGCTTCAACTGGCAACTATGAAGAGGCTCAAAAGGAGAACCCACAAGGAAAGTAAGCACCAGATTCAAATCCCACTGAGGCATAATCAAGGGAGTGGGAGGAAACCTAGTGGTGAGGCCCTAATAAACCTCATTACAATGGGGGGGCTTAAATAAAGACTGCTAGTCTGGCAAACAGAGGAAAGCCGACAGGGCCGACAAATACCCCTTTACTGTAGCTATAGCATCCCCCCCCCCCCCGGCTGAGCTAAGGAAAGGGAGAAACCAAGTACATTAGGTAAATGGGCCCTCAAAGGATCGATGGAACTCTCTCCTTACCATTTCACAAACTTGGACTACCTAGATGAATACATAGATTTGTTGGGGGGGGTCTCCTGGATAATAAAATAACATCCACCACATCCGGTGGGAAAGATGAATAACTCAGATTGCCCCATTCAATCTCCAGGTATGAAAGTGCAGGCTCTGGAGGTAGGGGTGTAGAACCTGCCCCAGCAACTGCGAGAGGAGGTCTGCCCTGAGAGGGAGACGGAGCGGAGGGTGTGATGAGAGGTGAAGAAGATCTGTGTACCACACCCTTCTTGGCCAATCCGGGGCGAACAATATGACTTGAGCCCAGTCTTGGAGAATCTTCCACAGAACCTGAGGAATCATGGGTATGGGAGGAAACACGTAAAGGAGTTGAGAGCTCCAATCCAAATGAAACGCGTCTTTTAACGCTCCCTGCATTGGATACTGAAGACTGCAGAATGACGGGCAGTGCGCCTTCTCTAGAGTGGCAAACAGGTCCACCTGAAAAGACCCCCACAACTTGAGGATGCGGCGAATCACCTCTGGGTGAAGCCTCCACTCATGGTCGGCTGAGTATTGCCGACTGAGACTGTCCGCACGCACATTTAGCACCCCGGCCTGATGATTTACAAACACACAAATCTGATGGCCCTGAGCCCAGGACCAGAGTCGCATAGCCTCTCTGCAGTGATGATACAAACCTACCCCTCCCTGTTTGTTTATGTACCACATTGTGGTAATATTGTCCGTCAAGACTTGAATTGACTGACCGCGAAGGGAGGTAAGAAAGGCCTTGAGAGCCAAACGTATTGCCTGCAATTCCAGAAGGTTGATGTGGAGTAACCTTTCCTCCGGAGACTAAAGACCTTTGACCTCCAGATCCTCCAGATGAGCACCCCACCCTAGAGTGGAGGCATCCGTGATTGCTGTGGCCACCGGCGGAGGAGGTTGAAAAGGCCTTCCTTGAGACAGGTTGCCTGAAACACTCCACCAAGGCAGGTCCGCTGCAGTGTCTCTGGAGATCCTGACCATCTCCCTGAGATCTCAATTGTGTTGATACCACGGCCTGCGGAGGCACCACTTGAATGCCCTCATGTGCCAGCATGCATGGTTGATCAACAATATGCAGGAAGCAAACAGACTGAGCAGGTGTAGGACCTTCAGGACTGGAACTACCGCTCCATTGTGAAACAAAGGAATCATATCCTGAATGTCAAGAATCCTCTGCAGAGGTGGAAATTCTCGACACACAGTAGTGTCCATAACCGCCCCTATGAACAAGCTGCACTGAGAGGGCACCAGGTGAGATTTGGGAACATTTATTGAGAAGCCCAAGTTGAACAACAGACGTGTTGTTACCTGCAAGTGACGCAGCACCATCTCTGGCAACCTTGCTTTGACAGCCAGTCATCCAAATAAGGGAAAACTGGAATCATGACCTCTTGAGATGTGCTGCCACCACCGCCAACACCTTCGTAAAGACCCGAGGTGTGGAAGTAAGATCGAACGGATGGACCACAAATTGGTAGTGCTGAGATCCTACAGTAAACTGAAGATAGTTCCGATGTGACTTGAGAATACGGATGTGGAAATACGCATCTTGCAAGTCGATCAACACCATCCAGTCTTCCTGCTGCAGCGCTAGAAGAACCTGAGCTAGGGTCAGCATCTTGAATTTCTTCTGCTTGAGGTAAAAATTCAAAACCCTGAGGTCCAGGATCAGTCTCAACCGACCGTCCTTCTTGAGAATCAGGAAATACTGGGAGTAGCATCCCTGACCCCTCTACTGCTCCAGAACCACATCTATCGCACCTTTCTGCAACAAGGCCAGAACCTCATGCTGTAAAAGCAGCAAATGGTCCTCTGAACACCATCCCTGGTGAGGAGGCTAAGGAGGTGGAAACTCTTGAAAAGGTAGGGCGTAGCCATTTTCCACAAGATTCAAAACCCAATGGTCTGAAGTAACCGATTTCCAATCTTGTAGAAAAAGGGACACCCAGCCCCCTATAGACCTGCATGCTCCAAGATGGGGGATCTAGAGCTGCTTTCCCACAGTACCTATGGTGGGGGCAGGAGAGGAGGAGGAAGACTGAAGTCACGAAGCTCCTATCCTTCTCTCTGTATGACTTGTACAAAGGATTCTGCTGTTGTTGCTGCTGATACTGTTGACGGCCTCGAAAGGAAGCCACCTTCCCAAAGCCTCAATACTTTTTGTAACCATAGCCCCTAGGCTGGGACTGCAGGCCCAAGGATCTTGCAGTAGCCCTAATGTCCTTGAAACGCTGCAGCGCAGAATCCGGCTTTGCCTCAAACAGTCTTGATCCATCGAAGGGTAGATCGAGCAAAGCAGCTTGTACATCAGGAGAGAAACCTGAAGACCTAAGCCCTGCATGTCTCCTGGTGGCCACCAAATAGCCCATTACCCGGGCGACCGTGTCAGCTGTGTCCAGAATCGACTGAATAACTTGACGGGCCGCCACTTGGGTGTCTGATAGTACCTCCAAAAAGTGAACACGATCATCATCATCAGGCAACTTTGGAGCTACTTGCTTGATAGTATCCATCCGTGCATGAATGTACCTCCCTAGCAAACAAGTGGCGTTTGTTAACTTGAGAGCCATACTTGCTGAGGAGAACATCTTTTTGGCTGACTGTTCAAGTTTCTTCGAGTTTCTATCCCCTGAGGTAGTAGGGAAAGACCCAGCAGACTGTTTGGAACAAGAAGCCTGAATCACTAAGCTTTCTGGAGAAGGATGGCCAGAAAAAAAAGGCTGGATCACCAGGAGCAGGCTTGTAACGCCTAGCCACTGACCTAAAAACTGCAGGGGCAGACAATGGCTTCTGCCACACCTCCATAATCGGCTCTGTCAATGCCTCATTTAAAGACAGCAGAGGTTCAACAGTAGAGGAGGGGGAATACAAAACCTCTGTCAATAAATTTGACCTCACCTCAGCTGAGTGTAACTGGAGGTCCAACAGATCAGCAGCCTTCCTGATGACAGTGTGGTAATGGACAACAGAGCCAATGAGCTATGCCCCGGATCATAACTTGTGACCCACAGATTTCACAAGGATCTTGGCCGCAACAACAAGAATCTAGTGACCCCTCTTAAGATTTGAATCTGGAATTTGTAGGCCTACATGCGGTGCAGTCTCGAAGATTCATTAGCAATGCAACTAAACTATAAGAGGTCTGGAAAAAAAAGTTGCATGTGAAAAAAAGATGTACAATTCGTGAAGCAAATGTGGTACCCTAAGAGCTATAAATTAGTGAAGTGGCTAGATGCACAGCAGCCTAAAATCCAAGTTGGATGTTCACATACTCTCATGGGTTGTGAAGGCTAGGACAGTAGTCTGTGGGCTACACAGGGTGTGTAATGAACTCTACAGGTCATGGAAAATCTACTCAGGGCTTATTTGTGCTGAAAGTGAGGCCATGATGGCTAATAGGTGATTTACAAATACAAGAGGGAAAGCAGAGAAGATCTGAGGAAAAACTTGAGTGCTCTCCAGGGCTCTGTGATAAGCTTTAAAAACCAGAGAAGGTGCCAAGCAAATTAGATCCTAAATTATCTTGCTAATTGGCACCCCCGGGGATTTCTGCCACCAGCGATCGAGAGACATGCCCAGCTAGCCTCACCTCAGCCTGATCGGTGACACGCTGCGCCTGCAATCCGCCCGGCACTTTACAGCGGAGACTGCCTACAGAGCCTGCCCTGCGCGGCCGACGGATCTGAGAACTGCGCAAGCCCGCGGCGCCCCACGTCAGTGCAGGTCTTGACTGGGACAGGCCTCAGCGCCGGAAGATGGCGCGGCTAGTCGCGCCTTGGCCCCCGTGACTGCGGCCACTGCGGCTTCATCTGCGGACCCCCCCGGGCTCGGGGGACGGTGGAGTATCGGCAGAGGCACACCGGGCTGGCGGTAAGCGGAGAGGGGGTGTCCCGTTGCCCACACTTTAAGGCCGAGATCACTGTTGCGGTTCCGGGGCCCTTAAACACCTGGTCTCGCCCCCCACGCCCGTCCCACTGCCGAGATTTGAACTCCTGCGACGTGCTGTGGGGGCCATTATTGGCGGCCTGTGACTGCCATCCTACTGGTGGCTGGGGCGGAGCGTGGGCATCAGCTTGCCCATATTCTACCCGACCAGTGGTGGATACTCACTACGAAACGGGCCCGCCTGCTGTATTAAACCCAAGGAAGCCCCCCCCCCTAAGGAAGAGGGCTTTCCATCCTGCGAACTGCCCCCCCCCTGAGGTCCACACAATAGTCCTGATTGCTAAGGGGCCTCCCGCACCGACGGACCACAACGTGCTGGGGCCCACTGACTGCACTTAGGACGCAGGGTGTTGCCACCACAGCACCGTGCCAACGCCGCTGAAAAAAGACTGCGTAACGCTGCAAAGGAGTAGCTTTGTGTGGCATCAAGCGCCTCTGTGCCCTACCTCCCCCGCTGTAGGACCGCCGTCCTCCCGCATCGGGGGTTATCCATCGGGCTCGGCTGGACGCTGCCATGGACAAGTCAGATACTCGCCAGCCCAAACTCACCTTCGAGGCTCCCAAACGGCTCACCCGGACGGGACAAGAGCCATCCACACAAATGGGCAGCAATGGGCCACATGGGGCTCCAGCGGAACAGCCCCCTGAGATCCAGGATATTTTGCGGGAGGTCCGCCAGGGATTCACAACAGTCACGGACAAGGTGGACAGGATGTCCTCTAGACTGGATGCCATAGTCCACATAATGGATGTCCACAAGGAGCGCATAACGGAAACGGAGCGTCGTATATCGGTCTCGGATTATGTGACCGCCAGACACACCTCACAAATTTCCTGAATGGATACCCTGCTACGAGTCATAGCATCCAAGAACAAAGATTTAGAAGCGAGAAGCCGACGTAACAATATACGCATTTTAGGGATTCCGGAGTCGACAAACACTGGACGCATGGAAGAGTATGTCGAAAAAATGCTGCTGGCTGCGGTGGTGACGGAGGCCTTCTCCCCACAATTTATTGATGAACGGGTGCATAGATTTTAGGCCCTAGGCCCAAACCAGGAACTGCTCCGAGGCCTATAATTGCTAGACTCCTAAATTACAGGGACCGGGATGTGGCGTTGCGGGCAGCACGAGGCAAGTAGTCGCTATCTTATGAGGGTAATTCCTTCAATATGTTTCCAGATTTCACGCCAATGGTCCAAGAGGAACGGCGTACATTTCTGGATGTCAAAACGAAGCTGCGCAAGGCCCAAATTAACTATGCTCTCCTCTACCTAGCGCGACTTCGAGTCATGCATCAAGGCCGGCAACGCTTCTTTACAAAGCCACATCAGGTGGACGAGTTCCTCAAACACCTCAGGCACACAGCTCGCCCTGACGACGGAGAAGCGGGAGACCAGCAGTTGCTGATGGAAGGCACGCAGGAGGAAGAACAGTAATGCGTCCTGAACTGTGATTGCTCTACCGTTGTCTCTTAGTAACTATGAGTACAGCTATACAAGCTGGGACTTATGCTATTTGAACTGTATGTTAATATGGGCGGGCATCCCCTGGGCAGCTGGATGCCGACTCGCCGGGCCCCCCTGTATGCTCGTTGGGGTCGCAGCATGCTGCACCTGGCCCCGAGGGCAAGGGGTGAGATGTGTTGCCACCTGGATGTACCCCCACAGGGAATTCCCCCCCAATGCCCTACCTCTAGTTATGGTGAGGGATGTTCTTCTTTGTTGTTTGGATGAATGGGTTGGGTGGGTGTATCATGCTGGCATGTTGGGGTTGCTTCAGTGGGAGGGGGGAGGGTCTGGGAAGGGGAACGGGACGTTGAGAGTTTGTACTATGGTTTCTACTAGCACTTTTGAGACAGGGGATTGCATGATGTTACTCAGGCTAATTGGAGCGCAGTACATACAACTTACACTATCAGCTTCTGCGCGGCACACAAGAGGTTGGCATAGCGCCACATGGTTGGCATTGTTGATCACATATCTCCATGGCTATTAGCCCGGGTGTGCAGTTAAATGTTCTCACATGGAATGTCCGGGGACTGGGAGACCCCAGAAAGAAAAGGCAGGTATTGGCGTACCTAGACAGGCACCACACTAACATAGCGATGCTACAAGAAACGCACTTCTCGCCTCTTAAAACTACCACATTCGCATTCCGATGGGCCATGCACAGGGTGTTCTCCTCATATTCCACCTATGCTAGGGGCACGGCCATATTAATCAAGAAACAAGTGCCATTTCACACGGTAGGATCGGTTGGCGATGATCAGGGACGGTACAGCATGGTCTGGGGGCGTCTTGGTCTAGAATCGGTTACACTGGTATGTTGCTATGGACCCAATGTAGATACTCCAGATTTCTTCTCTTCCTTGTGGGAGGCGGTGCGACAGGTTGGATCCAATCACATCATATGGGGAGGTGACTTTAATGTAACATATGCTCCGGCCCTAGATAGATCGCACCCCGCCCGCATCATCGCACTAAGGCAAGCTCCACACTCGCAGACATCGTTGTTGATAATCATTTGTTGGATGCGTGGAGGCATCTGCACCCCTCGGGCAGGGAAGGTACGCACTTCATGGCTTACGCTGCCACATGGGCGCGACTAGACCTTTGGCTTGTGTCCCAGGGGCTGGGCCCCGCAATCTGTACAGAGCGACATCTGGCTAGGACTTACTCTGATCATGCCCCTGTATGGCTTGCTTTTTCATACGCAAATTTTAGTCCACCGCGTAGCGCGTGGCGCCTCAATACACGCATGCTCTCTGATACAGTATTCCGAGAAGAGCTGCGTGAGGAGGTGCAGGACTTCTTTACACGAAACAAAGGATCAGTGCAAAGCGTAGAGACGATATGGGAAGCCTTTAAGGTTACCATCAGGGGGTTCTGCATTTCAAAGGGGTCGGGAGTACTCAAAGACATTCTCGCCACACTTATCAGGCTAGAAAGCGAGTTGCAAACATTGGAGGCTCAATTGTCGCGCGCACTGGATTGTGAGACACAAGAAAAATGTAGGTCCAAACTTAATGAATACTTAGAAGAGGCACAGAAAGAAACACGCTTTCGGGGCAAACACTGGCAAGCTTGTCCGCTATGGAGAGGGGGAACGCCCTGGTAAAACTTTAGCAGACATAATCCGGAAACCACGATACTCTACCTACGTGATAGAGATGGAGAGGCCGGATTGGTCGCGCTGCTGCGACACTGCGAGTATCCTTGACGGCTTCACTAGCCATTATGAAGCCCTATACACCACTTCTGGCTCCCAAGAACTAGATCTAGATGAATACCTGGGAGATGTAGCTCTTGGATGGCTGAGCGCTGTGCATCGGGAATTCCTATGCGCACCGTTCGAACTGCACAAAATGCGCGAGGCCATCATGGGCCTTCAATCCGGCAAAGCCACAGGAATGGATGGCATACCTGTTGAGTTTTATAAAGCTTATATAGATGTGCTAGCCCCATCCTTCAGGAAATATATGAGGAGTCACTAGATGTTGGCACTCTCACCCCCTCCATGAGAGAAGCACTCATTATTTCATTGTTGAAACCAGACAAACCTGCCCACTTATGCGGCTCATATCGGCCACTCTCACTTCTTAATTGTGATACTAAAATCTTGGCTAAACTCATCGCTAACCGAGTGAGCCTTTTGCTGGAACATCTGATATTACCGGACCAGTTGGGGTTTGTCCCGGGCAGATCTACCTCCCATAATCTGAGAACCCTTTTTACACTGATGCACAACTTTGCCCCCGAATTACCACTGGCTGCGTTTTTTTTCGACGCAACGAAGGCCGTCGACTCTGCCGAATGGAGGTATGTTTTTGGTATAATGAAGCGCATGGGCTTCCCACCCCTGTTCTTATCTTGGATAAGCCTCTTGTATCATCGGCCCCCTAGCTAAGGTACTAATCAATGGCCAGCTGTCCCAGACAATCCAGATCACTAGGGGTACACGAAAAGGGTGCCCATTGTCCCCGCTGCTGTTTGCCCTGGCGGCGGAACCATTGGCGGCGCGGCTGCATCAGCACCACAATGATATGGCCCTGCAATGCAACATGAGACAAATACTGATTTCTATGTATGCTGATGACATTACTCTCTATGTGCAGGACCCACAGCATAACTTGAACACCCTACTGAGGGAATTCATTGAATTCGGCCGCCTGTCCGGGGTCCAGATCAATTGGGGGAAGTCTTGTCTCTTCCCACTAACAGACGCAGTGGCACGATTCCCCTTGGACTATCCACTGGAATGGTGCGAGGAGGAACTGCGTTATCTAGGGATTGGAATTACTAGGAACAATGAAGAGCTTATGAGACTCAACTACGGGGTAGCGCTGTCTCGAATCACCGATAAGGTGGACCGATGGATAACGCTCCCGCTTTCTATGGCAGGGAGGGCATCACTGATCAAGATGGTGATATTGCCCCAGCTACCATACTTGTTTTTAAACATTCCATACTCTCCGGGGAGGCACTTTTTTGCATCCCTCAAATCCGAGCTGATCCGATTGGTGTGAGGGGGCAAGCGAGCCAGACTAAAATGGTCGGTACTTATCAGGCCTTACGAGTCGGTGGGTGTGGCATCCCAGATTTTGAGCTTTACTACATTAGCGCCCAGGCACACTACTTATATTATTGGATTCAATAGCCCAGATATATGCCGCAACTTGCGGCTGAACACTGGCTGTTACACCCCATTCCGATAGAGGGGGCCATATATATGGTCTTGAAAGCTCGAAAACACACACAGACCACTGTCAATGCCACGATCACTGAGTGGCAAAGACTTAAGCAACTCTTTGATCTCCCTTTATTGTACTCGCCACTGTTCCCCTTGGTTTATCATCCAGATATGCCGCTTTTACAAGAAGCCATCTTTCATAAGCTGCAAACGCGTACATCCCTAACATCATGGGGAAGCCTATATGAGAACGGTAAATTTCGGGACTCTGGCAGTGTGTTTCAGGACGTATAGCACACACCTTTATACATCTTCTTATATATTCGCCTCAAGCAGGGTATGAAGGCGTTACATGGGGACTTCCCCGCTGAACCTCCATTGCTCCCGCCCTTACAGGTATTGTTGCAACAGACCTCACCTAGGCGATTAGTTTCACTAATTTATCGTGCCACGCACACTCGACATAATGTAGATGACTCCCCATCACGATCCAAATGGGAGGCAGAATTAGGTGCTGAAATAACAGAGGAGCAATGGGAATACTGCTGTTCGCAAACTGAGCGGGTATCAGCCAGTAGCCGGCTTAGAATCATACACTACAAATACCTACACAGATTGTATCATACTCTGGCCAGTATGCACAGACATCACCTACGCGATACAGACCTATGCGATAGGTGCCATGCGCCGCAAGCCGATTTTTTACATTTGTCCTGGGGCTGCCCAACCATACATGAATACTGGGGTCACGTTTTCAAGGCGCTCCGTCAGATGATCAATACATCCATAGAGGCCACACCTTTGATTGCTTTGCTGAGCTGTGTCAAAAAAGTTCCACTGGCACATAGGCGATATACAGCGCTAGCATTACTGATAGCCAAACGATGGATAGCCTGGAGGTGGGGCAGGGGCAGGGCCCCCAAATTTAAGGATTGGCTTAATGATATGGTATATTGCCAGGAGCAGTCTGCCCTATATGTTGAACTTTTACCCAGTAACTCCCGGCCCAG
Organism: Lissotriton helveticus; assembly: GCF_964261635.1. Classification (NCBI taxonomy): domain Eukaryota; kingdom Metazoa; phylum Chordata; class Amphibia; order Caudata; family Salamandridae; genus Lissotriton; species Lissotriton helveticus. The sequence goes on from NC_136059.1 coordinate 1,913,900,408, forward strand.
GGATATATGGTCCCCACTTACGTCTTACTTGTTGTCACACTCCACAGGATACAGGGTAGTCAATTGTGTATTGCTGTTACGCAACCTGGACCACGGAATGCTTGAACCTGGGAATGTTGTTTCAATGATGTTGGTGTCACAAACTCGGGAGGCCCTGGAGTGGTGTGCTAAATGTGCGGGATCCTTGACATTCCTTTACGCGAATGTGTTTTCATTTGAACGTACCTGTGGATTTTTCTGCCATGTGATGATGGTACAGATGATGTACTGCACCGATTGTTGAATGTATGCTCCAAGTATATGACTTACAGAACACTTCCATGTCCAGCTGTGATTTTCTATATATGTGTCCTACCACCAATGCAGATGTTTGCCATTCGGATATTCCTTTCAGCGCGGCCGGCCCGAAGCGGTTGTAGGCGCCTTGCTGTGTTAGTTTGCACTGAGCAGAGTTTTTCATGACTGATGTTTGATATTCACTTAAGCGCTGCCGGCTACATATTGGTTGTACGCATGGAGCTGTGTTAACACTCTCAACCACCAATAAAGGTTTTTCTTTTTGGAAAAAAAAAAAAGGTGCCACAGTGGTAGAGGGCTGACATAATAGTGCTGGCTGAGGGTCTTGCGATAGGAAGAGGAGGCCTTGTGGAGGCTAGCTGAAAACAATTGAGTCCCAGCTAAGGGGTTCTGACAGTTGGGTAAGGGTCACCCAGGGCTGGCTAAGGGTCTCCTGGGTTATCTAAGGGCCAGCGGAGGGTGGCATATGCAGGATGAGGGCCGGGTGCGGGTTTCTGGGGGAAGTTTGAGGCCCAGAAGAGAGAGTTTATAGACTGATCGCTGGCAGAATGAGTGAGAACACCTCTTGGTGACTAGTCAGGTCCCAGCAGCAGGCCCTTGAACATTCTCCGCACTGCTTAAACAAAAAACCCAACATCGCTGCATACAATTTTGAGGATAGAACCCCCCCCCCCACCCAACAGTTGGATGTCTGCTATGCAAGCTTCATTGCTCTGTTGATGGCTCTTTTTTATTTTTGAAGGAAGAGTGCTCTGATGGTACGTCTGCTAAAGTTATCAGCAAGTTATGTTACATGGGGGACACATACAAATACATTTTGCCTCAAAGGCAAGAGGAGCGCATTGCATTAATATGTGTGTGAAGAACAATGCTGTAGTAGCATCTACATATTGGCATTTTGAAGCAGTGAACTCTCACTAAAGTGCATCACCACAAACAATCTTGTCACATAATAGCCCTACAATAAACATATTTCATGACACAGTGGTGAAAGGTGTTTGCATCAAGCACCAAGATATGTTTTGTGATTTCGCTCTTGAGTTCTCATTTGCAGAATCTCTTTCTCAAATGTAAAAACAGCCTTCCTCATTTCAGTGTGCTGTTGATATAATGCAACATGTGACTCAATAAATATGGTGCATTCATGAGATAAATGAGTATAGTATTCTGGGGAAAGTATTCTGAGAATGTCCACTCCAAGACTGAGGCAAAACTAATCAAGCAAGTACATTTCCGATAGTAGATATGCCTTTTGTACAGTGCAGGCACACAGAGACACCCATCTGTAAAGTGGGCACACACAGTACACCCCTATGCACACAAAAAAAGCATGTCTCCATGCATTCACACACAAGCATGCAGACATCCATTGTCAAAAGCCAACAGACAGAGCCGTACAAAAGGGGGTGGTGATGGACGGAGCATCTGAACCAATTAAACACTCACACCCAGTCAAAAGATCTCGGTTTGATCCATCACCGTTCTTTAGCCCACTCTGCCACCCCAGTTCAGACATGGCTATATGCAAATCAGTCTGACCCTGTGCCTCATGGGAACAGTCCAGCCCGAACTGCCAAGCCGTGCCTTCCCTGGACCGGAAACAAGCCTCCGAGGACTGGTTTCTGACATTACAGCCGTCTTCAGCCCGGCTTGCTTGAATCCAGTGGCAAAGTGGGAAGGGACTCACGTCTGAGCATACCCTGCCACACTTATGGCGGCCAAAGCGGTACAAAAGGGGGTGGTGATGGACAGACCATCTGAACCAATCAAACACTCACACCCAGTCAAAAGATCTGGGTTTGATCCATCACCGTTCTTTAGCCCACTCTGCCACCCCAGTTCAGACATGGCTTTATGCAAATCAGTCTGACCCTGTGCCCCATGGGAACAGTCCAGCCCGAACTGCCAAGCCATGCCTTCCCTGGACCGGAAACAAGCCTCCGAGGACCGGTTCCTGGCATTACAGCCGTCTTCAGCCCGGCTTGCTTGAATCCAGTGGCAAATTGAGCAAGGGACTCACGTCTGAGCATACCCTGCCACACTTATGGCGGCCAAAGCGGTACAAAAGGGGGTGGTGATGGACGGAGCATCTGAACCAATCAAACACTCACACCCAGTCAAAAGATCTGGGTTTGATCCATCACCGTTCTTTAGCCCACTCTGCCACCCCAGTTCAGACATGGCTATATGCAAATCAGTCTGACCCTGTGCCTCATGGGAAAAGTCCAGCCCGAACTGCCAAGCCGTGCCTTCCCTGGACCGGAAACAAGCCTCCGAGGACCGGTTTCGGGCATTACAGCTGTCTTCAGCCCGGCTTGCTTGAATCCAGTGGCAAAGTGAGCAAGGGACTCATGTCTGAGCATAAACTGCCACACTTATGGGGGCCAAAGCGGTACAAAAGGCGGTGGTGATGGACGGAGCATCTGAACCAATCAAACACTCACACCCAGTCAAAAGATCTGGGTTTGATCCATCACTGTTCTTTAGCCCACTCTGCCACCCCAGTTCAGACATGGCTATGTGCAAATCAGTCTGACCCTGTGCCTCATGGGAACAGGGTGTGGCAGGTTGGCAGGGTATGCTCAGACGTGATTTTAGGCCTCAGGGCAGTGGAAGGGGTTGGGGTTGTGTAAAGGACAGCGCAGGGGTATGTTTTAGGATGCAGGGCGGGGGGCCTGGGTTGGGGTGGTTTACTGTAGGGGGCAGGGTTTTAGGCCTTAGGGCGGGGGAAAGGGTAGTGTTAAGGATGGGGCAGGATAGGTTTTAGGGCACAGGGCGGGAGAGTTGTGGTCGTTTTTTTAATGCACAACAGGGTTTTAGGCCTCAGGGCAAGGAAGAGGTTGGGGTAGTTTAAAGTAGAGCACAGAGGTATGTTTTAGGACTTAGGGTGGGCGGACTGGGGTCGGAGTAGTTTAAGGTGGGGGGCAAGGTTTTAGACCTCAGGGTGGGGGGGGGGTAGTTTAAACGGCAGGGCAGTGTAGGGTAGGTTTTAGGCCTTAGGGTGGAGGTGAGGTAGGGGGATAGGATTTTAGGGTTTAGGGCGTGGACAGGGGGTCGGGGTAGTAGTAGTGGTAATCTTTACCACGCATATCCCTTTATAAATCATGCATTTACCACAAAATTGTGTGGTAATGGCATGCGTAGTAAAGGCATGCATTGTAAAGGAATGTGTAGTTTCGATCCATTCATGGTTAGGACAGCGTAGTAGAGGCATGCATGGTTTAGCCATACACGCCTGTCATACAGCCGAAATTAACACCAGTACACAAACACACCAACTGTCATACAAAATCCTAAGCAGGAGGGCACACAAGGTGATGGGCAGTAGGGAAATATTGTAAAGTGATATAGTTGGCACAGCGTGATGTGCAGCTGAGCCATGTTTCAATGAGCAGCAGGTGGGTGCCCAGTGATGCCAAAGATGTTTCAAATTGTTCCCTGGTCAAGTGTGAGTAGCTCATTCAGTATTGTATTTCAAGTGAAGCCTGTGTGTGTTTCCAGGAACAGAGTGTCAGAAAGATGGTCCAATTTTTCTGTTGTAACTTTTTACAACAAGCATTGGCAAAGACGATAAGCCTGCCTTTAATACTTGCCGGTTTATCTTCTAGCTTTGTCAATGCTTGTTGATGGATTGGAAGCCTTCTTAATATTAGCATTAGCACACTCCATAGTCCTGGTGTTTTTTAAAGGCGAAAGTGCTTCATCAAAGATTGGTAAGTTTGTGTGCATGTTTGTGTGGACGGGCAAGTGTAAGAGTGTAAGAGTCAACTGCAGAGTGAATGGATAGATACGTGAGTGTCTGGATGGATGTAGGGCTGAGTGATTTGATTGATAATGGGGTAGAGGAGGATGGCAAAGGGAGTTAATGGAAACATCAAAACAAAAATCTCCCTCGTGACCTACAAATATGTTACATTAGCATTATAACAATTCTAAGTGTGAGGCATCAAAGAATTATTCAAAGACACAAACAGTTCACAAAACATTTTTTTTTCCTTTTTTAATTTATTTCTTTTGCAAAAATTATCCTTTTAATTAATTTCTTTTATCAAAAACGTTTTTATCATCATATTCTCTTTTTTATTAAAGTTTTATTTGACAATTGTAAAACACTAATATACATATTATTCAAAGTCAAAGTACACATATACAAAAAACAATGTGAAGAAACATTCTATACACACAAATAACAACCCCAAGAAGAGAGACACACCAAGTTCACACAGCACCTTTCATACCAACACTCTCACCATCCCAAAACAACTTTCACACACATTACATAAATCTGGGAGGATCTGCTACAGAATAGTACAGTAGTTTAGTTGACCACATCCAGCAACTGCATAAAGCAGGATCTTAACCAGGCTACGGTCGACGCGTTTCGGTGGCTAAAACAATGATGACATGCCACCTTCTTTAGGACCTGCCAGATATTCAATCTTATAAAAAGGGGTGTCTACTCAACCAGGGGAGAAAATACAACCTATTCAGTAAGTTCGTATGTCGCAGTGGCCCAAATTTCTTTAAAGGTCGTATCTTCAGCGTATTAACTCATTGTTTCAATTGTGTAACTTAAAGTGCAAGAGAAGATGCTCTCAGCACACTGCCCAAGCTGACTCTGTCTCACGGGTCCTTACTAGTACATATCAAGTCCCAACAAACTTATAAATGATTCCTTCCTTATGCACGTCGAAGGATAATCCAACAAACTCGCGCCAGTCAGTCACGTCTATTAGAGCCCTTCACGGAGTCCTGTCATTTCTTCAAGAAAACCGCGGCATGCTTCAAGATGAACCCGAGTTCATCCAAAGGGAGTTAATGGACCAAGTGCAGTGAGGACTTGCAGTCTATGGCGGTAAGGGGAGCATGTGGGGATACAGGCAGCTTCCTATTACATTGTGATGGCCTTTATGTGTGTCAGGAAGAATGGTATATGGTGGAATTTAAGGCTGGATTTTAAGCATAATGTTCAGCTTCGTGTAAATAGGCTGCCTTCTCTTGGAGTTTTGGAAAATATTTTCTGCTACTGCAAAAAGATGTGAGCTGTAGCATGAGGTGCCTGCCACATGGTGCAGTATTAACAGAATCTTTCATTGCTCCATGGGAGCTTGTGCTACGGCCGGTTTATAGTCGCAGTACAAGCTCCCATAGAGAAATGGGAGTATGCGCCCACACCATGTGCGGTCGCATCTGAGACCGCGGCAATCCATCCGACATTGTAATCAAGCCCAAGTGTCTGTATCGCACAAGGCTTTTATGCTAAGAGGAGTTCCATCTGCTGCAACCATAATGGAAGCAGTGATCACACATTCTTGCTGCTGTGTCCCCCTCTTTTTTCTATGCCCACACAAAGACAAAACAGAGACAGACAGAAATGAGGAGGGTGGAAAGAAAAGTATATGCGAGCAGTGGCAGAGATGGATGGAACTAATAATTTAAAAGCCAACATAGCAACCAAAATTAGAACTTTCCGTGCATACTTGCATGATCAAAAACTACAATATTTTAGGTGTTAAATGACAAAGGCAGAATATAAAAGAATAGCAATAATTGTAAATGACTTAACACTGACCAGCTTTTTCCTTTATTTTTGGGGTGCAAATTTAGTTCAGATCTAGTCACATACTATAGTTTTCAATGCAGCAACATAATTGAAATGTTTGTAGTATATGTAGCACTCAACAGTACCAGTCTTGCATAGTGGATATTGATACACGAGGTGTCATTTTTGTCATGTCTGCGCATATTAATGAAAATGCTTTTATGTTCCTGTGAGGAAATGGCTTTTTACAGGTTGACCCTCACTTTTTGGCTATTAGGAGCTGGTTTTTGGGCTCTGAGAGTACACTGTGGTTTGCTAATCAGACCTAAGTGCCAGTACCTTAAAAGGCATATGTCTGATGTGTTCACCCACAATTGGCATGAGGTAACTTATAAATAAGCCCCTAGTATATGGTATCAGGGGTACCCAGGGCCTGTAAGTTAGTGTCCCTCATGAACTGCAACACGTGTTGTGCCACCATGAGTGTGACAAAGACTCTCAGCCTGCTATTGCTGACTGGTGGAGCAGTTTCCAAACTTCTAATTCGATTTTGCCATTTAAATTAATGACAAAGTCCAGACCTTCCTTTTTAATACATATAAGTCACCCTTAAGGTAGGCCTTAAGGGTTGACTTAAGGACTTAAGGTAGGCCTATCAAGCCCTAAGGCAGGATGCTGTATATTAAAAAGTGGGAAATGTGTGAGTTGTTATGTCCTAACAGTAAAACCCCCACATTGTCGTTTTTGCTGTACAATGGTTAGTATCCCCATTGGCAAGTACAGGGTTGCACACTGATAACTCAGTTGTACTAACTTCTGAATGGGACTACTAAAGTTGGTACTTCAAGGTATGAAGAAAATCATTACATTAAACCTGACTTGATGCCCAAGTTGAATTTAATGTAACTTGAGTGAAAGGTATCTTTAGAAAGTTGCCACTCTGTTCCCCAAGTTTTCCAGTAGCCTTTAATGGTTGCTGGCCACAAGACAGCCTTCTTCTCACCTGTTGAGATGTGTGAACAACTCCTAGGAAAGAACACAATAGAAGCCTGTCTTTGGAAGAGATATTACCTCTTCCCTGGCTGGAAGGCCAAACAAAGGATAAGCCACTTTTAAAGGGCAAATGGAGGACACACTTGAGAGGGGCTGCTATTTTGCTCTGATAGACAGTTTGGTGTCGGGGACAGAGAGGGGGAAACAATTGCCAAACAGGTTTTTCCTTGGGTGAGTAGCCCTCAGGTAGCCACACCTCTAGGATGGGCTACCAAGCTCCATATATAGAGAGACAGAGAGAAGGATTCTGCCATCTTGGGAGTGGGAATAATATTGCATTCTGGGATAGCTAGATGCCACACTGTAACCTTAAGGGTTACAAGGAGGGAGCCCACGCTGAAGGGTGTTTAGAAAGGATTTATTGAGTGTAACAACAATGTCCAGTATAAACCAAAGCACAACTCAGTTCCACAGGGTATACGAGTCTGTCTTGAAAGGGCTTGTCATCTGTTCCAGGGCTGGCGCAGTCCTCTTCTTGGGTCTGTCTCGCTCGCTCGCCCCCGAAACAAAAGGAAAGATACGTGGCTGTTAGTTCACAGCACCACACTGCTTATAACAAGGGAAGGGAGTGAGGGTAACACGCGTGAGGGTAGCAATAGACACCGCCACCTGATCTCCTAACCCGAAAGGTGAATGTGATGTGCTCCAGGCTAGAAGTGCCCTGTCCAACCTCCCTCCTCCCGTGGTTACCCGGTCCCTGCTCGTTTAAACGTTAATAGGGTACGCAACCGTTCACGTACCTGGTGTAGCCATGCGTCTTCCTGTGCGTGGCTGGGCGGTACATGGGAACGTTGGGCTCCAGGCTTCTCCTGTGTCCCTGGTTCTGGTTCGTTCTCTCGGTCAGGCAGGCGGGTGTTGGCTTCTCCGTCGTCTGCTTGCTCCGTCCTCACTCCGGCTTCCTTCAGTTCTCCGTGGTGGGTGGTTTCTCTACGGGTCCTCGGCTCCAAGTCACGCCACACCATCCACGACTCAGCGTCTTCCTGGTCCGCCTTTGTCCGTCCCGTGCTGCGCTCTGATTGGTTTGGCGGCATCCACGTCACAGGGGCGGGGTCGTCCTCAAGGAAATCCCGGCCGTCCTTAAAGGGCCCGGTCCATTCCTGGAAACGAGACGGAGAGTCCGTTACGGGGCAGGATTTGACCCTGTGACACACACTTTGCAGGAAGTCATCATTTGTGACATGGTAGCCCATTGGCTAGAAGTCCTTGCATACCCTGAGTGTAAGTTGTGGGCATAAAAGTGGCACCCGGACCTCAGCTCATGTTTGCACTGGAGAGAGGGCAAAATATTTGCTCTGCTGTCTTCGAATGATGATGAGAATACTTGTAAAGCACACTAATGCCCGGGGGCATCCTTGCGCTGAAAGTTCACAAGGAATGGCGGTACCTATTATGTCCTGATTAACCACGTTTTTAGGGATTTCCTAAATGCCAAAGAGAAGGCATGGATTTCAATTCTGGCAGAAGCCTGTTCCCGTTCTCAGCAGTACACCTGACCAAATTCCTGTCCCCCCACGAGGAGTGTTTAAAGGAGGGGACGACTAGGTTGTTTGCTGAGCTAGACCGCAAAATGTTGCTGGGTACATAGCGTTTAAAGTTCTTTTTCAGGTATTCTGGGCCCTGACTATGCAGTGCTTTAAAAGCAATACAGAGAGACCTCAAAACAATACGTTGTTTGATGGGAAGCCAGTGTAGCCTGCTTACCGCTTGAGTGGCGGAGTGAGATCGGGGCACATTCAGAAGTAGTCTAGTCTGGAAAGTATACTTGTGGTCACAACCGTTTTGAAAAGGCTGGAGAAATGAATGTAAGCAATTTTCTTTATGATTCTCAGCATGTAAGAGGATACAGAGGTAACGGAAGACTTGTTTGTTAAAAGTTAGTTTTTCGTCATTTACAATACCTGGATTTTTTTTTACATTTTTTGAAGGGCAGAGAGAGTGGCAAAGAGACCTGACAAAGAGAGGCTGCATCAACGACTGGACTGTTCCTGTTGATCCTTGAGCTAGCAAAGAGAGAACTGCACCTGTAATGCCCTGCTTGAGGGAAACCGTCCCTGAGCCCCAGACAGAAGAGGTGAGCTCCACTAATCAGCTGGCCGAGTTCCTGTTACAGTTCCACGGCCACAAAAGCTGAAGAAGCCTGAATTAGCAAATTGATAGTCACAATCGTAATTTGAAAATAAGCTGCTCATAGGCAAACTGAACATCTTTCTGATGTTTGAAATGTTAGGATGTTAATGTAATGGAATAAAAGGTGACAATGAACACCATTCTTTTGGTCAAACCTTTCTCCTGTCTTACAGTATATTTCAGATTTTGGACAATGGATTTATTTTAAGAACAAAATTAACACAGAACATCGTTTTTGAAATCTTCTACTAAGAGGCTACAGTTTTTTCTGATCTGAAAAAGTTGATCCACCTGGAAATATCTTTCATATCCTTAGAGAGGTAAATTGAAAAGAACTTGTGAATATTTGTTGTAGCTGTCTCTCGTATAGGAAATCCCCAGAAATCCCACCATCATGATCTTGCTTACCTATCTACCCATAATATTTAACAGTTGTCAGAACAGCTTTAGGGAAATATTGCAAGATTATTTCATTGAAGGGAGAGCTCTACATGCAGCAGGCCCACACTAACACTACACCAGTAAATACAACTTCAAGTCGCCTCTCTTATTGGAGGCCAAATGCTTTTAACAGAAGTGCTTCCGCTTTGTTTGTAATATAAAACAAAAGCATCAACTCTGGGTGAAGCAAGCTCGCTTTAATCAGTAGCAGCTGAAATCGTCGTAATCCCTTCCTGGCTAAAACGGAGCCTTATTATTAAAATAAATCGCTTCACTCATACCACATACTTGATGACTCGTCTTCTAAAAATAGGCGGGATTTGGAAGCGTGTATCATTATCCCAGGGAGAGTGTAAAAGCATGTTTAGCTCACTCAAAAGGCAGACTTTTCTCGTATTTAGTTCTAGAGTAAAGTGAAAAAAATCAGCAAAAACCAATTCCGTCAGTCAGGCGCTGTCATTATCTTTGATAGATTATGCACCACCTTGTATTTTAGCCCATACTTTACAATATTCAAAAGTAAACAGAAAAACTAAAATCTGTAACATATCAATCAATCAATCAGCAAATTTGTAAAGCGCACTACTCACCCGCAAGGGTCTCAAGGCGCTGGGAGGGGAGGGGGGGGGGGGCGCTACTGCTCGAACAGCCAGGTCTTGAGCTGTTTCCTGAAGGAGAGGTGGTCCTGGGTCAGCCGCAGGTGGGTGGGGAGGGAGTTCCATGTCTTGGCCGCCAGGTAGGAGAAGGATCTTCCTCCGGCGGTGACTTTGCGGATGCGTGGGACGATGGCGAGCGCGAGGCTGGCGGCGCGGAGTTGGCGAATGGGTTTGTAGAATGTGAGGCGGCTGTTGAGGTATTTGGGGCCCATGTCGTGGAGAGCTTTGTGAGCGTGGGTGAGGAGTCTGAACGTGATCCTCTTGCTGACGGGGAGCCAGTGCAGGTCTTTCAGATGGGCGGAGATGTGGCTATGGCAGGGGATGTCCAGGATGAGTCGTGCAGAGGCGTTCTGTATGCGCTGGAGTCTTTTCTGGAGTTTGGCTATGGTTCCCGTGTAGAGGGTGTTTCCGTAGTGCAGTCGGCTGGTGACGAGGGCCTGGGTGACCGTCTTCCTGGTTTCTACGGGGATCCACCGGAAGATCTTTCGCAGCACGCGCAGAGTGTTGAAACAGGATGACGAGACAGCGTTGACTTGCTTGGTCATCGTGAGTGAGGAGTCCAGGATGAAGCCCAGGTTGCGTGCGTGCTCCGTTGGATTGGGGGCGGTGCCCAGGGCAGGGGGCCACCAGGAGTCGTCCCAGGCCGAGTGGGATGATCCCAGGATGAGGACTTCCGTCTTGTCTGAGTTCAGTTTCAGACAGCTGAGCTTCATCCATTCCGCGACGTCTTTCATTCCTTCCTGGAGGCTGGCTCTGGCTGTGGCGGGGTCGTTGCTGAGGGAGAGGATCAGCTGGGTGTCGTCGGCATAGGAGATGATGTTGAGGTTGTGTTGGCGTGCGATGGCTGCGAGGGGACTCATGTAGATGTTGAAGAGGGTGGGGCTGAAATGTAGTTGATGTAAACTCCACTAAAGATTAAGATTGTATGCCATACACAGGCAAGGTACAGATACAGATAAAAGTACAATTCTACTATTCAAAGCCAAAACATGGAAGCCTCACAATAATCAATGAATGAGTGAAAACAAAAAGTTAAGCTTTCAATCAGTGAACTTGAGGTGCTGGTGAAGCAAGGGCACAGACTGTTTGGAAAACGTGCAAGCAGGAGCTCCTCTTCTCCCCTGCACAAGAAACAAAGTTTAAGGCCAAACTGCAGGGCAGCGTCAATGCAAACCTCAGATATAAATAACTTTAAAGATGTGTAACTATATCTAGCAAGGTATCCCTATGGAACTTTCTGAACTTCGTCCGGAGACTACTGCCACTTGTAAAGTTCTTCACCAGAGCTCATACTTATAACCGGGAATCATAATCAGGGCTGGACTGGGAACAGCAACCAACCCTGGCAGATTGCTGCTCAACCAGCCCTGGGAGCGTGAGAGGGGAGGTGCTAATAAGAAGCACCGCTCCCACGTTTGTTACAGGGGGCCGATATTGCAGCACTGCTGCAAAACGGGCCCACACCCCTCCGACCCACTGGGGAAATGTCCAGTGCGGTCCTGATCGTAACCTTCCGAACTGTTGTGTTAGTTCAGTGTTCTTTCTTACTTTCTACTCTCATGGTACGTGCCCTTGCTATTACATTGTTGTCTACTACTGGGGAACCTTATCTCCATTTATACAGTTCCTTTTGTTGCAATGAAGAATGCCCTGCTCCTTCCCACACTTCCTGTCCAGTTCTTGGGATGGGAAGCGGTGTTCAGTGTCCTGGAAGGATGGGTTCCTGCAGGGTCTATGCTCATCACAAAAATATACTAACTACATCACTTTGTGCCTACAGCTTGGCAGCATATGTTTAATGGTGGCCTTATTCATTTGTTTCTCTTGCTGGCTTTCCTTTCTGTATTGGACTTATAGGTTGCAGTATCTACATTTTCAAATGTTAGCAGTACTTATGCAGCTTTTCTTCAGGTGAGGCCCGAGTCACGTTTGATATGAAATTATGTCCTGTTAATTTCCTGGACATTATCTTTGCCAAGTTTTTATTGATTATTTCCGACTGAATTGAAAAATACATTCATATAATACTAATTTTTTGCATTTACCATTTATTAGAAACCAAATCATAGAATATTTTTTTCTAAAATACATTTTATGGTTTTTTTGGTGTTCAGAAATTCTTATATGTTTTAAGGAGTTTGTAGGAGAGTAGGATCTGCTTACTATGATTACCCCCACTTTTTGCTGGTGTTTCACTGTTTTTCGACTTTAGTCTGGCTGTGGCCCTGCTAACCGGGACCCCAGCCTAGCTGCTATCTCTCTAATTTGATTGCATGTACATTAGGTACACTCCAGGTTGGTTACTGGGTTACCCTTGTGAGTCCCTAGTATATGGTACCTTAGGTACTAAGGGCATAGGTACCCCAGAGGCCTACAGGGGATGAAGCATGTATTATGCCATCCCTGGGAAGCCTTCCAAAAGGGCACCACAGGTCTGCTACTGCAGCCTGGATAAGGTGGTGAATGCACACCTTACTAAGATATAGGTTACCTATATCTACCTTTAATCACTTACACATATAAACCTATGAGTCACTCCTATGGCAGGCCTTATCAATCCTGAAGGCAGAGTGCTTGGTTTTGTGTGAGAGGGTGCCCAAGCATGAGCTGGGCCCTTCTGCATCTTTCGGAGCCTATTCTCTGAGGCTGTTCTGTGGTGCAGCCAGACCATATACTCTTAAGTGCATTATAACCTTGCGGTTAATGCTAACTTTGGAATGGCTGCATGGAAACATGTCGTGTTTGGTGTCAAACACTTTGGAATCCTACCCCCACCAGTCGTGGCGGCGGAGGTAGGATTCCACCCTTCTAGAGGGAGAAGACATGTACACACTTACCTAACCGGTAATAGTTTAAAAGAGTCCCAGCATCACAAAATGGATGGTGCAGCCTCGGACACGTGTCTGACCTCCTGCTGCTGCATGAAACTCCGGCAGGGTAGGCCTGGACAATAGGTTTCCTGTCACAGGGAAGTGGGAGGCACTCAGCCCCTGCTCTAGTGCGAAATTGGACAAAGGGAAAGGGGTGTAGCCACCCCCCTCCCTAGATCCTCCCATAGGTGGGTCCCTAGAGTATGTCCAACCTCCTATCTTAGTATAAGTATAGGAACCCAGTCCTTAGGACTTTAGATTACACCTGGACAAAACTCTGCAACATATATCCTGGAAATTCGACATTCTACTTCGACTAGAAGACAGAATAATCTCCCTTGCGGTCAAGGAGTGACTCCCCTGTTCAAACAGGCACCAAAGTAGCATCTTGCCGGTCTGCATCTCCAAGGCTCCCGCCAGATTTGCGATTCAGGACATGGGCTTCCAGACTTCTCAGAGGCAAACACAAGATCCCAGAAAAGCTGAGACCCGCTGCCCTCACGAGTGACGTGGACTGGAACTCCTGGACACCGTGCACATTTGCAAGTGCATCAACTTCCCAAACTTTCCTGAAGTTGTGCATTGGGCTACTTGTAATCCAAGCACAGAGCACCATCTGCACCGAAGATTGTGGGCCTACACTCCACGAGTGTTCCATGGGCCCGCTTCTAGCATTTCTGCTCAATGCTCCTTCGCGATTCCTGGTCCGTCAACTGGTGGGTCCCCACGAAGGTACCTCTTCTGTTCCTTGGGCTTTCCTGGTTGCTCCAGATGTGCCCTGATTCCCCTCCAATAATGACTCAGTGGTATTACACGCCGCAGCGGCTACATAAAATGTTTCCGACCTCATCCCCTGTGTGCTGGAGGTGCCGATCAGCGACTGGCGATTTCTTGCACATCTGGTGGACCTGTCCCTTGCTGACCCTCTTCTGGAAGGAGGTTTTGAGCCACATCAGGGGGGTACTGGGGTTTCCTCTGCCTGACGCCACCTGCACACTGCTAGAAGGTATCAAGCCTACAGGGTTGAGGGCCCTCACCCGGAGCGACTGGGCGCTGGCGCTTCAAATGCTGGGATGCTAGGCAGCTTATCGCTTTGTACTGGAAGAAGCCGGAAGCACCGCCCGTTGCTGCATGGTTTGTGCGCCTCTGGCATGTTCTGACGATGGAACTTCTCACAGCTCGGCTGCAGGCCCAAAACGCGTGCTTCAAAGCGGTGTGGCAACCTTTGGTGAGGTATCTATGCATAGTAGAGCGCGCGCGTCACATGCCCCCCAAACTCCGGGCGCTGCGCTTGGTGGAGGATGCAGTAGTCCCCCCTGACCCAGATAGACTTTTGGCGTGAGGCTTAAGTGTGTGAGACCTCGAACACTACCGAAGAAATCGACCGCTCAGCTGGTTGACACGACGCCTGTCCCTCTCTTACCCCCTCTGCCCCCCTCTCGGTGCTCTATGACCCTTCTCTTCTCTAGTCTCCTCCTTTTGCCTATTCCTACTGTCCTCTCTACTCTGATGTCTCTTCTCCTGTGATCTTATTGAAGTTTTGACCCTCTTGGTCCTGTAGGTTTTACCTTATTGGTTTAATTGTTCCAGATGGTCTTGGGACCAGATCATCTTAGGCGGTGACTGCACGGAGACTGTTGTTTGAACATAACGCGACCGGCCCTGTTGGGTTGTAGGTGAAACGCTGTGTATAAATCCCTGATCGAGCATTGTGAAGGTTACTTCACTTTCTTATGCCACCACGCGGCCGGCCCTGTTGGGTTGTAGGCTTAACGCTGTGTATTAGTCACCTTATTGCTGCTCCCGGATACGGGGGTGAAATAAAAAAAGATTTGACAACAAAAAAAGGTTGAGTCCCTCAGACCTTGTTGGTCTGCACCATAGCCAATCTTTGCTTTCTGCAGGGGTTGCTGTTGCCATGGCTTGTTGTGTACCATCCGGAATCCGACATCATAGCACTCGACATCCTTTGTGGGACAGCTCGGATCCAGCTCCTGGTTGTCCTCAACACCTCCTGGTCCTCGTGGCTGAAGAGTCAAGCTTCACCTTCTTCACCTGAAATCACCCGACATCGGTTGGCATCTTCTCCTCACCTTAACTGGTTAGTGACCCAGACTATGTCCACTCTGCTTTCAGGTTCTTCAGATCTCCGGTCCATCCTTGGATCCACCTGGACAATTTCCACTTGGTCGCCTGCAACACTTTTCAGCAGCTCGCCAATGAAATTGACGACGAAACCCGGCACGAAAAGACACCTATGCACCTGGCTTCCCTAGGTGAGGTAACTCGAGTACTCCGGTGCTCCCGTGGGTATGGACTCTAGAACTGCCTAGTTCTAAAGGGGTTTGCTCCAAGTCCTCTTCTAAGTGTCCTTTATTCTGTAATTTTCCAACTGCGACTTTTCCCATAGAAGTTAATGGTGATTCGCAGCTGTGTTTAGACACTGCACACATCCCCGTGGGTCCCCTGTGTCACTAACTTGGGTGGTTCCTGGTAGCCCCTGTGGTTCTAAAGGCTCTAGGCCTTGTATCTATGTCAGTTGTGGTTCTTTTTTTTTTATTTCAAAAACCTTTATTGCATATAGATAGCTGACATACAATCGTAAATGCAGCACTTTATCCTCCCAATGCAAGTATTCACATACAATCGCATCCTTACCCTGTACCCCGCCCCTACCCCTCCCTTCCAACCTCAACTCCCCCTCCCCCTCCCCCTCCCCCCCGGCACACTTGGAGTAACAAAGACCTTCCCATCAGCTATGTTATTGAGTCATTATTCAGAAGTCTGCTCGCCAAGCGAGAAAATGTCTCTGGTCCTCTTTCCATAGTCCATGATGATCCACACCTTCTCTCCCCTCGCCTCCCTCCTCCATTACCCTCCCACAATCGCCCGCACATTTCACAACATTCCAGTCACCCGATCCATTGCATCATTCCTCCTGCGTACTTCCCTCAGGTCCCTCCTCACTGCTGCCCTGTCTTAGTAAGTAGGATATCAAGGGGCCCCATATGTCCCTAGGCCGCGACTTCAGCGGTAGTTGCTCTGCGTACTCCTGCAGGTATTCTTGCCACATGGACATGTCGTGGAGCCAGTCCTTAAACTTAGGGACTCTGCCTCTGCCCCACCTGCACGCTATCTGTCATCGCGCAAGGAGGATACTGATTGCCAGGAATTGTTTGTGCGGTGTTTGTATGTCAGTCATCAATCCCAGCAGGACACTGGGGGGAGTCGGAGATAGCGATATGTCTATCATGCTAGCTAGCCCTGGGAATACTTCCTCCCAAAATGCGGCTTCGCGAGGGCATCTCCAGGCCAATTGCATAAAGTCCGCCCCTTCCTGCCCACATCTCAGACATCTGTCGTCCTCCCTAAGGTGCATCCTATGCAGTCGCTCTGGGGTACGTTATAGTCGGTGAAGGAACTTATAATGTACCAGCCGTAGCCTGCAGTTACTAGATATAGCTTCCGTTTGGAGACAGGCTGCCTCCCACTGTTTATCCGTCAGAGGGCTGTCTAGATCTGCATCCCACTCCCGGCGGGCTCGAACAGTTTGAGCTAGTGGGGCGCACCGCACCCGTTTATACAGTAGGGAAATGACATGTACTGGAGCCTCGGTTTGCAACATTAAATGCAGGGACGTGAATGTCTCCGGTTCCTGCGGGAACTCCGGTGTTAGGGCTTTGGCACTTTGCCTAATGCGCGTGTAGAGAAACATCTCCATGAAATAGTACGCCTGTTCCCCAAAAATTTGCTCTTTCGTGTGGAATTTCCCTCCAAGGTATAGGTCTCCCCATGTCTCCAACCTCAGCCTGTTTAACATCCGTTGTCAAATTCTTTTGCCTGTGGCAGGCACTAGCGGGCAGTGGCGCAGGAGCACTCTGGGGGAGTACATCAGCTGTACACCCTCTGCTTTCACTAACCAGTTCCACGCTTGGACTGTGCAGTCCACTGTGGAGGGGTCTACGTTCCGCGCCCTAGTAGGCGTATATACATATTCAAATGACGGGACCGGATTCATGTATCCGTCCTCCACTGCAAGGTGAGGCATATACGGGGGTGGGTGAAACCAGTATACCACATAGTGTGCCTGCGCACTATAGTAGTACTGCTCAAAGTTAGGAACGTCAAACCCTCCCAAACGATAAGGCAACATAAGTGTAGTTAGTTTCAACCTTGCTTGCTTGCCCCCCCAAATAAGACGCACCAACTGTGAGTGGAGTGCATGGAAAAAGAATGCGCCAGGGTGATACGGAATGTTTATGAATAAGTATAAAAAATTCGGAAGTATGTTCATTTTAATCAATGATACCCTCCCTGCCATCGAGAGGGGCAGCCTGATCCACTTGGAGATGTTATCGGTTACTTTATCCATGGCCTGCCCGTAATTAAGCCTCAATAGAGCGTCCCTATCCCTGGTGACCTGAACGCCCAGATACTTAAAGTCATCTGATTCCCACGTCAAGGGGTAATCCAACTGGTGAGGCCGGATACAATCGGTCAGAGGGAATACCTCCGACTTGCCCCAGTTTATTTGTACTCCAGCCACCACTCCGAACTTGGTGATTTCCCTCAGTATCGGATTGAGATTTTCTTGTGGCTTGTGGACATATAGAGTTATGTCGTCGGCATAGAGCGACACTAGCAGCTGTCGGGCCGGGTATATGAGGCTTCTATGGTTATGGTGCTGTCACAGTTACGCAGCCAGGGGCTCTATAGCCAAGGCAAATAATACGGGGGAGAGTGGACACCCTTGCCTCGTGCCCCTGGCTATTGGGAAGCTCGCAGACCTGGAGCCGTTAAGGCGGACTTTGGCACATGGATGAGTGTATAATGACTAAACACAGTTGACCAAAGTAAAGGGAATCCCCATATGAAGAAGTACCCCCATCAAGTAGTCCCATTCGACAGAGTCAAACTCTTTGGTGGCGTCCAAAAGACCGCCACCGCCGCGCTCTTAGGGTCAATGTCCTGCAGGACTGCAAATAGTGTTTGTAAATTGTGAGCTGTCGCCCGATGGGGCACAAAGCCCGCCTGGTCCGGCAATACTAGTTTTTCTAAGAGTAAATTAAGCCGCTACTTTGGCTAGGATTTTTGTATCACTATTAACCGCATGCGTGCGGTAGGATTTCCGCCCGTACGCTGGGTTTTAGGGATTCGCACTTTACATGACGAGCTGGGCTCGTCATGAGCGTGCGAGGAGGCTACCTCATGACGAGCCCAGCTCGTCATGAGCGTCGAAGGGGTTAAGGAGTGATAGGGGTCTATACGAATCGCACAGTAGCGGTGTCTTGCCAGGTTTTAGTAATTACATTATCTGTGCCTCCCTCATAGTGGCCGGCAGGCAGCCCTCTTCCAAAGCCTCGTAAAACACGGCCTTAAGTATGGGTGCGAGGGTAGACACAAATGCCTTGTAAAAGTCTATGGGAAGACCATCAGATCCCGGTGCCTTTTCAGACGACATTGTCATAATGGCCTCCGTAATCTCATCAACCTCCAGGTCAAGCGACAAGAACTTGCGCTGTGTGTCCCCTAGCCATGCTAACACTATATCTCCCAGATAGTCCTTAAGGTCTAATGGGGCGCCCCTCTGCGATATGTAAAACTGAGTATAAAATTTCACCATGATATCCATTTGGTCTGGGAGATCCCTCTGCACATTTCCCTGTTTGTCTTGCAGTTCCATTACATAGTTCTGAAACTTAGGGGCTCGTACCACGCCTGCAAGTGCTCTACCCGGTCTATCTCCCTCCCCATACACCCGAGCCGTATGATGCTTCCCTCGAAATTTACTCTCTCTGTCTGCTGCTTCCTCATAAACAGATATTTTCTCTCTTAATTTAGCACGCAGTTCCCCCTAGTCCCTGCCAGCTCCAATTTCCCTTTATAGAGTTTTTAGTTCCAATTTCTGCAGATCCCGTCTAAGGTCTGGAAGTATACTTCCCCCTTTGGCAATGCACCATCCCCGGACTGTCACCTTAAATGCCTCCCACACTGTTGTTAGGCTGTCCACAGAGTCAATGTTCCTATCAAAAAAGATTTGAATGTCTTGTTCCATCTCCGCTTTGAACACTGCGTCCTGCAGATGACGGGGATTCAATCGCCAACCTATAAAGGGGGAAATATCCACCGGAGGGATCAGTGTCACAATTACCAGGGAGTGGTCTGAGTATGTTCGAGCCAAGTGTAATGCTTTGCCTATCCAATGTACCATGCCCTTTGTTACCAGCACGTAGTCTAATCAAGCCCATGTTTTGTGCACAGCAGAGTGGTGTGTCCCTTCTCTTTTAGCTGGGTGAAGGTGCCGCCATGTATCTAGCAAGTAATCTGACTCCAATATGTCCTGCAACATGCGTTGTGCAATAGTGTAATGTGCAGCTACAGCATGAGAACGGTCGTGCCTAGGGTCTATAACAATATTAAAATCTCCCCCCCCCAAATCACATAATTGATTCCCAGTGTGGTAAGCTTGCCTCGTAGAACCAGAAGGGTGTGTACCTCATCTATATTAGGGCCATAATAATTCGCTATCACTACGTCCTGAGAGTTCAACCTCCCCCAAAGCAAGCAGTACCGACCTTCCGGATCAGTGTCCATACCTCCCTGAACAAACCTCACCCCTTTCCTGACGAGTATGGCAACCCCTCTGGAGTAACTGGAGTAGGAAGCAAAGCATCTGTGAGAAGCCCAGCGTGTGGCAAACGGGGATGTTCCCCCATGGGGGAGGTGCGTCTCCTGTAACAAGGCAATGTGTACTTGATGGCGCTCTATGTAATTCAAGACCTGCCTCCTCTTTCTAGGGTCATTGAGTCCCCTAACATTCCATGTCATTACGTTTAGCCCATTCTGAATACCTGTGCTATGGGCCATGTTTCAAGCACAAATCAATCAGCCGTATGCTATAATCAGCCTGATCCCGCTCAATCCCCCCGTGTGCTCGTGCCCTCCCTCCCCCCCTACTTCCACCCACACCGACTCCCCCAACTTGCCAGGAATTTCCCTCCCTCTCCCTCCAGTCAAACACCTCAACAACATCCATACCCCCTCCCATAAATCAAATGTAAACTCTAAGTCAGGGGAATGCCCTCCAAAGGGGACCGCTAGGAGCTCCCGCACTTCACTCTACCGCACTATTTCACCCATCCGGTCCCCCGAATCCACGGAGAACTCAATGACGGGACGGCGGCGAGTGCCCAGGTGGCAACGTTAGTTTCAACTTTTAAACAAATGTAGAATACTAGCAGCCCATCCCGACGTTGTCCGGGGATGAATGCGTGTGTGATTCACGCTGGTAGTTTGAGTGCTTTGAGGCCCCGCCTGAGCCCCGGACTAAATTTCAATAGTGAAGTGGCTTTTATTGTGTGGTACGCTGCCTACCTTGAGTCTCCGCCGGAGCCGTTGTAGCGTGAATGGCGCGCTGAGTGAATGGCGCGCTCGTGCGACCCTTTATTTTATTTTTTGTGCAGCCCCCTCTGACAAAGCTGACGGCCAGAAAGGAGTAAAGGTTTGTATTTGTTTCCAATTTGCGACGCAGTATGGCAAGGTCCGTGAATGCGGCGCACATTCGTGTTTGGAGACGGCCGTGTCAGAAGTCAGCACAACGCGAAGGTGGAGCGTAAATGTGCGCGCACATTGGTTGTGAAAGCCGCGCCCCTTTTAAAAAAAATGTTTGTCCAGCCCCCTCTGACAACGCTGACGCCCACAAAGGTTGCGCCGCACTATATATGAGTAATGCTGCCTGAAGTCAATGGGCGTGAATGTGGCGCACCTTGGTGTTTGGAGAAGGTCGTGTGATAACTGAGCACAACGCCAAGGTGGAGCGTGAATGATCGCGCACATTGCTGGTGAAAGCCGCGCTACTGAACTCCGCGGCCATTTTTTTTTTTGGTTCACGCCCCTTTGACAACGCTGCACGCCCACAAAGGACTAATGTGAAGTGTACTTTGACACGCCCATGCCAACTTTTTATTTGTGCCACGCCCCTCTGACAACGCTGCACGCCCATAAAGGAATAATGTGAGGTGTACTTTGACACGCCCACGCCAACGCCCACAAGGGACTACTTTACCCCTAAGGTTCTTTGACCTTTGTAATGTATATGGTGGGCAGCTGTATAGCCTATGTCCATCTGCTGTAACTCCCCTTTATAATGCTGTGTTGGGTGTTGTGATTGGTGCTGTACTTCTTGAGCTTATCCGCCTCAAAGGTTTCAGCTCTCTCTTTATAATAGTAGTATAGATACATCACCATCTCGGGACAACAGATAGGAGTCTCTACAGTTCAATTGTCCTATTGCCCGCTGCCACAGGAGCACACCGTCAGCCAGGGTCCCACAGGGGCGAGTGGGATCTGGATCGTCTTCTGGTGGCTTCTTCCCTTAGTTCAGCACTGCGGTCCCGTTTCAGATAGTCTTCGACTTGCTGGGGAGAGTTAAAGAGGTGCTGATTCCCCCGGTGGTTGATCTTCAGTCTCGCAGGGTAGAGCATGGCATAAGTGATCTCTTTGGCCTGCAGTTTTTTCTTTACCGATGTGAATTTTCGGCGGGCGTCCTGCACAGCCTGTGTGAAGTCCGGGTAGAACGACAGGGTAGTGTTGTCATAGCGTACTTCTCCTTTCTCTCTGGCCAGTCGCCGCACAGTGTCCCGATCGCGATAATTTAAGAATCTCATGATCACAGGCCGCGGTGAGGCCCCAGGTGGAGGTCGTGCCACCAAGGATCTGTGCGCCCTCTCAATCGACATGTGGGCGGAAAACGCGTCTTTGCCGAAAAGTTCCCACAGCAGGCGTTCCATAAAGTCCTCCAACCTGCCACCGTTAGTCGATTCGGCTAGGCCTAGTAGTCTCACGTTGTTTCTTCGAGAGCGGGCTTCCAACTCCTCGTTTTTATCCGCGATGACTTTCAATAGCTTGTCCATCTGTAGCATATGTTGTTTTGTGGTGCCCGCTCCGTCGTCTAATGTCGATACTCTGTGTTCCGCGTCCTTCAGTCGCTCCTCGTGCTGATCCAGTTTCTCCAGCACTCTGTCCAACCGGGTATTCATGGCGTCCATTTTGGAGTCTATTGAGGTGAGGCTCTGTTGCATGCCCACCAGGAGTGCCTTCCAATCGTCTTCGCGCGCTGCTGGGGGGTCTAAGTCAGTGCGATCTCTGGAGCTGGAGCCAACCGTCTTTCTGGCATCAAAAGATAACTTTGCCTGCTTGGGCTCAGCACGCCCCATGATGTACCGCCAGTGGGGCCGCGTGGGGATATCGTGGTGGCCGCAGTAGGAATCCCCTTTCACTCTCTTCGCCGTCCACCACCCTGCAATGTAGCTCCGCAGGTTCAGGTTGCACTGTTCCCAGTCCGTGTCTCCGGGCGGCAGCGATACAGCAAGACCACAGTGTGGCCTCTCACTCACCCAGGGCAATCGTCGCCCCCACTGGACAATCAATCTCTGACCTAGCCTCTTGCCGCCAATGGTTAGGACAAGACAGCTCCCCCTCAATATGGCGCCCAGCAGCTCGCCCGGCAATACCAATGCCCTCAGCGCCGCCGTTGCGATGAGCGTCCTCTGCAGGCTAGGGAGCACAGCTGCTATTTCCCTCGGCAGGCCCTTCTGCCCCAGTAATGTGTCTGCTCAGCCTCCTTCAGTTTGTAGTGCCCCAGTGCTCCACTTCAGGGACCAGGCCACAGGTCGCCCGCAGCACTTCCCACGCCTCTCCCAGCGCTCAAGTCCACTTATTGGCCCCTCCAGTGGTCGCACTCGCAGCAGTGTGGCCTCCGCCGGGGGTTCGTCCTCCCTGGGCCGCTCCTCCTCGCCTCCCTCAACTCGCAGCAGTCACGATCGGCCCGCAATCAGGCCTAGTAATCCTCGGCCTCGCGTAGTTAGGAGCCTCCAGCCCGCGCTCCACGGCCGTCACCCCTCCTTCAGGCTGCCAGCATCAGTGCCATCCCGCTCCGTCCCTGAGCGTCGGAATGCCTCCAAAGTTGGTCCGCGGCAGCAGTAGGCGTTCCGCTGCCCCTCCGTGGTGTTTTTTGCTAATGTGTCCTGCAAGGATGGGGGTTATGTGTGTTATACCGCCCGGTTCAGCGGGAGCTGGACTACAGCGCGGCCATTAAGGTCAAGCGCCACCAAGCGCCCCTGTCAGTCGTGGTTCTTATGCCACTTTCTTAGTATATGGTTTGGTACGCCCCTAGGGCTCAACATATATTGTGCTAATTTACTGTGTGCTAAATAAGTTTACTGAGTGTACTTTGCCTCTAGCCTCATAAAGAGACTAGAATGATGTGTTTAGAATAAATACATATATTTTAAATATATACCTGATGTGGTTCTAGATTCGTTTTGTCATTTATGAGATTATAGACTGGTAAAACAAGCTGCTTAACATTCCTTCAAGACTTAGCCTGAAGGCTGCTCTCCACAGCTACCACTAGGATAGCTTTCTATATAGGTTGTCTTTAAAACTACCAGCAATAAGGGTCGTTTGGACTGGTGCAAGGTGCCCACTAGAATAGTGGACAGCATATGCCAGGCCAACTTCTCACAGAGTTGACATTCAAAAAGCATATGTTGGATTGATCCCTGTTGTGTGTTGCAATTCCAGCATTTGTCGTTCTCCAGCCGCTTCAATTTGTGTAGCCTAGCCGGTGTCCAGTATAGGAGATTCATTATAAAGAACTTAGGGCCAGATGTAGGTAGCCCAATACCGGTCGGAAACGGCCAAAAATACCGATTTTCGGCCGTTTCCGACCGGTGTTGAGCATTTGGGATGTAGGGGACAGAAAATCGCCCGAATCGGTAAATTTACCGAATCGGTAAAGTTACCGAATCGGTAAACATTCCGAATCGGTAAATTTACCGAATCGGTAAAGTAACCGAATCGGTAAATTTACCGATTCGGTAAATAAGAAGTGGTAAAATTGAATATTGAGATGTAGGTAAGCTCTTAAATACCGAATTTGCTTGAAATTTGGTATTTAAGAGTCGGTATTTACCATGGATTGAAATCAGGTGGTAACCAGGTGCAGCCTATAAAAAAGGACCCAAAATGCAATACTATTTTCACAATGGCAGCATTCTATGTCATTGCGAGACGGCTACGGCTAGAGGAGGAAGGAGAGAGGGAATGGCAGAGACAGGAGCAGGTCTACAGACAGAGGAACACCTTGTTCATGCTCACAGAGGCAGAGATACTCCAGAGGTATAGGTTGGACCCAGACACCATCTTGGACCTCATCAGGGACCTCCAACCACTGTTGGAGCACACTACCCCAAGGGCACACGCTATTCCACCCCACGTGCAGGTGCTGTGCAGCCTATACCTGCTTGCGTCTGGGAGTTACCAGAGTGTGGTTGCTGCGGTAGGTGGGGTGACCCAGAGCAGCCTGTCACGCTTTTTCAGAAAATTTCTGGACGCCATGTTGCATAGAATGCATTTATACATCAGCTTCCCTGCAACGCACGCTGAACTGGTCAGGACCAAGACTGACTTTTATCAGATGGCGCATTTTCCAAATGTCATTGGCTGCATTGATGGTACCCACATCCCAATATGCCCACCTGCTGCCACAGAGTACATTTATAGAAACAGGAAATCCACACACACCATAAATGTACAGGTAATCTGTGATTCCAAATGTATCATCACGGACATAGTTGCCAAGTTTCCCGGGAGTACCCACGACTCCTACATCTTTCAGAACAGTGGCATCTACTCACGGCTGACAGTGGGGGAATTTGGTGAAGGCTACTTGCTAGGTAATACACTGTGTGAATCTCCCATGATACATATTGCAGCTGTATGTGGATATGTGCATGTGAGTAATGTATTTCCATTCTTACAAATAGGAGACAGTGCATATGCCCTTCGGTCCTTCATCCTCACCCCATACCTCAACCCTTCAACACCCAGCCAGAGGAGGTACAACAGGGCACACAAATCGACCCGGAACATTGTGGAGCGAACCTTTGGAGTGTGGAAGAGCAGGTTTCGGTGCCTGCACAAGAGTGGAGGGGCACGCCAGTACACACCAGTGACCTGCTGCAAAATGATTGCAGCCTGTGCAATGTTGCACAACCTTGCAGTTAAGAAGGGCACTGAAGTGGAATTATCAGATTTTGAGGACCATGATGATAACCAAGCACTGCCTGAGCCACACACAGCTGGACATGCAACACCAACAGATGGCAGACACAGATGGGAAGAGATCACACGCAACTTTTTTTAAGTAAGTAAAGAGACAAAGACAGGTGGAGTATGCACCCAACGTAGTTTAATGTTGTCACTACGCAGGTATCCAAGGCACAAATGTGCAACACAAACTTTGAACTTTCAAAAGTGTATGTCCAGTGTCACTACCCCATAATATTAACTGTTCATTTGCGTCCACGCTTAGCACTGCCAGATGTATGTGGCTCACTGTGTTTGCTGGGCGTTTGGCCTGTTGCCTCACCTTGTCGCCTGCTGCTCCTCCTTGGCTCTATAACAAGGGGGCTTGCCATGCTGCTCCTACTTGTGCTCCCTTCACTCTCTGGCACATCAATATCAGCAGTTTGTGCTGTTTGAGCATTTATTAGCGCCTCAAGAGCACCGGTCATTCCGGCTATGCCCCTTGTCAACTGATTGCTATTTTGCGTCAACACCTCCTGACTGTTTATGCTTCGCCTGCATAGCAGGGATGTGGCTGTGGCCAGGCGGTGCATTGCTTTGTTGTGTTGCTGTGCACGCTGCTTCTCCCTGCGCCTTGATGCTATTTCTGTGTCCAGTTTGGTGCACAGTAGCTGCACCGATTGTGTCATTTCATGTATCCCTGTAGCCATGTTCTTGTTCACTTCCACCAGTTCCCTGATGCCTTTTCCAATTTCTTCCATATTTCCATTCAGGCTGTGCATTTGGCATTGACAGGACATGATGCCATTTCCCTGCATCCTCTGGATCTTTACCATACTCCCCTCCAGGCCTTGGAACACACTGGCCCCCACCCCAAGTGCACCTACACTCCTTCCTTGGACTCTGCGGCGTCTTGTGCTACTACGGGCAACCTCTGCGCTGGACTGCAGTGTGGCAGAGATATCATCTCCAGGCAAGGTGTGTGTGTCTTCCACCTCCATTTCACCGGCAGCTGTCTCCATTTCTATCAGTGGGGGAACGACATGCCTCCTGCAGGTGTTTCAACATCCAGTGATGCTGGCATATCTGGTGAAGACATTAACAGAGGGGACTGTGAACGTCGTGGGGATGCCTGAAAATCTTGAGTGATTTCAGGGTCTTGGGAAGGTGGCTGGCTACTCGGTACACCTGTGTCCTGTGATGCACTGGGACCTGGCTCCTGACTTTCATCCCTCTCGGGTGCCGTACCTTCTGGATGTGTGACCTGTGGACATATGAGCATATATCAGCTAAGCGCAAATGTCTCACAGCCACTACAATTAAATCTTTTCAAATTGCACAATGTACATGTTGCCAGCCCTCATTATGTCTGCAATCATTTGCCTAACTTGGTGGTTGCTGTGCTGTATGACATGGTATTTCATTAACTGACTACATGTACCATGATGCATTGCTACTGTTTGGTGCTGGCACACCGGGACTGGGGTCACTTAGCTTCAAGGGGTGAGGGAAGGATGAGGGTGTGAGGGGGATTGCTGTGCATGCATCTTACCTTTTCTACTTGCAGCTTTGGCTCAGCTGTCCACTTCTCCCAGTCCGCAGACGCTTTCTGGCTCTATGGTTGAGGCCACCATCTCCTCCAGGTCAGTGAGGGGGGGTGCTGTGTTCTTTCCTCCACCAGTTTGCGATGCCTGTTTGTGGTGGTCTGCCAATTTTTTTTTTGTGAGGCTCCTTAGGTCATAGAACCTCTTTTTCAAATCCTCTGTGACTCTGTGTTAGGTTCCAATCCTCAGGATCGTTTGTTGCTATATGGGGTCCACCTCTTGACCTATCCACGCCTGTAATACCGTTATGGCACAGGACGAGGGAAGGATCAAGTGAGGGAAGGAAGGGAAGGGGTCTGCGTGGAGGGAGATCTGAAACGACAAAACAAACAATCACTATTCCTCTATCACTGCTATAAATATCTGTAGAACCTACACGCTATTCATTGACATATAATACCTGAGCGGAAATCGGTGCACTCCCTGAAGAGACAAAATAATCTAGTCTTCTCTTGTGTTGACTGAACCAAAGGGGGAGACCCTGTATGATGACACACGACTTTAATACTATTCGTTATACCACAAAACTCGACTGAATGAACTAGGAAAACTAATACTTTCTTACCTTCCTTTCTTTGTGTTCTTGTCTACTAATTTTGGTGCTCAAGTGTTCCCTCCACAATAAGAAAATGAAGAATAGAAATTCAAACCAAAGATGATAATCCACAGCTGTTTGGTAGGTACGGCACAGCCGTTATGCAATTTACTCCGAGGTACTATTATAGAAAGCGCCGTCTTCCCCAAAGGCACAGTGCTCAAAAAGAACAAAGAAACATTTCCTGATTTCAATAGATAGCCATCCGGTATCTAGCAAAGCATCTAATTCATCGTCTTCCGCATGAACTCCTGGAAAACGAGTTCGCCAACGGAGGACCCAAGGAGCAAAGGCGGCCGACAATGCCGTCCGAATAGAGCCCTTAAGGAAACCGGCGAAGAATCATCTTTCCCCTCCGGCGGCCGAAAATACCACCCGAATGTCAGCATTTCAGACGTCCCCCGCAAGAGACATTGATTAGCGCTCACCAACGGGGGGGCATACAAGAACAAAAGAACTTTCCTTAGGACCGACCGGAATTCGTCCTCTGCACGAGCACAAGCAGCGGCTCACCAACAGAGGGCAAACAATATGCGTAAGCCGATTGTTTCAGACTGAGAGCAGCCGCAACTCAGTGAATCGAGCGAAAGCAAAGGAACACAAAAAGGGTCCAAGAAAGGCTAACCTGAAGGTATTTAGAATCCACAAGCCACAAGACTTCAGTCAGCAAAATATTCGACGTACTTCCTGAGCAGTCACATGATTAAATACCCATCACATGATCCTTCTACTAGGCACATGGAATTATGGGAGATGTAGTCACTTGGGCATGCTAGTTTACTTCTCCTTCATTAGCGCCCGACTGGTTCATGACAGTACATCCCCCTTCAAGGAGGGCGCAACGAAGGACCCGGTTTCAACGGATTCTTCCTATGGAAAGTAACCACCATTCTAGGAGCATAGGAGCATGCACCCCAGCAGCGGGTTCCCATGAACATTCATCAGCACCATACCCCTTCCAGGATACCAAGTACCACAACCGATTCCACCTCCATTTGGAGTCACATATGCCAGCCACCTCATACTCCACGTCCCCATTTACCACAACAGGCGGTGGCACCTTCCTTCCCTGTGTCCTAGAGGGTTTCAGCAAGGAAACATGGAATACGGGATGAACACGCAAGTGAGACGGTAGGGTAAGGCGCATGTTGACAGGACTGATACACTTCCATATCTTGTATGGTCCAAGAAACTTCGGATGAAACACACTATGCTTTTTGAAACGCATGTTTCTGGTAGACAACCATACCCAGTCACCGACCTGATATAACGGGCCAGGACACCTATGTTTGTCGGCAGAAACCTTATACACAGTCTTGGTCTTCCTCAGCCGCACTTGAGCATCCCTCAGAACGTTTCGGATGTGTGCCACTCTGCCTGCTACTTCAGGAATGTTTGCTGCCCTCAACGGATGCAGAAAAGGAAGGAACCTAGGATGGTGACCACAGTTACTGTAGAACGGAGAGGCTCCGGTAGAACCATGCGTAGCGTTGTTGTATGCTATCTCCGCCAACCACAGATACTCCACCCAATTCTCCTTGCTGTAATCCACATAACACCTCAAATACTGCTTCAAAGTCTGATTGAGACGTTCAGTTTGACCATCTGTTTGAGGGTGTAAGCTGGTGGACAGGGCCGAAGTAACATGTAAAGCTGAGCACCATGTCTTCCAAAACTGAGCAGTAAATTGGGAACCCCTGTCGGATACTATGACACTGGGTAGGCCATGCAACCGCACCACGTGTGATAACAACAGTCTTGCGAGCTGGTATTTGTTTACAAGCAATAAAGTGCCCCATCTTGGTTAGATAATCCACTACCACTAATATAGTGGTACATCCCTGATCCACTGGTAAACACACCGCAAAATCCAAGGAAATATTTTCCCAAGGCAGTGAAGGGGTAGGAAGAGGTTGCAACATCCCCCTTTGTTTCCCATGGTCAGTTTTCATGGTGGCGCAAACATCACAGGAGCACACCCAAGCTTTCACATCCGATCGCACAGAAGGCCACCAGAATTGTCTATTGATCACTTCAAGGGTCTTCACGAAACCAAAATGACCAGCACTGGGGGATTCGTGACACCACTGAAACACTTGTTTCCGAAGAGGAGTTGTTGGCACTGATGGAGCGAGATAGAAAACAACATTTTGTTTAAACTCGCAAAGTCACATTTCCATAACATGAATAAAAATATTAATGATTTGTGATATGTCGTACTAATACAACTTAGATTAAACTTTACACGTGGGGGGACTAACATGTGTGCTCATAAACGTGCATATTTGTTGCATCTTTTTGTTCGTGCAAAATAATAAAATAATTTATTGTTTTCGTTTTTGTCATTACTAACTGCTGCAAACTTAAAATAAGCATGTGCTTGTTTTTGCTTTTCCTTGTCTGTGTGATGTCATTTCTACTATTCTAGGTGCATATGGGTCTCATAGAAAAACGGAGACTGGTAAATATAAACGCTGCTTTATTTGTTTGTAATGGCTAGGTAACATTTTGATTAATCGGGTGGGTTAATTAATTAGTAAACCATGGGGTGGATACAGAATCTACATTATTTCTTACATTAATACTTTTCTTGTGTTTGTTTTATACTAGAAAACATAAGTTGCCTGCTTTTGGGCCTAGTTATTTGAGCCGCAGAAAAAGAGCTGATCTATAATTCTGCAGAAAGTCACGAGACGCCCATTCTGAATTAAAACGTTTATTGAAGCTGCATTCACAAAGCAAAAACTGATGAGCTGACATCATTCTGTCGGACATGGCCAAGGTCGAAAGTGAACTTTTTGTCAGTCCTTAACTTGGCATCTGCGGAAGTTGTACTGAAAGACTATGGAAGCTGCGAGGATGACTTAATACAAAGTTGCAATCGCAGGAAGCTTCTGGCTTCACGTGGAAGAGACAATGGTCTTTGTAAGACATGATTTTGTGGAACTTTTTAAGAATCGGGTGACATGTCACTTGTCACTCTCAGCCAATGGGACGTCGAGGATTTCTGAAAACTTTCCTTTGCTAGTTTAGTTAGCGTAGAAAGGTATAAAAAGTCATGCCCTTAGGGTTGGGCTGGCTGCTGCTTTCTGACTTTCCGATGAGGGTGATGTGCTGCTGGACTTTGCGTGGAGCACGTAAGAATCCTCAAAGATCTTTACTTTAATTTCTGTCTATTTAGCTGAGTTAGGGAAATAGGTTTTAGAAATGCTAAACTTTATATAATTTCTTTAAATTGATTCAATTACTTAAATTGTATTTTTCTCATATTTCTTACCATCATGCTTGCTATATTGCAAATAAATTTCATTTATAAAACTTTCAACTTACATACCATAATTTAGAAAATAAAATCTTACTTTTGACAAACAAGCTGGTCTTGGTTATTCAGAAGTGTAGGTTACCTTTTGCTAGATCACGTCGCCTATGGTGGTCGTTTAAATGATTGGGTTTTATTCTAATGACAATATTCTTTCTGCAAATGTATAAATATGTATATAGTGTGTAGATAATGTGTATATAGATTTATTTTGACCACCTGATTCAGTAGGCCCAAAATATATCAGGTTCATAAATGGGTCCATATTTAGTATAGAATTTTGTTTATAGGTTATGTAGTTGGGTAGCGTAGTTTATGATATATTTTCTATAGCCCGCTGGATCAATTCTCTGGTAGCAGAAATTGATGGTTGCTAAGAGGTAACCAAGGTAATATGTTGGTTGCTAAGGATTACGTCATGGTATAGAAATAGGATCGATGTTTTAACACATGTTAAGTTCGTTTTTCGTGCCTATCTGTAAGCTATACCGGTATAGATTGTGTGGCGAGAATTTAGTCACGCAAGCCATCTGTTCAGTTTGTAGTGATATCGCCGAGTATCACAAGAGGTATCGCCGTGTACCATAGTGTTGTCGCCGAGCAGCACAGTTTTAGGGCTAGGTCTGAATGTTGTATAGTGAGGATTTTCTAAGAAATCAAAGCAGCATGAGAATAGGGACAAAGTGCCTTCCATAAAACTCACTGTGATGAGAGTATTAGTTATTTCCGAGCTTGAGTGAAGGGTAAAATTAACGTCGGTGCATGATTATCTATAAACAGGTTAGAGTCCTGTACGGGTACATGTTTCATATCTATAAACAGGTGAGAGCCCTGTACGGATAACGTCGTTATTTTGCTAACGGTGCATGAATTCTATAAACAGGTGAGAGTCCTGTACGGATTTCATGTGTGTTTGAATTTAGGGAATTTTCCGTGTAAAAGTGCGAGTTTGAATTGTATTTTATGTTCAAGTGGAACTCTTAGAACTTTCACTTCGCGGTGGGTTCAGAGCAAAGCGAGTTCATAATTATACGTGTTAGAAGGGTGGGGTAAGGTTACTCTACTGACAATTGAATATTATCCTTAGTGTGAATAGCGCCGTCTATTCCGAAGTGTGGATACTTGAATGTATGTAAACTATCCTAATTAGTGAAACGAACAGATGTTGTCTTTATAGTCATTGTTAAGAATTAATTTACACTGAAAAGTATCCTTAAAATGGCGCTGTGAAAAGATTTTGTGAAGGAGGGGTAAGCGCCAGGAGTGAGAAGCGAGAAACCGCAGCTGCTGTGTACGTCACAGAGCCGCGCTGGGATTGGGTGACCTACGTCACAGGTTGTATTCTGATTGGCTCCTGAGTCTCTGACGGCCTGTGAGCTGATTGGTCCTTCGAAAAATCTCCAAATTTATTGGTCGAGCTGAAAAGTGACGTAGCTCAACTGCCATTGGCCTGTTGGTGTGTTTCGCGCACGGATTGGTTGTTTCGCAGAACATCCCGGAAATATTTTACGAACAATTTTGTAAATTAAATTTAACTTTTAAAGATGAGTTATCATTTTAAACATGTTGAGAAAAAGACAACATTATTTCAGAAATTTAAGAATTTATTTTCACCCGACAAGAAAATCGAAACGCGAGGTGGTAAACTACTTCATAAGTATAAAACACCTGCAGCGTACATGGAAGGTGAATACGGATATCATACTGTCTTATGGTTCGACAGTTGGAAACGCTATACTAAAAACGACGGTGTTTTAGCTTGGCCTGATGATGGTTCATTTAATGTAAGAGTTTTAAGAAATTTACGAGAGAAAATGAATGCTCTTGTTCCAAAACCGAGACCAACTCAATTTGAAGCTTTAGTTGAGTGGGAAGACGAGATGTATCAATTACAAAGAGAAGCTAGTGGAATTAAAAGACCTTCTAAAAATCCATCATGGAAAAGAGAAACTCATGAAGATAGATTGCGAATGTGGAGACAGGGAAACATGAGTGAAGGATTGTATTTAATTCATGAAATGGTAATGGGTTCTCCTACAGGAAAATCTATGGAAAGTGAATCTGAGGATGCAGTTATGGAAGAAATATATACAACTGCTAGAAAGAAACAGCCTAATCAGCCTTTGAGACCTCCTAGATCATGGTCTACCCCGGTGGTTTCTACTGAAACTTCACCGAGTGCACCTCCAATTAGTGAAGCTCCTAAACTTTATCCAAATAATAGTGAAATCACTGAAACACCTAGAAGATCAGAATTTGAGAATGCTCGAAATGAAGGCAGACATTTTTCAATGACTCCAAGAGCAAGGGAACCTCCAAAAGATTATGCAAGAGAGACAAGAAATGTTGAGGAAGTTGATTATAATGAATATTTAAGGTCTAAAGAAGAATTAATTAAAAGAATGACAAAAGGCATGGAAGCTGTCACAGTTCCAGTAACAATAGGTCCTGTTCAGCCTGTATTTGATCAAAGAGATACAAACAAAAATGGATTAACTATTCCTTTAAATACAGAAATTCAAAAGCCTACTGAAAAATTTTATTCAGACTTGACTGAATTAAACACTTCTAGATCGAGAATGCCTGATTTAACCTTTAATGAGGATTTATCTCCAAAAACACCAATGGGTGCTATGTCAGATGTAGGAAGTCCTGAAGTCAGGGTAACCACACCAAAACTTGATGTGGCCAAATTGAAAGCTAATATTGAAGAATTAATAATTGGAACTATTGGTCCAGATAGTTTAAATTACTATCGGGATGATGAACTACTGTTCATCTGCAAAAGCATCCAGTGGAAAACGAAAAATAAATATGATCAACTAGAAGATCTAGCTGCAGAACTTGAAATCGATGTAAGTAAACAAAAGAATTTTGCAAAGCATTACAGATTAGACTTTTCAGAAAGTGACATTGAGAGTTTGAACTCAATGGGAAGAATAGTTCACATTAAAGATTTGATTGTCTATATCAAAAAGCTAGGAGAACTGAACAAATGGAGAGTGAAATGGACGAAAAGGAAGGAAGATGAAAGATTGGAAAAATTGTCAAAACAATTTCCAATGAGAGAAGTTGCAGGTGGAGGATATGTTCATGTCCCATGGTCGAGACAAGACATTCTGTTATTCACAAATGACTTTCCAAAATTAAGAGAGAAACCAGTTGAGTGGTACAGGCAAGTCGATAGATTTATTAAGGTGTCAAAAGTTCTGTGGATTGATTTGGATGGATTTTTGACATTGTAGTTCCATCTGATCTTTGGACAGAATGTAAAATATCTATTAGTTGGCCAAAAACAGAACCTGAACGAATTAAAGAAACAGGTGCCCCAAATCCACTTGTAATGGATTTCTATGAGAAAGTAATTGTTTGGATGAAAAACAAAATTCCACCCAAAGAAGTTGATTGGGTTAAAATAGAAAGAACAGAACAGGAAACAAAAGAATCAGTTCATTCTTTTTATGAAAGACTATTGTTAATCTTTAAACAATACAGTGGTTATGAAAAATTAGATGAAAAAGACATGAGTCATTTTATCTATAGATTTGTTTATGGACTAAAACCTGAAATTGGAGAAATGATCAGAACTAGTATTGTCGGATGGCAAGCACTATCTGTAGATGATATACTAAGAAAAGCAAAATATTGTAGCGATGAATTAGAAGTAAAACAGAAGAAGCTGAAGGAGAAAGCCATGTGGGCTCAGGTAAAGGTGGCTGAGCAACAGATTGCCAGCATGGGAAATAAGAACACTAATTTTGTTCAAACTGGAAATACAAACCAGATACAAGGAAAGTTTAAAGGTAATAATTTCCCAAAGAAATTTAGCCCAAAGATAGAAGAACTGAAACAAAGATTACCTTGTTTTAATTGTGGCGAAATTGGACATTGGAGGGACGAGTGTCCTCATCCTCCTAGAAACTCAAAGAATCCCTTATTGAATCCACAGATGCAGAATGGTGTTAACCTGCAGCAACAGCTACAGATGCAACAGGGGTTAAATGAATTTAATATTCAGCGACAGTTACAACAACAGCAACAACAACAGGTGAATAATCGTCAAGACCAATTGCCACAACCACCTTTTCCGAATTGTGGGGGAGTTCAAAAATATAATCCAAACGTGGGATTTCAGGGATGTGAACAGGTAATAAAACCACAAAAACAGCAAAAGCAGCAAAAGGTTCAAATGCAAAATGCTTCACAACAATTTTTATTAACAGAAAGTCAAGACAGTGATTCTGATGATTATTGCTGACGGTGCCCGAGAGAGGAGGAAGAGTGTGTTGTTGGAGCCACTCTTGAGGTTGACCAGTCTGGTCCTTATGTAAACGGGAAAGTTAATGATGTAGATATCACTTTTCTAGTGGACACTGGTGCTACCCGTTCTACTGTTAGATCAGTGGAAATTGAAAACCTACCTCTCTCTGGGGATACCATCCAAGTTGTGGGAGTAAGTAATCAACAAATTAAAACAGACTTAACTGATCCAGTACCAGTTGAAATTGGAAATTACAGAGACAAACACAGATTTGTGGTTTGTAATAGTAGTCCAGTAAATCTATTAGGTAGAGACATCCTATGTAAAATGAATTGTAGAATATATTGTTCTCCTGAAGGAGTTGAGTTACAAACAATGGAGGAAGATGGTTTGTACAGAATGACAATGATGATGATGGAAGCAGAAGAAACAAAATTGTTTCCTGCATTTGAAGAAAAGGATTTACCTGAAGAGCTAAAGGAAACAGTGAAATCTGAAATATGGGATTTTACTGGGAATGAAATGGGTCTGATGAAAAACGTAGATCCTGTTAAAATTGCATTGAAACAGGGAATAGAATTTCCAAACACTCCACAGTATAAAATGAAAACAGAGACAATTGAAGGTATTACACCTATAATTGAAAAATTAATCAAGCAAGGTGTATTAAAGGAAATGAAGAGTAGCTCTTGTAATTCACCAATTATGGGAGTTAAAAAGTCTAACGGAACATTTAGGATCGTACAAGATTTGAGAAAGGTTAATCAAATTGTCATTCCATGTTGTCCTGTGGTTCCAAATCCAGCAGTAATTCTATTTCAGATTCCACATGATGCTGAATGGTACACAGTTATTGACCTTTGCAATGCATTCTTTACTGTTCCCTTACACCCAGACAGTTATGAAATCTTTGCTTTCAGATTCCAAGGTAAGACCCTTGGATGGACAAGAATCCCTCAGGGCTATACAGAAAGTCCTTCAATCTTTAACGAACTGTTAAAAAGATCATTAGAAGATTTAGACTTACCAGGTAGGTCTACGCTGGTGCAGTATATTGATGATTTGTTAATAGCTGCAAAGACAAGAGAAAATTGTGTAACAGACACAATAATTCTGTTAAATCGCCTTGCAGAAGAAGGACATAAAGTGTCCCCAGCAAAACTACAGTTTTGCAAACAAGAAGTAAAATATCTTGGTCACAGAATTGCAAAGGGAAAAAGACAAGTAACAATAGAGAGAATAAAAATGATTCAAGCAATGTTACCACCAAGAACACAAAGACAGGTCAGAATGTTCCTGGGAATGGTAGGTTACTGTCGACAATGGATAAGTGGATTTTCAGTAATTGCAAAACCACTACAAAGACTGACCAAATCAGATGTAAAAGATCCAATTATTCTCAATGATGCTGAGATGGAATCTTTTGAAAACCTGAAAAAGAGCTTATGCCAAGCTCCTGCTTTGGGTATGCCAAATTATGAGAAAGATTTTGAACTGTATTGCAGTGAGAGAGAAGGATGTGCATTATCTGTGTTAATTCAGAGACATGGAAATTTAAAGAAACCTATTGCATACTTCTCTGCAGTTCTTGATCCAATTGCAAAAGCATTACCAGGTTGTTTAAAAGCAGTTGCAGCTACAAGTATCAGCCTTGAACAAAGTGAAGGAATCATTATGGGATTTCCTGTGAAAGTTTTTGTGCCTCATTCAGTTGAAATATTACTGACAAGAGGTAAGACTCAACATTTAACAAGTAGCAGATTGACAAAGTATGAGAAAATCATACTAGGAGCAGATAATGTTTCGATTTCAAGATGTTTGAATCTGAATCCTTCTACATTACTGCCTGATTCTGAAATTGTTGATGACATTGAAACAGAACATGAATGTTTAGATGTCATGGAATTCTGCACTAAGCCAAGAAAAGACATCAAAGACAGACCTTTGTCTGAATCGGATTTTGTCTACTTTGTAGATGGCTCATGCTTAAGATCCGAAGGAGGTGTCTTGAAAGCTTCATACTCAGTTTGTACAGTCGAAGATGTTGAAGAAGCATCATGTCTTGAAGGAGTTCGTTCAGCACAAGTGGCTGAATTGATTGCTTTGATTCGTGCATGTGAAATATCAAAAGATATAAGAGTTACCATCATTACTGATAGTCAGTATGGGTACGGAGTTGTGCATGATTATGGACAACTCTGGTCACAGAGAGGATACATGACATCAACAGGATCACCAATTAAAAATGCAGTTTTTATTAGGAGATT
This sequence comes from Lissotriton helveticus, assembly GCF_964261635.1. NCBI lineage: Eukaryota > Metazoa > Chordata > Amphibia > Caudata > Salamandridae > Lissotriton > Lissotriton helveticus. Next base: position 1,913,937,530 of record NC_136059.1, read on the forward strand.
AATTGAAGCAATACAATTACCAAAAGAAATTGCCATAGTCAAATGTGCAGCGCACACTAGAGGAACTGATTATATTTCCAAGGGAAATGCCTTCGCAGATGAAACAGCAAAGTACTGCGCAAGGAAAAATTATTCTTACAATCGGAATAGGAGTAAAGAAACTGATTCAAATTCATTAATGCTAACAACTGTTGTAGAAACATGGCATGAGATTAGGGATTTACAAAATGAAGCAGATGATGAAGAAAAAGACCTATGGTTAAGATCAGATTGTAGACCACGTGAAGAAGATGGAGTGTGGGTTTACAAAGATGGCAGAATAGTCTTACCAAATTGCTTGATTGCTGACATGGCCAGATTATATCATGGTCCTGCACATTTAGGAAGAGATTCTATGGTCAGACTTTTTAGAGAAACATGGTTCAATACAAAATTTAGAACCATTGCAGAATCTTTTTGTCAAAGGTGTTTGTCATGCCAACAAATGAATCCAAACAGAAAATCAGTGGTGGGGACAGGAATAATTGGTCGAGAGGGTGGTCCCTTTACCAGGTTACAAATAGATTTCATTGAAATGCCCTTACACAACTGTTTGAAATATGTACTTGTAATTGTATGCTTATTCTCAAGGTGGGTAGAGGCTTTCCCTACAAGACATTGTGATTCAATTACAGTGGCAAAACTAATGCTCAGAGAAATCATCCCAAGGTACGGTTTTCCAGTCACTATTGAGAGTGATGGAGGAAGCCATTTTGATAACAAACTGTTGAAGTTAATTTGTGAAGCTTTGAGCATTGAGCAGAAAATACACTGTGCATACAGACCAGAGGCATCAGGTGTAGTCGAACAAATAAATGGAACTATCAAAAACAGAATTGGAAAAATGTGTCTAGAAACAGGAGTTAAGTGGACTGATGCTCTTCCACTTGTTTTGATGTCATTAAGAAGTACACCAGATAAAAAGACAGGTCTGAGTCCTCATGAAATTATAATGGGAAGAGTTATGAGGCAAGCTTTTGTACCTGTAGGTAAACTGTTGAGCATAAATGACAGTGCAATTTTGGATTACTGTAAAAGGTTATCTGATATGGTAACTTCTGTGTCTAATCAGGTGGGAACTGAAGCTCAATCAAATGACAAAGTTTTGACACATGATCTGAGACCTGGAGACTGGGTCAGAACGAAAGTACATCGGAGAAGGAATTGTCTATCTCCTAGATGGCAGAAACCTAGGCAGATAATTTTGATCACTACTAATGCTGTAAAGTGCAGAGGATTGAAACGCTGGATTCATCCAAGTCATACTATTCCAGTACCAACTCCTGAGAGTTCTGATGTTGAAAGTGATACCACAGATGATTCTGATTCTGAAGCAGAAGACAGAACAGAAGGTGAAGTAATTCCAGATTCTGAAGATCGACAAGAAAGTCGACATCTGGAAACTGTGCCAGTGAATGGAAATCTGACAAGAAAAGACTTAGAAATAATTGAAATAGATTCTGAAGGAGAAGAGAATCTGTTAAAAGGAAAGATAACTGAGGATTCAGTTGTCTCTATTGAAGACAAAGAAGCTGAACCAAAGGAAGTTTCAGACCGGGAGAGTATCGAAAGGCAGAGAACAAGCTCTGAAGTAAGGAACAGAAATCCAAAATCTGGGAAGCTAGAGGTAATTGAGGAAGAGGAGGAGAAAGAATTACCGAGTACCAGTGATGGAAGACAAAGTGAAGTTCCTGAAGGAGTGAAATTGCCGAATAGAGAAGTTCCTGAGTCAATTGAAATTTCAGACTACGAAACTGAAGAAAGTGACGTGGAAGGTGGAAGTGAAAACGGAAAGAAAAGGACTTGGAAGTCAGAATCAAATAATTCTGAACCAAAGAAGAAGTACGTGAGAAAAGCAGACTACTGGCCTGGTGGAAGATTGAGAGTCAGATTGATCAAAAAGCCAATAGAACAAGTTGAAGAAATAAGTAGTCAAAAGAGTCCAGGAAAAGAAGTTGGAGTTGGAAGAAAAATTGAAGTGATATCGAGAAAAGGGAAGAGAATAATTAGACCAAACCAGAAATACAAGTCTCCTGAGTGGACTTACTTAGTAATTCCACCTGTTATTGACATATATGATAGTAGTGAAGAAGAAAACGAAATCCAAGAAATTAGTGACAATGATTGAAGTACAAAATTATTAAATTGGCAAAAGGCTGAAGAAATCTTGTTAGTTGACACAAGGTCGAAGAAAAACTGTTTAGTTGAAGAAAACTTATGTATGACAGAAGGTCGAAGAAATCTTGTTTAGGGTCATAAAAGAAAAATATATTTTAAAAGGGGGGTGTATATAAATTTTAAAATTTATTTTTATTTTTGAGGCTAAAACTAACCTAAAAATGCCTTACGTTAAGGAGAGCACTTCAAAATGTTCTGTTTTTAAAAGATGCTGTAAGATGACTCTGGTATGTCTGCTCATTTTAGTTCTGCTCTGGTTAGTACTAGCTGTGATTATCCCTTTAGAAATGAATAGAGAATTACACAAAGTTAACATAACAAGCAAAGCTCTGGTTAGCCAAACTAAACATAGTGCATCTGCAAAAGTAATTGATCATCAGCCTAACATCCATCAAGATAAATCAATAGGTGATTTTTCAAGCAATACATTCACAAAGCTTTTGAGTGAATATGTAAAGGTAATGGATGCAAAGGACTGTTATGTCTGTGTTAAGTTACCTGCTTCTGTTTCTGAGGGAGTAACATATAATATGCTTCCTCTCACTTATGCTGTTACATGTAGTGTATTAACTAGTTTATTTTATCAAACTGGACGTTTAGAATATTACTATTCAAATTATGATGAGATTTTTGCTAATGTTAAGATTGATAATGCTTTAAATAAGCATAAGAAAGCAAAACAATTGAGAGAATATTTCCTTGTTACTAACGAACTCACTTACGAGTATGCTTACAAGAATAATCTAACATGTAAATTAAGTGCTGAAGGAAAGAAATTTTTGAATATGGTTGAGGAGAGAAGAGCAATTTATAAGAGAAATGAATTAGTCAAGCAGACTAAGTCATCCTTCTGGCAAAAAGAAGATGAGAAATTAAATGGCAAAATGCTTGAAAATATTGCAATTCACATAGACAAACCTGTTAGTGGAAAGCTTTGCATTAGAAGAGATAATACACTTTTTGATAATTATTTTATAGGTGCAAGCAACTGTGAAGATACTTATCAGATTATGGGAGGTTGGGGATTTAAAGGTGGAAAAGATCCTATATTTCCTGGAATTTATTTTGTTTGTGGTGACAAAGCTTACTATAACCTTCCTGACCACTGGTATGGAACTTGTTATGTGGGAATTGTTTTTCCTAAAGTGTTTCATGTTGACAGAGATTCAGAAGGATTGTTTAAAATTCATAATTATGTAAATAGAGCTAAAAGAGAAACTTTTACTGAAGTTCTGGGAGATATTTTTCAAGCTGTAATTCCTTTTGTTGGTATAACCCTAAATGCAGGGAGAATCAGAAAATTGTCCACTATAGTTGATAGATTATCAACTGACACTGCTGATGGGTTTCAATTAGTGAATGTTGAAGTTATTGCAATTAGATCCATGGTAATTCAAGATCGCCTTGCTTTAGACATACTCCTAGCAAAAGAGGGAGGAGTCTGTGGCATTTTACATGTCCAACATTGCTGTACATATATACCGGATGAAAGTAAGAATATTGAAATGTATATTAAGAATATTACACAAATGCATTCAGAGATAATTCCTTTAGAAGAAGAAGATTTTACAGGGAAACTTTCAAAAAGGTTTCAAGCAATTAAAAACTGGTTTCATAATATCGGAAGTTCAATTCTTGGCAAGATTTTGGCACCTTTGATTATAATATTTTTCATTTTTATTTTAACTAAAGTAGGTTGTTTGTTACATAAAAGAAAGAAACAGTTAAAGGAAAAGAAGAGAATTTATAAACTGAGAAAAGAAGAGGAAAGGGAGATCGAGTTACAGGAGTTACATAGAGAGCGTCATGTTAATTGCAAAGATTATGCTGAAACAGATTTTTAGGTTTACTAAAACAATTGAATTTGAATCGATTTCTTAAAAATTTAATTTACCAAAATTTTGAGTGCTGGTGTGGTGATTTGTTAATCACCAGATGAGGGAGTTGATGGAGCGAGATAGAAAACAAAATTTTGTTTAAACTCGCAAAGTCACATTTCCATAACATGAATAAAAATATTAATGATTTGTGATATGTCGTACTAATACAACTTAGATTAAACTTTACACGTGGGGGGACTAACATGTGTGCTCATAAACGTGCATATTTGTTGCATCTTTTTGTTCGTGCAAAATAATAAAATAATTTATTGTTTTCGTTTTTGTCATTACTAACTGCTGCAAACTTAAAATAAGCATGTGCTTGTTTTTGCTTTTCCTTGTCTGTGTGATGTCATTTCTACTATTCTAGGTGCATATGGGTCTCATAGAAAAACGGAGACTGGTAAATATAAACGCTGCTTTATTTGTTTGCAATGGCTAGGTAACATTTTGATTAATCGGGTGGGTTAATTAATTAGTAAACCATGGGGTGGATACAGAATCTACATTATTTCTTACATTAATACTTTTCTTGTGTTTGTTTTATACTAGAAAACATAAGTTGCCTGCTTTTGGGCCTAGTTATTTGAGCCGCAGAAAAAGAGCTGATCTATAATTCTGCAGAAAGTCACGAGACGCCCATTCTGAATTAAAACGTTTATTGAAGCTGCATTCACAAAGCAAAAACTGATGAGCTGACATCATTCTGTCGGACATGGCCAAGGTCGAAAGTGAACTTTTTGTCAGTCCTTAACTTGGCATCTGCGGAAGTTGTACTGAAAGACTATGGAAGCTGCGAGGATGACTTAATACAAAGTTGCAATCGCAGGAAGCTTCTGGCTTCACGTGGAAGAGACAATGGTCTTTGTAAGACATGATTTTGTGGAACTTTTTAAGAATCGGGTGACATGTCACTTGTCACTCTCAGCCAATGGGACGTCGAGGATTTCTGAAAACTTTCCTTTGCTAGTTTAGTTAGCGTAGAAAGGTATAAAAAGTCATGCCCTTAGGGTTGGGCTGGCTGCTGCTTTCTGACTTTCCGATGAGGGTGATGTGCTGCTGGACTTTGCGTGGAGCACGTAAGAATCCTCAAAGATCTTTACTTTAATTTCTGTCTATTTAGCTGAGTTAGGGAAATAGGTTTTAGAAATGCTAAACTTTATATAATTTCTTTAAATTGATTCAATTACTTAAATTGTATTTTTCTCATATTTCTTACCATCATGCTTGCTATATTGCAAATAAATTTCATTTATAAAACTTTCAACTTACATACCATAATTTAGAAAATAAAATCTTACTTTTGACAAACAAGCTGGTCTTGGTTATTCAGAAGTGTAGGTTACCTTTTGCTAGATCACGTCGCCTATGGTGGTCGTTTAAATGATTGGGTTTTATTCTAATGACAATATTCTTTCTGCAAATGTATAAATATGTATATAGTGTGTAGATAATGTGTATATAGATTTATTTTGACCACCTGATTCAGTAGGCCCAAAATATATCAGGTTCATAAATGGGTCCATATTTAGTATAGAATTTTGTTTATAGGTTATGTAGTTGGGTAGCGTAGTTTATGATATATTTTCTATAGCCCGCTGGATCAGCACCAATAAACGATTGTTGTTAACAGGATAACCATCCTTAATCAACCATTCCTTATGACTCCGCAACCAGGTTTTCCAAGAGAATGATTGCACTCCACGCAACACCCCTTGAAGGAAGGCCTCCGGTTGTATCACCCCTAACACCTTCGCCGGATCAATGATAGCCTGTACAGGTTACTTGCCCCTGGACGGTATGTGATGACAAAACGGAACCCAGAAAAAAAAGCATCCATCTCAACTGTCTAGGGGTAAGGTGTTTAGCAGCTGTCATAAGTTGAAGGTTCCTGTGGTCAGTATATACAGTGACCACATGATTAGCGCCCATAAGAAAGTGTCTCCATTCAGTGAATGCTTCCTTGATCGCAAGCAGTTCCTTCTCAGCTATGTGATAGTTCTGTTCCACTGGATTCAACTTACGAGACATAAATGCAACAGGATGCAATTGTCCCGTAGAAGGATGCCTTTGCGATAGCACCGCACCCACAGCCGTATCTGACGCATCTGCTTCCACCATGTATGGCTTGTCAGGATCTGGATGAGCCAAAATCGGAGCAGACACAAATGCTTCTTTCAGAGCCACAAACGCCCTCTGGGCTTCGGGAGTCCATTCGAACTTTCATGGCCTTTTTTAACAGCTGCGTAATGGGAACCACCATTCTCGAGAAATGTGCTATAAATCGGCGATAGAAATTAGCGAAGCCAAGGAAGCTCTGCACGTCCCGAAGATTCCTTGGAGGGGGCCATTCCTTGACTGCCATGATCTTTCTATCGGCCATTTCCTGACCGGTCGGGCTTAGCATTACTCCCAGAAATTCTACCGTAGTCACATTAAAGTCACATTTACTCAGCTTACAGAACAATTGGTTCTCTTGCAGGAGTTGCAAGACAGTAGTTAAATGAGCGATGTGCTCTTCCTCTGTCGCAGAATACACAAGAATATCGTCTATGTAGACTACTACATAGTGGTCCAAGATGTTACGAAATACCTCATTAAAAAAAAACTGGAAGGCGGCAGGGGCATTACATAGCCCGAAGGGCATGACAAGATATTCATAAAGCCCGTATCTGGTCTTGAACGCCGTCTTCCATTCGTCTCCATGTCTCATTCTGACCAAATGGTAGGCTCCTCGTAGATCAAGCTTGGTGTAGATGTTAGCCTTCTTCACTTTTTCCAGCAAGACGCTGATGAGTGGTAAGGGATACCGGTTCTTCACCTTGACCGCATTCAAGGCCCTAAAACCACACAGGCGCGGAGTTCCCCGTTAGCTTTCGGAATGAAGAACAACGGAGAGGCTGCAGGGGATTTCGATGGCCGGATAAACCCCAACTCCAACAATTTATCCAAATATACCCGCAGATGGGCATTCTCTGGTTCAGTCAACGCATACAGTCTTCCTACTGGAACCACAGCCCCTGGAACAAGGTCTATTTGACAATCGTACCGCCTGTGGGGAGGCAGTACTTCAGCTTGGGCATCATCGAACACATCCACATATCGGGAATTATCTGAGGGCAACTGCACATCTTTCTCAGCAGCCGTAGCTATCAACAATCCACATGCTAGTGCCTTAGCCGGATTCTCCGGTATCATACCACACTGCTCTTGACAGAACACAGAGTTCATCAGCACTGTTTTGTCCTTCCAATCGATCTCCGGATTGTGTTTTTGTAACCACGGCATCCCCAAAATGATGCCATACTGAGGAGCATTGATCATATTGAAAACGATGGTCTCATGGTGCAAAGGTTCGTAAATCATTCCGACCCTTTCTGACTGGTATCCAATAGGCCCTGTCACCAATCTCCTCCCATCAACAGCATAAACCTCTTCCGCAGTTTTCTTAGGTTCAACACCATTCCTATGCGCACAGCCACTGTCATATCCATGAAAAGGCCAGTGGCACCTGAATCCACCATCGCTTTCATCACCAACCATTCGTCTTTTATCAATAATTTGACTTCAATATACAAGTGTCTATGTTCCGAGTCTTCAGAATCTGACAAAGAAGGGATACATGCAGGACTCCAAGAATCCCCTTCATTTTTCGTGGAGTCATCTAGTTTTCCGCAGGCTTATCGCTGGCAATAGATACCGACTTGAGAGCCCGGAATCTATTGATCTTTGGTTTGACAGGACATTCCCGTATGAAATGTCCTTTCCGTCCGCAATATAAACATAGTCCCTGTTTGCGAAGGGATTCCTTCTCTGCCAATGACAGTGATGCTCTCACTGCCCCTATATCCATAGGTTCAGGTTTTGTGGTGTGTTGCACTTCTGAGGAGCCCTGGTGAGCATATGAAGGAGAGGACCTATCCTTCTTTTTAGAATCGCCTCTGCGATCCCCCATCCTATGGTCTAATCTCAAAGCTAGATTGATTAACGCCTCACATGTAGCTGGTTGTGGATCTATCTGGGCAATCACGTCCTTTAACTCATCCCGCAACCCATGATGGAATAATGCTGCCTGTTTGGCGTCAGGCTACTTTGTTTCGGCGATTAGACGTCTAAAGGCATTCAAGTAGGTCAATAGATCTCTATTCCCTTGATGGAGCTCTAACAGTTCTTTATCTGCCGTATAGGAATTGGCCCTTTTATCGAACACCTTAACAAATTCCTCATAGAATGATTCCCAATCGTGTAACAAAGGGTCATTCCGATTTACCCATGGTACCGCCCACTGTGCCGCATCCCCCGCTAAGTAAGAGATAAGGAATGCTACTCTGGCTTGATTGGTGGGGAAAGATTTGGGCTTACATGAAAAACGAAGAAGCACCTGTGTCAGAAACACCTGTACAGTTTTAGGATCCCAATGGTATCTGTCAGGTGAGGCTAATAATAATAATCCACATTTGTAAAGCGCACAATCACCCGTTAGGGTCTCTAGGCGCTGGGGGCCGTAGGGAAGATTAAGCAAGCTATTGCCCAGAGTCGCATGGTGCTGGGCTAACCTGCCGCCGGAGCCGGGGATCAAACAGTGATCCCCAGATTCCAGCGTCAGTCGCCCTGGCCGCGGAGCCACACCTCTCCCACTAAAGGCTAAAGGAATAGAAGCCGGTAATTCCACCACCACGGTACCAGGAGTAGCCGTAGCTGCCCCTGCGTTAAAAGGATTCCTTTGTAGCCCATCCAATCTAGCCCTTAAGTCAGCGGTTTCCTGCCGGGAGCTAGTCAGTTCCACTTGCATGGAGGCCAATGCTGCCAGAACATCCTCTATGGTAGCCATAGGCAACAACCGACCGGGAAGACAGTATACCGTGGGACGAATATTCTGTTAGGTTCCAATCCTCAGGATCGTTTGTTGCTATATGGGGTCCACCTCTTGACCTATCCACGCCTGTAATACCGTTATGGCACAGGACGAGGGAAGGATCAAGTGAGGGAAGGAAGGGAAAGGGATCTGAAACGACAAAACAAACAATCACTACTCCTCTATCACTGCTATAAATATCTGTAGAACCTACACGCTGTTCATTGACATATAATACCTGAGCGGAAATCGGTGCACTCCCTGAAGAGACAAAAGAATCAAGTCTTCTCTTGTGTTGACTGAACCAAAGGGGGAGACCCTGTATGATGACACACAACTTTATTACTATTCGTTATACCACAAAACTCGACTGAATGAACTAGGAAAACTAATACTTTCTTACCTTCCTTTCTTTGTGTCCTTGTCTACTAATTTTGGTGCTCAAGTGTTCCCTCCACAATAAGAAAATGAAGAATAGAAATTCAAACCAAAGATGATAATCCACAGCTGTTTGGTAGGTAAGGCACAGCCGTTATGCAATTTACTCCGAGGTACTATTATAGAAAGCGCCGTCTTCCCCAAAGGCACAGTTCTCGAAAAGAACAAAGAAACATTTCCTGATTTCAATAGATAGCCATCCGGTATCTAGCAAAGCATCTAATTATTCGTCCTTCGCATGAACTCCTGGAAAACGAGTTCGCCAACGGAGGACCCAAGGAGCAAAGGCGGCCGACAATGCCGTCCGAATAGAGCCCTTAAGGAAACCGGCGAAGAATCAGCTTTCCCATCCGGCGGCCGAAAATACCACCCGAATGTCAGCATTTCAGACGTCCCCCGCAAGAGCCGTTGATTAGCGCTCACCAACGGGGGGCATACAAGAACAAAAGAACTTTCCTTAGGACTGACCGGAATTCGTCCTCTGCACGAGCACAAGCAGCGGATCACCAACAGAGGGCAAACAATATGCTTAAGCCGATCGTTTCAGACTGAGAGCAGCCGCAACTCAGTGAATCGAGCGAAAGCAAAGGAACACATAAAGGGTCCAAGAAAGGCTAACATGAAGGTATTTAGAATCCACAAGCCACAAGACTTCAGTCAGCAAAATATTCGACGTACTTCCTGAGCAGTCACATGATTAAATACCCATCACATGATCCTTCTACTAGGCACATGGAATTATGGGAGATGTAGTCACTTGGGCATGCTAGTTTACTTCTCCTTCATTAGCGCCCGACTGGTTCATGACACTCTGGTGGTCACTCCCACAGCATTCACTTTGTCGAGGATATCTAGCCAAATCATCCTTTTGGCAGATTCAGCCACAGTGAGGGACTGCCTGCCAAACAGTTTGCGGTGCACCTTCACCACCTCCTCCACAAGGACCTGTAACTCCATGCTGCTGAATTTCAGCTTTCTCTTCCTCTCTGTCTGCTCTGTGTCTTTGCTGGTTGCCATTTTACAGGTTTTAAACTGCACAAACTCTTTCTGCTGCTGCTCCCACTCTCTCTGCTCCAACTGCCTCTCCAGAAGCTTCTAATTAGTTGCAGCTGCCTGTGTAACCACTTCCTGGTAGGGAGGGGGAGGGTGGTAGCACCTGATTGGCTGTTTTCTTAAGTTTCACTTTTGCTTGCTTTCCGATTCGGAATTTACCGAATCGGTATTTCCCATTCATTCCTATGGGCCTCTCGGCCCATAGGAATGAATGGGAAATACCGATTCGGTAAATACCGATTCGGTAAATTCCAAAAGTCCGATTCCGAATCTTATCGATTCGGTAATAAATACAGAATTTTTTCCTACATCTCATTTACCGATTCGGTAAAATTCGGTATTTAAGAATCGGTAAATGAGATTTACCTACATCTGGCCCTTAGATTGCAAAAGAGAGGAGGCAATTTTATTGCACAGCACAAGTCTGCCAATTTTCTGCAAATTATCATCAGCGATGGGGTCATATACATCTGTGTCAAAAGGTTGGCCCATTTTATGCTTAGTAACAAAGTTTGTGTAGAGTGTGGGTCAGACAGACATTTGTAAATATGGCCTGGGCATTGCCAAATCGACAGTTGGGACTGTAGAGACCAGTGCTTGGTAAGATTAGGCTTTGAGAGTATTACTTTAATCTTTATGAAGCTGTAAAAGTCTAAATTAAAGAGGTTGTGTGTACTGACCAGGGCTGAGAAGGAGAGAGGGTTATTGTTGTGATCATATAGATCCTTCATTAGTCTAATGCCATTGGAATGCCCACTTCTGTGCAGTATGGACATCTATGTCCACCTTAATTTTACAGTCCATAATGAAGCCTCCCTAGAGTTGTGGACAGGTTCCGGTAGTCTTTTGTCTGGCAGTTTTAGGGCATTCACTGTATCTGAAAGTATCTAGTGTGATTGAGGTGGTATGAATTTTGACATTGTAATGAAAAATGAGATACCAAAGGGGTATCTCTGTCACATTGTATCTTCAATTAGCGGGGTGTATTGGGAGACTCCAGATTAGCCAGGCCGCACCTTGTGCAGCCAGGAAGTCTAATTGATGTAGGTTTCAATTCGGTAAATTACAGCTACCCCAGGCAAAACCTGATCTAAGGGCCTTGTATGAGATCCTCGCTCTTTTAGCACACCAGACGAATTTTGAAGATATATTATCGACTTTTTGAAAGAAGGAATTTGAAAGTTTTAAGGGTAGCATGGAAGACTCAAAATTCACTATTGGAGTAATCAACATTTAAAAGTTTGGAGCCTACCTCACCATGAGATGTATTTGGGTGACCAGGATGGCAACAAATCTTTAACTTTGGAAATTGTATGTGATTTGTTATACTGTAGTGTTGCCATTAGATCACTTTAGAACCAAATCCCCATGTATTTAAGATGTTTGGGCTGCCATTTGAGACCTGAATTGCCTAAGTGTGAAGGAAGGAAAACACAATGAGTTCAGAGAAGAAAAACAGTCTTATCCTTGTTTAGTGTAACCCAAGACTTCAGAGAACTTATGAATAATTTTGGTGATAGTCAGGACTGAATTTTCAATATCCTCTGTAAAAGTAAGGATATCATTTGCATAGGCTGGAATTTTATATGTTTCTTTACCAAATTGAAGACCTTTATTTTCAGGAGCAGCATTTAGTAACTTGAGTAGGGGATCGATGGCGAGTAAAAACAGCATAGGGAAAAGAGGGTATCCCTGTCTTGTGCCTTCGTGCAAGTCAAAGTATGAGGAAGTGGACCCATTTATCCTAATATTTTTCTATGGGGTTCGTGTAAAGGGCCATCACCATCTTAATATAAGAGGTGCCTAAGTTATGGGATACCAGAACAGGCTGAAGAAAGGGCCAAGAGACTTTATCGAAGGCCTTTTCTGCATCAAGGTTTCTAGCTGCTGTTGAGAGTAAGGAGAGGCTGGACTGTTCAATAATAAGGTATGCCCTCTTGCTGATACTGGAATTAAAAGTGGATTATAACTGTTTGGTATCCTTAAGTGGGGAATTATTGTTAGTGTCTAAATGCTTTTTCCTTGTTTTTAAGTTCAGGTCCTAAGTATTGTAGTTTTCTTTTAATTTCACCATTTTTAATGGACATTCGTTTAATGATTTGCTGTCTTATGGCACACTTAAACGCATCCCATAGTATTACCGGGGAATTAACTGAGTGTTCATTTTCCTTAAAGAAGAATTACTTTTCCTCCTGAATATTCGCAATGTCATATTTATTTTTGGGGATTTCTGTGTTTAAGTGCCAAATTCAATCTTGGCTTTTATCAGGAAAATTAGATAAGGACATGGAAACCACAGCATGGTCTGAGACAAAGATTGGGTGTATTTTAGCATCACCAGTGGGTTTTAGAAGTGAGGCACCTACCAATAGATAATCTATAGTGAAAAACGAGAGGGAGGTGGGGATAAAAAATGTAAAGTCGCTACCTTTGTGGGAGGAATTCTCCAAACGTTTAATAGATGGTGTGAGGAACAAAGATTGAGTATCTGTTTATGAGCCCTTATAAGTATCCCATTTTTTGCCACATGCTTCAGAACAAAGAACTTCAGATACCCAGCCTGTCCTCATTGACAGTGCTTCTTTGAAACCTATCTTGGTTTCTTGGAGGAGTACTTTGTCACCTATCTGGCTATGGGAGGGGGGGAGGCCCTAGCCAGCATCGGGCCCCTTCCCACCAGGGGATGTCTGCAAGAAACATGGCACGTTGGATGAGCCCTGGTGAAATACGGGTATGATGACTAAACCTGGCTTTGAAAGCCAGCCAGGGAAATAGTACATGCGGGTGAGTTAGAGAAAAACCATGTGATGAGTGATACAGGATTGAACAAACATATCTTTGCAAAGTTTAACCTGAGCATATTAAACATACAATTGCCGAAATCGAGGGAAACATGTAACGCCAACCAACAGTCTCTTGATATTACCGTCTGAAGTGAGTTAAGTTTGCAATATGAGTATACAAGCAAAGTTTAGCACGCCACAAAGGTGGTTCAGGCAGTGAGACATTCATAATAGTTGTCTGTACCTAAGCAAAATACCTATAGAGAAGACATTTGTATCGGGGGACTAGTTAAAGAAGTATTGTGTATGCATATGCTCAGGCAATGGTGGAAAATGAAGTTGCAGTGCTATGAATAGTTGTGGGCAAAGCCTAAGCACCTTTCATTTTAATTCCTTCATTAGTTTGAGCAACAAGTATGGGCTGAAAGACTGCAACAGTTCAGCCAGGTCTGGGCTGCCTTTGTCCCACTCCAAGTTGCAAAACCATAGGGAGTAAAACAACCTTGTGTGCACAGAAATAAATCATGTTGTAGAATCACACATTAAATGAGACCTTGAAGACAAATGCGAGTGTCTAGAGATTGACCCAGAAGCCTAACTGAATTAGGCCCATCTAGTGAAAATACTATGAGATGCTGATAACCACAGCTAAAATTCGAAAGCACTACACGGATGTCACTTGGCCTATTATTGAACTTATTGTCCCACGTTTATGTCCAAACATATGTCTGCAATCATCACTCAAAATATTCGATGTAGATATATGTAATCTATGATTGAGACCTAGGTAACTTGCTTGGTCAGAAATGAGAGCATATACACAGCTAAACAACAAATTAGTGAAGTCCAGCCCCTGTGACTGGGAACAAAAAACAATAAACATGTATCAAGAAACATCCAAATCGAATAGCAGAGAAAAAAGGATACATCAAACTGTTAAGAGGAGCAGGTTGCTTGGTGACTTGTGAAGTTGTGAGGAATGGGTTCTGAGTCCATCAGCAATTCCGATTTGTTGTTAAAGAAGTTTGCAAGGTGAGATGGATTCGTAAAGATTTTAGTTTGGCCTTTGAATATGATGAGGAATCTCGAAGGGCCAGAAAATGAGAAAGGGATTCCCATGTCTATTAGGCTTTTCCTTATGGACAGAAATGCTTTCCCACAAATTACAGTCTCTTTAGCATAATCCTGCGAGATGAAAATCCTGAGTTCTTGCCACTTATTCGTGCGAACTTTCTGCATATGTGCCAAGATTATCTCTGTGTACTGAATGAGCAAAGGTTTGAAGATCAGCGATTATGGAGAACACAAGTTCTTTGGTTTAAAGATTGGAACCCAATGGGTTTTTTAGCTCTCAAAGTCTTTGATGTAGGACATTTGGAGCAATTCTGGAATCCAATTGACCAGGAAATCAGCCACTGAATTTGCTGGGTTTTTAATCCCTTCAGGTAATCCCAAAATACAGAGATTGCTCCTTCTGTTCCAATTTTCCTGCTCCGTCAGCTCCCTCTTCAGTGAGGAAATGGAACGTTTGAGGATTTTCAGTCGCTTGGCATGAGCATTAGTAAAATCCCCCATGGTACCAGCTTCTTGTCTCAGCATTTGATAGTCTAATAGTTAAGACGTTAAGGACCTTGCGAATTCCAGTCACTTCAACCTGGAGTAGATCTGTATTTGGTTTGGTGGTCTAAGCGATGTCATGAGCGCAGCAGCCAGAGCAGTTGTAGGCCTCCCCAGGTTCTGCTCGGTCTCTCGTACCCTGCGTACTCTTCACTGGCTGCCGATCAGGCAGCGGATTCACTTCAAGGTGCTCTGTTTAGCTTTTAAAATCTTAAAAGGCCCGTCTGCTCCCATATTGCATAATTTTCTGCGCCCATATATTCCAGGTCGTTCCCTTCGCTCCTCGGATCACGAATTGGCAGCAGCCCCACGCTTCAATCGTTGTCGAGCTGGGGGACGGTCCTTCAAGGTGCGGGCAGTAGCTCTGTGGAACGCATTGCCTCGCGAAATTCGGACCCTTGCCGACCTGTCTTCCTATCGCAAGGCCGTTAAGACTCTTCTGTTTCCTTAGCCCTGTTAAAACCCGAAATTTTAAATAAATCTGTTCCTTGGTTATGTTGTGTGGCTTTCTTGTCGGGCGCCGGGACGCTCCTTCGCTGGAGCAGCTGCGCGCATTACAAATATCACTAACATAACATAACATAACATGAACTGAGACGGAGGTCCTCATTCTAGGTCCCACCCCCTCTGCTTGGGACAACTCCTGGTGGCCGACCACACTGGGAGCAGCTCCAACACCCACGGACCAAGCACTCAACCTAGGATTCATCCTCGACTCCACCCTCTCCATGTCGAAGCAGGTCAACGCCATCTCCTCCTCCTGCTACAACACCCTCCACATGCTCCACAGGACCTACAAATGGATCCCGACCGAAACAAAAAGAACAGTGACCCAAGCCCTCGTCAGCCGCAGGCTGGACTACGGCAACGCACTCTACGCTGGAATCCCAGCCAAACACCTGCGAAGACTACAATGCATCCAAAACGCCTCCGCCCGACTGATCCTCAACGTCCCCCGCCGCAGCCACATCACCTCCCACCTAAGAGACCTGCGCTGGCTCCCTGTCAACAAGAGGACCACCTTCAAGCTCCTCATCCACGCACACAAAGCACTCCACAACATCGGACCAGCCTACCTGAACGACAGACTCAACTCCTACACCCCCGCCCGCCAGCTCCGCTCCTCCAGCCTCGCCCTTGCCGCCGTCCCGCGCATCCAACGCACAACCTCCGGCGGCAGATCCTTCTCCTTCCTCGCCGCCACGACCTGGAACACCCTCCCCACCCATCTGCGACAGACCCAAGACCTGCTCACCTTCAGAAAGCTCCTCAAAATTTGGCTCTTCGAACAGTAGCAGCACCCCAAGCTCAGCCCCCCACCTCAGCGCCTTGAGACCCCCACGGGTAAGTAGCCTGCTTTACAACTGCTTGATTGATTGCTTGATTGAGTTGAGTTTGAGGACTTTTGCCTCTAAGGTGGAGGAGACTCTGGATCCAGGGGTGATTGTTTGGAGCACTTTAAATCTGCCTGGTCCTCTTTCTCCTTCATGTTTCCTTCTCTGATATCTGACATTTAGCAATGACAAAAGGCTCTGAAACCGACTGTACAGGAGTGATAACTTAAAAATATTTTCTACCTACTGGTGTTTTCTTGAGTGTGGAGCAGCCGATACCTTTCTGTATATAGAGTGTTTTTGTACTTGAATAGATTGTTGAATTTGAATCTGTATGTATTTTGTATGATATGATATTAGATTTGGATGTGCAACTAATACCGTCCTGATGATGGTCTCTGGGATCTTGTAGACCGATGTGGGACCGAAACGTCGACGAAAGAACACCGTTTTGTTGTTTATATGGATATATTGAGTACACAGGACATGAATTATATGCAATGTTTTGTTTGATCTCTAGTTATATGGTGTTTAGTTTTCCATATAATTTATAGGCATAAGGTGTTCTAGATACTACAGTGAACTGAATGTAAAATATCAGTAGTATATATGTTGCCTTTTTGTAATTTACCGTTTGAAATTACATTTTGAAAAAACTATTGGAATTAAATACCCATAGTTATACATTTTGTGTTACCCTGTATGAATACATTAGTGAACACGTATGTGGCAAATTCTTAATTTATGATTCATGTTGAATTATTCCCTTATGGACAAGTATTCTTTATGATTTAATATTAACTTGCTGCACTTTTATTTTTAAGCCATCGCATGCGTTTGTTATCGCAGGCAGCTTCAATTGCACAAGCGCGGTTACTGTTACATTGTTTGTGGTTGGTTTTTTTAAACTTTAAAACTGAGTACGGCGCCACTTCATGGACAACAACGCTTGGTTTATTAATATATTTCTTAACTTTAGCACTGAGCGCAGCGCCAGCTTCAAGGACACCTCACTCAGTGTTAAAGTTAAGAAATATATGAATAAACCGAGTGTTGGGTCCGTGAAGCGGCGCAGCACTCAGTTTTAAGCTTAAGAATTCTAGCGGGGCTGGAAGGCGGTTATTGACGTCATTTATGACAACTGTCCCAGAGTCAGCGTGTTCTGAGACCTGCACTTTTAACGTATTCAATGATGGCCGCCGCGCGTCTTGTTTTTTTTTTGTTTTACTGCTTTAATAATACTTTCGGTAGTCACGATAAATGGGGCAAATTTCTGCCTGTTTAGTGAAGCAGCAGTCAGTTATTCCTACCTTCATTTACCTGCTTAGTTATAATTGTGTCTATCCTGACTGGCTTTCGGTAGACGCGATATATGGGGCAAATTGCTGCCTGTTTACTGAATCAGCAGTATGCTATTCCTACCCTCATTTACCTGCTTAGTCATATCACAGCTCACTGAGGCATCCGCGTCTTGGAGCTCCATTTGTAATGTATCATAGGTTCCACTTATCCACAAAATCACCACATTATGTGGTATTTCAATTTGACAATGCGAGTTACCAACAAATAGAAGTCCAAGTCAGCTTCTTCTCACCCCTTTTTTTGCGACCCGGTGTGTGGCACGGATCACTGACATAATATCGAGGGACAGAAAATCGAGTAGCAAAAATATCGATGACAAAATATCTAAAGACAGAATATCGAGTTTGTATCTACAAACAGGTAAGTACAAAAATATCGAGTTAAAAATATGGTTTACAAAAATATAGTTTATAAAAATATCGACTTTATTAAAAACAGTGTTAAATTAAATTAATAATAAAATTTAATTACTAAAATATAATTAAAAATACTTAAATTAACTTATAATAATTAAATAATTAATGAAAGTTATAAAAAAAATGTTTACAATCATATTTGTTAAAACATATATATATAGTAACATAATATAATTAAATAATATCCAATATTATCACCGTACAATAGCAGAAGTGTAAAAAATACTATTCCCACTCCAAATAGTGCAACAGTAGGGAAAGCGTTGGATAGCGTAGGGGTTAAAATTACTATTCCCACTCCAAAGAGTGGAACAGTAGGGAAAGCGTTGGATAGCGTAGGGGTAAAAATTACTATTCCCTCTCCAGTGAGTGGAACAGTAGGGAAAGCATTGGATAGCGTAGGGGTAAAAATTACTATTCCCACTCCAGTGGGTGCAACAGTAGGGAAAGCGTTGGATAGCGTAGGGGTAAAAATTACTATTCCAACTCCAAAGAGTGCAACAGTAGGAAAAGCTTTGGATAGCGTAGGGGTAAAAATTACTATTCCCACTCCAAATAGTGCAACAGTAGGGAAAGCGTTGGATAGCGTAGGGGTTAAAATTACTATTCCCACTCCAAAGAGTGGAACAGTAGGGAAAGCGTTGGATAGCGTAGGGGTAAAAATTACTATTCCCTCTCCAGTGAGTGCAACAGTAGGGAAAGCGTTGGATAGCGTAGGGGTAAAAATTACTATTCCCACTCCAGTGGGTGCAACAGTAGGGAAAGCGTTGGATAGCGTAGGGGTAAAAATTACTATTCCAACTCCAGTGAGTGCAACAGTAGGAAAAGCGTTGGATAGCGTAGAGGTAAAAATTACTATTCCCACTCCAGTGGGTACAACAGTGGGGAAAACGTTGGATAGCGTAGGGGTAAAATTACTATTCCCACTCCAGTGAGTGCAACAGTAGGGAAAACGTTGGATAGCGTAGAGGTAAAAATTACTATTCCCACTCCAAAGAGTGCAACAGTAGGGAAAGTGTTGGATAGCGTAGGGGTTAAAATTAGTATTCACACTCCAAAGAGTGCAACAGTAGATAAAGCGTTGGATAGCGTAGGGGTTAAAATTACTATTCCCACTCCAAAGAGTGCAACAGTAGGGAAAGCGTTGGATAGCATAGTGGTAAAAATTACTATTCCCACTCCAGAAAGTGCAACAGTAGGGAAATTAAATACTTCATATATTATTTCAATAAATATAAATTACTATCTATAAAAAATTAATGAAAAGTAATTACCAATTTAATATAATATAATAATAAATCAATTAGAATTACAAATTAAATTTAATTAATACAATTATTTACCTATTAATACAAATTATTTACAAATTAACAATTAATAATTTAACATTTAAAAATTAATTAACAATTAATTCAAATTAAATACAATTAAATAAATTGATTTATTGAATTAATTATAAATAAATTACTTCCCACCCTATTCCCCTATAAACCCACAACCCACTACAGAAAATAAATTAGTAAAATTAACATAATTAGCAATTATTCAATTAAATAAAATTAATTGGCAATTCAAATTTAATTAATTGCCCATAAAAAAATTATTAACAATTGATTAAAAATGAATACCAATAAATACATTTACATATTTAATTAATTATAATTAAATTACTTCCCACCCTATTCCCCTATACACCCACAACCCGCTACAGAAAATAAATTAGTAAAATTAACATAATTAACAATTAATCAATTAATTAAAATTAATTGCCAATTAAAATGTAATTAATTACCAAATATAAATTAATTAACAATTAATTAAAAATGAATACCATTAAATAAATGTACATATTTAATTAATTATAATTAAATTACTTCCCACCCTATTCCCCTATAAACCCACAACCTGCTACAGAATTAAATTACGCAAAAATTAAAAAAACAAAAATAATTAATTAAAATAAATTATAACATAAATACACACTTCTCACACATATAATAACATAAAAAACACTATAAAAAATTCGATATTATTAAAAATTAGATAATTTTAATAACCTATATTATATACTTCGATATTTTAACTGTCTATATTTTTAACATTCGATATTACATTACTTACCTTAAAAACGATATTTTTGATGTCTATATTCTGTCCATTCGATATTTTGTCCATTCTATATTTTAAACTCGATATTATGTCCATTCGATATTTTGTAGTCGATATTTTGACTGTTTACCGCGTGGCACTGATGTCAGGAAGTCCATTCATGAAATTGTGTGGGAAAGAGGCAGTAGTTGGATTGTGTGTGTTGGCGTCGCGTGCTGTTTTTTATTATTTCATACATTATTGATTTGTGTTGTTTTTCAGTTAATTAACAAGTTATTTGAATGGTTTGTTTTTCCATTCTCCGCAGAAGAGTTTATGGTTCAGGGGCAAATACGCTCCAAAAGGAACAGACGTTGACATTAGAGTTGACATGTTTTAAAATAAATGCAACAAACATGTAGTTTTTTTATCAAAATTTAAGGTATTGGGAATAGTAAATAATCTGGAATGGGTGGTCTTATTTATAGTGTGTATGAATTTATGATCAAAATAAGGGCTAAATAATTCTAGATGTACCGGTCAGCTGATAAACACGTTTTAACAAATTGTTTTAATTAATGACTGGTTCAGTCGCGCGGAATGTCCTGTGTGCAGCAATCTTGGCCCTTTCACTGCCATGGTTTTGATTAATTCTTGTACGTTGTATTCAGCGCCAAGAAATCCTTTTAGGGGTGAAAGCGCGCGGTGCAAATACATATTATGGTATTTGTCAGAGAAGTATGGCTGGGGGGCTGCGACCTAGTAGTGACCTCTTGCCAGTTGGGATGGTGGTGAACGTTTTCCCAACTTTCCGGTTGCAGCTCTGAGGCAAAACATTTCGTTGGAGATATGTTTATGGTGTTCTCGTCCAAGTGTTGCCCGGGTGGTGTGATTCACTTGTCGGTGTGAGGACAGGGACACATGTTCTCGTGCTTCCCTAAGAGACAGTACCCTGAGACCAGCATTAAAAATGCAATAGGTCTCGACTTTCATTAAGCTAAAGCCATTTGCTTTGCTATACAATACCATTAGCAAAGCTAATGGCTTTAACTTAATCAAAGGCGAGACCTATTGCATTTTCAATGCTTGTTTAACACGTAAGTGCCATTTATTTCTAGAATGGATTCTTTCAGTTGATTTTTCTACAAAGTTTGCATAGATTCTTTCTTTTCATCTCTTATCCCTCCCAATAGAGCTTCCCTTTTGGTCAAGATGTGCAGGGATAACAGGGCTTTAAGTGAGCCGGGTCTTGCCAGTGCTCAGCACCGGAAGGTGCTGAAACTGGTCTATCGGGTTCTCCATTTTTACCCTCACCGTGAAAAAAAATCTTAACTCTGCAGCAGGACCACCCTTCACTGCCTTTGAAGTGACTTCAAAGAGACTCGTTATAGTTCTGTTACAGTCTAATCATTTCAGAACGGAAAGTCATAATCGTTGCTTATGTATCTTATGCAACGAACAACCATTGGCAACGCCCATAGCCCTAGCTTGTTGTAGGTGTAATGTTATTCGTTGTATTATACATTTAGAGGCAATGACAGAAGCAGCGAAATGCCACTCCGACGGCACACTATGCTAAACATAGATTTTTAACTTACATGTTTTAAGCCACGCCCTCAAGAGCGTGGGCCACGCCCCTTGGAGAGACCCCCAATTTATTCATCCCACTTAATGCCCTGAGAGTAGGGTGACCAACCGTCCGTAAATTTCACAGACTGTCCGTAATTTGGACCTCACATCCGTTGTCCGTGAGGATCCCTTTTACAGACGCCTTTTGTCCATTATTTTGGCCATCACAGGGAGCAGCACTGCTCCCTTGTGAGAAGCCTTAGTCCCTTGATGCTGGCGCCTCGCACTCCTCCTCGAGCACAAAAGCAGCCCCACCCAGCCCATTGTCATTGTGTATGCTGACTAATTGCCACATACAGAATGTCAATGGGGCAGTCTGGTGTGTGACAGCATGTGGTGGCCTCCTCCTGCCTCAGTGTACAGCAGGGCATTCTGTTTCATGGTTAAAAGGTAAAACGCCCACGCTGCAACGTGCGAATACAGTCTATATAAAGAAGCCTGTGAAACAAGTTAAGAAAAACAGGTTATGTTCTTTCACTATCTCATCATTTTAGAACTGAAGTATTTTCAGTATTATATTCAACAAAGCCATGGTTACTGTTTTTTTTATTTTAAGCAAATAACCATTGACAAAGCCAATAGTCATGGATTGTTGTTGTTGTAATGATACTTGCTATATTATATATATATGGATGCAATGACAGAAACAACAAAGTACCCGTCGCGCGAAACACTATGCTAAGCACAGATTTTTAGCCTAGGTGTTTTAAACCACGCCCTTAATTACATCGAACACCCCCTTTGAAGAGACCCCCCAGTTTTTTTATGCCACTTAAAGCCCTGGAAACAACACCATGTCACAGTCACCTCACATCCTGGCACTGTGCCTCATGCATGACTCATGACTTCTAGTTTTCTGATTGTCTATGTGCAGGGGCATGGTGAAGCCTCCCCCATCCCACCCCACCGCTTGCTTTAGGAACTACAACAAGGTGAAGTTCTTGATGGGCCTCTTCTGTCTGCAGCTCTGCAGACAAAGGCTAAGCTCACAATGTGAAAAGGTGGGTGAGAAAATAAGTGAAGGAATGTCTGAATGGCTTGATGGATTAGTGAAAGGATGAATGGATGAATGAAAGGGTGAATGGATAAATAATGAAAGAAAGGATGGATGGATGAGTGAAAGAGTGGAAGCATGGATGAGAGAAAAGGTAAATAGATGGATGTATGGGTGGAAGGGTAGATGGATGGGTAAAAGGGTGGATAGGTGTGTGAAAGGATGGATGGATGGATGAGTGAAAGGGTAGATGATGGGCGAGTGAATGGGTGAATGGATGAGTGAAAGGATGGATGGATTGATGAATTGATAAGTGAAAGGGTGGATGGATGGATAAGTTAAAGGGTGGATGTAAGGATTGATGAGTGAGTAAAAGGGTGTAGATGGACAAAAGGATGGATAGATGAGTAAAGAAGTGAAAGGGTGGATGGATGAGAGAACGGATAGATGAGTAATAGGGTCAATGGATGATTCATGAATGGATGAATAGATGGGTGGGTGGGTGGGTGGAAGGGGGATGGAGACAGAAGGGGAGGATGAATGACTAAAAGGGTGAATGGGTGGAAGAATAACTGACTGGGTGTATGGATGAGTAAGTGAAAGGATGGCTGGATGGGTGAAAGGGTAAATGGCTGGATAGATAAGTGAATAGATGGATGGGTAGAAGAGTGGATGGATGACTGTACGGATGGATGGGGTGAAAGGGTGGGTGGATGAATAATGGATGGATGAGTAAAAGGGTGGATGGAGGGATGGATGAGTGGAATGATGGATGGAAGGATACATGGTGGATAGGTTTGCAAATGGTTGAATATGCTTGGATATAGATAGGCACATAGATGGACGGACAGAATGAATGGTGAAAGACTGAATGTTATATAAAAATGATTACACCTTGTAGCACCCATCTTATCTTAAATAACATTTCCTATACATTGACTTTCATGTTTATATGAGTCATTGTCTCTACATAATGTGTGTGTGTGATGTAACGCACTCTGACACCCTGCCCTACATACTTGGGATGAGTAACACTATAAAAGAAATTAAATACACATGAGAGACGGTCTATGTGAAGATGAGGGGCACCATTGGAGGGTGGTAGCAAGGTCGCACTATCCAACCGGTCATCAGGTGTTTCCCTGGGAGGCTGGAAAGGGGGGTGAGCAGTTTTATTACTTGGGGCTGGCATGCCAAGTTCCTTGTATATCCAGTAGTTTTCAATCAACAATAAAAGCGTCCACACTTATATTCAGGTGTAGTTCACCACCGTCTGGTGACTAATGTACCTGCTGGAGCGAAATCTCAGTTTTGAATCGTCTAAGGTAGCAAGCAGCAGCCATGCTGAAAAACCGTGAAATGCACGATTGTCTCAACCTAATAGAAACTTATTTTGACTGAGGAGAACACTGGGCCCACACATCATGTTGTGTATATAAGTTCAGTTAAGGTGCACAAAGATGTGATCTGTGGGCATAGCTCCCAGCTTCAGAATCATCAGGATCCGCTGAGCTTTAATGACCACCAGTGGAACTTAGTACCAAAGAAAATCGGAATTTCAACTGCACTGCGCGCTGAATATTTTGATTTCGCCGTTCAGCCTAAACTGCATATGCCAGCTGGTAATATGTCAGTATTCTTTGTAATTGATATTAAAAAAAAAATAAGTCTGGTTGATACAACTGTATTTTATCCAGACACTCTGTTGCGTACGCTCACATTCTGCAAGGAAAGCTAACCCACTGAGGCATCCACATTTTTCTCTGGGGAGAAAACGTCATGCCCCTCTTGCAATCGCTAAGTGTTCTGCCTAGTTTGATAAAAACATGTACAATTTAATCTTCTTGCATGGCACAGATTCCATCATGAACGCTGCATGGGTCTAGTAAGAAAATGTAATAGTGTGAAATGCAAATACACGTTTTACACAGTATGGCGGGGAGATGGTGTAAACCATGTGCGTCCTTGGGGGACGTATTGTCCTGGAAGCCTGCTGCGCTGACAGTTAAATGATACACCGAGGCCATAAAAACTTGAATGAATTTTCTGCTCTGCATGGAAACCATTATCATCTTATTAAAAATAATGTGTTTGTGTCTGTATTAAAGTGAGATCTGCTTTGATAAATTGCTTAACGTAGTAGTATGATTGTTTGTTCTGTCTGTAAGCTGGAAACTATCATATGTCTTGCATTTCTAGCAGGAAATATATTTTTTTACGGTTCAGAATATAACTGTAATAATATTGCTATTTGCGCTTTCGTTTAGCTTTTGAGAGAAACTCCAGCCAATCACCTAATGTGATGAAATCTTCTTTATATTTTAGGCGAGTGGAAGTGTGACTGTGGATTTATACATTTTAGTATAACATCCGACACTATGCACGAACACACATACCCGTACTCATTTTCGCCCTTTCTCTTTCGTTCCCTTTCTTTAGCTCGATTTCTCTCCCCCTCGGTTTTTCTGTACTTTCTCCTTTTCTCTCAGCTGTCTGTGCTTCTAGTTCTCCCGCATCCTCGTTTCTCTCTCTCAATATTTCTACTTGGCTCTCTTTCTCTCTCTAGCCACCTGCAGGTGTAGTCTGTAGTTCTTTCCCTTTTGCCGGATCCTCTTTTGTATCTTCGCAGGAATCATTGATAGCCCTGTCCCCTCTCAATGCGTGACTGGTCCTACTCCCATTCTGCGAGGTTTAGCAACAAACATATGAGATGCGAGGATACATGGCTGTGGCGTTGTGGGCCCTCGGCCCACATGTTAGGTAATTGACCACACAGACACATGGTAGGAGGTACTGGAACTGTCTCAGGGCACGTGCGCCCGGCCCCTTTTATTAGCAGGGTCACCTGACCGGTGACGCCTGTGAATGGGTGGGTGTACAGTGTGGGCGTAACACAAAGCTGAACACTAGAACGTGTCCAGCAGGACACGTTATTTATTTATTTTTATTTGAGTTTTATTTAGCGCTGGTTAGACCCGGAGGTATCAGAGCTCTTTACATAAGGATCCCCAAAGTTACAAAATTACATCAGTTACAAGTTACATCAGTTCAAGATAACATTTCCAGAGAGTCAGAAGACAAAGTAAATGGAGCTTAGAAGGAAAAGGGGGTGGGGTATAGGAGGGGGAAAGGATGGAGATAGGGTGATGGAGAGACGAAGGAGAATCTGCCCAAAGACCGGCTGGGTAGGTGTGGGTTGAGGGGGAAGTCCACAGCCCATCTCCTCTATAACTATCAGGTAGCTCCACCGGGCATCAGTCAAGCGGCTAGGTCTCAATGGGAAAACTGTTAGAGAGCAAAGAGGAGGAATAAATGGAGCGTAAAGGAGAAAGTGGGTGGAGTAAGGGGTAGGGGGAAGAGTACGATGGAGAGACATAGTAAGGTCTGCCCAATGTCCGGCTCGGTAGGTGAGGGCTGAAGGGGTAGTCCACAGCAAATCTCCTCTATAGCTATCAAGCAGCTCCACCAGGCATCGGCCAAAAGGCTAGGTCTCCACGGTCAGAGGTAGGTTCACAGATTCGGTATCCTGAAGGGTAGGACGGATAGGGGATGAGTTTCAGGATCGGTCGAGGTCTGGTTTATTCTTAGAGGAGTAGCAAGACGTGGTAGGGAGCACAGTGACAGCCATTTTGGGGTCAGACAAGGGATCAACAGGTAGTAACAGGGAAGGCAAACAATCTTGCTTGCCAAAAGATCATGGTGGTCACCATGCCCTTCACCACAGACCTGGCATTGGGGCGCATCCACCGAAAAACCAAAAGTATGCAGCAGCAGCTCAGCGCGTGGAACATGGACATGCTTGAAACTTGCCGAATAGATGGGATCCATCGCTACCTCAAGATCGCATGTGGGTATGAAGCACTCAGGGCCCCCCTCTGTGCAGCGTCTGACGATCAGGCATGATGAGACAACGGGCACCACTTCCAACACGGCAACCAGGATGACTGGGGTAGCAGCATGCTTTCCACCGGTCATGACCAGCGAACTCCGCTTTCGAGGGTCCCCACTGCCTCCCAGGGCTATCCTTAGGAATTCTTTTAGGGCATTATAAGTAAATGCCTGCTGATCAAGTCTTACTGAGTGCTTGCAATTGGAGACTGGCAGGGGTGATGTATGGTGCTGCAATTTTCACTGTTGAGCGCTGTCAGTGCTTGTTGGTCTATGGGGAAGGTATAGAGCCCCTTCTACTTTAAATCTCATTTGCTGCGCTGAGGTATTTGATGTTGCTGGGGCATCTAGTGCAAATCATCTTTCATTTAGTCATTTATTCACTCTTCTGCTGAGTGCCAGCCGCCATTTTAGGGTCAGGCAAGACTCCGGTTCGATGCTGTTGACTAGCCGGTGTCAGGCTGTCAGATACTGAAATTGCTCCCGCTGCCCTTAAACCACACCCGGTCGTTTAAGTGCGCCCTGCCTCACCATAAGAAATGTAACTCCGGTCGCAATATGCAGCGTCCCGCTCACCGCTCATTCAGGGATCACGATGGGAGTGCAGCCACCACAAACCCTCCCAGTCTGCTCTGACGAGGCGTATAGGTATCAGCGGCTCTTTCTCCCTCCGAGTGCGACGGTCGCCATTTTGTGCCGCTCTGCTGCTGATCTCTCGGAGCACCTGCGATGCTCAAAAAAAGGTCTTATCTCAGTAAGCGTGGCACTCGTTAAGCCCAACAATGGCCAAGAAAGAACATACGGAGATAGGATAGGGCAAACTAAGGGCACTTGCATAAAAGCAGGTAATTACACAGAGCATAGTGCACACACATGTATTCGGTACAAGCTGCAAAACTGCAGCCCTCACTCCTGGCGAGAAGGGTATGAGCCATTGACAACCACCTGAATTTAGCAGGTTGATGAAGACTTGGAATTTTTTAGGGAAGACCACAGGAAAAGGACAAGACAGATCTATTCACTACACCCTATACGACTAAGAAAAGTAGTGCCTTATTTCAGTACTGGCAAGAATGAACTGTGCACCACACATGATGCTCCAGCCCTCCAATATGACCAGACCCACTGGGGAAAGGCTACAATCAATTATAAAGCCCAGACTCCCATAAAGAGCCACTCAAGGAGAGCTGCCCGGCTGGGCTGAAACAGTGTGAATCAATATATCTTCTTAGGACAAAAGGGGCGCTGAAATGCAACACATTTCTGTGGTAACGCTATGAGTAACTTCTGAAATAACATTAAGCACATTATAGCTCATGCATATCTCTTTCGTGACCAAACAGCATGATGGCCAGAAATGCACTACACTACAGCATGACTAACCTCCTTAGCCTCTTCAGGATAGATTAAGTTGTATGGCAGTTTTTAACATCCATATGAAGCAAATTGCAAGACAAATTGCATGACATAATTGTTACAAACTTCATGACAACTGTGTGATAAACAGCTTGACAAACGCTACATCCACACGCATGACGAAGATTGTAATGTTGTGAACATCCCATGAAATAGCGTGCTCCCAATATGAGAAAAACCACAGAGTCTCATCAGTGGTAGTAAGCAGGAGCTGATACCGTCCCATACCATACAATTGGCAGCTCTTTGTGTCTGTGCCTTGGGGAGGTTTAGCATCATGCAGAATGGCACAGGGTAAAACAGCTCCCTCTCCTGCGATCTACTTCTGCCTGTACCTAATACAACAGTGAGCCGTGAGGTCTCATTGAAAGCCTCAGAGCTGTCGGGAGATAAGTCTCAAAGGGTAATGAGCTGCAGGCCAAGAGTTGTGAATGTCTGTGTGAGTGTGTGTGTGTTTGTATATCACTGCCTGGTGACCCTTGCATGTTGCGTCCCTGGAATTTCATGTCCATTTTGGAAAACAAGAGGAATACAAAGAACTGATGGATGAAATGCTTGAATTGATCTCAGAAACTGGTAACTATCACAACCTTGTCTACTGTTTCCCCCCAACATGCCACCTCTGACAGAAAGCAGCCATATGCAAATCAGCTTCAGTCCTGCTACAATGAGAACAGCCCAGTCTGAACTCCCAGGACTGATTCCTTCGGACCAGGAACACAAGCAACTCTAGACCGGTTTTGCCCTAGTTTGGGCCTCAGTAGGATGGCTTAGCTTGAGCCCAGGACCCAAGTCTGGGTTTACTCATCACACTTAGGGCATCATACGAGAAATACAAAAAAGTGATGTGTGGAATGCTAGAATTATTCTCAGGGTCTGGTATTTACTCAAGGCCATATCCCAGTCTAGCATTCTTTGCCCACCATGCCCAGTGGCATAGCTAGGGTACGGAGGCAGGGGGTGGTCAGCCCAGGCCGGCACTGTTTTTGGGGGTGGCAGGAGTCGTCTCCGTCAACAACCACCATCCCCCGAGAACAAGTCGTCCGTCGGCCGCACCGCCATCTCCAGCTCTTACCTGCACCCTGTCGGCAAACTTATTGACCGCACAGAGTCTACAGGCCCCTCCACACAGGCAGACCATGGGGCATAATACTGCTCACTAAAAAGTACGTTCCTTTTCCCACTCGCCCAGGGACAATACGGAATGTTGCATGTCGTGTCTGTTTGGTGTGAATGTGTATATATGTTTTAATCCTTTATGAACAGGATCACTAGGAGCAGATGGAACACCACCCACTAATGTTGATAGTCCATTTGTTATAGGAGCACTGGAGCATGCACCACAGTCTTTGTTTTTTACACTTTACAGGCACAAAGCACACCAATGAACGAATGCCCTTTTTACATGGACGGCCCAATAGAGGCAGGCACTGTATACTAAGCTACAAATTCTTTTTTTCCCATTACACAGATACTACCGGTACAACGTTAACCGTATGTATTTTGACTAGATACACACATTAGGTGTGTCTATATGATATTTCCTTAATATTTAGGTTGAATCAGAGGAGTGGCATACATGGGGCTGGCCCTCATGTTGTCCTGAAGAAAAGGTGTAGGGGACACCTTAAAACACGTCGACAGGATATTAGGGACTGTGACCACATAACAGTTATTTTTCCTTTATCCACCCCCCCTTTTTTTAACATACCAACTAGAGGCAAGAATAAAATGTTGGCTTACTAGCTAGGTATTTTTAATTATCACTAATCACCACTCCACCACACACTTCACTACACATAGCTTCACAAAAAGTGCTCCTACGTATCCCTCGCAAGTCGTAGCACGCACCAAGCAGTAGATGCTTGGGATGGCCCCAATGATGTCACCTAAGGGCAACCTTGGGTGAGTGAGGGGACTCAAGAAAAGAAATTTATTTTCCAAGACGGCACAGCGCCAAATTTTGGACAGTCCTGCTAAAACCTTCTCCTTGGCTAGGTTCACACGATCCATTTTATGGATTTAAGTGTTAAACAAATAATATACACATGACAGTATTGTTTGATGACATATACATATGCATGCACATTTCGGCGTTATAGTATGCATTTGACAGTAAGGTACGTAATCCCGTGAATAACTATAGGATTAGAGAATAATGTATCTTTGAACATCATCAAAGCATTGCGGATTCTCTTAGTATATATTCCTAATCGAGTACATTGGTATTATCTGGCATTATTGGAGAGATTAGGTTTTCTCTTTGGTAGACTGGGCGTTCCAATGGATCAACAGCTTTTAATGATTCCAACATCCAGTCCCATTCCATTGAAATGGGTATTTAACGAAAACCTCTAGATTCTTCTTTACGTATAATGACACTCTCTGAGCTGCCCCATCGGGTCATTTCTGTGTGCCAGGTAAGTAGTGTAGGGGAAAGGGCTGATTTCCATCTCAGAGTAATTGCGCGATGGTTATAGGAATCGACATGTCCGCAAACCTATAGTGTACTTTCATCCCTTTCGGGCAAGGATGTAACCCCAATAGGCAACACTCTGGTGTTGTCCAGACAGTCGTGCCTGTCAGTTCTTGTATCAGGTATCCTACACTGTGCCACTATCCTCTCAGGCGTGGGCACTCCCAAAGCATGTGGAGTATATCTGCATCAGGTCCTGACATCGAGGGCAGGAGAGTCGATCCTTCGGTACATACTATTAAGATGGTGTGGTGTAAGGTACGCCCTATGTAAGATCATACACTGTATATATTTAAATTTAGCATTCCTAGATACCTTTGTAGGAAATTCTAATATAGTTGCCAATTCTTTGTCCGTGAAATTCCTGCCCAGGTCGCCCACCCATTTTTCACGCATCGAGGCGAGTGATATTTTAGAGTGTGACCTAATGCCCTTATATAACCGTCGCGTTGGGTAAGATGTCATCCTTAACCCATTAAATGTACCACATGCATTAGTTCATGAGTAGAAGGCTCCACTCCATCCGGGGACCAGAGTCTTTTCATGTAATGAGAGATGGCAGAATAAATAATGTCTGAGGGACACCTTGTGCATGAGTGAAATAAAAATGATCTACTAATGCCTTATCTATAAACAATGCCACAATTGTCGACACTTATTCCTGTGTCCATTGTAGGATTTTGCAGGCAGTGATCAGTCCATTGGCCACAGGTATTCCCAACAAGGGGATTTTGGGTGAATACGGGGAGGCTCGCTTAGTG
Source organism: Lissotriton helveticus (assembly GCF_964261635.1). Lineage (NCBI taxonomy): Eukaryota > Metazoa > Chordata > Amphibia > Caudata > Salamandridae > Lissotriton > Lissotriton helveticus. Next base: position 1,913,968,737 of record NC_136059.1, read on the forward strand.
TATTGTAGTGTTCGCTTCCAGTCCAAAATCGAAAATTTAAGATAGCGAATGTAGGCCTTGAGACCTCAGCCTAGACTGACAGAGTTTGAGGCCCTAAATCTTTGGGAACAGGTTGAGAATAAGAAGAAAAGGAAGAAATATGAATTAAAAATCCACAAAAAGGTTTATTCATGGATAAATGCACAGGACAATGAGAGGCAAAAGAAATGGAGGGAGGAAGTGATTGAGGAAATTGGAGCTTACCCACTGATAGAGGGTGAGGAAATAGAAAAAGAAAAACTTAGCGAGAAAAAGAAACCTTAAGATGAGCCGGAACAGGAGCACAGATGAGCTCCTTAGAATAAGACGTTCCCCATATAATGCTGCATCTGCCATGAATACTACACCACACGTGGCTGAAACTGCAACAAACACTGTAACCCGTCTGGAAGTTAGTGCAACCCCAAGTTACTCAGAGACCGTAGTTTTACCCCCTGCTCAGACTTTGATACCCATGGAAATAGGTACTTCACACTCATCTGTGACACTGAATGCTTCCCCTACTCTGACTTCTATTAGTACGTCCCAGAGTCATAAACTTCCACGTGTGCCACAGGACCTTACTGAAGGGAGAGGCTTGCACAACTCCTGTAGCAGTAGGTGACACGACCACTGCGACTCTACCAGTTAACCCACAAAGTAAGGAACAGACACCCCAAAGACTAAATGTCTCCCAACTGAAAGCTGAATTTGACTGAATTGTTTAGGGTAATGTAGGGATAGACTTCCTAGGACATTACAATGAGAGCAAGTTACTTTACATGAGCAAAGAAACTGTGAGGGTGGTGTGAGAAGCATATGCGAAAATGAAGAGAGTGGCACATAAATGTGGATTCAGGTTGACTCAAAGAAAGAAGTTATGAGAGAATGTCAGTATGGCTATGGGTGACAAGGAATTGAAGCTGTTGAAACCAAGGGTATTAAAATGCATGTGAGGGAGTTGTTTGAGAATATCAGGGACTGGAGTGAGACGGAGAAGTTCTTGGAGTTTTTGTCCAAGATGTAGAGAGCAAAGTAAAGCAGAAAAAGGAAGTCAGCAAGAAGGATGAGGAAGAAGTTACAGGAGAGCTAGTAAAGGGATACCCTTAAAGTGAAGTACAGAGAGGTGCAAATGTGCATGTCCAGTGGTCTCAGACAGATCTCTTTAATTTCACAAATTCTCTCCCCCGGCTGAGGGAGAATGCTGATAAGTAGTAAACGCAGAGAAGATAGCTACCATTTCAAAGGTTTTATGGGAGGATTAGGACGTGCTGTTTGAACTGCTAGTCCCAAATAACCTATGGGGAGAATGTAAGAGACCAATGGAATGGCTGACACAGGAATCCCCTAGGGTATCGAGTACAAATGAACATTCACCTTTGGTTAAAACCAAATACAATGCAGTCAATAACCACCTGAAAACCAAGAGGAAATTAATTGGCCTAAAATCTTCTGAACATCCCAAGAACCCAATGAATCTGTACATGGATACTTTGTAAGATTAATGCAGGTGTTCAGGCAGCATAGCAGTCTAAACGGGCCTCCCAGAAATAACATGGGAGAGTTTCTCGCCTTCTTCATGCAAGTGCTTTAAACTGAAATCAGCTATCGAATCATATAAGGTGTTTTTTTGCTGGCAGAGTAAGACGAGATCCTGCAGTATGTAAAATATTGAAGTGATATGCTAAAAGCTAAAATTATAGGCTGAAGGAAAGGTTCAGGATCGTCCAAATGCAGTGGGCACAGAATGGAGGTGAGAAAGGACCTACATTGCCCATTCAAAGACCGAAATTTGAACCCAGTGCAGGAATAAACCTGCAGGGAGTCTCTATGGCATACTCAGGGAATGCTCGGGAAATAGGAAGAGGTTGAGGAAGTATGCCTTGAAATAGTATAAGAGCCTTAAAGACGGTTAGGTTACCCTTTGTCACATTTGTAACAAGATCAGGCACTGGAAGCAGGAGTGTCACTACAATCCTGATTGTGCAATCATTGATGCCCAAGCTTTAAACCTCACAGTGCAGGGAGAGCTACCCCCAGTACCCAGACGCCCTTTGCCGACCTAAAAAATCCCGAAATCGGGCATGCTGCAGATTTCCCCTGGACCTATAGAGATGTAAGGAGGGAATCCTCATTTACAACTGAGCAATAGTGTTCTCCACTATCCGTTCACATTCCAGATTCCCATAATGTTTGGGAGCTCCACAGATTTTGAACAGTCCCAATGATGGTGGCTGAGGGTAGAGGAGAAGTGCTTACTTGGCGTAGTCCCGGAAGTGGATCAGAGAGGCCCATATTTTGATGGAGAGGTCAAGGATTATCCTGTGTCCTTTCTGATAGATATGAACAAAGAAGGCAACTCTGGCAGCAGATTCTCTCAATTTTCGTTTCTCGGGAAAGGTGAGCCAAGATGTGACTGTACCACTATTTAAATGGCAATTCCTCATTGCGGTCATTCTGATTCTAACTGCCTTTTCCCACAACCTTTCGCCTCTTTGGCTCTCTTCCCACCACAATCTGGATACTTTAGCCACCTCATCATTCTCCAACAGGGTGATGAAGTATCTTAGAGCCCGGGTGGCGGCTGCCATGTTACAAGAAACCAGACTGAACTCTCTCCTTATAGCCTGGACCATGGTAAATTGTGGGAGTGATAGAAGTATTTTAAGTACTGTCCCTTCCAGTCTGTCCCATTCATAAGTTTTACAGGCCTATTGGTGGAATCTTCCCTTCACAGGCCTTTAATAATGGGATATGGGATAGGCCCCCAAATCTACTATTAAATCCAGATAAACAGCTTGCCTGCAAAAGGGCCTTCTGCCTAGTGGCATCCCAATGTGCGCCCCAATTCAGATTTTTCCCAAAAGTTAAACTCAGGGGGACGTGGCCAAGATGGCGGAGTGAGCGGTCGCATATCCCGAGTGCTCCTCCAAGCCTGCCCGGCCCGGACCGTAAAATTCAGCACTTCTCCCCCCGCGACATCATAGCAGGGGTGGGGAGATAGTGGTGAACCACCTGCCAGACTGGGGAACTGAGGCGGCCGCAGTCTGTGCGACAGAAGCTGATTTCCTGCAGCACCATCAGCGGTTGAGGTGAGGTGACGGAGGCCGCATGAACTGGCGGCGGATGGAGAGACGCCCTGGCAGGGTCTGAGGCGATTCCTAGAAGTGGCGCCGACCCCCACGTCGACTGCTGCGGTGCCCGGTGACCTAGCTGCCATCCCGGAGGAGCGACGCACGGGGCGGGTGAAGAGCGAGGCCCCAACAGAGGTGAAGCACCCGGACACCGGCGGCGCCAAAATCGAGGCCGGAGATGCGGCCTAGCACAGGAGGAGATCGGGCCGGCCCGCGCCGGGCGGGTTCACCGGCGGGCCCTCGGCGCACCATCAGGGGCTTTGGGAGCTGCGTCTAGCCAGCGGAGTGACGCCACCGCAGCGATCTACCCACCCGCAGAGGCGCCAATTTGGAGAGAGCTGCCAGAGCTCCTGGGAAGGGGGTCCGACTCCGGGGGCTACGGCGGGGGTCCCGACCACTGCGGAGGTGACGTGGTGGGCCCACGCTGGACGCGCCGTAGTGCCGCTATCTGGGGCGCTCTTGAACTCTGGAAATGCCAAACTCGAGGGCGAGGTCGCGGCCTGGTGCCAGCGGTGGTTGGGCTCGCCCGTGCGGTCTGGCCCGGCGGGCGGACCCTCTCCACACTCAAAGGAGCCCAGCGGAGCGCCAACGGAGCAGTGCAGCGCCCCACTCTTGGCGGCCCCCTCCACCCGGCAGCACAACTACGGAGAGAGCTACGGAAACGGTGAAAGGAGAGGCCGGGGACCGGTCACCAGCCCGTGGGGCCTACTCCACGCGGGGGGGAAGCTACCTGCCTCAACCGGACATGCAGTGAACCCTATGCCCCATGGGCCCGGAACAGTACAAGAGGTGAGGAGCGGCGGGGGGGGTGCAACAGCAGAAGTAGCAGGCCCTACACCACCGCCAAGAGCCGGAGCCCGGGAGGAACATGTCGGTGGGATCCAGGAGCGATAGGCCTGAGGAGGGTGAGCAGGCCCCACAGCCTACCCAGTGTCGGAGCGACCCACCAGCGGGCGTAGACACGTCTCCTAGCATAGCGGTCGGCCTGAGTCTGGTTCCTCTGACAGGGAGGACGAAACAGAGGTGGTCCAGCCTCACAGTACCCAGGAAATAACCCCATAATACCAGCAGCCAGCACCCAGTGATATAGCGGGTACAGAGGGGGAAGGTTCCTGCTAACGCATACTGAAGACTCCTTCGCACCCCCCACCACCCAGCGGTGGCCGGTACTAGTGGTGGCTGCGACCCCACCACACATAGCGGAAGGTCTGGTAGACATCAGGGATCCGCTTGGGGAACAAAGCAGCAATAAAAGATCGGTGTGATCAGGGCCCCCACGGGCGGTGCCTAATGGCGGGCCAACGCAAGAAGGGGGAACGTACCCTTCCGGAGATGTTGAGCAGGGGGCAGTCAAAGGGAGATAAGGGACAGGCATCCGAGCGCTCTCAAGCAGACCACTAACTCTACAGAGGGCGAAGTACCCATAACCAAATCCTTCCTTGAAAGCCTTTTTAACTCCTTCCGGGAGTAGTTCCACACCTTAATACAAGAAGTCGCCGGAGAGGTCCGGCATCGAGGAAACGGACCATGCTCGCAGTGAAGAAGTGGAGCAGTTGCAACAGGAGGTACTGCACCTGAAGGAGCAGCGCGTAGACCTTCAAGCCCACGCAGAAGATTTGGAGAACAGATCTCGACGGAATATCATAAGGGTCCGGGGGGTGCCATCAAAAGAAGAGGGGCCGCACATTATGGGATACCTGCAGGCCCTCTTCCGGGAGATCCTTGGGGAATCGACTGACTTTGAAGTTAGAATTGATAGAGCGCACAGAGTGGGAACGACACGCCGGACGCCCGCCCCCCCCCCCCGGACATGGTAGCCTTTTTACCGGACTTTTCCCTCAAAGAACGTATCCTTAAAGAAGCTTGGAAGCGGCAACCCCTGAGGTTCCGCGACCACCCAGTCGCGCTCTTTCAAGACTTGTCAGCAATCACCCTTCAAAAGCGCAAGGCTTTCAAAGTCGCCACAGACTTCTTGAGAAACAAAGAGGTTCCCTACTCATGGGGACACCCGTTCCGCCTCATCTTTAAATGGGACGGCGCACTTCGCCAGCTACGCTTCCTTCTGGAGACATGCGCCCTGTTGGGCATCGCCCAGAAGGAAGAGACCACGCCGCCTAAAGCATCCCGGATGCCCCCTGGGGAAGGATGGCAGCAAGTCCCTATGCGACGGTCATCGCCACCGAACTTGAAGCCGGACACACAGACCATCAAAAGAGAGATGGCCAATGCCATCCAGGAAGTAGTCAGAGACTCTGCGTCCGCAGAATGAGCATCTCCATGGGGGGAGAGCACTTCAGCTTTGTCATGGCACGTGTCCGGGGGGCGGTTGGAGGGGCAACGGGCAGCGATGTGGCTGCAGTTCCTGTAAGTACTTTACCACAGCCCTGCGCTGCGGCCGAGCAGGACTGGGACAATGCCGTTTTTCTGGGACACCGAGTTGGAGTTAGGGAGGGGGGGAGAGGAAGGTCGGGGCAAGTTGGGGTAGGGGTAGGGGGGGTGGCGGGGGAGGCAGGCAGAGGGGGAGGGGAGTTGCAGTTGGGGGCTTGGGGAGGGGAGAGGGGAGGGGATAAGGAGGGGTGGGGGGGCAGGGATGGTCGGTAGTCCAGTGCTCCATTTTTGTCTCTTTACACTAGGTCTCATTCCCACACAGGCCGATAGGCGTCATCTGGGGAACCCTTTTCCTCCCCCCTGCCAGGGGTCACCTGACCGACGACGCAACCATGCCTTATTCCACTACACACTATGACGCTCAACACCCTTAAGATACTGAGCCTAAATGTGCGGGGTCTTAATAACCCGGTCAAGAGACGGGCGGTCCATTCCTGCTTGGAAAACGCACAAACGGATATTTGTCTGCTTCAGGAGACAAACCTGTTGGCTCGAGATTGCCATAGATTCCGCTCACGCAAATTCCCGGGACAATACTTTTCTTCGGACCCTACTAAAACTGCAGGGGTGGTGATTCTGGTGGCACGACACTTCAAGGGAGAAGTCCTTCATAAAAGTGCGGAACTGCGAGGCAGACTGCTGGCATACCGCGTTGCCTTGGGCGGCCTCACGTTCACGATTGGCTCCTTGTACTGCCCCAATGAGGGCCAGGAACTTTTCCTTCACTCAGCCCTCACCGACGTCATAGCCACATCAGATAGGCATATCATACTGGGAGGAGACTTGAATATGGTCTTTGACACGGTCCTTGACAGGTCAGGCCAATGCACTCACCAGGCAGGGACACTATCCTCCACTTGCACAGAGAGACTGAAAGACCTCGACTATCACGATCTGTGGCGCCTAAGCCATACACACGAGAGGGAGTACTCCTACTATTCCAACGCACACAAAACATATGCCCGATTAGATCACTTTTTAGCTACAGGACCGGTGTGCACTCTTGCTACATCTACAGACATAGAGGTCATTTTGCTGTCAGACCACGCACTAGTCATCACAACACTTGCCCTACCACCTGCATCATACCCCCCCAGAGTGTGGCGACTCCGCGATACACTACTACGCAGGAAGGACGTAGTAAAACATATTCAGACCGCTATACAAGATTACCTGACCCACAATGCCAACTCAGACACCACTCTCGCGACTCAATGGGCTGCCTTGAAGGCAGTACTCCGCGGGCAATTTATTGCTCTCTCCTCCGCGGAAAACCGAGCTAGGCAAGACAAGCGGGACGAGCTTACTCAAAGGGTGCATGAATTAGAACAAATGCACCAATTGACTGGGGCCCCCAGAATCTGGAACCAACTTAAGGTGGCACGGCAACTTCTAGCGGCTCGGGATATGGACCGCGCAGAATACCCTGCGCTGAGTCTCAAACACGCCTATTATACCGGTGGAGATGGCCAACCGGTTGCGGGTGGAGTGACAACAACAGAAAGTCAAGGAGATATCCCGGCCAGATGGGTCCAAAGTATCGGATGACGCGCAGATTGCGGAGACATTCCGCGATTTTTATGCCAAGCTATACTCCGGCGGCCCCCCGAATGTGCTGGCCGCGGCACATTACTTAGACTCGGTCACGCTCCCTTCCCTCGCCCCGGTACAGACGGAGTATCTGGAGAGGGATGTCCGTATTGAGGAGGTGGTTGCCGCTATTGCCCGGCTCAAAGTAGGGAAAGCACCAGGGCCGGACATTTTTCCGCCATTTTTTATAAGACCTTCTGCACCACTCTGGCCCCACTCCTCACCCGCCTGTTTAATACCTTCACCAAACCTGGGGCCATCCCGCCTGATCTCCTCCGTGCATCCCTCTCGGTTATTCCGAAACCTGGGAAGGACAGGACTAAATGCAGAGCCTACAGGCCGATATCTATCGTTAACGTCGACCTCAAACTATATACCGGCATTCTAGCGGCACGTCTAGCCCCCTATCTACCAGGCCTCGTTGACCCAGATCAGGCGGGCTTTATCCCCGAACGGCAGACAGTGGATAACACCAAGGGGTGGTCCACCTGATCGAAAAATCCTCCCGCATACCGGGGGAGCGTATGATGCTGGCAGTCGACGCCGAGAAAGCGTTTGACCGAGTACACTGGCCCTATCTAGAACTGGTTCTGGCCAAGGTTGGGATTGGGGAGAAGTTCCGTACTCTTATCTTTAATTGTTACAGATCCCCCACCGCAGTGGTGCGGGTACTAGCAAAGAATTGTATAAAATACTTAGGGAGTTCACCTCCCCACAGGTGGAGCAATCAGTATTTGATCCCTCCTTGGAGTGGGTGAATTCATTGTCCTCCTATTTTCATAGTAAGATTCAGTCAATGTATTCTTCGTTTCCTTCCTCTCATCAAAAAGTGGCGTTAATTGGGGTGGCTTCCCCTAGTCCTGAGCCCTCCTTTGAAAACACCGACTCTCCATCCACGACAGAACTTGAGCCCACCTCCCCAGCAGAAGGGCTATTGGCACTCAAAAAATTTAAATCAGGATTTCCTACTGATCCCCTGCTTCCACGTAAGTGCAACAAGCTATTCCCGTTGCTGGTAGATGGTTTGACCAGTATTTTTAACACCTCTTTTGAGAGTGCTTCCTTTCCCAGTAGCTGTAATCTGGCTCAAGTCAGGCCGATTCTTAAAAAACCTCACAGTGATCCCTCCATCCTGCCTAATTACAGACCAATATCTCTACTGCCTTATTTGGGAAGATCCTTGAATATTTAGTCAACAAACGTGTTTCTTCTTATATTGAAACACATGCACTTCTTGACTCGTCGCAGTCAGGTTTCCGTGCCGCTCATGGCACTGAAACCGCAGTGATTGAAATAGTGGATAACATCCGGCTTTCCTTGGATAGGGGCGAATCAGCCATTTTGGTACTATTGGATCTTTCTGCTGCCTTTGACACCATCTCCCACAGCATTCTGAAACATCGGCTGTGGGAGGTTGGTGTCAGAGGCAATGCCTTGGCTTGGTTCGTGGACTATCTCAAGGACCGTCACTCCTACGTCAAGATGAATTCTCATGCATCTGTTACCGTCCCACTTTCTGTGGGGGTCCCGCAGGGTTCGATCCTTAGTTCCTTATTGTTTAATCTTTATCTTTGCCCTCTGGCCCACATTATAAAATCCTATGGCTTCACTACGGTATCTTACGCAGATGATACGCAGGTGCTTATCACCTGCAGATCCAATCTCCAGGAAATCTGCGCTAGTTTTAAACAATGCATGGTTCACATCAATAACTGAATGAGTGAAAACAAACTTCAACTCAACTGCAGTAAGACCGAACTTTTGCTATTCGGCAAGGCCAAGACTATCTGGTCTACGGACTGGTGGCCTCATGATCTAGGGCCCTGCCCTGCGCCTAAAGAAGCCGTAAGAGACTTAGGGATCATGCTTAACGGTGCTCTCTCTATGAAAGCTCACGTCAATCAGGTTGCCGGAACTTGTTTCGGAATACTTCGGCAATTGCGTAAAATCTTCAAATGGTTTCCACCTGAAGCCAGAAAGCCTCTGGTCCAGGGATTGATTATCAGCAGGATTGATTATGGTAATGCGATAAATGAGAATCTGCTGACTAAGTTACAAACTCTCCAGAATACGGCTGCAAGACTAGTGCTAGGTCTGCCTCCTAGGTCTGCTTCCAAACCCATCCTTAAAAAGCTGCACTGGTTACCTGTGTGCCAAAGATGCCAAATCTTGTGAAATCTTGAGTCTAACCCATAAACTCCTTCATGGCATCGAACCTTCTTATCTAGCAAACAAATTTGTTTGGTATACTCCGTCCAGAGCCCTCCGCTCTAGCTCAAAGTTCTTGCTGTCCCAGCCTAGAGTCCGGACGTCCAGGAATGGATGTCGGTCCTTCTCATATGTGGCTCCTCAACTTTGGAATAAGTTACCTATCCATCTCCTGTCCCTCTCCAATCATCTGGAGTTTCGCAGGGGTTTGAAGACGTGGCTCTTTCCCAAATAAAGATCCCCCTGAGATGTGTCTCCACCTAGGCAGGTCAATGCCTTTCTTCTGCAAAACGCCTTGAGACCTCTTTTGGTGATAAGTGCGCTATATAAAAGCATTTGACATATTGACATATTGACAATGGCTACAGCTCGACTGGCTTTCCGATTGAGAGAGGGACGAGGCAGGGATGCCCGCTGTCGCCCCTTCTATTCGCCCTATACATGGAACCACTCGCTCAAAGGATACGTCACAACCAGGACGCAAACGGAATAAAGTTCAGCAGCGACACACATACCATCAGTCTCTACGCTGATGACATACTGATCTCCCTAGATCACCCACGCTCTGCTCTTCCGGCCTGCATTGCCGAGCTTGACGCCTTTGCTGCGGTGGCTGGGTTTAAAATGAACACAGATAAGTCCACTGCGTTGGACTTGTCTCTCTCCACTTCCACCAGGGCTTTCCTGCAGAACCTCCTCCCCATTCAGTGGGCGTCTGATACTGTTCCCTATTTGGGGATTCAGCTCGCCCCTACACTCGCCAGCATGACGGTGGAGGACTATACTACTCTCCGCAAGCGGATCCGAGAGGAACTGAACCATTGGAGACATCTTCCTCTCTCCTGGCTGGGAAGAACAGCTGCAGTCAAAATGACCATCCTGCCACAAATCCTCCACCTTTTCTGGGCCCTGCCGCTGCGACCTCCCACTGGATGGATTCGGCAAACACAGGTGGACCTAGCCCAGTTTATCTGGCAAGGCCAGAGGCTCAGATTGAAGAGGACGATTGCTATGCTGGCCCCGGAGGCCGGAGGGCTGGGCATCCCTGATCTGCATAAATATTACCAGGCGGCGCAGCTACGTTATTTAGTAGAGTGGAGCAGGTGGGAATCTGAAAAGCACAGGCTCTTTCAGGACCAGGTGGTGGCGGGACGTCCACTACAGGAGATTCCCTTCCTTCCGAAGAAGCACAGGCCGGCAAACCTCTACGCTTCCCACGTTACCCGGGTCCCCCTGGAGGTCTGGGATGCTACCAATAGCACTTATGAACTGACCACGTTTCCCTCCCCGCTAACGCCACTGGTGGACAACCCGGACTTTACCCCGGGTATGGAGAAAGGGACCTTTGCGCACTGGCGCCCAGCGAGCTGCCGGTTCTTATATCATGTCTACGGCCCGGACGGGGTGCTCTCTTTTCCACTCTTCAAACAGGAATACGGCTTTCCCGAGTCAGAACGCATGCGATACCTACAGGTGAGGCACTGGGCGCTACAACCGCAAGTCCAGGAGACCGCGGAGAGACGTTTCACACCATATGAACGGTGGCTAATATCGCGCACCTCCGACGCCAAACTTATCTCGGACATCTATAAGATGATCCAGACACCACCTACACACATCCACAATCCAGGCCGAGAACGTTGGGAGAGGGAGCTGGGCAGGGCCCTCAGCCACAAAGAATGGGGAGGGATTTCTTACAGAGCACGTCATTCTGCGTATCATACGGGGCTCACATGAGACATTCACGAAAATCACCACATACTGGTATTACACTCCGGAGCGGTTGCACAAGATGGATCACACCAAGGATAGGCTCTGTTGGAGAGGTTGCGGCCAGGTAGGCAACCTGGTACACTTATTATGGGAATGCCCTCACCTCCAATCATATTGGACGCACATACTCGACGAAGTAGATAACCATTTCAAAACCGGCATACCACGCTTCCCCTCATACGTTCTGCTGGGTCTCCCCAACGCATTGACATATCCATTGCGTTCTCGTAGGGGACGCCAAATAGCCATTGCATTAGGGTCAGCACTGCAAAACATCCTCACACACTGGCGCACCACCACAACTACCTCCACCACAGGCTGGCTTCACAGGATGTGGCACGTGCTGTCTATGGAAAAATTGTCCCTCACCCTGGCAGGGGATAGAGACCAATTTGAAGAAGTTTGGCAGCCATTTCGATCCCTGCTGCTTACGGAATTTACAGAAATCACATGTCCCCGTTACCTTCGATTATTGCGTCTTACTGAGCCAACGGCCACAGACCCTTAAGGCACTCGCCACTGGCAGGACTTCACCAGCTTGGGAACTTAGCCAGCCGGGAGATAACATGAGCACTGGGCGGGGGCCGGGTGGGGGTGGGGGAGGGGCTCAGGGAGGGAGGGGGTGGAGTTTGAGGGGGGGAGTTTCCTTTGGGTTGTTCCTAAATATAATGTTGCATATTGCTGCTTTTTCCCAGACAGGTCGGACTTTGATAATAACGCCAGGGCCGTCTTGAGCCTTTTGATCTCCTTATTGGGCCCTATGGGCATCGACCCGTATGGTAATTGTGAACAATGTACCTTGTTGCACTGTCTTTCAATAAAAAGATTTAAACCTAAAAGTTAAACCCAGGTATTTATACTGATCCACTTGTTCCACCACCTGAGAATCAAGATACCAGGAAAAACTCTTCACTTTTTTTCCCAAAAATCATAATTTTCGTCTTTTCCAGATTAATACAAAGCTTGTTCTGCTTACTATAAGAGGTCAATGCGTTGATTTTCCTCTGCAGACCAATTGGAGTGTAGTCCAATAATACCAAATCATCTGCATAGAGCAGACAAGCAATATGCTGATCCCCAATTTTAGGCGAAAAAGACTTTGTTTGGGAAATAACTGTTGGGAGGTCGGCCAAAAATAGACTAAAAAGTAGGGGTGCTAAAGTTAAAGAGTCCAGACTTCATATAGCGTAGTGAATGTTTTGTTTACTTCTTCTTAGTTTGGTCACACAGTCAATGCACATGTTCCAATAATGATCAATCAAGATGATTAGCTTCTTACTTAATTTAATCACACAGTCAGCACCAATGTTCACAGAAATCGTTTGTTTACAGATGATTCAGCTGACACTTGATTCTCCTACCTTATGGACTTTTTCAAGGCTGACAAAGTAAACAAGAAAAACGCAAATCAATATACAAATAGTAGTTGATGTGTACTTGTGCATTTGTGCATATTGCATTACCCAAATGTGCTCGACCGTGATATTTACAACTTTTCACAAAGAGCAAAGTCATTTGTGTTGAAGAAAGCAAGTAATTTATCACAAAAAGAAGTTAATTCACCTAGAAATGTGACAGATGGAAGAAATCAAGTGAAACAGTTACCTGTTGCAGCTTTCAATGAAGCTTTACCATTTAGATAAAAAGATAAATATTGGAAACAGCCCAAAATGAAAAAGAAACAGACCATGCCATAGAAGACTAGGATGCAGGAAACCCAAAAATTACCTCTGAAAGGTATTTTAACCCCAAAAATAATGCAATAAAAACTGCCAAGCTAATGATTACTTTAGATTAAAGATCCCACTAGCATTACAGATGGAAAGATCAAGGAAATATGAATGAAAAGAAAAAATTAAATCAGACAACCCTGATGACTGCAGACGGAGATTGAGACCAAAGGTAGTTCACATTAGAAAACCTCAGCAGCCTAACTACCAACCTTCTTCTATTCTGCTTCTCTAAGATCCAATTGAGTAAGAATATTGCACGTCATCAGAATCTTTGTTGGATCTCATTCAAAAAAGGGTGAGTCCTCCCTTTCGGATAGTTGGTCCAATGTCTATGAAGCAGTTTCTTGCAAGGGCAAAAAAACGAATTTTTAACTCCTTAATAAGAGAGTGTAATGCCAATGACACATCTTTAAAAAGTAGCGAAATTGGTAAAAGTAGCATGCAACTAAACAGACCTACCCCAATATATAAAAGGTCTGCTGGAGTGGCATTGGCAGACAAAGCTCCACTTAATCTGAACCAGACATCACAAGCACCTTTAAGGATCGTGCATCAACAGAAGAAGATTGACCCAAAACAAAGACGAACCAAAAAAGCCTGTTATCAGTGACAAAACGACCAGAGACCTTAAGAGAGGTTAACGAGTTAAAGAAATAAAAAGTTCCACAGCAACTAGACAATGAAGATTCGAAAAAATCTAAAAGAGAGAGGAAAACCAACCGTAAGTACGTTGATTCAACATACCTTGCAAAACTTGACATTGACATTGAATCTAAATCTGATTACTGTCTGACTGATATTGACTAATCTCCTTGAGCCCTAACCCGACAACAAATGTTTATCAGTTTACAAAGACCACTGACAAAAATCGAAAGGGGATTAGGCTAATGGTTAGAGGACTTTTGGAGCCTCAGGCCTCTAGTTGGCATAGAATATGATCCCTGTAGCTTTTGATTATAGTAGTGGCGATAAGGTAGAGATAGCAGGATTATTAGCTTTTTCTGAAATAATGTATTTGCTCAGTCTGATTTAAGCTAACAAGGCGAAGTGATGCTGCAAACTTCTGCTTGTGGTTTTGGCAGTTGCCATTTCTGTTTTTGTGATTCAGTGGGTGTTAGATGTCCATCTACTCGATGGAAATGATTTTCATATTGCTGTAAAAACAACAATTAATCTTGTTTGTCAAACAGTGTATACAAGTATGGTTTCGCTTATTTCTCCACTTGAAAGGTTTGTAGCTATAATGTCTACTTTCAAATGTTTGCTGAATATGTGAGAATCATGCAGGTAGAGGATTGTTTTGTCTGTTCCTATCTCCCGGCCTTCCCAAAGCTGAGTGGGCTACCTATCTCCACTTACCTTTGTCCATCACCAAAATTCCAATAAACTGTTCTATACTGACTATGACAACCCCTTAGAAAATATACCAATTGTAACTGATGCAAATACGTCTTTGAGGTCTACTTAATGTGCTTATCATTTCCTTAAGACTTTCAAACCAAAGGATCAGCATGAGAATATGATGACATTCTATATTCATGTGGCTAACAGGATTTCTACTAACTAAAGCATCCATGATTTAACTTGCAAAATTAGCAAAGATTAGAGGGTTTTTGTAGCTGAGCTGAACAAAAGGATAAGACGAGATGAAGAGAAAGGAAGCAAGAGGGTTAATACAGAGCACGTTTTCTGAAAGGAAAAGGACATTTTGAAGGCGCCACCCCCAAGGTTGAATATTGAGGTTGTTAAGATGGAAACTTTGTGCATGACAAGGAAACAAGAAGGGAATGAGACTGTTAAGGTCTTAGGTTGGAGCCAGTGTGAGCATAGTTATCTAGTAAAAGTTAAACCTTTGCCAAATTAGAGGTATCAAGGGTATCTATTATATATGTTGCAAACCAGCTTATTTCCAGTTACTACATAATTAGTTAAGTAGTTGTTATGCAGTTGTAGTCTTTCCCAGAATCTATCACACTAATGAGTTAAATTCACCCCTTGACCGTTATATAAAACTGAGTAAGTAAGACATTAGGTAGAGCCTTAGCAAATCCTTTGGAGCACTGATACTGATCCAGCGGTGATTTCACAGTAATATCTCTTTTTTGGTTTTATTTTATTGAGAATCCATGAAGCAGAATAAGAAAACAATATACATGATTTGAATGAAAAAGGCGAGATACAATATAAACAATCCACCTAAATTAACAATAGAAAGGTAATATACAGATCGGTTGTCGAATTACATAGCTTAGTATCTAATTGAATGATTCTTTTAAAACATCAAATAATTAATGTTATTAATATGAATATTGTAAATATTAAGCTGGCTACCGCAAACAAAAAAGAGATGAGAAAAGAGTATAACAATTGAGAACATTACCATAGCCATGGTCCTAAGGATCCTATGATCTTTCTACAATCTGCTAGCGCGCCAAGCAACCACTCGTGCCCAGATCTTCATCCCCACTTCTCTTGATTTTTTACCCTTAAGTTCATACAGAGCCGCCTCAACATTATGTATTCCCAATAGTCTGGACAACCACATTTGGAAGGTTGGGGCCTCAGTGTCTTTCCAAGCTGCTGAAATTAAAATTCTAAGTACAGCTGTAGAGATAAAAATTAGAGCTTCAGTTTCTATATTTAATTTCAATTCGCTTTGGCATCCTATAATCATGAGTGTTGAAGACAAGGTTATCTGAGCATCCAGCAGCCCCGCCCAGAATGATTCAATCTCTGTTTTGATTGATCCAAGTTTCTCGCACTGATAAAACATATGGATAATATCAGCAGGACTTTTACAGCATCTGGGGCAGTTGCTGTTCTCCCTCTTACCCCAATCATAAAGCTTAGAGGGTTTATAATACAAGTTAAATAATGTTTTAAAGTGCTGAGTTCTTAAATTGGAGGAGCGTAGAAATCTTCTATCCATTAAAAGAGCTCTGTCCAGGTCAATGTCCGGATCCTCCAATTTTGAAGCCCAGGCTGCCTCAGTTTTACCCATGTCATCCTGGGATTCCTCCACAAACAGCCTATACACTCCGTTGATTCTAAGTTCACTCCCCTTCAGATAATCCAGTAAATTACACCTCTCCCTTAAGATGATACGAGGCCTTGTTGATCTAATTGTACTGACCACCTGAGCATATTTGTAATCTTGGCTACCCTGGAGGGAGTGCCTTTGTCTCAGTTCTTCCAGGGTTCTACACTCATCTCTAACTATAACTTGCCCGAGTGTCAGGATACCCTGTCGCTCCCAGTGTTTCCAAGACCCATCATTACTTAGGTTAGGAAAGAGGCCCGAGTTCCAGAGTGGGGTGTGGTGATTATATTTAGAGATTGCCAGTGCTTTCTGAGCTGCTACCCAGACCCCCCATATCCCTTCAAGTGTCTTGAGTCTTGACTTATTGTAATATCTTCTTTCTGTTCTCCTTAATAATACCCCGGTAGCCTCACTGCCAAGCAGCAATTCAAAGATAGATGGAATAACATCTTGTCTCGGGGAGTTTGTGCTATTTCCCAGGGGATCAAATAATATAGCCATCTGCGTAAGAAGACAAGACCAATGATAGTATCTGAGGTTTGGCAGTCCCAAGCCCCCCCTTTCCTGAGACAAAGACATATATTTCATGGATCTTCTAACCTTTCCATATTGCCACAAGAAATTCATAAAGATGGATTCTATTTATTTGATAATTTTCCCCTCTATTTTAAAGGGGATCGACCGGAATTTATATAGCACCTTGATGAACATAGCCATTTTGATGGCATTAGCACGACCTATGATTGAAAGTTGTAATGTATCCATTCTTTTCAGATTCTCCCTCATGGATTTCATAAGAGGGATGAAATTGTCTCTAATTATCAACTCCGGCTGTGCGTTGATCGTTATCCCCTAATAAACCACGTAATCAACTAATCTGGAGTCTGATTTATTTATATTCTTGGAGCAGAGCACCTGCGTCTTACCCACATGTAAGCGATAACCTGATTGTCCACCAAATTTGCTCGTAATGCCCACCACTTCACGCATAGACGCGTCGGGGTCGGTGGTAATGATAGCCAAATCATCGGCATATGCCAAGATTTTTGTTTGGAATCCCATCGTAACTACCGGTTTGATTGCGATGTTATTAATTATTTGGCGTATTAGAGGATCGATATAAAGTGCGAATAAGATGGGTGAGCCTTGTCCCCCTCGTAATAAAGATCTTATCCGAGCTCTCACCCATCATTTGAATTTTCGCGACTGGGGTAATATACATAGCCTGAATAGCCTTCATAAACCTCAGTCCAAACCCCCTTTCAGCAAGCACGCTCCACAGAAAATCCCATCTGATGCGATCAAAAGCTTTCTACGCGTCAAGGAGGATCATTGCGACCCTGCCCCCCTGGCAGCATGGATATCAAACAACATAATAGCTCATCTGATATGATCGGTGGTTCCCCTACCGGGAATAAAACCATGCTGCCAGGGAGAGACCAGGGTTCCAATGATCCGTCCCAAGCGGTTTGCCAAGATCTTAGCGTATAATTTATTGTCCGCGTTTATTAGAGATATGGGTCTATATGAACCCGGATTTTCCGTGGGCTTGCCCTTTTTATGAAACACCACTATATTGGTGTTCATCCATGACTCAGGGATTGAGCCTGTATTTATAATCCCATTGAAAAGGTCTAACAGAAGTGTAGATGTTTCTTCAAATAAGCATTTATAGAGTTCGATTGGTAGACCATCGGGGCCCGCAGCCTTCCCAGCTGCTAAATCTTGTAGGGCCTCCAAGAGTTCATCCATAGTGATGGATTGTTCTAAAATTTCTCTATCACCCTGAGCCACTTTGGTCCCCAATCCTGTCCACTCAATCATTGGTTCCTCAGTAACCGGATCTTCCTGATACAGTGTTTGATAGTATCTTTTAAAGACATTTAAGATGTCCTTTGGCTCCTCGTAGGTCCTACCCTGCTCTTCTATATGTGTAATAATATTTTTTGAGGTCGCTTGTCTAATACGTAGTGCCAATGCTTTCCCGGCTTGTTCCCCCGTCTCATACATATTCCTTCTTTGTGCTTGGTATTTAGCGGCTGCTTTTTTAGCTAATTGCATTGGTATCTCGGCTTTAATAGTACTCACTCTTTCTAAACTTTGCGTTCCCTGCCTTCCCTGGGATATATCTTTCCTGTGCTGTTCATCAGCCACTGTTAATTTATTCATTAATTGCTCTCTCTCTAAGTTAAGTTTTTTCCAATTGCGAGAAGTGTAGCTGCTGGTTTCTCCCCTTAAGGCGGCTTTATAACTGTCCCAAACAGAGTTGCACGATGCGCTGTATCTATTTGCGTCGAAGAAGGCCTGTGACCAATTCTTCATATGCGCCATATAGGTACTATCTGTTAAAAGCTTCCTATTGAAGGTCCATGTTCTCATTGGTTTAGCTGGTCTGTTAAGAACTATTGTTAATAACAATGGATTATGGTCTGATATTATCATGGGCAATTTACTGATTTCTACTGTGCTAATCTCTGTAGTGGAAATCATAAAATAATCAAGCTTGGAATATTTCTTAAATGGGTGTGAAAAATATGTAAAACCTGAATTCCCTGATTCGATACTACCCCAGACATCCCTCAAACGTGTGAATCCATCATTACACGTACTGCCCGATACACCCGGGGTTTACGCCCGGTATATCCGGTTCCCCCTTCGAAATCTGCAGAGATATTAAAATCCCCACAGACCACTATGGGTGCTGGCCAACTTGCTAGCTCCTTCTCCATACGGTCGAAGGTATCAGGGTCGTCGCTATTAGCCCCATAGATGCAGCAAATAGTGATGCCCAGATTCATTTCACATAATGCCCACCACCCCATGGTGTCAGCCTTAAATCGTTTAGCTCCCCCCAGACCCACCTTGCCAATGATAGCCACCCCCCTAATAGTAGACGTTTGAGAGGAACAAGAAAGAGTCTCGAATCCCTTTAGGTTTAACCAGTGCCTTTTCCCCCATGGTAAATGAGTCTCCTGCATACACATAATATCCGTTCGTGTAAATTTAACAAATTCCTCTAATCTTCACCTTTTTTTCCAATCATTTAGGCCCCCTGTATTCATAGAACAGATCCTAAGCTTCGACATACTTCTGTCTTAGATTCTTCCTTCTATTCAGCCTTCTGTTTAGCATACTAAAAACATGTATGACTACATACCTTGTTACAACTTTAAATCTCAGCCTGATTTTAATTACAATAGTATCATGAATTCTCTTTTTTCGGTTTACACACCCCCAGCACCAACCCATCCCTCCCTCCCCCCCCTTCCACCACCCAGTCCCTCCCGCCCCCCCAACCACCCATTGAGGCATCCTGGGTCCGACCGGATCCAGGTGTGGGCGTCTATGTGATCCGTACACCAACGATCACTCTCAGAGCCTCTGGCCCCGCCATTAGAGAATAAGGAAAGAGCAGAAAAGCCAAGAAGGAAAAAAGGAAAAACAAATCAGAGAAATAAAAACATAAGCCCGTATCCTAGCAATAGTTGTTTTACGAATCTCCGGCAATTAATTTATCACCAATAGAATTAATTTTTTTTGTTCATGATGTTTATCATTTATCCTTCCTTGCAGTGTCCGATATTTCTTGCAAGTATCCTTCCGCTTGAATTTCACTATTGAAAAAACGCGTAGTTCCTTTGAAAATTACTTTCAGACGGGAAGGGTTTTGTAGGTAAACAGTAGCACCAACTTTTTCGAAAGGAGTGAAGAGCTGCCGCATTCTCCATCTTCTTTCGACTGTTGGATGTGCAAAGACTGGTCTTACAAAAAAGAAGAATCCATTGCGTTCCTGCTTGTGGTAGGCCGCGCAAGGTCGTAAATGGCTTCCCGTAAAAGAAAGTTACCAAAATGTACCAACTTTGCCCTTGGGTATTTAGTGGAGTTCTCAGTTTGTTTACGTTGTGTGAGGGTAAAGCGATGGGCCCGCTGAATTTCTTTGTCCATATCCCAGGATTGTAATTCCGGGAAAGTTTTTTTCAGAAGATTACTTATATATCCCCTAGGATCATTGCTCTCCACAGCTTCCGGGATACCAAGAAAGCGAAGGTTATTTCTTCTGGAGCGATTCTCCTGTTCTTCAACCTTGAACATTAAGTCTCTAATGATCCCTTCTTGAGTTTTTTCTTGCTTTTGAAGGCAAGCAACATCTTTCTCTAAATACTCAGTACGAGTTTCTAGAGATGCCATCCTTTCCGATATCTCGGTGCAGGTACTGCCTACTTTGTTAACCACCCCTTCTAGCTTCTGGATAGCGGCATGGTTCCTTTCACTGTCTTTCTTTATATCCTTGTGGAAGTCTCTGATAGTAGTCAGGATATCTTTTAAAGAAGGCTCAACCAATTTCCCTTTTCTTGCAACCGATCCATGTTGTAATTGGTTGTCGCTCCCATTTGAGTCCTCTTCCCTGTGCTGAGCCGGTACATCTTCATCAGAATTATTGGATTTGTTCCTGCTTTTGCTGGCTTGCCCATTGAAGCTTCCTTGGTCTGAGCTTTCTTCAAAGTTTGACTTATTGAGCCTTTGGTTCCTTGTTCTCCTTTTCTCGAATTTTTTTCCCCTCGGGGTATAGCCTTGATCTGAAGCGCTAGATTTCTTGGCGTCTAAGGAGTCTGTACCTTCGGGTATTGAACCTCGATCTGGATTAATATTATCATCGCTAATCTCACTTGTTGTAGATAGTCCAGTCTCATATATATCTGCATCCGATCCCTCAGATGGATTTTCCACTTCAGATTGTATCAATTTCGCAATAGAGGGATTGCGTAAGGAACTGGGAGTCTCATTATAACCAGGTTGCGTTAAAAAAGACTTAGCTAATGTTTCAGGGGCTGGTTCCAGAAGTATCATCATATTCTCCTCATTCTTAGATGATTCAGCCATTACTGGATGTTTTGAAACTTTTTTCCCCCCTTCCTTGGGTGTAGGGCTAAAGATACTGGATATACTGGGCTGAAGTGTACTGACTTGTTCGGTAGCTTTAGCGTTTGCTTTCAGATTCTTAATAGTTTGAAGTCGCTTCGCTTTTTTTGCCATTAACTCCACATCATCATTTACTTCGATGCATTTCTCCTTCTCTTTATCCTTTCGTTGAACTTTCTCTTTTTCACCAAGGCATTTTTTATTTCTTTCTTTGATTTTTTCGTTTTCTATTTCCATCTCTTTATCTTTGTTTTTGTCTTTGACTCTATTTTTATCTTGGTCTTTATCTTTTTCTTTTTCTAAACCTTTCCCTTTTGATTTATCTTTGTCTTTATCTTTCTCTCTCCCTTTCCCTTCTTCTCGTAATTTATTTTTTATTTCCTGTGCCTTGGCTCCCCCAGTTTCTGGTCCCTTTGTCTCTAGTCTTTTATCTCTGTTTTTATCCATCGATTTGCAGGAGTCAGCAACACTTTCAAGTTCAGGCGTGTAAGCATCCCCCTCTATACTCCTAGAAGGTGTCGTTAAGTTGCTTAAATCCCTTGATGGTTCCAGTATATTCTCCACTTTTTTTTCCTAGGTTGATCTCACTGTGCTTTATTGGCCCAGTTTGCTCCTTCTGCAGACTCGACACTGACAATGAGACTGACACTCCAGCTCCAGCTCCATGAACCGAGTCTTCCATGACTAATCTTCTATTAAATGTTTTGCCTGACCCAAAGATTTCAATATAAAGCGGTGAGCTACTGAGCGGAGAGGCTGTGGTAACGGCTTCTGCTTGAAACTTGCTTTTTCTCGCTTTCCGCACACCTCGCCCTCCCTTATGCAACTTCACATGGACAGGGATCCGTAACCTTGATTGTGCTTTGTATTCTCGAGGTGAGTTGTATATGCAGTTTATCGCGTATATGATACGATGACCACCAAACGCGATTTGAATTACCGCTTTCACCAATTGATACCTAGTAGGGCCAAAGGTAGACTGTATATGTTCATTTATGGAATAGATTTTCAATTTCAATCTCTGCTTCTGCTTCTGCGTCTGCCTCAGCTGTCCAAGCGACTTTCTATATTTTGCTGGCCCCACTCTCATTGCAGGCAGCTGGGAAAGTATTAGATCACCACTAGTCACTCAGCGCAATGCTTGTTGTACCCTAATTTTTCAGACTGTCAGACCGCCACTCTACTCAATATATTAGCTATCTATTAGCACAGTTCAATTCAGGGTATTGAGTGCAGGCTAATTTCGCCCCGTTTTACCCTGCCAATAAAGACCTTGCATGTAAAAAGCTGTAGGGCGAGGCTGAGGGCGAGGCTGAGCAACTACTGAGGAGTACACAAATTGTTTTTTTTCTTTTTTGCTTTGTCCTCGCGTTTTTTTTTTAAACTCGCCAACTTCCGCGAGACAAGTGATGACTGTTCCCCCCCACACGGAGGAGAGGAGAGAACTCAGGACCTCTGCACCGGACAAGAGTGAGGAGTAAATGAGGAGCGAAATTCTTGAAAAGCGTACTGTGGAGTGCTGTAGGCACAACACAATACTCGACCCCCCGAAGACTACTCGTGTCTACAACATCCACAATAATACCTCTACTGCCTGTATCGTCAGCATCAGAGACACACTCGCACCAATGAGGTCAGATACCAGCGAAGCCTTGGCATTGGGAGCAATGGGAACTATGGGAGCTACGAGTCCCCCTCCACGCCGCCTCACCTCGAGTCTCAGCCCACTTGAATCCTGCCGCCGTTGCCCCGACGCGAAACACCAGTCAGCACTTGTAGTTTGCAGCTCACCTACCCAGGAAGACTCTCTGCGGGTCCGCGGGTCTGAGGATCTGCGGGTCTGTGGGTCAGAGTATGCCGATACAAGGTTTTCCTGCAGGTCTCCGTCACCCCTCCATTGCAGAACACAGCATCCGGATGCGCTTCTCGTCCGGTCGAGATCCAGAAAAAGCCGCTAGCCCGAAGCACTTCTCTCTCGCTTCCTCCTGGGGCACCAGGACCTCATCGAGACCGCTCCGTGGAAGGCTCACCACGCTTTTCCGCCATGGCCAAGTAAAATACGTCCAGCTCCTTATACCACTTTTCTTTAATCTCCTAGCTTGGCTCTAGTCTCAGTTTAACTTAACAGAGCCATTATGAAAACCACGGCAAAAAACAGAGTACATGCTTAAGCTCGAAGGCAGAGCACAGAGGTCTGTGAGAGCGATACGGCAGCGTCCTCTCACTCAGGCGCCATCTTGCCCCCAGTACCCAGCAGCATCGATTTCACAGTAATATCTCAATGCAAAACATCATTTACATCTAGTTTACCGCTTTAAAGGTGCTGGACCATTGCCACCAAGTATCACCTTCAGGAGACTGTACATAAACATGAAAGATCAAGATGCAGTTAATATTTAAGCCAATAAAGAGAGTTGTGAATATTTTTAAAGGGTTTTATTTTCTAGTTAAAAGTTAAGGTTCTCTGACCCTTTATTCATTAGTCAAATATCAATCAGGTTACAGAAGTGGAAAACAGGAAAAGCAGAATTAATACAGAACATATTAAAGGTTGCATACAAAGCAGTCCATACAGGAGGGAATGAGGCATCAAGTGTCAGTCAGAATTCTTTAAAGAGTTCAGGAAAATATAATTCAAGAGTGAGTTTTGCAAGGCTAATTAATAATTAATAATTGTCAAAAATCTCCCATAAAGAGAAATACATGCATAAGACAAAAACCTGTCCTGATGTCTCAGCTGCTCTCTTCTCACTGGTCTGTTCATCTGTCTCTCTCCCGCTCCATTGTCTGACCGAGAGGCTGCTCCTTGAAAGTGCCCCTCCTTCACAAGACCACTGAGTAATGTGATCTGCTCAGCCAAAAATATGACGTGCAAGGGCTCTCTGAAAAAAATATGAGCAAGACCCCGTCCTCCCTCTGTCTCTCCTCAGACACAATCTCCTCCCAGGCTGCACCCGTGACGTTCACGTACCTAACCCATATGATGTCTGAGTCAAATCTGCTCTTCTCCTCTCTTCTCCACCTAGGCTCTAAGGCTGACATGCCCCCTAAGCTTCCAAGCTAAAGAGGCCACTGAAATCACAAGTTTTTCTACACTGCAAAAACACGTTAATTCAGTACAATTATGTGCTACATTAAAAGTTAAAAAAATATTCTCTAAATTAAAAGTACATAGTATAGTGAGGTTAAATTTAAACTAAACACATTAATATCCGTGATTAATTAATTAAGCATGGTTTTAAATGAAAGCATTTCAGACTGAAAGCATTTTGACCAGGCCTCATTTCATGTCTTTCAATTTGCATGCACTAAAAGTGCCACTTTTAAAAAGCATTTGACTAGGCCTCATTTCATGTGCCAAGTTTTTTTTTTACTTGCACCAAAATCTGTGTGCCATTTTAAATGCAGTATGTCTGAAACACAAAACAGAGTGATCCCTAATCTTGATGAAATCTAGCTCTATCTATACCCTCAATAGGAGTGACTTTAAATTACATTAATATTAGAAAGTTGCTGACTCTAGGCGACAGACTTGTCACTTATACAGAAGGCACTTTAATGGTTATTAACAAAGAATCGCTTGCTATGAGATCCATGATTATGCAAAACCACCTTGCTTTAGATTGACTTCTCACAAAGGAAGACAGAGTCTGCAATGTAATTCATGCAAGGGTGTGTTACGCATGAATCTAAAAAATAGATAACCAGCTTAACAGTTATGTCGCTAACATTATAAATATCACACATGAACTAACCAAATTGTAAGAGACAAGTGACTAGGAAGGAATAGGCTGAGTATACTGATCATTCGAAAAAGGATTTCCTAGGATAGGCTAATGGGTATGTAGTGGTCGATAGAGGAATACTGAAATTGCTTCCATATCCTCTTTTGTTGGTGTTGCATGCATGCTTAAAATACATTAACATTTTGCAAAGGAATTTCATCAAGCAATGGGTTAAACTGTAAGTTTAAGAGGCTGTCAGCAACTAGAGGAAGAAAGAGAAAGAGAGTTGTTGTAAAGGTTGAAGAGATGCAAAGCGAACTCTACAACACTATGAAGGATGGAGGAATTGAAAGAAAAGTACCCCAAGTTGATGAAAGCTGTGTTGTAATAAAGATGTAGCTGTGATGATTTAAAAATCATCGGTGGGGGGTTGTGAATATTGTATTACCTTTTCATAAGCTTCTAATGTGTTCGAAATCGAACTTGCCCTACACATAACTCCACACAATTTTACAAACATTTCCAGCTGCGGCACACACTCCTCACACATGTACCTCAGTCCAGCTTGCTACCAGAATTAAGTCTGCTAGAGGTCAAGCTTTTGATGGGACCACGAGGCAGAGGGGAAGTTTCCAAAACTGATTGTGCGCTGATAATTAACACTACAGGTACCCTGGAACATCTGAGGCTTCCTTGGTTGGGTCCCCTTAAAGATGATGACTGGAGAGATGCAATGATGCCTCCCAGAATCGTCACTATCTCTTCCAGGCTGCACCTGATCCTGACATATTACTTACATTGTGCCTACCTTTCCCTGGCTCGGCTGCACTGAGCAGGCATTATTTCTGACCTACTTGTCCCCGTTGCGGCGAAGGTCCTACTGATTTTTTCCACATTGTACAGCTGTGCTCCAAAATTCTAAAGTATTGGGCAAAGGTGGCAAGCGAACTGACTGAGATTTTAGGCCAGGGGGCTGTACTCTCACCTCTGGCGATCTTCGTGGGGGTGTTGGAAGGAGTTGGAGGCTCAAGAGCAGAACGCATGTTCATGGGTACTGCCCCTATGGTGGCTAAGTGAGACATTGCAACCCACTGGAAGAACCGTCTTCCTTCATCTCTTACACAATTGCGACAGGGTGGACTGGTGTGCGCAACAGGAATGTCTCATCTATGAGGCCCAGTGTGTGCGGGGGGAAATGGTTGTGACAGAATACTAAAGCCCTAACTGCTGGTAATGTGCACCTCAGCGCTGCCCTTGATTTTTGTCTCTTGCCACTATATGATGCCTATACACTACACTGTGATTGATAGCTGCATTATCTCTCTCAGTAAATATTAGGTGCTTTTTTTACTTTTTTTTCTCAAAAAAATCAATAAAATCTGTTTATCAAAAAAAGAAATCGAGCTTCACTAACATAAACCGAAAATGTGCTGCCTTCCATTTTGAAATTATGTTGCGATACACAATGGGATCATTGTTGTTGTTGCTTTTGCTCTAATAAGCTTTGAGCTAATGAGCTTTACACGAAAAAATGAAACTTTGCCAGTCTTTGGATTAAGATTGACCTAATCAAGGACAACCTGGCTATCCCAGACTGCCTTGCAATGTAACAGTATTATGAGAGAATCCTCAAATTTATTTTATAGTAAAATGTTTTGTGTTTCCTCTTCCCAATTGGTACATATCCTAAGAACCATACACTTGATAGTAATGTGTGAAATGCTTTATCTAAAGTTCTATAAAAAGACCTGCTTTTCCTAAATTTAACGGAACCCCCATTTTCCATTCTTAGGAGGCGAATCTATGCTGGATTTACTATTTAACTTTACTGAGTTATTTGTGCTTATGATCTGTATACTTTGCTGCTAATTTTACCATGGTATATTTAATGTATTTTGCCTTAATAATTATTTATATAAATCCTTAAAACTTTGGCCCGTGTGTACCATTCTTATTGCAAATGCTATGACCTTATTCCTATATTGGAGGCTATATGTATTAGAGGTGGATCCAATAGGGGAGCAACAAAGTCTGTATAGGGACTACACTGATCCCAGTCTGAGTAGTTGGCGCGATTGGGGTAAACAAAAGAGAAAGGGATTTGTGCACCCAACACTCACTCCTCACTCTCAGGCCCCTAGGAATCTAGAGCATCTATGTAAACAGCCTCGGGCATTGTATACCTCTCTCCAAAGTGGAGCAATGGTCAATCTCTCTCTCTCTCCCAAATAGGTGGTGAGTGGGATACTTCTTCCCTACCCTTCTGTGAAATGTCATGCTTTACAACGAGGCATCAGTAATGGATCAGTGTACAAGTACACCTGGGCCCCCTAGTATATTCTGGATTCCTAGAAAAGCTATTCTGGGTGTGAAGGTTATGCAGACGATAACACATGCTGCAGATGGAAGCCAAACAGTTGAATATAAAGGCACTCCCATGTGATGTGTGGAAGTTAGCCAGTGGACATAAAACACATGCAAGGAGAGTCTTTTAGCCCCGTCTTCCACAATTGCTCGGGAGTGACTTGGGTCCTGTGCAGTTATTTAAGTTGAATGAGGTGGGGTCTAAACAAAATAGTTAAGCATTTTGGTGTCATTGTAGCCCCCTTCCATTCCAGTATCATCTAGAGAGCTATGTCTTCCTCTCACTGTTCATAGAGAAGTAAAGTAGGGTCTGTGACGTTCCCTACCAATCGAACCAGAATCTGTTTGTATTTATCTAATGCATGACGCAGGTGTAGGTAGCAGAAAAATAGGGGCAACATAGGGAATATTTGGTCTTAAGCTCTTAAACAGAACGCATATGGGAACCCTTACATTCATCCCCTAGGGTAGGCACTCCAATAGCATCCCATTTATCAAAGACCTCCAACCTTAACTATGAAAATACTGCAGTCAGTCTGCGTGTGTCAAAGCCTTGTGCCAGCCTTGTAATGTGCTTCTAGTGTGCTCTGGCAGGGAGCTTGGGCTTTGAACACCATATAATATTACTGAGTTACCCCCGCCTCCCCCATGGAAGAGATCTATTTCAAGGTGAGTAAGATGACTTCGAGGAGGTCTACCATATATCCAATTTAGGTAACCTCTCTACTGGGATTTGAGTTTGTTAAAGAGGGTGTTCTCTATAGTGTATGGATAATTTTGTAGGACCGAGAGCCGTTTGGGCAGAATTATTTTCTTGGATAGGGCTTTCCTGCCTTCAACTTTGGCTCATTTTTTAAGGTCTTTGCATGTCATGGCAAGCAGAGAGGTGATTTTGAGATGCCCTCAGCCACTGTTTTTCCCCAGCTTGACCAGGACTGATATGTATTGATTGACAACTAAAACAAATGCTTCCTCAAACACCCTAAAGATATGCATCAGCCTATCACGGGTAGGAGGTCCTTTATGAAAATAAAAACATAATCTGAATATCAGTATAGATGATCATCAATTGATCCAAGCCATTGAAATCCCCCCAGGTGTGCATCCCTCCTGATAATCGCAGCTGGATGAGTTGTAGTAGACAGTGCCTTCGTCTCTGGCAACACTGAAGATTGCATTTCAGTCAGCTTAGTTAAAGAGACGAGCTATGAGTGGCTGAGGTGGAACCCCCAGGGGAGACCTCTTAGTCGGGGACTTGTCGAACCTTGCCCAAAATAAAGTAATTAGATAGGCTGTCCCCAGTAGCACATGACTGCAGCCAGACTGACACAAAATGTGTAGAGTTGGAGCCCTCAACCCCCCAGCTCAATCGCACAATTATTATATTATTACACCATTACAGGCATTGCACAT
This sequence comes from Lissotriton helveticus, assembly GCF_964261635.1. NCBI lineage: Eukaryota > Metazoa > Chordata > Amphibia > Caudata > Salamandridae > Lissotriton > Lissotriton helveticus. Next base: position 1,913,997,043 of record NC_136059.1, read on the forward strand.
CCTTAATTTTGTCTTCTAGGGCAGGTTCGCAGACTCTCTATAAACTCTTCCACTCCTGCAAGTTTATCTTCCACTTCAGTTACTCGATACACCTCAATTCACATATCCCGTCATAATAGTGAGATGTTGAGCCCCAGCCCCCAAACTTGCTCTCCAGCTATAATCTAGTTTCACAGAGTGCTTGAAAGAGGACCCCGCCTGTTCGGGGCATCAGATGCCTCACTCGCTTGAACCTCAAGTCCCTCTGACAAAGCCACAGGGTCGATGGGGTTTTGGACGTTTTCTTCTGGTAGAGAGAGGGCCGCTGCTTGTCCTTCACCATCTTGGCAGCAGGCAACGTCATGTACCAGGAAAGCCTTTAGCCCGACAATGGAACGGAAAGTTTTATGATTTCTGGGGCTCTAGAGCAGAGCACACGAAGTTGTGACCACCATATTCAGTAGCCATGCCACGCCCGCGTTGCAAACATTTCTGACAACATTTTGGTTACCTCCATCATCAAAGTAGCCCAACGTGACATAAACTGGTCAGTCTTGGCGTGAATCAGTTTAAAAATGTTAACTGACCCATCCTTGATATATTGTAATTGTAATTGTATTGTGAGAGGTCTTACAACATTCTGGCTATTCTGTGCAAAATAGGGACCTATTCATAACATGCTGCTTCCATTATTTATTTCTGACTATCCATAGAATAATGATAGTGGAAATCCCTGACATAAGATTGATATCTGTAATATCTGATAATGATAAATGGGAATGGATATTAGTATTGTTACGTGTGTGGCTGTAATATCTGAGAGTCCTTGAAAAAAATGAAACACTGATGTTTGGAGACCAAACACATATTGACTAAAACTTTAAAGCTGGTCTTTCAGTACAAACATATTGTTACATGTTTATTTGAGTTAATTGAACTCGTGCACTGCAATGAAAAAGGCTCTACTCAACAGCAAAATGTGTGCATTTTCAGAAACCGGCACAATGAATATAGGGGAGAAAATGGTTGTAGTTCTGATATTTAGAGCTAATCTTTGAGGACTGTTTGATGATAATCCACGAGGAATTTGGGAGGCTCATTGCTGATCTTGCTTCATTGGTATTATAGACCACTAAATGCTATGGCTTTTACTCTTTGCTTTGTGTATACACATTTAATTATCAAAATTAATAAAGCTTTTTGATTTCATCACTACTACTCCTGCATGTACATGGATATACATGCAGAGCGTGTGTAAGATTTGTGTAACATTTTTGAGTTGGGGTCATGTGATGTAATTTGAGAGGTAGCACTCATCTATGAGGTGGTATAATTTGTGTATCACTGATATTCGTGACCCACGATTGTGACATTTTTACAATTTTCAATGTTTCTATTTTGCTGTTTCCTAGCAGATGCTATTGCATAAACATATCATTGAGAATCTACTTTGAAGGGGCTAGTTGGAGCAATGAAAGGATGTCAAATGTCCATGTGAAGAAAGAAAAATGCTATGTACGTTTTGAAAAGTGATAGACTGCGTTGATGTTTTAAGCTGTCTATTGCCCACACCTCTTGTAGTGAAATTATGCTGAAAAATGCAAAATGTTTTTAAAGCTTTCTTGCAGACGATGAATCCCCATTGAGGTTAACGTTTGTCTGGTGCTCCATGAATGTACAGTGATATTTAAATAGCAACCCGCAAGAACTTCTGAATTATTAGCGAATGTATGTAGACATTGTACTGCAAAATATACAGCTAGATTCATGAAAGGGCCGTTTTGCGAGTCTTTAATAGCGATTCATAAGAAATCGCTATTAAGGACTTGCAAAACGGGATTCATGTAGGAATTGCTAAATAAATTGTGATTCCTACACATTCCTTATTTGCGATTAGCAAATTGCTAATCGCAAATAAGGAATAACTCCCCATTCATTCCTATGGGCCTGAAGGCCTGAAGGCCCATAAGAATGAATGGGGAGTTATTCCTTATTTGCGATTAGCAATTTGCTAATCGCAAATAAGGATGCGATTTCAAGGGTGCAGGGGTGTCCAAAGGACACCCTGTAGCACCCCTGAAATGAAAATGTACACATGTGTTGCGCACACGCATGTCCAAAGGACATGTGTGTGTGTAACATGCAACTTAGAAAAATGCATTTAAATGCATTTTTCTAAGTTTTAGCTATTTACCACGAGGTTTGACTTCGTGGTAAATAGCGGTCCTAAATTGCGATTTCGCAATTTCAAAATGGTTCATGAATTGCATTTAAGGAATCTCAAATAGAGATTCCTTAAATGCAATTCGTCGCAAATGTGCGAATTCTTTATTAGCGAATTTTGCATTTGGGATGATGAATCCCAAATGCAAAAATTGCACTCGCAAAGGGCCAGATTCTCAGAATCTGGCCCTTTGCGAGCGCAATTGAGCTTGATGAATCTAGCTGTAAGTCCACTGAAGGCCCACTAGAGTGTTTTTCATGGCAGCATTTGCACCCAACCTTTCTCAAAGGGCATCAACAGCTATTGACTATGATAAAGGACACCTCACAACATATTTACTCTATTTCATCTAAGAAAAAGGCATTGACATGTGGATGTTTTATCATAAGCACTAACAATTACCATTCAGGCTGGTTTTCTATCCACTCATTTTGCATCCCTTTCTGTAATGTTTTAATAGCTGTATTGTAATGATGTGCATTTATCCATGAAAATAACTAGCTTCGTTAGTCATTTAGTCGGAATTAAAGAAAATTGAACATGTTCATTATGTGCTGCTACATCTTGCTATTAATAAGCTACATGTGACTTTGTTGCTGGTTTGCCTTGAAGTACGTGTCTTCTATTTTATTTAAACGTGCCTGATTTTCGAGTATAATATCAGGTTTATACACCCTAGAGGAAATGGGGACAGAAAACATTGATTGATTCATTCATTACTGAATGGACTCATAAAGCCAAAGCACTATTTAATGACTGTATGGGTTATTGTTTATAATCTCAGACTTGAATAAGAAATCACACGCATTAAAAGCACAAATCCACATGCTAACAAAGACAAACAATTGTTCCAGGATGTTAATATTATATTTTTGGTAGATGGAGGTAATGGCGTTGGAATGTGTGAATTGTGCACTTACCTAACTTTATTGCCAGGATGCCCTAATTTATTTAGTTATGTCTTTTAATGAAGATATTGTAAATTAATTGGCTGTACCAGTAACCGGCATTAGCTAGAAGAATCGTACCAATTGTAGAGGAAGTAAATGATATGAAACACTTTATTGTGAGCCTGTATAGTATTATTCTATCAAAAGTGGCAGTTTCATCCAGAAGCACAAGAAGACTAGAATGCAACGTGCATTATCCACAATCTGGGCCAATGCTGTTTCTGTGCTGTGGCTTGGTCTGAAGCCTGATTGGAATTTATCAGATAATTCGTTGTCATAGATAGTATGAGCTGCGTTGCAACACATCTTTCAATCACCCTTGCAACATACGAAGATTAGAACCAGAGTGAATGTTGTTTACATCCCCTGTATCTTCTGTGGGTTTCTTCAAAAAAGGAGTGATGACTAATTTTAATGTAGTTTGGGAACACTCCTTGACGAAGAGAAAGAAAGACTTACTCTGTCAAAAGGGGAAACAATGGTGTGTCAGTCCCTTAGAAATGTTGCACAGAAATTATTCGAATCTTTAACCTTAGTGATCATTTTTCAAAGATCACCTCTGGAGACTTGATCAAATAAGAGCCAGTTTGCCTTGGATTTGCAACTAGGAGAGACATTTTTCTGGGAGTCTGCAAGATGGGGCAGTAATTAACAGTTTATTCTCTGAGAATGTGGAAAAATCATCAGATTTAGCACCCGGGTCATTAAAAGCAAGGGAAAGCGCTGGTTTGTTCTATTTGACTACTACAAATAGTTATTTTGGCTTAAATTTGGTCAAATTAATAAGGAATGTATTAATGGAGGCCTCACATTGAAAATAGTTTACTTATAAGATGTCCGAGAGAAGATCAAGGCTGGATGTAGAGTGCTTTGAGTGAATTAATTTCCCCAAAGATATCCAAGGTGTAGAGGGGTATATTTTTTCCTTTTGCTCTGCAATTGTATTATGTCATCCACAAGATTGGACATGCATTTGTTGAGGTTGGAGGTGGAGATGGTAATGTCATTATTAGGTGGGAGCAAGTGGTTGAATGCAAGTATCACCAGATAGTAACATTATTTCTGGGATTGGCCACATTTTATACAGTGGTTGCAGACTACCAAAACAGGGAATATGAGAGGACCGGACTAGTTCAACAGGTATTGGGTCCACAGAAGTGATCTTGTGATCATTTCAGCCTTCAAAATTATGAGGTTAGCGTTGAACCTTTCATATGGGTGGGTTTTGTATAGTATCGGACTAGGTCGTAGGAATAGAGGAATGAGGAAATCATTTTGATTCCATTGCCACCTGTGGGGGTTGAAATCACCTAGCAATATGGTATTTAGCGAGAGGCCAATAGGACAGCTTTTAAAGCAATACCAACTTTTTGCTCTGTGGAAATCAGTCAAATAACAAGGAGCGTATTCCCATCAATATTAGTAGTCCAGGTTTGATCATCAAACTTGTAAAAGTAGGTATTTTAAAACTTGGCAATTCATTGTTGTAGGAAAGTGGGTTTCTGTTGCAGTAACCCCCCCCCCCCCGACTTTTTGCCAGACTACTGATGCACTTTTTCTTGGTGTGCCCTGGGTCCCTGCCAATCAGGTTCCCAGAGCCTGTGTTCTTTCCCTAAAACTAGCCCAATTGGCATCTCTGGCCACAGGTCAGCCCCTGGTAAATGGTACCACAGGTACCCAGGGTACTGTGACCAGCAAAGAACTCTAAGGGTTGCAGCACTTATTGTGCCACCCTTAGAGGCCCTGTACCTTTACACACACGCACTGCCTTTGCAGGATGCGTGTTTTGGTGCAGAGCGAAGTGAAGAGTCGACATGGCACACATCCCTGTGTGCCATGCCTACAACCCACTGCACTGGCATAGATCAGTCACCCCTCCAGCTGGGTGCCCTATGCCAGTGGTGAGGGTACAGGTGCATAAGCCCTGTACCCCTAGTGTCTAAGTCCATTCTTAGACATTGTAAGTGCAGTACTGCCATTAAGATTATATGGTGCTGGGAGCTTGTCATTATGAGCTCCACAGCACCACAATAGCTACACTGAAAACTGAGAAGTTTGGTATCAAACTTCTCAGAACATTACATCCAAACTGATGCCTATTCATTTCAATGCACTGTTTTTCCTCCAAAAAACAACTGTGTGTGGAGTTTTGAAATCTAAAGATATGCTTTAAAAATCCTGCAAATAACCAAAACATATATAGTTACCTGTTTCCAGGAAATGTCCCAGTGCTGAATCTAGGTATCCAGCACTGAGTTAGAAAAGTAACGAGAAAAGTAACTTACCTGCAATTTACTGAAAAAGCATATTCATTCCAATGTACTGTATTTGCTAAGTGTTACAACCTGCTGCATTCCCTGTAAATCAAACAAAGTACGATTTGTATTGCATTTTCAAACTGTTCTATATCCAGTAACTTATTACTGAAAAATATATAATGCTTGCCTGTGCCAAGCTTGCGTGGTTCTAAAAGTATATATTTTTATAGAAACACAATTGGCCTAGAGTTCAGTTATTGCGTGTGGGAATTAATTTGCTGAGTATGTACATCAAATGCGTAATACTGTCCTCTGATACTGCCTTACTGCTCGACCACTCTACCACAAATAGAGAGTAAGGTTCTATCTCATTTTAACCTCTGCCTACCTCTGGGGTTACTTGGACTCTATACACACCATAGCTCATTTTGGTGTAGTATACATAGAGCCAGTTTCCTACAATTGTTTATTGTAATTAACCAAAGATCTGAAAAATTAACAAGAAACAAATTTGGAGATTCAAGCCTATGTGAGCGGGAACCTAGTAAATGCTCCCTTCCTGTAAACCCCTGGCAAAATTGTCAATGAGTTGCAGGAAAAAGAAACAAAGTTGGGGCCTAGCTGCCTTACAACAAAGTAGGCCTGCTAAGTCTTTTATTTCTTTGCCATATCACTTTTCTCTATTCCTTGGCTGTCTCAACCATGACAAGTATCTCTTTCTCTAATTTTTCTGTATTTTTCTTTTTAATCACTCCTCTTTCTTTCAGCTGCCTCTTTCTCAGTTGTTGCTATGCCTCTCTATCTCACCTTTTCCCTCACCTCAGTTACCTTTTTCTTATATTTCTCTATCTCTTTATCATCACTTTCTCACAAGTCTTTCACCTTGATCTCAGTCCCTCAGCCATCTCTGTCTTACCTGTCTGTCACGCACCTGTCTGTTTATCACCTTTTTCTATCTCTCACCTGCCTAATCTCTCAGTTGTCTCTTTTGAACATTTCTCTTCATCAGCGCTGTCTCCACCTTCTCGATCTTTTTCAGTTGTCTCTCTCATCCATCAGAACCCCTTTTTATCACCTATCTCTCTCTACTGAGACTCCGGCATACGGCTGACCGGAGTTTAGTGAATAAATAAATAAATAAAACAAATTACATTGCGCGCACTGTAACGCCATTTGCATTGCAGCACGTGCACTGTAATTCATTTTATTTATTTATTTATTCACCTAACTCCGGTCGGCCGTATGCCGGAGTTTACTACCCACCACCCCGCCCCGACCCACGGCCCGGCAGCACTCCCTCGAGGAGGCGCCACTGCTTGCTAATAATGTTAGGCCATGTTTGTTCAATATTAAACTAAATAAATAAATAAATAAGAACTCCCAATGCTTTTGCGCAATAAATAAAAATAGGAGTTTTTGAATATTTGGAAATGCATTCATGAAAAAAACAATCATAGACATTCTATGAAAACATGTGTCTTTATCCTCTAGATGGGTAATATTTGTAATTAGGATGTGACAGGTATTTAAAGAAAAGACATTAGGCAAGAGTCCTTTCTTACTACCCAGTGAACTTTAATTGGAAAGTTCCCCAGTGTTGGTATTTGATAGCATGTATTATTCAGAGAGCCATGTTAGAGTTGATTTCTATTAATTAAAAGCATTGCTAACTCACCTATGTTAACTTTAGGTTGTGTTTACACTGTTCTCCATCTTGCCTCAACGCCACAGTATACTACATGATAACTACTGCTGATTTCTATTTTAAATAAAGAATTACTAATGTTTGCATGACTAGGCAGAGAGTGTTTACAGAGATATTTCATCAAGGACATAACCAATTGTCTCCGGCTCTTGCTCAAACAATGTATCTGTTCACTTGTTCAACTATAAGCTGTAAGAACGACTGAATCTGCTGTTAAGTCTGTTGTATTTTTCTTGATCAGGAGGACTTATGTATATGTTATGCGTGTGAGATGTAACCCAGTGTATTTAATGTATGTCTTATGATTTCTTTTATGTGCATTTAATAAAAAGATTTTTTTTTAAAAAGAACAACTGAATCTCAATGTATTCCTGTCCTAAGAAAATTCTCAAACTTATTCTATAGTAAATTATTTCTTCTAGCCTGTTCCCTATTGGTACAAAATCCTGGGAACCATGGGAACCATATATTCCTACAGAATGCATGTAAGTCTTTGTCTAAAACCCCATAAAAGGACGTGGATTTCTGCAACCAAGAGGAGTCCCCTTTCCATGATCTTTAGAAGGCAAATCTATGTCGAATTTCATTTAGAACTGTATTAAGTTCTTTTTTCTCATGATTGTATGTTTGCTGATAACTTTAGTAATGGCATGATTGTAATTTTGCCTTTCAATTCTTTACATAAAGCTTTTAAACACCAACTTCTCTCTGTCATTCCTTAAGAGAATGTTTCAGCGTACCCAGGTGAACTAACTTTACCTAAACGTATTAAGAGACGGCTTCAGTAAGGGAGCACCAAAGTCCATATTGGGACTACACCACTCCTGATCCAAGTCATTGGTGTGCCCCATGAGTTAGAGGTTGGAAATTGATTTTTTGCACCGACTGCCACATGCTTGGGGGTATTTGCCTTCCTACTTTCCAGTGCAATTAGAGCTTGCCTTGCTTTATATTTGATATCACTGTCTGTGGTAAAACTGGTTTTGTAGTATCCTTCAACAAAAACCTTACCTTTCTTCTGCCTCTTAGTAATATACCAGGTTGCACCCAGACTTTCAATTAATAAGGTCTGTATCTTCATTCTTCATTGTTTCTACATTTGAAAAATTCGACAACAATGTTAATTATTAAAAATGCTGATCCTTTTAGTGATCTTATGTTTTTGTCCTTTTTTTTCTATACAATTGCGGTCAAAAATATTATATCTAGATCTGGCGATTCCTCATCACCATAGAATTGGGTGTAAGGCATCAAGATTATAAGTATCACACAGGAAGGTGGAATAACTCAGTATTGTAGTAACAATATTTTAAAATACTTTTTTTATGTAAAGTCTTTTACTCCTCTGAAGAATTTGTGTGTAATGAGGGTTCTATGTGCTATCTAAAGGTGTTATCTGCTCTGATGGAGTAGATTTCTTTGATGATGTGTCATGAGCTATTTCTAGTGACGGCTGACCCTCTGTAGAAGACACTTTGGAGTACAAGAACTAATATTTCATGCAACGCAACACAAGTAGACAACTAGCTGTGTTGTGTGAAAATTAGAGAGCAGAAATGCACCTTATCTACTAAGATATGGTGAACTTCTGTTCTCTCCTAGCACTGGCACAATGTTTGCTTCCTAGTGCCATAGCAGTAACTCTTACTCCATGCTGCCTGTGTCATGTTATGTTATACTGATTTATATAGCGCACTAATCACCCAAGAGGGTATCCAGGCACTTGGGGAGGTGTGTCGGAGTGTGGTTCCTATGGTGCTTATAGTAAGAGCCAGGCCTTCAGCTTCTTGTGGAACTCAAAAAGTGAGGAGGAGGCTCTGACTCATTGAGAGAGGTTGTTCCATGTCCTGGGTGCAATGTAGGAGAATGAGTGACCTCCAGTTTTGCTTTTGCCTGATGCAAGGAAAGAGTGTGAGTGAGAGTGAGGCAGAGCATAGGTGTCTAGTGGGTTGGTGAAAGTGTATGCAGCTGTTCAGGTATTCTGGTCCTGTGTTATGCAGGGCTTTGTATGTGTGCATGAGAAGTTTGAATTGGCTGCGCTTTTAAATAGGGAGCTGGTGAAGCCCCTTAAGGTGCAGTGTGATGTGGGTGTGAGTGGGTATTCTTTTATGAGTCTGTTCTGGATGGTCTGAAGTCTGTGTAGGAGTTGTTTGGAGATTCTAGCTTAGAGGGTGCTGCTGTAGTCCAGTCTGCTATTGATAGTGCTTGTGTGACAGTCTGTTTAATGTTCGGAGGCAACCATTTGGAGATCTTTCGTAGCATGCACAGGATGTGGAAGCAGGAGGTGCACACTGCGTTGACTTGAGCCATCATGTTGAACATGTTGTCTAGGATGATACCTGGATTTCCTGCATGATCAGTGGGTGTGGGTGTTGGTCCTAGCTTCAACGGCCACCAGGTGGAGTCCCAAGCGGAGTTCTTGTTGCTGAAGACCAGTACTTCTATCTTGTCAGAATTGAGCTGCAGGCAGTTGGTTCACATCCAGTTTGCTACCAAAGTCATGTAGTTGCTGAAGTTGGTTCTGGTGGTGGTTGTCTTGTTCGTCTGGGAGTGGATGAGTTGGGTGTCATCGGCGTAGGAGATGACAGCGGTATCTTGTGATCAGATGATATGTGGTGAGAGGTGTCATATATGTTGAAAATGACGCGCTGTGGGACAATCATTTTGGGATTCTGCATACCAATTTCTTGGTTTTTGATGTGAAGGATGTCAGTCTGACTCTTTGGTTCCTGTGAGGAAGGAACAGATACATTTGAGAGCAGATCCTTGTATGCCAATCCCGTGGAGTCTTCTGATGAGGGTGTTATGTGAGACAGTTTTGAAGGTTGGGAACAGGTCGAAATCTTTTTATTACCACTTTATTTTTCCAGCTTTCTGCACAACAGTGTTGGGAGGGGGTGGGGACGCTCCTCTGCTCCAATGGAGGAATCACTGCTGCTGCGGCTACCATACGTGTGACTCTAACCAATTGTAGTGGGTCCCAATTTGCAGCCTACCTCATGCATATTATTGAGGTATGTTGAATTGTGACCCACTATTTTTGTGAACCAACCTATTAATACATAGATTGATTCACAAAATATCAATGCATTCGGCATAAGTCTGTGTGCACATTGCACCCACTTCTACCAAATTCATTTTGGTAGATTTCTAACAAGAAATAGCAAACTACAAATCATTACTTGATACAATTTACGATTTCTTATTAAAGCCATATCCAGAGATACTTGAAGAAAATACCCAGATTTGCCCTAAAAAAGTGCAAAAGCATCTCAAAGTATGCCTGAGTAAGTAAGAAAAATATGGCTGAGGATCTAGGAAAAGATGAATGCTGTGGCCCTAACACATCATATCACTGAACATATATACAAAATATGGTATGATCTCTGGCAACTTGCGAAAGAGAGGCTTGCAAGCAAAAGGAAGATCTCTCACAGAGACACCAGTCGCTCCCATGAAAGGATTGATAGAACTGACATTACATTCTCAAGCAGTACCTTGAGTGAGCCTGATCGACACCTGCAACACTTACCATAGACACAGGTAAGTGCCTTCTCTCTCTACCTCATGCATTGTTGTTGCTAAATATGTCACCAAAACAAATGCCTGGCAGTATGTGCAGTGCAAAATCATATATCAGCACGTAAACAGCACAAGAACCAATATCTACAGATTTGCAGGTGTTGAAACTGAAGAAATACAGTCGTAAATACTGATGACATAAGACCTTTGCACCTACACATTCAGCCTGAGTGTAGGTAAAGCTTGTTGTGTCTCAACTCACTTAAACTTTATGCTATGCAATACGTTTCCCTACAGAAATCCCATCATTTTAGGAGGAATAGGCAAGATGCAGGGAGTAGGCTCAGAAGGATGGGAGCCCAGCAGAACTGCATCCAAGACCACCCAAGCTTCACAGCCCACAGCCTGAGGGCCAAGAGTTGACAGGCACCCAAGCATAGACATGCAATCCGCTGTACAGCTAACACTGCTGTGACAGGCATAGGAAGCAGTGAGGTTAAGCCTTTTGAGAAAGAGACTGTTAAGTAGACAGCATGCTTCAGTCACTCAGGACCATTTGGCCAGAAAGAAGAGGGGTGATCCCTACAACAAGGGTATTCCAGGTGCTAGACACTGGCTTTGCAGCACTAGGAACTGAAGGCTCTGTAAGGCATAAGCATAAAGGTTGGGAGTCTTGGTACAAGCATTAAGGAAGGATAACAGATAGTGTACAATACCATCAAAGAGGGTACTAAACACTCTCTAACAATACGCAGGCAATGACAGAGGCTGTGACTGCCCAGTGTAGGGGGATATATGAAGACACATTCACACAAAGGCACAGACAATGCCATCATCTATCCAGAATTGAAGGGTTTGGCAAATCTGTAGACAGCTGGCCACTGTAAGCGGTGTGCGGTTCTAATGCACAGCAGATTTGCAGATAGAAATACGTCATTACATGGGGAATGTTGTCTGAGGCCTACAAAATGGGTGGGTTCCAGCTAGTTACTGGATTTTGGCGCGAACCAGTGCCGGTACACTTTCACACGTGGAAGGTATGTACCATTTAAAATGAAATGTTTGCCTGTTTTTAGATTCAGGAATCGACTGGCGATTTGGGGCGACTCACAGGAGGGGTTTTGCCTGCATTTTAATCCAATCCTTACGGCCGGTAGGAGACACCTTGGCCGCGTAAGGGTAAATATGATGACTCTTGGGCATGTCTCTGTACAGTTGGTGTGTCTATATGAAATTCATTTGCAGGGGCAGTTTGTAAAGATTTTATATGTTCGTTTTTTCATTGACAGTCTTGATGAATGGTGTGTCCAGCATTGCTGCAGTGGCAAGAAAATTACCGCCCTGAAGAAATTGCCTAAAATACATAAGGCAATGAAACATGTTGGCTTGTGGCTTGTGGTTGCATAATTAACAACCACACCCTGCTTTTTAAACAGATAGGCTGCACGAAGAAAAAGAATAAATGTTATAAATACGTGCATCCCTATTTTTGCATTACACTCTTTGCTTGTTTGTTTGTTTTGCACTTTCTTTCTCACTGGACTTATATGCACTTACACATCTGTTTGATTTGGACACATTTATTTAAGGCTTGATGATCGCCGATGATGAGAACAGGGCTACACTGGTGAGTACCGACCAGGTTCCCCGATCGTGGTTCGCCCGTGGGGGGTCATCTCGCCTTTTCACAATTTCTTCACAGTAGCTACACATTTTTGTGTGTTATCCATTGATCACGACTGTCATAGATGGGATGGAGGCCTTTTAAAATTGGCGTGTTAACGGTGTACTCTCTACCCCAATTGTCCTTAAGGAAGGGGAGATATGTGCTAAAATTGCAATACGATGTACACTTGTTGAGAAAATATATAACATTGCCTAATTGGACCCGGTCATTGTTGTTTGCATGCCTAGAAAAGGTAAACACTGCTCTGTAGGAGCTGCAGATCACACATGTGGCAACTGTGGGCTAAGTGTCAGCTACAGAAAAAGAGGAGGCATTGGTGCCAGTGGTGCCTTCGTGACAGAGGTACAAAGTGCATGGTGCTTAATGCCTGGAAAGGTGAGGGTGATGTATTTGGAGCACTGCAGGCAGAGGGAGGAGGATGCACTGAAAAAAAACTGAGGCACCCTCATTTCTTTTTTACATTTGATTACTACATATTTTAATATGTGTACTCTCAGATATTTTTATCACAGTGTGCTTACCAAGACTGGCTGATGCAAATTTTATGCTATATATTCAACCTGTGAATGAACATGAACATGTTGTTAATACTACAAACTGTATATAAGCGTTAATCAGTTAGCCATTAGCTCTTGTGGCACTTATCTTAGAAGGTTGATTGTTACGTCTGTTGTAGATGCCCTTCCTTCAACAGTCCTAGCTGAATACTGCCCTGGTGGTGGTGCCAAAAGGGGGGGGTCCTTATTATCCAAGGCACTATAGCCAGGCACTAAGGGGAGTTACATTTACCTTGTTGAACTGTTATGCAAAATGGCACTACTGCCAATGGCTCTGCAAGAAGTCTCAGGAGCCTACTGTAGTGCTCCATCACTTTTGAGTAAACACTCAAATGTGCCTGTGAGTAGACTAATGTACGCTTCAGGACAGACCCTGTTTTTTCATGTTCAATGTTGTATTATCTTTCACTTGGGGTACCTTGATTGAGGTACGATTTGAGGGGTCAGATACAGATTGCATATGTACTGTGACATACAGCATGTATGAGACTATTTCAAATGATGCAGATAGTGGTGATCCAGCGCCCCTATAGAAAAATTGTCTCAACAACGCTACCCAACACCATGATACTCACCATTAATCATAAATCACTCACAAGGCCCATAAACCAACAAGACAATTTTTGGGCAACTGAATCATGTGACCTAATTAATCAGAACCTATTCAAAAACTATTTACACATTTATATACATCTGCAGTTTACATCTCTTACCATGGTTTTTATGCAAAAATCATTTTAATTAAGTCACTAAGGTAAATGGATCAGCTAATGATAACTAGACCATGAATAAACAAGACCAGCTTGTTGAATCAAAATCTAATTTATTAATTTTATCCTTCAAAGAAAAAGCATTTTATTCAATGAATCATTATTTTATTAGCAAAAATCAGCATTTAATGAGGAATGATCAATTAGACTGACATTTTAAAGCAAAACAGTAAGCATGTTTAAAGTATATAACCGTTTCCAATCCCTCAAGCTATTTCCCTAACTATTCTTTGCTCCACCTGAAAGGAAAAAATCATTTAGGCCTATTATCCTTACGTGCGCCAAGAAAGTTCATCAGCACGACACGCCCTTCTGGAATCGAAAAGCGAGAAGCGCCCTCCTGTCAAAGGGGCCAGGTTTTAAACCTTTTCTGTCTAGCTAAGCTCACTAAAATGTATTCTTTCTTTTGCTATCCAGAGTTCTTAATGGCTGACAGATGTCAGTCCATGTTAGCTCATCACATTTTCAACCCAAAACCGAGCCTTTTCTTTGACTTCATTGTCCGACAAAATACATGTCATTCGGCTTCCTCGGAAATGCTACATTCTTCAAGTAACAGTCCATTACTTCCTTAACTTGGCAGATTTGCCGCATCCTGTCCTTGATTTTGTCACATTCAGAGCACGTCTTTCACAGAAAACTATTCATTATATTTCTTTGACAACTGTCGATGTGGTAAAGTTTCCACTTCTGAATACGTGCAGGGCTCCACTCCGGACAGGATTCTAAACACCATCTTTAAAACGCTAGGCCTTAGGCCTCTCTCCCGAAAACTAGTATTCAAACAAACACAAGACATTAATTAATTAGAGAATTGAGACCCATTCTGTTACCCACCCCTTTGCTAATTATTAACCCATTAATCTATGTCACCTAGCTTAAGCACAAGCCACAGAATTCTCTACAAACTGATGCCACATAAGAACGAAAAGACATAACATAGGCACACAAATAAGCACATGCCAATAGTTAAACAGCCGCATTTAATACTGACAAAGACAATAGACAAGGTTAGTTTATTATTTTCAACACACTTGCAAATGCAACAAAAGAGCACATGTATTAGTCCCTCGTGTCATGTAAATGCATTTTAATCTAGGTTGGTTAATAATTCACCACAAATCAATTAATACGGTTATTATTATGGAAGTTTAACTTTGCAAGTCAGAACAAAATTTTATTCTGAAACTCGCTCCATCATCTCCCTCATCTGGTGATTTCAAAATCACCAAACTACACCCAAAATTTTTGCAAAAATTTAAACCCATGAACATGTTTTGACTTTCACTGTATTAGTATTTCTAAAGTTTTGTTTCCGCTGTCTGCTTGTAACTCTCATACTGTGATCCAAGAAACTCTTCTAGTTCTATTTCCTTATCTTGTTCCTGTCTGAGCTTATAAATTCTCTTCTTTTCTTTTAGATATTTCTTTCTTTTGTGTAGCATGCAACTAATTTTCAACATAAGTATCACAAAAACTATAACTAATAAAGGAGTCAGTATTTTGCCTAAAATTGAATTACCAATCTCTTGAAACCAGGTTTTGATTGCTGCAAATCTTTTGCTCAAGCGTTCTGAAAAATCTTCATCTTCTAAAGGTACAATGTCTGAATGTATTTCTGTAATGTTTTTAATGTACATTTCAATATTCTGACTCTTGTCAGGAATATATGTGCAGCAATGCTGGACATGTAATATTCCACAAACTCCTCCCTCTTTTGCTAGCAGAATATCAAGGGCAAGACGGTTCTGCATAACCATAGATCTCATAGCAATAATTTCAGTATCCACTAGCTGGAAGCCACCGGCAGTATCAGTGGACAATCTGTCGACAATCGTAAACAATTTTCTGATTTTGACTGCATTCCGAGTTATACCCACAAAAGGTATTACTGCACCAAAAATATCTCCCAAAATTTCTGAAAAACGTTCTCTCTTGAATCTACTCAGATGATTGCTAATTTCAAATTAACCTTTTACATTTCGATCTACATGAAAAAAATTTGGAAAAACTAATGCGATATAGCAAGTGCCATACCAGTGATCTGGGAGATTATAATAGGCTTTATCTCCACACACAAAATAAATTCCAGGAAAAATTGGATCTTTACCACCTTTAAATCCCCATCCACCCAAGATTTGATAAGTATCCTCGCATTGACTTGCACCCACAAAATAATTGTCAAAAAGCGTATTGTCTCTTCTAATACAAAGCTTTCCACTAACAGGTTTATCTATGTGAATAGCAACATTTCCAGTTTTACCATTTAACTTTTCATCCTCAATTTGCCAAAACTTAGATTTTGTTTGTTTCAGCATCTCATTTATTTTATAAATTGCTCTTCTCTCTTCAACTAAATTTAAGAAAGACTTTTCTTCAGCTCTCAACTTACAAGTTAAATTGTTTCTAAAAGCATACTCATAAGTAAGTTCATTAGTTACAACGAAAAATTCCCTCATCTGTTTAGCTTGTTTATGCTTATTCAAGCTTTTATCAACTTTTAAGTTTGCAAAAATCTCATCATAATTAGAATAATAGTACTCTAAACGACCTGTTTGATAAAACAGACTAGCTATCATGCTGCAAGTAATGCCATAAGTAAGGGGAAGCATATTATACGTTACCCCTTCCAAAACAGAAGCGGGTAGTTTCACAAAAATGTAACAATCCTTGACATCCATAACCCTAACATATTCAGATAAAAGTCTTGAAAATGTATTACTAGAAAAATCACCAACAGATCTATCTTGGTGGATCCCTGGTTTATGATCAATAACTCTGTTAGTTTTGCCTGCTGTACCATGATTATCTTGTTTAGCCATAGTTTTACTTGTCATATTAGCTTTGTACATCCCTTTATCAATTCCAAAAGGAAAAATGACAGCTAACATTAACCAAACTAGAATTATTAAAATCACACAAATAAAAGACATTTTACAACATCTCCTTAAGATGGAACACCTTGAATTATTGTTAACATAAGGCATCTTTTACTCAGAACAAGAGCCTTACAGAATAAATCAAAAATCAAACATCTAAAAATTTGTAATATACACCCCCCCTGTTTTTAATTATTTTTTTTAAAGAAAACCCTACTTTCTAACAGCTTTTCTTCGACCTTGCGTCTTACATCAAATGTATTTTTCCAGCGAACACAATTTCTTAGACCTTGTGTCACCTAACACAATTTCTTCAGCCTTATGCCAAAAACAGATTTTAACTTTAAATTGGAACAAAATCAGTCATTATCACTTGTGTCATTTAAATCTTCCTGACTACTGCTATTTACTTCCACTACTGGTGGGATAATTATATAAGTCCATTCAGGGGACTTGTACTTCTGGTTAGGTTTCACAACTCTTTTTGCCCTACTGCTAATTACTTCAATTGTTTTCCCTGCTTGAATTTTCTTATCTGGATCTCCTTTTTGACTTGATATTTCATTAATTTGCTCTTTTGATCTGTTGACTAATTTGAATTTCAGACCTTCATTCTCATTAGG
Source organism: Lissotriton helveticus (assembly GCF_964261635.1). NCBI lineage: Eukaryota > Metazoa > Chordata > Amphibia > Caudata > Salamandridae > Lissotriton > Lissotriton helveticus. The sequence continues at coordinate 1,914,014,197 of NC_136059.1, forward strand.
CCAGTTATCTCCTTTTCTTGATAATTTCTTCTTTGATTTAGTCGAGTTACACTCTGCTCTCCAAGCTCTTTTTCTTGAACTTTTCAGTTTGGATTCTTCATCACTTTCATCTGAATCAGTATCTGAGATTTCAAATCTAAATCTAGGTTCTTCTTTACTCGGCAGTTTCACTCTGTTAGGAACATCATCCTTATAGCTGGTACTCGGAATTTCGTCTTCTTCTTCTTCTGAAATAACTTCCAACTTCCCAGTTTCAGAATTACCGTTCCTGCCTTCAGAGCTTCCGATCTGCTTTTCAATACTCTCCTGATTTTGAATCACCACTTGATCAGACTTTTCTTCTGCTTCTTTTTCTAGCAGATTTTCATCATCTTCTGAGTCAAGTATCACGATTTCTTCAGTATCTTCATTCAATGCGTTATTCGCATTTGAATTTTCCAGATGTCGACCTTCTTGTCGATCTTCAGGATCTGGATTTCTTTCTGGTTCTTCTTCAGAATCTGAATCAGTTGTAGTGTCACATTCGTCAGGATTTTCAGGTGTTGGCACACGAATGGTAGGATTAGCATGAATCCACCTTTTCAAACCTCTGCACTTTACTGCATTTGTTATGACAATAATCACCTGTCTTGCTTTCTGCCACCTTGGTACTAGACAATTCCTTCTTCGGTGTATTTTTGTCCTCACCCAGTCTCCTGGTAACAGATCATGAGCTTGTTCCTTTTCTCTTGTTATCACTTCAGTTCCCACCTGATGGAACACAGAAGTCACGACGTCAGAAAGGTTCCTACAGTATTCCAAAATGACGCTATCATTTATACTCATTAATTTACCAACTGGAACAAATGCTTGTCTCATGACTCTGCCCATAAGTATATCATGGGGGCTCAAACCTGTCTTTTTATTAGGAGTGCTTCTCAAAAACATCAAAACAAGTGGAAGTGCGTCAGTCCACTTTACTCCTGTAGCTAGACACATTTTAGCTATTCTATTCTTGATTGTACCATTTATTTGTTCAACAACACCTGATGCTTCTGGTCTGTAGGCACAATGCAGCTTTTGTTTTATATTCAATGCTTCGCAAATCATTTGTAATAGTCTGTTTTCAAAATGTGTGCCACAATCAGTTTCAACAGTCACTGGAAAACCGAACCTAGGTATGATATTCCTTAAAAGTAATTTTGCAACAGTAACTGAATCATTGTGACGTGTTGGGAATGCTTCCACCCATCTTGAAAACAAACAGACTATCACTAAGACATATCTCAACTTATTATGGGGTGGCATGTCAATGAAATCCATTTGCAATCTGGCAAAAGGACCACCCTCCCGTCCTATGGTTCCCATACTCACAACTGTTTTTCTGTTTGGGTTGATCTGCTGACAGATCAGACATCTCTGACAAAAAGATTCTGCAATTAATCTGAACTTTGGATTGTACCATGTCTGCCTAAACAACCTGATCATAGAATCCCTTCCAATATGTCCTGGACCATGATACATTCGAGCCATGTCAGCAATCATGCTATTTGGCATAACTGGTCTGTCATCTTTGTAAACCCAAATTTCATCTTCTTCTAGCTGTCTGCAACCTGCTTTTAACCATGTGTCTTTTTCTTCATCATCTGCCTCATCCTGTAAATCTTTTACTCCTTGCCATGTCTCAACTACAGATATTAGCATAAGTGAATTCAAAACATGTTCATTGTTTTTCTCCCAATTGATTGACATATTATTTTTTGCACAGAACCTTGCAATCTCGTCTGCATAAGCATTTCCCTTAGTTATATAATCATCACCCTTCCTGTGCGCTGTACATTTCACGACAGCGATTTTCTCTGGAAGCTGAATGCCATCAATCAACCTCTTGATCAATTTTGCATTCCTGATTGGTGTTCCCGCAGAAGTTAAATAACCTCTTTGAGACCAGAGCTGGCCATAGTCATGGACTACGCCATATCCATACTGACTATCAGTCACTATGGTAATCCTTAACTCCTTTGCTCTTTCACAAGCACGAATCAAAGCAATCAATTCTGCTACTTGAGCTGAACGAATTCCTTCGAGACATGAAGCCTCAACTACATCCGCAACTGTGCAGACAGAATATGCTGCTCTCAGAACACCTTCATCTGTTCTTAAGCATGAACCATCAACAAAGTAAACAAAATCTGATTCAGCCAATGGAACATCTTTAATGTCCTGCCTGGGTTTAGTGCAATATTCTAAAACATCCAGACATTCATGATCAATGTCATTCTCGTTTCTGATTTCTGTTACTGTACCATCAGGCAATAATGTGGAAGGATTTAAATTCACACACCTTGCAATCGATACATTATCTGATCCCAGAATAACTTTCTCATACTTAGTTAACCTGTTACTTGTCAAGTGCTGCGTTTTACTTCTAGTAAGAAGAATTTCAACTGAATGGGGTACATAAACTTTTACAGGAAATCCCATTATAATTCCTTCGCTCTGTTCAAGGCTTATACTAGTTGCAGCCACTGCTTTTAAGCAGCCAGGTAATGCTTTTACAACAGGATCAAGAACTGCTGAGAAATAGGCTATTGGCTTTCTCAGTTTTCCATGTCTTTGAATTAAAACTGATAATGCACAACCTTCCCTTTCACTGCAGTACAGCTCAAATTCTTTTTCATAGTCTGGCATTCCCAATGTTGGTGCTTCACACAAACTTCTTTTTAACTGCTCAAAAGCTTCTAACTCAGTTTCTGTTCGAGTAATGGGGTCTTTTATGTCTGCTTTTGTCAGTCTCTGAAGTGGTTTTGCAATTACAGAAAATCCACTAATCCATTGGCGACAATAACCAACCATTCCTAGAAACATTCTGACCTGTCTCTGTCTCTTTGGAGGTTGCATTCACTGAATCATTTTAATTCTCTCAATTGTTACCTGCCTGATTCCTTTTGCAATTCTGTGACCAAGATATGTCACTTCTTGTTTGCAAAACTGTAATTTTGCAGGAGACACTGTATGTCCCTCATCTGCCAGATGATTCAAAAGAGTAATGGTATCAGTTACACAGTTATCTCGTGTTTTTCCAGCCACAAGGAGATCGTCTATGTATTGCACCAATGTTGATTTTCCAGGCAAATCTAAGTTTTCCAAGGATTTCTTTAGCAACTGATTAAAAATAGATGGACTCTCTGTATACCCTTGTGGGATACGACACCATGCTAAGATGCGATCCTGGAATCTAAACGCAAAAATTTGTTGGCTTTCTGGATGCAATGGAACAGTAAAGAATGCATTGCAAAGATCTATAACTGTATACCATTCTGCATCATGCGGAATCTGATAAAGAATTACCGCGGGGTTTGGAACAACTGGGCAACATGGAACAACTATCTGATTAACTTTTCTCAGGTCTTGAACAATCCTAAAAGTTCCATTTGGCTTTTTACTTCCCATAATCGGTGAATTATATGGACTGCTTTCAATTTCTTTTAGAACACCTTGTTTTATGAATTTTTCAATTACAGGTATAACACCTTCAATAGTTTCTGCCTTCAATTTATACTGAGGAATGTTTGGAAAATCTACTCCTTGTTTTACTGTAATTTTAACTGGGTCTACATTTTTCATTAAACCCATTTCACTTCCTGACAAATCCCAAATTTTAGCATTGACTGTCTCTTTTAATTCTTCTGGAAGATTATCTTTATCAAATGCAGGAAATAATTTACTTTCCTCTGCTTCAACCATTAACATTGTTAACCTGTAAAGCCCATCTTCCTCTTGAGTTTGGAGCTCAATACCATCCGGTGAGCAATATATTTTACAATTCATCTTGCATAAAATGTCCCTCCCTAACAAGTTTACAGGACTGCTGTTACAAACTACAAATCTATGTTTGTCTTTGAATTGACCAATTTCAACTTTGACAGATTCTGTTAAATCTGTTTTGATTTGTTGATTGGCTACGCCAACTACTTGGATAGTATCACCAGAGAGAGGCAGGTGTTCTATTTCCACTGATCTAACAGTAGAACGGGTAGCACCTGTGTCCACAAGAAAAGTGATTTCTACATCATTCACTTTACCATTTACAAATGAACCTGATTGGTCTACCTCAAGAGTGGCTCCTAGCACACACTCTTCCTCCTCTCTCAGGCACCGTCATAAGTATCCTCAGAATCACTCCCTCCATTTTCTTTCATCAAATATTGTTGAGAAACATTTTGCACATTCACTCTTTGCGATCTGTTTACCTGTTCACCTCCGCTGAATCCCGTTTCTGTATTGTATCTCTGCACATTTACACAATTTGGAAGTGGCGGTTGTGGAATCTGACTCTGCTGATTCACTACCTGTCGCGGTAGCTGTTGCTGTAGCTGTTGCTGTAGCTGTTGCTGCAGATTTATCTCATTCTGCATCTGCAGATTTAATGATGCATTTTTAAAATTTCTGGGCGGATTTTTACATTCGCGCTTCCAGTGTCCAATTTCGCCGCAATTAAAACATGGGAGTTTTTGCTTTAACTCCTCAATATTCCCCATCAATCTAAGCTTATTATTTTTTAATTTTCCTTGATTCTGATTAACATTTTTGTTTTCCAGAGTGGCTATTTGTTGTTCAGCTACCTTCACCTGTGCCCACATAGCTTTCTCCTTAAGCTTCCTCTGTTTTGCATCTATTTCGTCGCTACAATATTTTGCTTTTCTCAAAATGTCATCAACTGTTAGTGATTATAAATATAAAAAAGTAAAGAGAGAGGATTGGCTACAATTAAAGGATACCGTAAAAAGGATGTTAGATTTAGCCCAGGAGGAGGAAGTTATTAGTAATGAGGAGTACAGATTTCTCTTGAACAATAATCCTGTAGTACCCGCACTCTACGGGTTACCGAAAGTGCATAAGAATCTTAACAACCCCCCATGAGGCCTATAGTATCCAGCAGAGGTTCCCTTACGGAACCTTTAAGTAAATATGCGGATATTTTTCTGCAACCACACGTCATTAATCAGAAGGCCTATATTAAGGACACATGTGATATTATCCAAAAAGTTGAAGGGCTTGCGTTTAACCATGAGACCCAAATCTTAGTAACCCTTGATATAGAGGCCTTGTATACAAATTTACCGCAGGGCAGTACAATAGAGATGGTAGAAACCCTTCTTTCATGTCAAGATAGGGATTTGAACGCACATGACATTTTTATAATTGATTGTGTCACTTTAGTTTTAAAAAATAATATTTTTATGTTTGAAAAGGACTATTTTAAACAAATAAAGGGAACGAGCATGGGAGCCACCTGTGCTCCAAGCCTAGCTTGTCTGTATGTAGCAAAATTCGAAGACACCCATATATTCAATCCTATGGCTCCGTTTTATGAAAATATATCGAGCTGGTCTCGATATATTGATGATGTTTTTTTTATTTGGACTGGCCCCAGTGAACTATTAAACGAATTTATTTCATGGCTTAACCTGGGTGACATCAACTTAAAATTCATTTCAAGTTATGACAAAAACCAATGCGAATTTCTGGACATTTTAATCAGACATGAGGAGGGTAAATTGCAGGTTGAACTCTTCACCAAAAAGACAGATCGCAACACTATGTTGCACTATCAAAGTTTTCACCCACCTTGTCAGAATGATAACATTCCTTTGGGACAATTTCTGAGACTTAAGCGAAATTGTACACAAATTAGGGATTTTGAGAAACATGCGAATATTCTATCTGAGAAATTTATAACCAGAGGCTATCCGAAACGCATGATTAAACATGCCTATAAAAGGGCAAAGTACTTCAATAGAGACAATCTATTCCAAGGAAAACAAAACAAAGCCGAAAAAGATAAACCGCTGATTTTTGTAACTAACTATAGTTCGGTTAGTAACAAAATTAAAAATATAGTGAACAGAAACTGGCACCTCATAACCAACAAAAAGAAGGAAAAGATACCCAAACCAATGTTCGCATTCAGGCGGAACAAGACAATAAGAAACAGTTTGGTTCACACTTATAGAGAGGAAAATCATGAATCCCAAATAAGTATTGATAGGGCGCCCGGAATCATATATAACCAACCGAGGTTAGCGCTCCAAATCCATTCGAGGACAGAGACACAAGTGGAGCAGGAAGGCCGGCATACAAATTGAAGGTAAGAAGGGCCGTCGTATTGGGCGAACCTCGGTTATTTGTACTCGGCTGATACCGTTAGAGGGTTAGGACACCCATAACGACAAATGCAAGTTTTAGGCTTGAAATGTTAGACGATTCATCATTCAAATAAGATCTATGCCCATTTGCTAAAAACCAGCAACCCGGTTTAAATTGATACCCGTGCCTAGTTGAAATGCTCTCTTGTCTCTCTGAATTGTGTAATGGGTAACAAAACAGCGGTCTTACGCTATTCTAAACCGCAGCGTGAGACAGAGGAGTAAGCCTTAACGATTAACTTTGGGTGTAAGAAAAATATTGAGGTTATTTAACACACGACAATTATAAAAACAATACGCAATCCATTTGAGCCGTAGAATCAAGGGCTAACGCTGAGAATAATTGCGCTGTTTTTTCTATAATTGACAATACTGACCATAAGTCCGGTAGATAAACATAAGAATAATTTTTTCTCTCTAGAGCTCGATAATTAATTAAATCAGTTCTGGGAGAAAGCAAAGAAGGTTGCGACAAGTAAACTAAGCGGTTTATCAACAACAAAAGCACCATAGCGCCTAGTGAACCGCTGCTTACTTTGGTGTGACTCCTATATCAGTGGGTAAGTGTTATTCTTGATTTGTCTAATTTTCACAATAGAAGACCATTATTAGATCTTTAAGGCCTATTATGTCTCCATTCTTGTCACCTTAAATTAGGATATCCCGACTATCATCATAATAAACGGTGGCTCCCTTGACTCTCAAAGGCTGTTCCTAACGGATAAGGTAAATGTAGAATGATTGATGGACAAAATTTGGATAGGTTATTCATCTACGGTTTTGCCCATCAACAAACAAATGTATTGTTGTTTTTTCTGCCAAACAGGACCTAACGAATTAATAATCAAATTTCCAATTGAGAAGGTATGTGTAACCATCAGCAATCAAAGCTGTAGTGAAGTTTGGAACGAACGAATTAAACATACCGAGATTTTAAGGTAATCAGTCCTTAAAAATGTAGACAGAATCTAGAAAGAAGGCTTAAAAACTGTCTACATGGTAATACTATACTTTTAATTGTTTAGCAGCTCTCAATCATCCAGAGACACTACACCACTCTATAAGAAGGTGACTGAAAATGTTAACGAAGCATCCTTGAATTATATAACAAGGATTGATCCATTCCCCTCATAAGGTAATTTTCCAAGGAGGTGTTCTGTATCAAAACCCCATGGAATAAGTTATAAATTCTTATTAGATAGTTCTCTTTAGGTATACAATAGTTCATGAGATAATAACAAGCCCTTACCCTTCTTGCACCTTGAAGTCCACACCACATGCATAATAAAAAAGAGGATACTAATGTGCCCCCATTTAAGAAAACTTGATACTGTTTCTAATTGATTTTTATTAGATGTGATTGTTGAATTATGTAAAAGAGAAAAGAATTGTAAAAAATGTTGTCTAATTGAATGTCTCTTTTTTAAACTAGAATTTTGTCCTGATGAAGGTCGCATCATAACACCGAAACGCTGCGTCGACAACTCTGTGTATAACTTTTTTAATGTATTCTCCGTGTGCATTCGCACATTTTTAAATTGTTTTCTTTGGCACCAAGAAGTTTTTATGAATGTATAACTGATTGAATAAATTGTACAATTTTCTATACATCATTCTAAAGTGTTTTTTTATGATTGTTTTGTGATGACTATTTTCCTCTACTATTGTGATTTATTATACGTGTGGTGATGGCATTGAAAGGGTAGTGATGTATCCCCTCAGCATTAACTTGTAGCAGGTTTTTCCCAATTTATGGGTTTTCTAGGGACTTTTGTACTTTCTTTTCCAGTGATTGCCAACCAACAATTCCATTTCTAATCATTTCACCAATTTCAGGTCTTAAGCCATAAACAAACCTGTATATAAAGTGGCTCATGTCCTTTTCACTTAATTTTTCATAGCCACTGTACTGTTTAAAAACGAACAGTAACCTTTCATAAAATGAATGTACTGATTCTTTTGGCTCTTGATTTGTTCTGTCTATTTTAAGCCAATCAACTTCTTTTGGGGCAATCTTGTTTTTCAACCATACAATTACTTTGTCATACAGATTCATAACATCTGCTGATGGAGCACCTGTTATTCTATCTCGAGCAGGTTCTTCTTTGGGCCAACTTACAGAAATTTTACATTCTGTCCAAAGATCCGATGGGACAACAATGTCAAAGAATCCATCAAGATCAATCCACAGAACTTTTGAAACTTTAATAAATCTATCCACCTGTCGATACCATTCCACAGGCTTTTCTCTCAGTCGAGGGAAATCATTGGTAAACAATAAGATATCCTGTCTTGACCAGGGAACATGCACATATCCACCACCAGCAATTTCTCTCATTGGAAACTGACCTGCTACCTCTCCTCTTTCTCTCCTTTCTTCTTCTCTTTTCTTCATCCATTTCACTCTCCACTTACTTAATTCACCTAATCTTTTTAGGAACACAATTAATTCTTTTATATGAATAATTCTTCCAGTGGTGTTCGGGTTTTCAATGTCTTTTTCAGTAAAATCTACTCTGTAATGTTTTCCCAAATTCTTTTGCCTGCTCAAATCAACTTCTAATTCAGTAGCTAATTCTTCTAACTGTTCATACTTGGTTTTAGTTTTCCATTGTATACTTTTGCAAATAAACAATAATTCTTCATCCTGATACAGCTTTAAATTTATATCCCCCGACACCTTATGCATACATGCCCCAGACTTGTCTGTACTACAGCTTGGTCCTCTGTGTTATTATCTCCCCACAAAGCGGAACTAGCGGTACCTAAGCCAGTGTATTCCGCTACTTCTACACCTTCTTAAGATGGCCGCTACAAAATCGGCCGCGCACCCGTGATCTTCAACAGGGGGCGGTACTCAGATGTGGCGCGCAGGGTGTCCGTTGTTGCTGAAATAGCCCAGCCGCCGAGCTCAGTCATCTACTCGAGCTCGGCGGTAAGGGGTAGGTCACCGCACACGGACTCGGAGCACTGAAGGTGAGTGCGCTTAGCGCTACACACAGGACACACGTGGAGCCCTTCGTCCCATATTGACTACTGGGCATGAGACAGCCCACTCGTTTGTAATACAGGGACGCTCTCTCTCCCCTTTTGTCCACCTCCTATCTAGCCACATCATATGGGCTCAACTCTGAAGTACCACACCGCCGATCCCTCATGTGGCCTCTCACATATGACCATTAGGTGAGTAGGGAAATATACTAAGTGGGTCTAGTGTCGGTTTCGGTTTTGTATTCACAGGTCACAATGTATGTTGCTTACCTTATTTGTTTAAACTACCCACTGGTGTCTGCACTGTCGACCTGCCCAGTATTGCAGACATTATAAGAAGGCAATCATGGATATACTGCTGCATTTTTAACAAGAAATCTCCATGTTTTTAAACATTACCCTCACCTATCACAGTCCTAGTCACAGTTCTAGTTTGTGTGTGCTACTCACCTTGAACGGTGCACGCCCAGTACACTTGGCATGCGATGGATGTGGATAATCACCCCCAGTACCACCAGCATGTCAGTATATATATATAGAATTTTCTCCCTGGCATTCTTGTGACTCACATATTTGTATTGAATATAATGATTGTTTCCTTATCCCTTCTCTATGTATAGGCATAGGAAGATCCACTAAGGTAACAAATACAACATATATGACATTAGCATGTTGTTGCTTTCACTTTGGTCCTGAAGAATCGCGGTTACTATAGCCCTAGCGAGAAACATGTTGACCACATGCACCCCTAGCCTCTTCTAGAGTCACACAACCCTAACTAGTTGACACCTAGGAAGCTAGCCCCACCTTTTAACTGTAGCCAGAGGACCACTAGAATAAAGGTAATTCCGGTACCCCTTGCTACATTTTTAATCAGTTCAATAGGAATACACCATCCTGCCCACAGACCCCCACTTCACCAAAAGGCAGTTGGAAAAAGATCTCCGCCAAAGAGCCCCTCTTTGAGGTGAGCCCGTCGGGGGTTGCACCGCCTCCCCGACGAGGAGCAACCGCCGATGATGAAGCATGACACTCTTCGGGGTGTGTGAGGCAATCACATCCAACACAATGGATGCCCCAGGGTACCATAACAACACCCTTGGTCACGCCAGGCAATTCTTCTCCCACAACCTTCCTTAAATCCTCACCTCTTTTCAGGAACAGTGCAGCACCCTCTCCCTTTGTTGGTATCTCTAGTACAGCTTTAAATTGTCAGGTACAATTGTGCCAATAATCAATTCCTCCAAATCTGCTTTCAATTTTGCGACATCAAGTAATTTAATTTCTGGAGTCTTTGGGGTATGCGTTAAATCTATTTTATTTATGCTCTTTTCTGGCGAGTCAGTATCAGATTCTGCACCTGTTGGTGTTCTACATAACGGACTTTGATTAAAAGTTAAATCAGGCATCATTGTTTTCTCTCTGTGAACTTCTGATAAATCTGAATAAAATGTTTCAGCCACTTTCTAAATTTCTGTATTTAACGGAATAGTTTAATCTGAGTGTCTAACTTCTCTTTGATCAAATACCGGTTGAACAGGTCCAATTGTTAATGGTACCCTTACTGCTTCCATGCTTTTAGTGAATTGCAGTATTAATTCATCTTTTGATCGAAAATATTCTGAAGTATTTGGCATTTCCCCACAACCTTCTGTTCTCATTACATTTCTTGGGGCTTCATTCCTGCGAACTGGGGTTTCAACATAGTTTCTATTTTCTCCAGATATACTGGAACTAGATCTTGTTTCTACTCTTTCAGGAGTTTTTGCATTATTCGGGTATAATCTGGGTGATGCCTCATCAATAATTTCTCTTGGAGGAGCACTTGGGGAAGTTCTTGGAGGAATCATTGGGGAAGACCATGTACAAGCTGGTTGATAAGGAGGAGGCTTTTTCGGTTTTGTAATATAAATCTCTTCTAAAACTGAATCTTCTAATTCACTTTCTTCAGCATTATTATTTTTCTTTCGGGCATTATTTTGACTAGTTGTCTCACCAAATCTTGCTGGATACAAACCATCACATGCATTACGTCTCCAACGACGCATTCTATCTTCATGAGTTTCTCGATCAATATCTAATCTGGTACCTCTTGTTATACCTTTATTCTCCCGTTCCAATTGAAATAGCTCATCCTCCCATTCAGCTAAAGCTTCAAATTGTGTAGGTCTAGGCTTTAGTTCAAGTGTCATCATCTTGTCTCTTAAATTTTTCATAACCTAAATGTTAAAGGAACCATCTTCCGGCCATGCTAAAACACCATAATTCTTGGTATAATCCATCCAATTTTCAAACCAAAGGCAAGTATGATAACCATATTCACCTTCCATATAAGCTGCAGGTGTTTTGTACTTATGAAGTAACTTTCCACCTCGTGTTTCAATTTTCTTGTCAGATTTCAATTTATTTTTCAATTTCTGAAACCATGAAAATTTCTTTTTCTGCTTAATAGAATAATAATCCATGTTTTTAAATGATTCTGCTTACTTAGAATAGATCGTAAATGTTTCTTGGTTGTTCCGCAAAACCAACCAATCCGTGCGAGAAACACACCAACAAGCCAATCAGGTTAAGCTACGTCACCACCTTGCTCAACTAATAGAATTGCTGTGTTCAGAATAAGCCAATCAGCTGTCAGCTCGTCTTAGTCACGTGAACCAATCAGCGCACTTGCTGAGACGTATGTTAGCCAATCACAGTGCGGACCCTGTGACGTACACTGCCGCTGCAGCTTCTCGTCTCTCGCTCCTAGAGCCTACCGCTCCTTCACAAAATATTTTCACAGCGCCATTTTAACAAAACTTTTCAATGAAATTCAGTTAGTAACTCCAGAAAAACAAACCATTTGTCTGTTTCGCTAAATACAGTGATAGCTTTTACAGTCACTCAAGTATTCTTTTGCGTGAAATAGACAACGCTATTTTCACAGAATATTCATACGTTAATAAAGTAAGTAGCCTTACTCCACTCTACCCTTCTTGCAGGTAATAACAAACTTGTTTCTCTCTGAATGCACTTAAAGTGACAATTCTAAGTTTCACTTGATCGTGTATTACAAAATTCATTTATGCACATTCAAACGGAAAATATCCCTAACCATACATACATGAATCTTGGTAGGACTTTAACCAACCAATGAAAACCTCACTCGCCAGTAAGATAGACAACATTCCTTACCCTTCACTCAAGCTTAGATAAATTCTACTACTCTTTTCACAGTTAAAACGGGCTCCAAGTCCCTATACTCAAAAGCTAGAATTTCATAGACAATCCTCACTATACATTTTACCTAGCACACCTAGAATCCCTAAACTTGTGCTGTATGGCCACAACACTAGTGATATGTAACAATACCACTATTTTGAAACAGAACAAATGCACTGTGCAACTTCACCTGTTACACTACTCTTATGCTGGCACAAAACCAGGAATTTTCCCATTGCTGGAAAAAACCTTTCGACTACATATAACAACTGAACAAACTCAACATATGTTAAACATCGATCCTATGTAATTACCATATAGCATGACAGTTACCATAGCAACCGTAACTCTGCTACCAAGGAACTGATCCAGCGCCCCTATAGAAAAATTGTCTCAACAACGCTACCCAACACCATGATACTCACCATTAATCATAAATCACTCACAAGGCCCATAAAGCAACGAGACAATTTTTGGGCAACTGAATCATGTGACCTAATTAATCAGAACCTATTCAAAAACTATTTACACATTTATATACATCTGCAGTTTATCATCTCTTACCATGGTTTTTATGTAAAAATCATTTTAATTAAGTCACTAAGGTAAATGGATCAGCTAATGATAACTAGACCATGAATAAACAAGACCAGCTTGTTGAATCAAAATCTAATTTATTAATTTTATTCTTCAAAGAAAAAGCATTTTATTCAATGAATCATTATTTTATTAGCAAAAAGCAGCATTTAATGAGGAATGATCAATTAGACTGACATTTTAAAGCAAAACAGTAAGCATGTTTAAAGTATATAACAGTTTCCAATCCCTCAAGCTATTTCCCTAACTATTCTTTGCTCCAACTGAAAGGGAAAAATCATTTAGGCCTATTATCCTTACGTGAGCCAAGAATGTTCATCAGCACGACACGCCCTTCTGGAATCGGAAAGCGAAAAGCGCCCTCCTGTCAAAGGGGCCAAGTTTTATACCTTTTCTGTCTAGCTAATCTCACTAAAATGTATTCTTTCTTTTGCCATCCAGAGTTCTTATTGGCTGACAGATGTCAGTCTATGTTAGCTCATCACATTTTCAACCCAAAAGCGAGCCTTTTCTTTGACTTCATTGTCCGACAAAATACATGTCATTCGGCTTCCTCGGAAATGCTACATTCTTCAAGTAACAGTCCGTTACTTCCTTAACTTGGCAGATTTGCCGCATCCTGATACACAAGGGGATCTGTGCACACGCCTAATTTAGTAAGACCTTAATGTCAATATTCAATAACATCCAACCACTGCAAACAATAAATCAGTGCACATGTAGTCTTGATTGTTGTTTTTCTTCACATATTCTTTAATTTCACGCCCAGCCAACACGTGTTTCGTCAGGGCAATCAGCCCACGACTTCATCAGAGCTCTACAAAATGTATAATGGTTACCTGTTACAAACGAGCCATGGTACCTCATATATATACATCTTTCCACAATTTGCGACAAGGTGACTTAAAGTGCGAGAATCCAACATCCAATGACATAAAGACTCAAAAGGACCTGGCCAAAGAAAACTAGCACCCATGTGTGTCTTGTGTTTCTGAAATGCTAATGGGTAACTTCTGCCAGGCCTAGCATTCCTGGTTTCAGTGAAACAAAGATTTCGTGCAAAAGTTGATATTCAAGGCTAATTTACATATAAAAGATTTACATAATTGTCATAAACATTTCACATTCTCCTTATTCTCTAAATCTTCACAGCATTACCACCTAGTTAATTTATTGGACAAGTGGTTGTGCCTTAAGCTCCCAGTGTGGAAACTATACTCATGGTAAATTTAAGAAATGGTGGGGGGGGGGGAAGGGGTTAGTACGGTTACCAGGAGTGCAGGGACAAACACCCTTATTTATAAGTGAACCAGTCTAAAAGTAGACAGGGAAAATGTAAACGTCGGATAGTAGGAGTTAATTAGTCCCACAAAGAATCTCCAAGTACATAAATCTTACCCAATCGGGCTGAAAATGTCTCCGTACGCACTGCAATGTTATAATGTGCTAAGGAAAACAGAGTAAAAACAATACGACTCTGTCAATCAAAGGACATACCAAACTAATCAAACACATTCCAGTAACCAGCTTAGTTACTCCAACCAGCATCTACAGAGTAAGGTAGAAGGTCTCACCTCTCCGCCGGTTGTAATTCCGTCCCGGCTGCCGGGAAAATGTATAAAAGACGCTGATGTAGTTCAACGTAGAGTCAGTTGGTGAGTACCAATGAAACAAACCGAACACTATGGAGGAAAAAACGGAACCTCTATTATTCTCTGTATACAACCCCTGTTATAATTCTATATATCTATACTCCACCATGGATCATTATCACCCGTGTATCAAACTCCGTGGATTCTTATTTAACACCTAAGCCGACATTCTCCATGTACTAATTGAAAGCTCAATTTCCGCCCCTCTTTAATATGCGGCCTATTCTCTATCATACTGAGACAACATCGGGGCATTCATTATCTAATTCTACATGACCTCCGAGCTCGCAGTGTTTCAATTCCTTAAATTCATAATTTAAGTGACTGTCGTCTTATCACACAAAACCCTCTTCAAAATAAGTCATTTGGGGAGTTCACAAGACGTACCAGGGGGCCCAGGCTTATGTACACGCATACCCAAAATTATTTCAAATTAACACCAAAATACCTGTCTATCACCCTTTACATAAAAAATATAGAGTCTAATCTCTGGCCCAATTAAATGGCTCACTCCTCCTAAAATAATCCCGAGTTCTGATCTGTTCCATTCCTGCTTACCCGAATTCGTGTTCTGGTTCCCGGCTATGAAGGTGTCTCCGACTTCAGTGGCGTCCGCGTGTGTATGCGGAAGTGCCACCTCTGACCCGCATCACGTGATATATTCACTCTCGGCCTCCGCTAGAACGCTGACTTTGTAATGCGGCATAGCGGAAGTATGAAAAACAGTGCTCGAAAGAGAATGAAAATACGACCCCATATATCGTCTCTAAGTATACAGAAGTGCAATAAAAAAACAATGTTATGTCACTATAATGCACCACCTCATTCGATTAGTATCGCTGCATACACTACTCCGCTTCTCGGACTGCCAATATCCGATCTATTTGCCATACTTCTGCAAATTGTCCCGTGCGTGAAAATTCTCACCGAATTTGGACCTAAATTATCCGAATAACCACTATGTGAGGTCTCCCTGTTGCTAACAAGACCGTGTCTTCTCCGTAATTCCTCATCGGAAGTCTGATCTGACCTCCTCGCCATAAGTACCTATTACTGCATCAATTTGCCTTTTCAAAACTCAAAACACACTCCAAGAACGATGTGGACAAAAGAAGAAAGATGAGCGAAGTGATCTTATATAAAATGAGTTGAATGCTTATTTAAGAAAGCTAAAGATTTCATAGAGGGAAACCAAAGTATACTGTTATAGTAAGTAAAAGATTAATAATATCCTCAAGTGATGCACCCATGTGCCTATGTGTCATAATTAGCTCCCATATTTCAGATCAATTTGAACAGTTACATCCAGACGTTGATATCTTATGTACATATAAAGATGGATGTTACAGATTCCATCGTTTTTGAAAAACAATAGTCATTGAAAGTCATCACACCATCCATCTGTTAGCGAACATTTAGTCCCCCAGAAAGAATTGCAGCTCTCTGTCGGAATTTAGCCCCTGGTCTACCGCGTTTAAACGCATTATCCAGGTTGCTTCTGCCCTCCGGAGAGATAATTCCCTGTTACCTCCCCTTCGGTGTGCTGCTATCATTTCAATCCCAAAGAAACTGAACTGCTTGTATGTACCCTGTTGATCACAGGTCATGGCGTGTATAGCCATAGGGTACCTTGGGTCACCCTGTTTTAATGCCTGCGCATGCTCACTTATGCGATCCTTTAAACATCTAATGGTGCTACCCACGTATTGCCTTTGGCATTTGCAAGTAATTATGTATACCACATACTTGGTGAGACAATTAATATTCTCTTTGATGCTGTAAGCCCTCCCACCTGGGCCAAAGAATTCTGTGGTGTTATTGCGAGCCCATTTACACACCCCACAAGTACCACATTTGTGAAAACCCCGTGTTCGTCTAGAGAGCCAGTTATCTGGTTGCTTTGTGACTGGCATGCTAGGACTCAATATGTTCCTCAGTGTGGTGCCCCTCCTATAGGTGATTAATGGCCTATCCGATGTTAATTCTTTGAGGGATTTGTCTGCTTTCAAAATGTGCCAGTGTTTATGCATCAGCTTGTTCAACACGCTTGCCTGTTCGTTAAAGTTAGTAACCAACCTCACTGGCTGTGTACACTGTGAACTAGCAGGTTTATTTTTTATTGTGTCAGCACGTGTTTCCTGCTGGATGCGTTTAGTCGCTGTTTCCAGAGTTTTGCGAGGATAGCCCCTTGAGGCAAATCTCTTATTCATGGGTTCTAAATTCTTTTTGAAGTCTTCGTCAGTGCTGCAATTGCGCCTTGCCCTTGTGAACTCACCAAAAGGGATGGCTTTGATCTGATGGTGAGGGTGTGCACTGGCTGCGTGCAACACTGAGTTGCACGCGGTGGGTTTGCGGTATAGTCTGCTGTGTAAAGCGCCATTTTGTACAAAGATTTCTACATCTAGAAATATAACACTTTCCTTACTCCAGTTATGTGTCAATTGTATGCCCAACGAATTTGTGTTGAGATATACAAGGAACTCCTGTAGTTCATGTTCTGAACCTGACCAGAGGAGGAGGCAATCGTCGATGTACCGCCCCCAATAAATAATATGTGGACTGTACATACTCCCTTTCTCCCCCAAATCCACTTGGCCTCAAAGTAGCCCATGAATAGGTTCGCAAACAATGGGGCAAATTTCGAACCCATCGCTACTCCCCTTACTTGTTTGTACCACTTGCCTTCGTATAAGAAGCAATTGTTGTTCAATATTAGCTCCATCATTATCATCAACATTCTACTGTGTTTCCATTGTCCAGCTGGTTTCTTGCCAAAGTGCCATTCCATGGCTGTCATACCTAGGACTGGGTCGATGTTGGTATAAAGTGATACTACGTCTAAGGAGGCTAAGATCATCCCCTCTTCCCAAATTACATCTGTTAGTAAACCTAGTACATGTTTGGTATCTCGAATATAGGCCGGCAAATTCTGTACTATTGGTTGGAGGAATAGGTCAACATATTCTGCCATCCCCTCAGAAGGCCCCCCAATGCTAGAAACAATTGGTCTCCCCGGTGGAAGGGGAGATTTTTGTGAACCTTCGGCAGAGTGTACAGAACCGGATACCTCGGTTTGTTAATTTTCAAATAAAGATGTTCCTCTGTACTGAGGAGACCCTCATCGTGCCATTCTTTAAGATGTTTATTGAAAAGCGTAGTTAGTGTGTTAGTGGGGTTGCCTCTGAGTGGTTCGTAACATGTCGTGTCAGCTAGCTGCCCCATGATTTCATTGTTGTAGTCTGATCTATCCATAATGACTATGTTGCCTCCCTTATCCGCTTCTTTCAAGATAATTGTACTGTTTGTGGACAACATAGTCAATGCTATTCTTTCACCATGAGATAAGTTATCTTTCTTAGCCCCCTTATGGTATTTTCGTTTCAGAAGCTGTTTATCAAGATCACGTTCTACAAGCTTGTGAAATGTATCTATCATATTCCTGCCTGTTAAGGTTGGTATCCATTTAGACCTAGATTTAGGTCCACTTGATATATTCACATCAATCTCAACATCAAGATCTGTTAACAACTGGCTGATATCATCTGGTGACATATCTTGATCAGTGATAGATAAAAGTAATTGGGCGTCTAGTGCATCTTGTATGGTAAGGCCACTCAACACATCACACTCTGGAATACGTTTCACATTTGTATTGCTTTCAGGAACATTCATAAACTTTTTTTGTAATTTCAAATTCCTTGTGTATTTAAACAGGTCTACTTTGGCTTGACAAACATCTCCTGTTTCATTAGGACAAAATCCAAGACCTTTTTTTAGTAAAGATATCATATCATCAGTCAAAATCAAAGATAGGTTGATAATTTCTACCCCCTGATCTCCCTCATCTCTCATACTCTCTTGTCCCCTGACCTTAGGTTGCGTTTGAATTTGTTTGGTGCCCCCTCTTTTACTTCTCCTGACTTTTTTGCCATTTGTCCACCTATCTTGGGCTGTCCCCTGTTTCCCTTCTTAATCCTTTGCACTTCCTTAGAAAATGAGTTCTGTGCTCTTGTTGGATCGCTGAAACTAGCTCCTCCTTCTTGCTCTCCATCACTTGGTGTGGGAATACTAATGGAGGTGGAGCTGGAAGATACAGAGTTGTTAGTCTGATTAGATAACTTGTTAGTGTTCTTATCATAAGTTGCCAAATCATCATATTTGCGAGCGAAGGTGAACACCCTCCCTTCCCTGAAGTCTATCTCGTCTCTTTTCAATTTCCTAGCTTTGCGCTGTTTGATGCCTTCCTGATGTTTCGAAAGTACATCATTCAAGATGGCAAAATTCTTCTCAGCTACCTCTGGGAGGTTCAGATCCTTTATTTCACCCTCTAGCTTAATGATTTCTAGTTGGAGTGCAGCAACTTTGCGATCCGCATTGTCTATTAGGATCCCCATTAGGGTTTTGGAATTCAGAGTTAATGAATCCTCCCACAATTTTAATAGATCATCATCCAATTCGTTGTACGTAGGGAAAATTTGGGCACGTAAGCCTCTTGGGACCCGATCTAATCTCATATATTGCCTTAAAGTTATTCCGTCCCACCATTTACTATTCTCATTTTTCTTTAGTCTCTCTAATCTAGTGAACTTATCTCGCATACCCTCATTCTTCGTCTGGCTAGTATTCTTCACACTCGCTGCCACTGCGAGATTTTGAAAAAGCTCTGCTGCCACATTGTCCCTATCGATTTATAGAATAAGGGTAGTTAAATCAAAGTCTAAATCACTTATTTCTACTACGTTGGGGCAGCCTTGATCGCCTAGAATTGAATATATAGACAACGAACCGGGCTTTATTTTGTTGGTCGATCAATGATGGCGCCCACAGTGTGTCACGTTAGTTACCTATTCTCTAATCTATGACGGTGCTACAGAAAGGAGGAAAACCCAGCATCTCCAATGGGGACCTAGATCCACACACAATTGATACACAAGGGGATCTGTGCACACGCCTAATTTAGTAAGACCTTAATGTCAATATTCAATAACATCCAACCACTGCAAACAATAAATCAGTGCACATGTAGTCTTGATTGTTGTTTTTCTTCACGTATTCTTTAATTCCACGCCCAGCCAACACGTGTTTCGTCAGGGTAATCAGCGCACGACTTCATCAGGGCTCTACAAAATGTATAATGGTTACCTGTAACAAACGAGCCATGGTACCTCATATATATACATCTTTCCACAATTTGCGACAAGGTGACTTAAAGTGCGAGAACCAACATCCAATGACATAAAGACTCAAAAGGACCTGGTCAAAGTAAACTAGCACCCACGTGTGTCTTGTGTTTCTGAAATGCTAATGGGTAACTTCTGCCAGACCTAGCATTTCTGATTTCAGTGTAACAAAGATTTCGTGCAAAAGTTGATATTCAAGGTCTAATTTACATATAAAAGATTTACATAATTGTCATAAACATTTCACATTCTCCTTATTCTCTAAATCTTCACAGCATTACCACCTAGTTAATTTATTGGACAAGTGGTTGTGCCTTAAGCTCCCAGTATGGAAACTATACCCATGGTAAATTAAAGAAATGGTGGGGGTGGGGGGGGGGGAAGGGAAAGGGGTTACTATGGTTACCAGGAGTGCAGGGACAAACACCCTTATTTATAAGTGAACCAGTCTAAAAGTAGACAGGGCAAATTTAAACGTCGGATAGTAGGAGTTAATTAGTCCCACAAAGAATCTCCAAGTACATAAATCTTACCCAATCGGGCTGAAAATGTCTCCGTATGCACTGCAATGTTATAATGTGCTAAGGAAAACAGAGTAAAAACAATACGACTCTGTCAATCAAAGGACATACCAAACTAATCAAACACATTCCAGTAACCAGCTTAGTTACTCCAACCAGCATCTACAGAGTAAGGTAGAAAGTCTCACCTCTCCGCCGGTTGTAATTCCGTCCCGGCTGCCGGGAAAATGTATAAAAGACGCTGATGTAGTTCAACGTAGAGTCAGTAGGTGAGTACCAATGAAACAAACCGAACACTATGGAGGAAAAAACGGACCCCTGTTATAATTCTATATATCTAGACTCCACTATGGATCATTATCACCCATGTTTCAAACTTTGCGGATTCTTATTTAACACCTAAACCGACATTCTCCATGTGCTAATTGAAAGCTCAATTTCCGTCCCTCTTTAATATGCGGCCTATTCTCTATCATACTGAGACAACATCGGGGCATTCATTATCTAATTCTACATGACCTCCGAGCTCATAGTGTTTCAATTCCTTAAATTCATAATTTAAGTGACTGTCTTCTTATCCCACAAAACCCTCTTCAAAATAAGTCATTTGGGGAGTTCACAAGACGTACCAGGGGGCCCGGGCTTATGTACACGCAT
This sequence comes from Lissotriton helveticus, assembly GCF_964261635.1. Lineage (NCBI taxonomy): Eukaryota > Metazoa > Chordata > Amphibia > Caudata > Salamandridae > Lissotriton > Lissotriton helveticus. Next base: position 1,914,035,187 of record NC_136059.1, read on the forward strand.
ACCCAGAATTATTTCAAATTAACACCAAAATACCGGTCTGTCACACTTTACATAAAAAATATAGATTCTAATCTCTGGCCCAATTAAATGGCTCACTCCTCCTAAAATAATCCCGAGTTCTGATCTGTTTCATTCCTGCTTACCCGAATTTGTGTTCTGGTTCCCGGCTATGAAAGTGTCTCCGACTTCAGTGGCGTCCGCGTGTGTATGCGGAAGTGCCACCTCTGACCCGCATCACGTGATATATTCACTCCCGGCCTCCGCTAGAACGCTGACTTTGTAATGCGGCGTAGCGGAAGTATGAAAAACAGTGCTCGGAAGAGAATGAAAATACAACCCCATATATCGTCTCTAAATATACAGAAGTCCAATCAAAAAACAATGTTATGTCACTATGATGCACCACCTCATTCGATTAGTATCGCTGCATACACTACTCCGCTTCTCGGACTGCCAATATCCGATCTATTTGCCATACTTATGCAAATTGTCCCGTGCGTGAAAATTCTCACCGAATTTGGACCTAAATTATCCGAATAACCGCTATGTGAGGTCTCCCTGTTGCTAACAAGACCGTGTCTTCTCCGTAATTCATCATCGGAAGTCTGATCTGACCTCCTCGCCATAAGTACCTATTACTGCATCAATTTGCCTTTTCAAAACTCAAAACACACTCCAAGAACGATGTGGACAAAAAAGAAAGATGAGCGAAGTGATCTTATATAAAATGAGTTGAATGCTCAGAGTTTGATACATGGGTGATAATGATCCATGGTGGAGTATAGATATATAGAAATATAACAGTGGTTGTATACAGAGAATAATAGAGGTTCAGTTTTTTCCTCCATAGTGTTCGGTTTGTTTCATTGGTACTCACCAACTGACTCTACGTTGAACTACATCAGCGTCTTTTATACATTTTCCCGGCAGCCGGGACGGAATTACAACCGGCGGAGAGGTGAGACTTTCTACCTTACTCTGTAGATGCTGGTTGGAGTAACTAAGCTGGTTACTGGAATGTGTTTGATTAGTTTGGTATGTCCTTTGATTGACAGAGTCGTATTGTTTTTACTCTGTTTTCCTTAGCACATTATAACATTGCAGTGCATACGGAGACATTTTCAGCCCGATTGGGTAAGATTTATGCACTTGGAGATTCTTTATGGGACTAATTAACTCCTACTATCCGACGTTTAAATTTTCCCTGTCTACTTTTAGACTGGTTCACTTATAAATAAGGGTGTTTGTCCCTGCACTCCTGGTAACCGTACTAACCCCTTTCGCCCCCTCCCCCCACCCCCACCATTTCTTAAATTTACCATGAGTATAGTTTCCACACTGGGAGCTTAAGGCACAACCACTTGTCCAATAAATTAACTAGGTGGTAATGCTGTGAAGATTTAGAGAATAAGGAGAATGTGAAATGTTTATGACAATTATGTAAATCTTTTATATGTAAATTAGACCTTGAATATCAACGTTTGCACGAAATCTTTGTTTCACTGAAATCAGAAATGCTAGGCCTGGCAGAAGTTACCCATTAGCATTTCAGAAACACAAGACACACATGGGTGCTAGTTTTCTTTGACCAGGTCCTTTTGAGTCTTTATGTCATTGGATGTTGGGTTCTCGCACTTTAAGTCACCTTGTCGCAAATTGTGGAAAGATGTAAAAATATGAGGTACCATGGCTCGTTTGTAACAGGTAACCATTATACATTTTGTAGAGCCCTGATGAAGTCGTGGGCTGATTGCCCTGACGAAACACGTGTTGGCTGGGCGTGAAATTAAAGAATACGTGAAGAAAAACAACAATCAAGACTACATGTGCACTGATTTATTGTTTGCAGTGGTTGGATGTTATTGAATATTAACATTAAGGTCTTACTAAATTAGGCGTGTGCACAGATCCCCTTGTGTATCAATTGTGTGTGGATCTAGGTCCCCATTGGAGGTGCTGGGTTTTCCTCCTTTCTGTAGCACCGTCATACATTAGAGAATAGGTAACTAACGTGACACACTGTGGGCACCATCATTGATCGACCAACAGAATAAAGCCCGGTTCGCTGTCTATAGATTTGCCGCATCCTGTCCTTGATTTTGTCACATTCAGAGCACGTCTTGCACAGAAAACTATTCATATATGTTTGACAACTGTCGATGTGGTAAAGTTTCCACTTCTGAATACTTGCAGGGCTCCACTCCGGACGGGATTCTAAACGCCATCTTTAAAACGCTAGGCCTTAGGCCTCTCTCCCGAAAACTAGTATTCAAACAAACACAAGACATTAATTAATTAGAGAATTGAGACCCATTCTGTTACCCACCCCCTTTGCTAATTATTAACCCATTAATCTATGTTACCTAGCTTAAGCAAAAGCCACAGAATTCTCCACAAACTGATGCCACATAAGAACGAAAAGACATAACATAGGCACACAAATAAGCACATGCCAATAGTTAAACAGCTGCATTTAATACTGACAAAGACAATAGACAAGGTTAGTTTATTATTTTCAACACACTTGCAAATGCAACAAAAGAGCACATGTATTAGTCCCTTGTGTCATGTAAATGCATTTTAATCTAGGTTGTTTCATAATTCACCATAAATCAATTAATACGGTTATTATTATGGAAGTTTAACTTTGCAAGTCAGAACAAAATTTTATTCTGAAACTCGCTCCATCAGTGGGAACCAACTCTGAGCTCTCCATGTAGAAGTCTTGGGTACTCCCTCGTTATCATTCCACAATGTCTGCAATGAGACACTCTATATTACACAAAACCTTCATATTTAGGAAGTGTTACGTGTTGTGGTTCTTTACAAATTTTCCTACACAGATAGTGGGCGGTTCACTATATGTGTGCGAGCCACAAAGCCTATGACTAGGTATTAGGGTTGGCTATATGGGTGATGATTTGAAACAACAGAAAATTACAAAATACCGTGGACAGGGCGCTCTTTGACACCCCACCTGCTGCAACTACAATGCCTTGAAGCACGACGATACAGTGAGCACAAGAGCTGCACGTATTGGGATCGTCTGGCTTCATTGTACGCCTCTCCGTAGCCCAGGGTTCAGTTCATAACCGAGGCCTAAGATTACCAGACTGCTCATTCCCATAAAGCTCCTCCTCTGTGTGGTCGAAGAGCGTCTCTCTGAGCAGAATCAGACTGGGCGTAGCGGACACCGGGCGTTTTCCCAGTGGGCCAGAAGGGTGGGGGCGATTTTGGAGCAGTGGAGCCATTTTTAGGTCTCGCCTACGCAGGGCGCATGCGCTGCATAGGAGACCTTTAGCATTCGATTCCCTTTTTCAGCCAAAAACGGGCACGCATTGCATTGCTTTGAATGGCAACGCGTGCACGTTTGGCGATTCCCTTGCGGGATCAGCTTTGAAACCATCTGTTTGTAATTAACAGATGGTTCCTGCTCGCTCCTGCAAGGTAAACAAGCGCAGGCACCCTCCTCTCTCCCCTCCCCTCAACCTATTGACTTTCGAACTAGGTTATTGTCGAGCATTTGTCGTTGGTGGGCTTTTCTATTTCAAGGGAGATAACATGTTTTTTATGGCTGTGAAGGTGTTTGCAAAGCGGGTGATTTTATTAAAGTTAATCGGAAGCATGTTTCAATGGAAAAATAGATTCTAAGACACAGCCTATGTTCTCCCCAATTATCTTGTCTTTAGGTAGTCTGCTTCTGCTCTTAGTTCATCTCCCTTCACCACTCCTGGTTTCACTCACCATCGCTTTACATGTACCATTTCTAGCTTTTCGATCACCAAGTGTTACCAGATTGTGAAGCTTGTTTGAAGCACAAATATGGCCAAAAGTAAGCCCTCCGTGGGTTGCTGCCCTTGACGCTTCTGTGTGTGCCCGATCACGAGCCTTGCGTTTTATGTGATCCTCTCCTTCCACACCATAGTTATCTCTGGTACATCATTATTTCTGTGTGAGCAAGCATTAATAGATGTCACTCGAGAACAGTTTCATTCGCACTCATGGCACTCGAGAACAGTTTCATTCGCACTCATTCGGCTTGCGTGGTTTGTGAGCAGTTTCCCAGTTCTGCTGTTCATAATGTTTTGAAACCAGGATACCTGCTGAAACGAAAATGTGACAACATAACTTTGCACTGCAGTACATCGGTGCTAAGATGAGTTTGTGGGACAACCAGGGCTTTAAGTGGCCTGGGTGTGTTGCGTGTGCTCAGCATCGGCAGTTCTTAAAAGCAGGTGCTGAAACGAGTCCCTATCGCACTCTCTATTTTTACCCTTGGGGTGGGGGGAACGCAACTTTGCAATTGTAGCACCGGTCACTGCTTTTGATGTACCTTTTAAGAGACTCGTTTTTTTGTTTTATATAGCGCAAACTTGGAGGGCTTTACATTAGCACAAGTTACATTACACAAGCACATATTAATTTTTTGAATCACCAGATGTAGAGCCGCGGTTAGGCTCGCACCTGCTGTCTCAGCTCGAAGGCTCTAGCCTTACGCTGCATGCTCGCTCACAAAAACTGCAGCATTTTCAGTATTATATACAATGAAAACATAGTTGGTTCATAGTTATCTTATGCAACTTACAACAATTGACAGAGGCAATAGTACTGGCTTGTTGCAGGTGTAATGTCACTTGTATTATATATCTGGAAGCAATGACAGAAGAAGCACAATTCCAGTCGGGTGGCACACTATGCTAAGCACAGATTTTTAGCATGTGTTTTAGGCCACCCCCGTAATTACATCGGCCATGCCCCTATGAGAGACTCCTCCAGTTTTTTCATCCTACTTAAAGCCATGGGGACAACTTATCGTCGCCATAGTGGTTTTTGTTTGTCTGTGGAAATGTTCCCCTGGTAAAGCTACAGTAATCAGGAATTTAAAATGTGTCACTTGCACCAGACATACAGCTCAAAACAGGCATAGTTTGGAAGTCGGCTGTGGTGAACAGAATTACACTAACTTGTCAGTAGAGTGTGTGTAGTATAGCAAGTGGAATTGGAGTAATTGCTTCAGCAGTAGCGTCAGACTGGGACAAAATCACAAAAATAGGCCCGGACCACAAAATAAAACTGGCCAACATTTGCTAATCAGATAGCTAAAAAGTGACCCACATTTGCAAATGAGGCCTGTTTGGAATTTGTAAAGACGCACTGAAGGGTCTTTTGCACGGATGGGGGATTCCATTCATCTGTTGTTGCTGCAGGCAGTGTTTGTGATAATATCAGAGATACCAACTGTAAAAACCGACCCAGCAAACCATAAAACAGTTCCACACATTGTTAAATAAGCATTGGCATAGACAATAGGTCTTGCCTTTGGGACTTTATAAGTGTTTAGCCATGCAACAGTTGATGTTGTTGCACCAAGGATATTGCGCTGGATAACTAAACACTTATAAAGACCCAAAGGCGAGACCTACTGGCTATGTCAATGCTTGTTGTTACTGGGGAACATTTTTACAGCAGTGCTGCAATATTGGTCCGATGTAACAAGAGCAGCAGCAGTGTTTCCCACCGACCCCTGAAACCCTGCACCACCCTAACCCCACACCATCAACCCACCCCCCAGCTGGTCTGACATAGTTGCCAGGGCTGGCTTGAGTTCTCAGTCAGACCGTTTCTCTGCGACGGAAGATCCTCCTCTGTCTATATGTCCTCTGCTGATTTGTGAATTTTTCAGTGGTTCTCACAGTTGCATGTTGCTAAATGATTACATTGCTATTTTGTTGGTCACAGTAGTTTTTGTTATTTTTTGTTTTCGATTCGTTAACACATCGAACTGCTCTGCTTTAATGGTTGTAAAACAGTTTGTGACGCTCTTCCTTTATGCACAACATTCGTTCATCATGCCGTAAGTTATGTCTGTGAGGGTTCACTGACTTCTGAATGGCCACCTCCCTGTCGGTGTCCTGGAAACACCCGTTTTCCTTCCCCAATCTTTAAAATTAGAGGAACTTATTACTCATTGTTTTGTTACATTTTATGATACATTTACTGTTTTGGTATTGCTTGTATTAATACTGTTCAGGTTTCAATGGGCTCTAATATGCCTGATACTTTACTTTCAGATTTAAAATATATTTTAAGGCATCAAATATTGTTACAGTCTTTCCTTTAATACAATGTGTAAAATAATTATGAATTTCCGTGAAGCTGGTAACGTCAAAAAACATAAAAACCTGGTACTGCGGAGAATCTATAACATTGATGGATTTTCCACTGGGGCTCAATTTCCCTTTGTAAGTACCACGCACCCTGATTCTGTGGTTTGGGATTTCAGAGGGTGTGCTCTCGGATGGCTTAGATGCGCTCCCTAAGGTCATCAAGGAGCTAAAAACAGTTTCTGGATGAGCTCCATGTGGGATTGTTTACTGTTCACAGAGCAGGGCTCAAGCTGCCACTGCCTCGCTCTGTTGCCAATGAGCATGTGGGTCTGGCTGTGTGACTTGCATTAGGTGTGCCCCGGCACAGAACTTTGCATTGGCATGGGAAATTAATGTATATGGATTATTTTTGAGGATCTGTTTGCTCTTACTCACTTACTTATTAACTTTCTCTTGATTGGTTGAGTCCTGAGTGCTTTGCTCTTGCAACAATAATTCCCATAAAGCAAAGCCAGCCTGCTGTGTACGGGACAAGGCAATTAGCATGCCTTTCAAAAGAATCACAAGGGCTCTGCTGTGTACCCATTAGCAATAACCTTGAAGGGCACAAACCAGAGCAATTCCTGCATTTTCAAAAATAAACGTACAAGTTGCTCATTTTCACCGCTAGGGACTGCGGCACAATAAATCAAGCAGAAAAAAAGAATTCCAGTATTGACCCTACTCTTCGAACAAATATTTCTGAAACTCCTCGGGCCTCATTTATGAAAAGTGACGCGTGAAAACAGCGATGCGTCACTTTTCACTGTGCCCTCCTTACGACACCAATGATGCGTCATATTTACAGTATGACGCATCATGGCGCAAGGAGTTACAGATGCGTCAGTATTTCTGACATATCTGTATGGTGCAAAAGTGACGCATTGCTGGAGTGTGTCACAAAAGTGACGCAACTCCAGCAATGTGTCCTTTCACATGGGGCAAGCCCCATGTGAAAGGAGCTACGCCAATCTTACGACTGCTGTGAGGCAGGCGTAAGAAATTGACGCATTTGCGTCCTAGAAGTGGCGCAGTGAAATCTTATAGATTTCACTGCTTCACTTCTATGACCCTTTCTTGCATCAGAACGCCCCCCTGAATACTTTATACCTGGCGCAGGTATAATGTAGCGCAGGGGGTTACAAAGTGACGCATCTACCTAGATGCGTCACTTTGTAAATATGGTGCAACATGGCACATTTTTTACGCTGCTGGTGCATCACAAAAATTGATGCATAGGCTGCGTAAAAGTGACGCACGGCCTCATAAACGAGGCCCCTCGTTATTTGCCCTTCTGTTGCCGGGTACATTTTCACCCTGTCTTTGTCGAAGGAGCTTCAGCAACCGGGGCCAGTTCAAACAATGTTGCTGCGTTAGGCGGCGTGCCCTTTAACAATCTCTCCACATTTTGATACTTTTAGGGTACCCTTGTTCTCAGTTTATCTAGGGCGCCCTTGGCCAACATGCGAGATCAGATTATAGAATTGGAGCTCACTGCACAAAGCGGCCTCATTGGCTGTGGGGCACTCACTCTATCTGCTGAGGCACATTGATACTACTCAAGTGGCCACAAAGCTCCTCCATCTGTAATGCAGAATGCACACATGCTGGCCCGCATTCAGATTAGGGCGTTTCCTCTCTGCCAATGGAGCCTGACCCCGTGGAAACCAGGAAAGTCCCTTTTGCCCTGTCCACGCTCCATTTTCCTCAAGCATGTTCATGAGCCTTGTGGACCAGAGGGGGGCACCATGAATGTGCACCAACCAGGAAACCATAAAGGAGAGGGCACAGATGGACTCTCCCAGAAGTGCAACGCCCATTGGGCTCCAAGGGCTTCAGCACCGCCCCCCCCGTGTGGCACAGCTTCCCGGGCACAGACGCACCCGAGTACTTCACAGGTCATTAAAAGACAATTTGCTTGTTAATGAGGCTTTCTTGTTTTTCCACCTGTTCTTAGAGCCCTCACATCTCCAATCTTCCTATTGCTGAAAGAATTAGCCCCCCACCAAAGTTTTTTCTTAGCCCCCCTTCCCCCCCCCCCAAAAAAAATGACAGAGCTCTCGTCAGGAGGCCACTGCAGCTTGTAACACACACTGTCCCTGCCATGCTGCTAGTGATAGTAACACATGTAAAAAAGAACAATGGATGGACAGAATGCAGAACAATGTCATACATTCACCCCAGTACAGAGATCTGGGTCTAAATCCATCGTTTTTTTGCTCACCGTGCCATTCCAGTGTGGACCCAGCCATATGCAAATCAGTCTTGACCCTATGCCTAATGGGAACAGTCCAGCCCGAACTGCCAAGCCAGGTCCTCCCTGAACTGGAAACAAGCATCTTATGACCGGTTTCAGGCTTTCAGCCCTCATCAGCCAGGATAGATTGACTCCAGTGGCATGGAGAGCACAGGACCCACGTCTGGGCATACCCATCCCACTCGGGTTGACCAATGCAAACAAGCATTGGCATAGCCAATAGGTCTCACTATTGGGGCCTTATAAGTGTTTAGTCAGAGATAATGGCAATGTTTTTAAGGTATGTTGTAGAGCAATGTAGCTGCTGTACAAGAAGCACATATTGGAGAGCACAATAATGAGGAGCCTGGAGACAAGCACAGCAGCAAGAGAGCATCACAGAGTGCGGTTCAGAGGAGAAGAGCAGTACACGAGACATCTGGAAAACAAATGCACTTTTGAGGAGTATTTAAAAGAAAAAAATGAGAAAGTAATGCTTCAAAAGTGAGCAGTGGAAGGACATAAGTATTGCGTCCATGATCCAAGGGTGGGACAAACACATGAAGAGAAGGGAAACCTATGACAACTGACCAATAAGCAATAAGAAAATGAGAGTGGCAATGAAACCAACCAATGGTAAGCAACAGGCAGCCTCTAAACCCACTGTTCATAAATAAAATATCTGCATGAGACATAAAAATGAAATTCTGACTAAAACCTTACATTGCAACTGTAGTGTTGTAATCACCCAATACAGGTAATAGCACATTTTTAGCAAAACCCTATATAGGTAATGTACATGCAGAAAGGTAGAGTCACTGGCAAGTGCATGCATTGGCTACTGAAAATTTAGAAACTAAAGCCAGGGTCATAAAGTTAAATAAAGGATGCGAGAGCAGAATTACGTGGTATCAGTGGTAATTGTTGTCAAGTACAATCTATAAACCGAGATACGTATCTTTCGTAATGACCAAGAAGAAGTTAGCCAGAATGTGTGCATAAGCAACATTAGCATTGTTTGTTACAAGACTCCGGGATTTAGTTATGAGAAGCTCAGAGTCACTGAGTACAGCTTGAGCTGCTCGACAAGTATTCTGAATATTTACTCTGGTATTGTATGCAGGGCAGGGGAGAGGATTAAATAGCCTCAAGTGACTTGTTTATGACAAAAGGAGTGGATTGCCGCCTACTAAAAAACAAGAACGATAGAAGAGTAGAGGCCAGAAAGTAAAAGTAAAGACGTGAGGCACAAAACATAGAACAAAATATAAAAAAAGAAGCAGAGGAATGCATAGAGAAATAAGACGCAGAGCTTAGTAGAGCTCAGTCGAGCTCAGAAGCCACCGACATCATCTGCGGCACCCCCCAGGGCTCCTCCCTGAGCCCGACGCTATTCAACATCTACATGGCCCCCCTCGCACAAGTGGCCCGCCGTCACGACCTCAACATCATCTCCTACGCCGACGACACCCAGCTCATACTCTCCCTCACCAAGGACCCCATCACCGCCAAATCCAATCTCCACGAGGGAATGAAGGCCGTCGCCGACTGGATGAGGAACAGCTGCCTGAAACTGAACTCTGACAAGATGGAAGTCCTCATCCTCGGACCTTCCCCCTCAGCCTGGGATGTCTCCTGGTGGCCTACCACCCTAGGAACGGCACCAACCCCCACCGACCACGCTCGCAACCTGGGATTTATCCTCGACTCTTCCCTCTCTATGGCCAAACAAGTCAACTCCGTCTCCTCCTCCTGCTACAACACCCTCCGCACTCTCCGCAGGATCTACAAGTGGATCCCGACCAAAACCAGAAAAACTGTGACACAGGCCCTCGTCAGCAGTAGACTGGACTACGGCAACGCACTCTACGCAGGAATCCCAGCCAAACACCTACAACGACTACTACAATACATCCAAAATGCCTCCGCCCGACTCATGGCAAACGTCCCCCGCCGCAGCCACATCACCCCCCATCTGAGAGAGCTCCACTGGCTCCCCGTCAACAAGAGGATCACCTTCAAACTCCTCACCCACGGACACAAAGCACTCAACAACGCCGGACCAGCCTACCTGAACAGCAGACTCAACTTCTACACTCCCACCTTCCAGCTCCGCTCTGCCAGCCTTGCTCTCGCCACCACTCCCCGCATCCAACGAACCACCTCCGGCGGCAGATCCCTCTCCTACCTCGCCGCCAAGACCTGGAACACCCTACCCACCTACCTGCGACAGACCCAAGACCTACTCGCCTTCAGAAGACTGCTCACGACCTGGCTCTTCGAGCAGCAGCAGCCCCCCCCCCCCACGCCCCTCCCCCCTCCCCCCCCCCACCCCAGCACCTGAAACCCTTACTGGTAAGTAGCGCGCTTTACAAATTTGGTTGATTGAGAGGAAGAACGCCATGAGAGAAAATACATAGAAAGAAACGGAGAAAAAGAAGATTGCCAAAAGATAAATAGCAGACAAATACACAGACAAATAAAGGCACACTGGAAACAGACGTGAAGCACAGTACATAGAACAATATATAAAAAAGAAGCTGACGAATGCGCAGAGAAATAAGACACAGAGCTTAGTAGAGGAAGAACGCCATGAGAGAAAATACAGAGAAAGAAACGGAGAAAAGAAGATTGCCAAAAGATAAATAGCAGACAAATACACAGACAAATAAAGGCAAACTGGAAACAGAAAAGTGGAAAAGCTGGACATCCAGAACATATATTAAACAAGTGATTGGCTTTGCTAATCAGCTCTGAGTGGAAAAAAAGGATCTGGATCTTGTTCGCGCTATATAAAACTTTATAAATAAATGAATGGGAGAAGGGAGGGCTTCAGCCCTCATCAGCCAGAATAGCTTGACTCCAGTGGCATGGGAAGCATGGGACCCACCTCTGGGCATACCTGTCAAACTCAGGGTGACAAATGCAAAAAAGAGCAATTGATGGACAGAATGCAGAACAATGTCATACATTCACCACAGTACAGAGATCGTGGCCTAAAGCTAGTGATAGTAACAACACAGCTACTAATCATCACACTCCTAAAAGTGCAACAAGTCAGCCTATTTTAGGCCCTCAAAGCTATAAGAATGGCTTGGGCGGCAGGAAATAGTCATTTTAATGTATATTGAATTAAAAAGTAACTGTTGTTGTGCTCCTCTCTAAATTAGCCAGACAGTGCCACTTCGTGCAGACTGTCACAAGCACCGGTGTTGACAATTAAGTGCCACTGCCAAGCACTGGAAACCACTGACTCAAATTAAGCACTACTTTTTGTAGCCCTAGGAAGAGTGACATGTTGTTAGCTGGGCACTTTCAACAGTGTACTGCAGGTGTGGTACCAGAATATTGTACTCAGAATATCGTTTGCCATAAATATTTTATCCTTACTCTCGCTTACGATAAAAGTACCCCAAAGGAGTTTATAATAGAAAATCCACACCCAATGAGGGGATATTTTTGTATGCGATATTTATGACACAATATTTACATCAGATATTTGTTTTCTAGATGATATACCGACATACGATCATACTATGACCAGCAGAATAGTGGACCAGGAAATGCCATTAGCACAGATGGCACTTTATTCCAAACACTGAGTGATCAAGAAGATGTCCCGGTTCTGTGATGATGGTCAATGGCATTCCCGTCATGTTTTCTGCGTTCCTCTTATCCTAGTTGGATATCACTAGCAAATTCTAGTTTGATGTAAATCTATACTCTCCAACCATACCTGTGTCGTACGGTCTCAGGCATGGCCCTAAACAGGAATAGGAGATCATTTTATTTATTTGGGGTTGTGAAAGTTTGAAGAACATAACCAGGCTTGTGTACTGTGACGACAGAATGGGCCGGACAGTGCTGTTTATGTTATCCCGATGATTTTGCAAATTTGATTTGCAGCGTGTAAGACTAGCAAGAGTTCAAATTTTAGCCAAGTCAAGACTATTCCTGTGGAAAGTTGTAATACCTCAGTGGGCATCTTACTGAGGGGCTACAGCGGATCCCAAAATCTAGAGATATTTTTACTATCCAAGTAGGCCTAAAGTGCTTAATAATGTCCCACTGCCATTGTGACAGTAAACTCTGCCTTTTGTGATTGTCTTGCCCACTAGACAGTGACTGAACCTTGACTTTGCCTTAATGAGCTGGACTAGGTGAACCAACCGTCAATGTGAGGCAGAAAGTTGATACCGCCCTTGTAGCTGTGCCGTGGATGCATCAATTTACCAGGTGCTACTAACATTAGAACACTAAAAACTTGGTGTTATCAAAGTAGGCACTAGTTACTAGATATTCTTGACTCAGCACTGGGAGCTCCTATTGTTTTTGGTTTGTATGTCAGAATATGAAGAACAAAAATATTGTGGGGCCAAAATATGGAGGTTTCCATATCAAGGACCAAAATATTGCTAAAGTAAGTTAATTTTGGTTAGTTTAGATTTCAGATATTTAACTCTTTATCAATGTCTTGAAAATATATTTTGTCAAGGGGCATATAAGAGAGGTAAAAATAGCAAGCATTTGCTTATTTTCTTTATTTTAATAAGTTGTATTGAGGTTTTATATAGAAAACAGAATACAGGAGAAATTAGAAATAAAGCAATAACATTGTGAATTACATAGCGTGGTGAATGTGTACATAGCAATAGTCGATACATGGTTATCGTACATAGAGCAGTTGAACTCAAGTAGATGTTATACTTTACAAATGGGGAGCTACAAAATGAATATATATTACGATCCAGTGAGAAATTACAAGTTGAAAGAGCAAGAGTCAAGCAGAGAAGATAGAGAGGGTAAGAGATTAGCGGTGAAGGTGGGGGATATGACTAAAGAATAAAAAGATCACCAAGTGGGGATCAGGAATAAAGGGTGGGGTATTGCCCATGTGATAAAGGGCAACTTGGATATATTTAGTGTGTTGAAAGGGTTTGCATGAATTTGTCCAAGGACACACATCATTTCTGCGATATGATGGGGTTGCTCGGAAAGGTAGCTTGTGAGTTGTTTGTGCTTCTAAGGTAGATTGCTACACCCACCAGATATGGAATGATATATGATTTAACGATCTCTATTCAATCAGAAAGACTTTGATCACGATTGTGAGTAGTACATAAAAAAGAGCCAAATCTGCTTCCGATTAAGGTTAAGTGGTACAAAAGGGGGTGGTGAGATGGACGGAGAATCTGAACCAATCAAACACTCACACCCAGTCAAAAGATCTGGGTTTAATCCATCACCGTTCTTTAGCCCACTCCGCCACCCCAGTTCAGACATGGCCATATGCAAATCAGTCTGACCCTGTGCCTCGTGGGAACAGTCCAGGCCGAACTGCCAAGCCATGCCTTCCCTGGACCGGAAACAAGCTTCCTAGGACCGGTTTCTGGCATTTCAGCCGTCTTCAGCCAGGTTTGCTTGAATCCAGTGGCAAAGTGAGCAAGGGACTAACGTCTGAGCATACCCTGCCAACTTATGGCAAACAAAGTGGTACAAAAGGAGGTGGTGATGGACGGAGCATCTGAACCAATCAAACACTCACACCCAGTCAAAAGATCTGGGTTTAATCCATCACCGTTCTTTAGCCCACTCTGCCACCCCAGTTCAGACATGGCCATATGCAAATCAGTCTGACCCTGTGCCTCATAGGAACAGTCCAGCCCGAACTGCCAAGCCATGCCTTCCCTGGACCGGAAACAAGCTTTCTAGGACCGGTTTCTGGCATTTCAGCCGTCTTCAGCCAGGCTTGCTTGAAGCCAGTGGGAAAGTGAGTAAGGGACTCACGTCTGATCGTACCCTGCCAACTTATGGCGAACAAAGCGATACAAAAGGGGGTGGGGATGGACGGAGTATCTGAACCAATCAAACACTCACACCCAGTCAAAAGATCTGGGTTTAATCCATCACCGTTCTTTAGCCCACTCTGCAATCCCAGTTCAGACATGGCCATATGCACATCAGTCTGACCCTGTGCCTCATGGGAACAGTCCAGCCCGAACTGCCAAGCCATACCTTCCCTGGACCGGAAACAAGCTTCCTAGGACCGGTTCCTGGCATTTCAGCCGTCTTCAGCCAGGCTTGCTTGAATCCAGTGGCAAAGTGAGCAAGGGACTCACGTCTGATCATACCCTGCCAACTTATGGCGAACAAAGCGGTACAAAAGGGGGTGGTGATGGACGGAGCATCTGAACCAATCAAACACTCACACCCAGTCAAAAGATCTGGGTTTAATCCATCACCGTTCTTTAGCCCACTTTGCCACCCCAGTTCAGACATGGCCATATGCAAATCAGTCTGACCCTGTGCCTCTTGGGAACAGTCCAGCCCGAACTGCCAAGCCATGCCTTCCCTAGACCAGAAACAAGCTTCCTAGGACCGGTTTCTGGCATTTCAGCCATCTTCAGCCAGGCTTGCTTGAATCCAGTGGCAAAGTGAGCAAGGGACTCACGTCTGAGCATACCCTGCCAACTTATGGCGAACAAAGCGGTAAAAAAAAGGGGGTGGTGATAGACGGAGCATCTGAACCAATCAAACACTGACACCCAGTCAAAAGATCTGGGTTTAATCCATCACCGTTCTTTAGCCCACTCAGCCACCCCAGTTCAGACACGGCCATATGCAAATCAGTCTGACCCTGTGCCTCATGGGAACAGTCCAGCCCGAACTGCCAAGCCATGCCTTCCCTGGACCGGAAACAAGCTTCCTAGGACCGGTTTCTGACATTTTAGCCGTCTTCAGCCAGGCTTGCTTGAATCCAGTGGCAAAGTGAGCAAGGGACTCACGTTTGATCATACCCTGCCAACTTATGGCGAACAAAGAGGTACAAAAGGGGGTGGTGATGGACGGAGCATCTGAACCAATCAAACACTCACACCCAGTCAAAAGATCTGGGTTTAATCCATCACCGTTCTTTAGCCCACTCTGCAATCCCAGTTCAGGCATGGTCATATGCACATCAGTCTGCCCCTGTGCCTCATGGGAACAGTCCAGCCCGAACTGCCAAGCCATGCCTTCCCTGGACCGGAAACAAGCTTCCTAGGACCGGTTCCTGGCATTTCATCCGTCTTCAGCCAGGCTTGCTTGAATCCAGTGGCAAAGTGAGCAAGGGACTCACGTCTGATCATACCCTGCCAACTTATGGCAAACAAAGCGGTAAGAAAGGGGGTGGTGATGGACGGAGCATCTGAACCAATCAAACACTCACACCCTGGTTGGGTGTGTGGTTGTGTGTTTGGTTGTGTTTGTGGTTGAGTGTGTAGTTGAGTGTGTGGTTGTGTGTGTGGTTGTGTGTGGTTGTGTGTGGGGTGATGTGTGTTTGTGTGTTGGGTTGTGTGTGTGGTTGTGTGTGTGTGGTTGTGTGTGTGTTGTTGTGTGTGAGATTGTGTGTGTGATGTGGTTGTGTGTTTGTGTGTGTCTGGTTGTATGTGTGTGGTTGTATGTGTGTATATGCGTGGTTGAATAAATGTGTGTGTGCGGTTACAGAAGGATGGATGTGGAAGAGAGCAGCAGTTCAGCACAGCAGAAGAGAACAGGGAGTTAAACAAGCAATTAACGAGGATCAACTGAAAACAGAAGCGCTATTTAAACAAAGGCACAACTTTTTTCCCCCATGTAGAGTTATTATTTTGGAGGCTGGGGAAGTTCACAGATCCTTCCTTTTGCTCCTCCCCCTCGTCCATGGCCAAGCTGTGAGCCTCAAAGTGACGAAGGTGGGTGTTGAGCAGGAGCACTGGCTGCAAACGGAATTGAGCTAACGCCTTTGTGTGCTGCAGCCTGCAGAGGCAGAGGTTGTGAGGGCTGCCCAATTATTGAAAATGACCCCCCAAAAAATGCAAACACTCTAAAGATGACACTGCGTCCAGTGAAGAAAATATATAAGCTCTCACGTCATAGTTCGGCCGAAAGTCTTATCAGACACATTTTATATTCCTCATACGTTTCCCTACACTAGTCCTTTTCGTCAGAGGGACTCCCAGCATTCAGTCTGGATTATTGATCCCACACAATACTAATAAACCAACAGGCAATGCAGGACTAAGATTGCAAGTTTGCTTGGGTGGGAATCATGATCTATAAATAATAAGTACCCATTGCTGGTGTAAAGGTCAACAGGAGTATGTTGTGTTCGATATTTAATGCTTTATGAAGCATTAAGGCAATACATGCAAAGGACCCTGATAAAATATCAATGTTATATAAAATTGCACATTTTGTACAGCAATGATGTAGAAACACAAAAATAAATGCACTTCCTATTAGAAGGACAAAATATATTAGGCGTGCTTAAAATCGATAAAAATAACTACTTGTCATCCTAAAGTGAATAAAATAATTGACAAAGTAAATGACAACCTTCAAATTTAGCGCATTATAAACTTGGAACAGATGTGAACTCCAATAGGTTACGGTGCAGTGCCAAACTCGCAGACAGCTTTGTGGAGCGGGGGTGGGGTGTTCTGGCGGGTCTGGCCATGTAATACAATGGGCCTGCGGATAACACGTTTGCGGGGCAGGCCCTTCGCCAATGTCACAGGCCGTCCCCACGGTGATTGCCTGCAGGATGTAAGTCACTCTACTCGCTCTATCTGTACGAGGCCCGGGACAGACTGAGCGGGATCCGTATAAGGGACCATGGAAGGAGCGTAACGGGAAGGGAGCTCTGAACAACCACAACTCTCCCACTAGAAGCAGCCCGTGGTGATGTTAGGTTTGGTCAGCATCAGACAAAATTGGCAACTAGTTATAAAACTAGAAATGCAAAGAACCGGAAAGAAAAGCAACTGCGTAAAAAAATAATACCGGTGTTTTTAACAGTGCTTGCTGCAGAAAATTTGGCAGATTCCTCTTTACAAACGTAACTATTGTCGACTAAACGTGTGGCGTTGCTTGAACTGACCTCGAAAGGTTAAATGGCTGGGACGGCACTTCCTTGATTTGGATCTGTGACTTGCACACATAAACCCAAGTGCCTTGCCTGTGAAAGAAAAAAAAGTCTCAATCATGCCTCTTCATATTCAAACATGGTGCTTAGATGTAACTGCGGGCGCTGCAAAAACTGGGCGAGAAGGGAGGGGTGAATGCCAGCAGGAAGGGAGGGGGTGGCAAAACAGATGGGGTGTCAAGGAGGGAGGCAAAAGGGAATGTATGCGCCGTAAAACGGACAGAAAGCCGTTGCAAAGCTCTGGTAGCTGATGGCTAGGGTCGAGTGCACCAAATTGAAGGGGGGGAATCGTAAATGGAATGAGAAAGTGAAAAGTGAACTGGGTAGAGGTAAACGAAAGAATACGAGCAAGGCATGAGAGCAAGGACGCACAACAAGAAAAGAACATGAAAGAGACACGGCTTCGCGGCCGTGAAAGTGAAAGCACGGCCGTGAGATGCGCTCTGTAGTGGGGATGGGGCAGGGGCCGTTATGAGACAGATTCATCTGAAGTCTCACGAGGCGGCAGATGGTGTTTAATGTGCACGCGGGTCTCGCAGACCTTTGGAATGCTGGGTGAAGCTGAAGGAGTCGATTAGTAAAAGGACGTCTGTTGTGACCAAATGAACTTTGCCCAAGTGAATGCTGAAGTCACCAGCTAATATTTTTTTTTTTTTACCAGTATCTCGTAGATGTTCACAAAGGCTGTGAAATGCTGACAAGAAGGTATAACAGTGTTTGACGATTGATGGAGAACGGCGCGAAATGAAAACAAGTCGGATGGGGGTGCGGGGGCATGGATGGAGCGAGCGAGTGGGAGGGAAAAAGAGCATATGGGGATGTCCAGCCCGAACTGCCAAGCCATGCCTTCCCTGGACCAGAAACAAGCTTCCTAGGACCTGTTTCTGGCATTTCAGCCGACTTCAGCTAGGCTTGCTTGAATCCAGTGGCAAAGTGAGCAAGGGACTCACGTCCAGGTTCAGATGCTCCGTCCATCACCACCCCCTTTTGTACCGCTTTGTTCGCCATAAGTTGGCAGGGTATGCTCAGTCATGAGTCCCTTGCTCACTTTGCCACTGGATTCAAGCAAGCCTGGCTGAAGACAGCTAAAATGCCAGAAACCGGTCCTAGGAAGCTTGTTTCCGGTCCAGGGAAGGCATGGCTTGGCAGTTCGGGCTGGACTGTTCCCATGAGGCACAGGGTCAGACTGATTTGCATATGGCCATGTCTGAACTGGGGTGGCAGAGTGGGCTAAAGAACGGTGATGGATTAAACCCAGATCTTTTGACTGGGTTATGTTATGTTATGTTATGTTAAATTGATTTGTAAAGCGCGGCTAACACCATTAGGTTTCTTGGCGCTTCTTTGCATTTCTAGTTTTATAACTAGTTGCCAATTTTGTCTGATGCTGACCAAACCTAACATCACCACGGGCTGCTTCTAGTGGGAGAGTTGTGGTTGTTCAGAGCTCCCTTCCCGTTACGCTCCTTCCATGGTCCCTTACACGGATCCCGCTCAGTCTGTCCCGGGCCTCGTACAGATAGAGCGAGTAGAGTGACTTACATCCTGCAGGCAATCACCGTGGGGACGGCCTGTGACATTGGCGAAGTGCCTGCCCCGCAAACGTGTTATCCGCAGGCCCATTGTATTACATGGCCAGACCCGCCAGAACACCCCACCCCCGCTCCACAAAGCTGTCTGCGAGTTTGGCACTGCACCGTAACCTATTGGAGTTCACATCTGTTCCAAGTTTATAATGCGCTAAATTTGAAGGTTGTCATTTACTTTGTCAATTATTTTATTCACTTTAGGATGACAAGTAGTTATTTTTATCGATTTTAAGCACGCCTAATATATTTTGTCCTTCTAATAGGAAGTGCATTTATTTTTGTGTTTCTACATCATTGCTGAACATGAGCGATGGGACCCCCTCAAATAGATAGATTGTGGCCTAGGAACAGAGGGGAACAAGAGTACACAAAGAGGAAAGAAGTTCCTACAGTGGCCATATACTTCAATTGTGTGTATACATCTATAAGTATCCAAAAGCAGTGACAGAAAGAGATAAAGTATAAACAAAGTTTATTCAAAAAATATTTAATTTTTCTTTTTTATAAATATACATTCATATAAATACTGTTGTAAATCAAAAAATTCAATAGACAATACATCTGTTAATTGAGAAAATTCATAAGAAACACAAGAGAATCATAAAAATACAACAAATAAAGAATACCCCTGGAAAGCAATCATACTAAGCAACTCACTCACGTGCTACCAGTCATACTACATACACACCACATACATAGATGAAAGAAGGAACTGGATTCCAATTAGCAAGGTAACAAAGCTAATGTAATGCAAGGGCACCAAGATGTAATTGTTGGTCCTTGTAGCGGGTCTACGCGCGTTTCGGTGGATCAAGCCACCTTCATCAGGACCTTGTTCATCGTATTGTGCAGAAACCAGGGGATCAAACAACAAAAGTGGCCTAAAAAAAGGAGATAAAACTGTCACTGTCACATACGCAAACAAAAAATTATTCAAAGGACATTTATACATTCACTGCTGGGCTGTGAAGCGAGAGCTCATCACTGTGGCTACAGTAGTGGAGTCTACAATTTGATATGGCAAGTATAAGGATAGGAAATGGTAGTGTACCTAATCAAAAGGAGACACATTAAGGGCGACAGGTGACTAGTCACTCACAGGACAAATTACAGAGCAGTAGTGTGAATAAGAGATTAAATCAATACACGGGTTTGCTCTTTACACTAGAGACAAATCTTATAACAGAAGTATATATACAAAAAGAGTACGTCTATTCATGTAATGTACTTACAATGTAAGAGATCACCTATCACTAAAGCGTGTTCTAATTGTGATCAAGAAAAAGATCACATCAGGTGCACTGCATCTGCGAGAAAATTGTGAGAGGCTATCAGAGAAGTTGTAATGAAGAAACTAGCTAGGACTCTTATATTACCCATCATCGGTAAGCTTACCCATCACGCCATTCAGTATTGAATTCATAAGCCTCAGAACTTCATCTAATGGATAAGACGCTATGTTCCATGTAGATACTGTAAAGGAAATATACAATACCCCAATATCATAACAGGTATCTAAAGATAATGAAGATTGAAGAAATATATATCTGCCAAATGACCGAACTCTCCTAATTCAATACTAAAAGTGACATACCAAGGCGGTCGTGAAGTGTCCGTTTTGGTGGGAATTCCAAATAAAGTATGCCTTTTGTTTCGTGTAATCAAGGAGAAGGTCTCAGAGAGATGCGGTCAACGTTGGAGTTTGCTTCTGTTACTTCCTAATCTCTGACGGGATAGAGAAATATCGAAAGGTCTCGTAAAGTATTATAAACAATGAGCATAATCAAAGTCCGAGTATCAGGACAGTGGCCAGGCAATTAAACAGAATGGAAACTTACTTTTAAAAGCGGTGAAAATGCCTCCCGTAAGTAGATAATCTGTAGATAGATTGCACTATCTTGCAACAGCGACCCTAAAAACAAAAGCAATGTGCGTATAATATATTCGTAGGGCAACTAGCGTCCTGTCTAATATAATGGTTCAATAACTCAATATGGTTGGAGAAAAGAATAAACCCACCACTTAAGGCTAGGTCAGTAAGGGTACACTCGCGCTAGGAGAGTCCCATCTCGAAATATGGGGGAGCGGCTAACCCAAGCTCCTACGCCCAAAGCGGTATAACGGTGTGCTCACCTAGAGATACGACGTGGTGCGACGAAGTCCCTCCGCGTTGCTGAGACCCTCAGTAAAGGATTACTGGGACCCACCATTTCTTATACACCCATCAACTAGCTGGAATCCCGTGGGAGGTGTACGGAAACCGCGAGAGGTTCCCCCATGATCATAAACATAGGACTGACTAGTGGCGGCCATCTTGTTGGTATCGAGCAAAAAAGAGCTAGAAAAGCGCTTGGATAATTTAAAGGAGGGCAGGTAACCGCTCACGCTACACGGTTGGGTCGGTCTTTTAACTGAGAATCAAAAAATCGACCGATATTTATTTTTACATGAGGTGCTAAAAACGATCAAGAATAATACTAGATATTCTCGAAGGATTACAAAATATAACATTTTATCTATTACAAAATATTACAACTTCAATAAGACAGTTCATTTCTGTTATTTTGGCAATACAATAGCCAAAGTTTCAAGATCGAATATTAATATGCTTTTCCAAGTGAGGATCCCCAGGGTAAGAAGGACTTGGTCACAACACAAGAATGTGGTGCTTACCCGATAAAAGGGATCTCAAACCAATAACATAAACAAAGGACTACAACAGAATGTCAATCTCTGTAGTGATGAACGAGTCCATGCTAATAAAGACTCGAATAGTGATCAGCAACAACAGATGTAAAAATTGGACCATCCAAGAGCAAAGAAATTACTAGAACAGCACATATTTCAAGAAGGGTAAGTCAAGGGGAGGGTTCTTTGCTTAGATGGAATACAAATTCACCATGAATAAAAACCCACAATCGCTAAGGTGGGAAATCTAAGGAAATTCATGTCAGATTACTAGAACGGCATATATTTCAAGAAGGGTGAGTCAAGGGGAGGATTCTTTACTTGGTAACATACCAAGATAACTCTTCATTTAATCCTCGCTTTACACTGTCCAACTGGTAAATCCAAAATGTTTCACGTTTTTTACGCGTGATTTCAATGGACTGACCCAATTTGGGAGTGACCTTTTCGAGGATAGACCATCTGATCTCATCCTCCTTGTGGGACTTCTCGATACAGTGTTGGACTAACGGGGCTGAAAGCTTGTTAGTCCTGATGGCGGACTTGTGTTCGCTAAATCGGACGCGAAACTCACGTCCCGTTTCGCCAACATAGGCCAATCCACAGTCACAAAATAGAATGTACACGATGTTGCTACTACGACAGTTAGTAAGGCATCGTAGTTTGAACTTTTTTTCATGATAGGTGACTGTGTCTGAAGTGAGGGCTGACTCACAAGCGTGGCAACAGCCACACCTGTGGTTGCCCACAACAGCAGGAAGTCCAGTGATGGAAAGCTGGTTGTTAAATTGAGCATTTCTGGGCCGAGGTCTAGCATGGACAAGCATGTCCCTCAAATTTCTGTTCCTCCTGTAAGCCAGCATGGGAAGAGGAAGTGGAGAAACACCCTCATCCGTATTCAAAATTCTCCAGTTTTTATAGATGATATTCCTAAGTTTATGGTTCAAAGTGGAGTGATTGATCACACATGTGATTCCGTCGTGCTTATTTCGGGTTTTACCTTGAAGGAGTGCAGATCTATCGTAGTATTTGGCTCTTTTGTAGGCTTGTCGCACAAGGCGATGTGGATAGCCCCTTTTGAGTAGTCTTTCTTTCAGCGCATCTCCGTGTTGATGGAATGAGCCAACGTCTGTACAATTACGGCGAATACGGAGAAATTCGCCGAAAGGTATGGAATCCCTTTGGCAGTTAGGGTGGTAGCTGCCAAATTCCAGTATGGTATTTTTCGCGGTGCTTTTCCTAAAAAGGCTGACTGTCAGGTATCCACTGGTACCTGCGATAGTAATATCTAGAAAGTCTACTTTTTGAGTGCTCAGGTTCATCGTGAACTTCAGATTGGTGTCGCTAGCATTGAGCCAAAGATAGAAGGTCTGCAATTCTTCTTCCGACCCTCTCCAAATAAAAAAAATGTCATCTATAAAACGCTTCCAAACAGAAATATTCTCAAAAAATGGTGCCAGTTCGTTGTAGATGTTTTTAAGCTCCCACTCTCCCATGAAGGTATTAGCCACACTCGGGGCACAGGAAGCCCCCATAGATGTACCTTTGATCTGCTTAAAGGATTTCCCATTGTACTCGAAAAAATTATTGCTTGGAGATTGTTTTGATGAATAATTTTTTCGAGTACAATGGGAAATCCTTTAAGCAGATCAAAGGTACATCTATGGGGGCTTCCTGTGCCCCGAGTGTGGCTAATACCTTCATGGGAGAGTGGGAGCTTAAAAACATCTACAACGAACTGGCACCATTTTTTGAGAATATTTCTGTTTGGAAGCGTTTTATAGATGACATTTTTTTTATTTGGAGAGGGTCGGAAGAAGAATTGCAGACCTTCTATCTTTGGCTCAATGCTAGCGACACCAATCTGAAGTTCACGATGAACCTGAGCACTCAAAAAGTAGACTTTCTAGATATTACTATCGCAGGTACCAGTGGATACCTGACAGTCAGCCTTTTTAGGAAAAGCACCGCGAAAAATACCATACTGGAATTTGGCAGCTACCACCCTAACTGCCAAAGGGATTCCATACCTTTCGGCGAATTTCTCCGTATTCGCCGTAATTGTACAGACGTTGGCTCATTCCATCAACACGGAGATGCGCTGAAAGAAAGACTACTCAAAAGGGGCTATCCACATCGCCTTGTGCGACAAGCCTACAAAAGAGCCAAATACTACGATAGATCTGCACTCCTTCAAGGTAAAACCCGAAATAAGCACGACCGAATCACATGTGATCAATCACTCCACTTTGAACCATAAACTTAGGAATATCATCTATAAAAACTGGAGAATTTTGAATACGGATGAGGGTGTTTCTCCACTTCCTCTTCCCATGCTGGCTTACAGGAGGAACAGAAATTTGAGGGACATGCTTGTCCATGCTAGACCTCGGCCCAGAAATGCTCAATTTAACAACCAGCTTTCCATCACTGGACTTCCTGCTGTTGTGGGCAACCACAGGTGTGGCTGTTGCCACGCTTGTGAGTCAGCCCTCACTTCAGACACAGTCACCTATCATGAAAAAAAGTTCAAACTACGATGCCTTACTAACTGTCGTAGTAGCAACATTGTGTACATTCTATTTTGTGACTGTGGATTGGCCTATGTTGGCGAAACGGGACGTGAGTTTCGCGTCCGATTTAGCGAACACAAGTCCGCCATCAGGACTAACAAGCTTTCAGCCCCGTTAGTCCAACACTGTATCGAGAAGTCCCACAAGGAGGATGAGATCAGATGGTCTATCCTCGAAAAGGTCACTCCCAAATTGGGTCAGTCCATTGAAATCACGCGTAAAAAACGTGAAACATTTTGGATTTACCAGTTGGACAGTGTAAAGCGAGGATTAAATGAAGAGTTATCTTGGTATGTTACCAAGTAAAGAATCCTCCCCTTGACTCACCCTTCTTGAAATATATGCCGTTCTAGTAATCTGACATGAATTTCCTTAGATTTCCCACCTTAGCGATTGTGGGTTTTTATTCATGGTGAATTTGTATTCCATCTAAGCAAAGAACCCTCCCCTTGACTTACCCTTCTTGAAATATGTGCTGTTCTAGTAATTTCTTTGCTCTTGGATGGTCCAATTTTTACATCTGTTGTTGCTGATCACTATTCGAGTCTTTATTAGCATGGACTCGTTCATCACTACAGAGATTGACATTCTGTTGTAGTCCTTTGTTTATGTTATTGGTTTGAGATCCCTTTTATCGGGTAAGCACCACATTCTTGTGTTGTGACCAAGTCCTTCTTACCCTGGGGATCCTCACTTGGAAAAGCATATTAATATTCGATCTTGAAACTTTGGCTATTGTATTGCCAAAATAACAGAAATGAACTGTCTTATTGAAGTTGTAATATTTTGTAATAGATAAAATGTTATATTTTGTAATCCTTCGAGAATATCTAGTATTATTCTTGATCGTTTTTAGCACCTCATGTAAAAATAAATATCGGTCGATTTTTTGATTCTCAGTTAAAAGACCGACCCAACCGTGTAGCGTGAGCGGTTACCTGCCCTCCTTTAAATTATCCAAGCGCTTTTCTAGCTCTTTTTTGCTCGATACCAACAAGATGGCCGCCACTAGTCAGTCCTATGTTTATGATCATGGGGGAACCTCTCGCGGTTTCCGTACACCTCCCACGGGATTCCAGCTAGTTGATGGGTGTATAAGAAATGGTGGGTCCCAGTAATCCTTTACTGAGGGTCTCAGCAACGCGGAGGGACTTCGTCGCACCACGTCGTATCTCTAGGTGAGCACACCGTTATACCGCTTTGGGCGTAGGAGCTTGGGTTAGCCGCTCCCCCATATTTCGAGATGGGACTCTCCTAGCGCGAGTGTACCCTTACTGACCTAGCCTTAAGTGGTGGGTTTATTCTTTTCTCCAACCATATTGAGTTATTGAACCATTATATTAGACAGGACGCTAGTTGCCCTACGAATATATTATACGCACATTGCTTTTGTTTTTAGGGTCGCTGTTGCAAGATAGTGCAATCTATCTACAGATTATCTACTTACGGGAGGCATTTTCACCGCTTTTAAAAGTAAGTTTCCATTCTGTTTAATTGCCTGGCCACTGTCCTGATACTCGGACTTTGATTATGCTCATTGTTTATAATACTTTACGAGACCTTTCGATATTTCTCTATCCCGTCAGAGATTAGGAAGTAACAGAAGCAAACTCCAACGTTGACCGCATCTCTCTGAGACCTTCTCCTTGATTACACGAAACAAAAGGCATACTTTATTTGGAATTCCCACCAAAACGGACACTTCACGACCGCCTTGGTATGTCACTTTTAGTATTGAATTAGGAGAGTTCGGTCATTTGGCAGATATATATTTCTTCAATCTTCATTATCTTTAGATACCTGTTATGATATTGGGGTATTGTATATTTCCTTTACAGTATCTACATGGAACATAGCGTCTTATCCATTAGATGAAGTTCTGAGGCTTATGAATTCAATACTGAATGGCGTGATGGGTAAGCTTACCGATGATGGGTAATATAAGAGTCCTAGCTAGTTTCTTCATTACAACTTCTCTGATAGCCTCTCACAATTTTCTCGCAGATGCAGTGCACCTGATGTGATCTTTTTCTTGATCACAATTAGAACACGCTTTAGTGATAGGTGATCTCTTACATTGTAAGTACATTACATGAATAGACGTACTCTTTTTGTATATATACTTCTGTTATAAGATTTGTCTCTAGTGTAAAGAGCAAACCAGTGTATTGATTTAATCTCTTATTCACACTACTGCTCTGTAATTTGTCCTGTGAGTGACTAGTCACCTGTCGCCCTTAATGTGTCTCCTTTTGATTAGGTACACTACCATTTCCTATCCTTATACTTGCCATATCAAATTGTAGACTCCACTACTGTAGCCACAGTGATGAGCTCTCGCTTCACAGCCCAGCAGTGAATGTATAAATGTCCTTTGAATAATTTTTTGTTTGCGTATGTGACAGTGACAGTTTTATCTCCTTTTTTTAGGCCACTTTTGTTGTTTGATCCCCTGGTTTCTGCACAATACGATGAACAAGGTCCTGATGAAGGTGGCTTGATCCACCGAAACGCGCGTAGACCCGCTACAAGGACCAACAATTACATCTTGGTGCCCTTGCATTACATTAGCTTTGTTACCTTGCTAATTGGAATCCAGTTCCTTCTTTCATCTATGTATGTGGTGTGTATGTAGTATGACTGGTAGCACGTGAGTGAGTTGCTTAGTATGATTGCTTTCCAGGGGTATTCTTTATTTGTTGTATTTTTATGATTCTCTTGTGTTTCTTATGAATTTTCTCAATTAACAGATGTATTGTCTATTGAATTTTTTGATTTACAACAGTATTTATATGAATGTATATTTATAAAAAAGAAAAATTAAATATTTTTTGAATAAACTTTGTTTATACTTTATCTCTTTCTGTCACTGCTTTTGGATACTTATAGATGTATACACACAATTGAAGTATATGGCCACTGTAGGAACTTCTTTCCTCTTTGTCTACATCATTGCTGTACAAAATGTGCAATTTTATATAACATTGATATTTTATCAGGGTCCTTTGCATGTATTGCCTTAATGCTTCATAAAGCATTAAATATCAAACACAACATACTCCTGTTGACCTTTACACCAGCAATGGGTACTTATTATTTATAGATCATGATTCCCACCCAAGCAAGCTTGCAATCTTAGTCCCGCATTGCCTGTTGGTTTATTAGTATTGTGTGGGATGAATAATCCAGACTGAATGCTGGGAGTCCCTCTGACGAAAAGGACTAGTGTAGGGAAACGTATGAGGAATATAAAATGTGTCTGATAAGACTTTCGGCCGAACTATGACGTGAGAGCTTATATATTTTCTTCACTGGACGCAGTGTCATCTTTAGAGTGTTTGCATTTTTTGGGGGGTCATTTTCAATAATTGGGCAGCCCTCACAACCTCTGCCTCTGCAGGCTGCAGCACACAAAGGCGTTAGCTCAATTCCGTTTGCAGCCAGTGCTCCTGCTCAACACCCACCTTCGTCACTTTGAGGCTCACAGCTTGGCCATGGACGAGGGGGAGGAGCAAAAGGAAGGATCTGTGAACTTCCCCAGCCTCCAAAATAATAACTCTACATGGGGGAAAAAAGTTGTGCCTTTGTTTAAATAGCGCTTCTGTTTTCAGTTGATCCTCGTTAATTGCTTGTTTAACTCCCCTTTCTCTTCTGCTGTGCTGAACTGCTGCTCTCTTCCACATCCATCCTTCTGTAACCGCACACACACATTTATTCAACCACGCATATACACACATACAACCACACACATACAACCAGACACACACAAACACACAACCACATCACACACACAATCTCACACACAACAACACACACACAACCACACACACACAACCACACACACAACCCAACACACAAACACACATCACCCCACACACAACCACACACAACCACACACACAACCACACACTCAACTACACACTCAACCACAAACACAACCAAACACACAACCACACACCCAACCACACACACACACAACCACACACAACCACACACACAACCACAACTACACACAGCCACACATACAACCACACCCACACAACCATACACACACAACCACACCCAACCACACACACAACCACACCCAACCACACACAACCACACACACAACCACACCCAACCACACACACACAACCACACACACACAACCACACACATCTATCTATCGCCCTCACTCTATCTATCTATCGCCCTCACTCTATCTATCTTTCTATCTATCGCCCTCACTCTATCACCCTCACTCTATCTATCTCCCTCACTCTATCGCCCTCACTCTATCTATCTATCGCCCTCACTCTATCTATCTATCGCCCTCACTCTATCGCCCTCACTCTATCTATCGCCCTCACTCTTGCTATCTATCGCCCTACCTCGATCTATCTATCGCACCACCACAGCATCACTCAGGGGCACCACAGCATCACTCAGGGGCACCACAACATCACTATGCGCTACCACATCATCACAGAACGCCAGAGCATCACTCGTCGCCACCACAACATTACTCAGCGCCACCACAGTATCAATCTGTGCAACCATTCATCAACAACTGGTTCAAATATGTTCTCTCAATGTTTCAAGCTTTATTACAAATGTCACATAAAGATGTTAATATTTAACTTCTGTTCTTGGATTTTCGTCACAATAATATACACTGAACATAATCTTCTCAAAAGTTATTTACAAAAGTTTAAGCTACTGCCATTATAAATTACAATAACTTTTATTTAAGTACTAATTATTAAAAAAAATTAAAAGCCATTGTTATTTGTAATATCAATAAATCGAAGGCACGTAAATACAAAACATGTTGCATTACAAATGCTATAGGTGTCACATTTGCACAAAATAAAAGTATTGGCATTGTAAATGACAAAGCTATTAATTTCACTATTTTCAAAACCAACACATAAATTAAAAATTTGGCATTTACAAGACCAATAGCTCAAACTTTCCTAATGTGAGACCTATTGCATTGCAAATGCTTGTTTGGTAGGGAGTGTTTTTTACCCTGTTTTGGGATAACCATGACGGTGGCTTCTGCAGCAGTACCTACAGAAACGGTTAGGAACTGACTTTAAAGGTACGATGATCAAAGCGGAAAATGTTTTGTAGAATGAGATGGGAAACCTTGTGGTTCTGGAGCCTTGACTCCAGGAATCCACACAATAGCATATAAGATCTCTTTCTTTTTCAGAGGTCTGTTAAGTTTGAGTTTGTCAGAATGAGAAACGGATTTCAATGGAATCAAATATAAGAACTTAAGATAGGATTCTCAAGAAGTGGTGGTTGAGGGGGTGTAGAGTTTGGCATAGAAAAACTTGAAAACAGTAACAATGTCTTTGGTTGTTATCTTAGTCACCCCAACAGTGTTATTTATGTTGGAAATAAGACTGTTGTTCATTTGGAATTTCAAACAGGCAGCCAGGGATTTGGCTGTTTTATTTAGGTAAAAGTTTATTTTTAGCTTTTTGGGCATGGACCCAAAAAATCGTATTTTCACTTATGATTTTGTTGCATTTGTATTTATTTATAAAAAAAATTGTAATGCGCATTGCTGCCTCAGCAACGAGGCGTCCCAGCTCAACCAGAAACCAAGGAAAGAACAGAAAGACCCATGAGCACCTAAACATCTGATGGAGGGAAACAGCTAGGTTTTTAAAGACTTACGAAATATCAAGAGATTAGAGATATCTCGAATGTGCGCTGGGAGAGAGTTCCAGAGTTTGGCCGCCAAGAGGCCAAACAAACGACCCCCAGCCCTCGCTCTCCAAACACTTAAGGTGTTTAAGGGAATTTAGGAGTGTGGAGTCTTTAAAATGTCTTGATATTCATTCTTTTTGTTTGATTTAGCTAGGCAGGGAGACCGAAGAACTTTTTATGAATTTATTTTTCCTGGCCATGTGGCTTATGATCTGGCCTCTGATTGAACATTTAAGCATGTCCCAAGCGTGCAGAAAATGATACTGGATTAAAATGTTCCTGAATGAAAAATTCTAATTCTTGATTTAGTTTACGAACATTATATTTGTTATCCAAAATGTAATTGTTCATGCGCCGGGAGCGGGATTTGGTTTGTGGGGGTAAAATATGTAATGTGCCCGTAATAGCTGCATGATTAGAGATCAAGATGGGTTCAATTGGAAAGCATTTTTGTTTCTTAGAGGAGCGAAGCATCAACAAGTATGTAGTTAATCCTTTAGAAGCTATAAGGGGGAAGGGAAAAAAGGGAGACGTCACTGCCTGTTGGGTTGTGAAGACGCCAAACGTCTATCAGAGAATTAAGAGTGTGCAGAACAGTGATTAAGCATAGATTTGGGTGCCTTAGGAGATCCGAATTTACAGGCTGATTGTCTGTCAAGAATGGGATCCATTAGTAGATTAAAGTCCCCCCCAATATATTATGGGAAGCACAAGAGAGAAGTCTAATTTTGGTTTTTTAACACTGTCTAAAACTGAGGATTATAATTATTAGGTGTGTAAATATGTGTAGTATAGACTTCATAGGTTCCGCATTTTAGTCTGTTAATAGGCCCTCTTCTCTCATTGTCCTGTTCAGAAGTAATTATGGCAAAAGCTGAGTTTTTCGAGATAAGGTTAATAACACAATTTGTCTTTGCTATTGTGGTTGAACATGTCAAGTCCTGGAACCAACAAGTGAGGAACAAAACAGTGTCTCTATATCATATTTTGCTGTTTCTTGATGAAATGAAATGTCATCCTTGAGAATGTTGAAGTAATCAGAGATCCTTTGGTTCACCAGGTGATTGAGGCCCTTGCAGGTCAGCGAGATAACTTTTTAGGAGGCCATTGTAAGGCAAGCATGAGCCATGAATACAGCATTGATGGTAGGTAAAGAAAAGCGTTCAGAACCTGGTGGTAGAAAAGGAAGGGGTGGAAAACTACCCACGTGGTGCAATACTGGCCTACGGAGTTATAGAGAAATGTAGAAGAGAAAAGGAATAGTATAAAAGGAGAATAAAGAGCCAGAGAAAAGAAACTGCTAAACCAGAAAGTATGCCCAAAACAGGAAACAACACTCCATGGATTGGGGTGGGAATGTTGCCTGTCTAGACTCTGGAGAACCCATGCACGAGACCACCAAGTGCTTCACGAGAATAACAGAGTAATTGGTTAGACATAATAATGGAAAGAGAAACTGGAGAAGAATTGGTAGGACATTTCTAGCAAATAAACCATGGTTCGGAAACGAACAATGATGTGGTTACAAAGCGAGACATACATCCGGAACATGCAAATTATGGCAATAGAGATATGCATTTCAATTAGAACCTCCAATACTTATAAGAAAAGAGTGTGCAAAAGTAAACATGAACATCGATCCTAAAAGACATCTCATGTCTTGAACAACAAATGGAAAGAACCAGAACATTATGTCTAATTGAGATTGGGGAAGTCAAAGGCAATCCACAACACTCCCGCCTACCATACATCATATGACCTTGAGGAACAATAGACAAACACAATTCAAGAAAAATGCAAATGCTAGTGGCATCATAATACAAAATTGTAAGGGCAACGGATAGGACTGGGGTCATTATTAGTTTCTGATATAAACCGAGGTGGTGTAGAGGCTGCTAAGATGAAACAGGCAAACCATCCCAGATGGAACCTGAAATCATCAGTAGGAGCTCCATCCTGCTCAAGAGTGTTCAAGGAGGTGGAGTTGGGATCAAGCTTCAAAGTCCTTGCCACCTTTGTAACGCACCCCCAGCCTCTCATGCTAACAAGAGCAGGCCTTCTTCCTGTCACACCACCTTTTTGGCGGGAGGATAGCTGGGAAAAATTAGAACAGCCCAGAAGGTGTGCACACCTCTGCCAACCCCACCCCTCACGTGGGGGAGGAGAGGTGAAGCCCACTCGTTAGTGCCCCCCATCTTGCAGATGGCAGGCACTCTCCATTCAGTGTTAGGGATTGCGCCCACTCCCCCACATGGGGTGAGCACCCTAAAGTCATTAGCCAATTGGCTACTGATCTTGAGACCCCTAAAACGCCCCCTAAATACAGTATTTAGGGGGCAGCCCTTAGCCCAGAATGCAGATTTCCGCAACCTACGAAGTAGAAGGATGAAAAAAGACGCCCAGCTAGGGACTGCATTGACTGCTTATCTGTGAAAAAGTTCTAAGTGTGGAGTGTATGAAAATCTAAGAAACTGTGTTTTCAGAAAAACAGTTTTACTTACCTTTTATCCAATAAAATGTCCCAGTGTGATATCTAGGCATATCACACTGAGTAGAAAATGAATCCTGAAAAACGTAATCAAAAGTAATCCAAAAATAATTTCATCTGTAACTGTATTTACAAATCATTACAAACCTATAAGAAAAGTCTCTATTCATCCAGCTTGCTTTTTTAACAGTTTGTCTTGAAAAGTACGCTCATATTTATCTGTACAAAGGCCTGCTTGGTTCTAAAATAAAATACAACGAGAATATTTTTATACAAAACCATTTGTTAGAGTACAGTCTTTGAGTGTGTGAAATAATTTCTTACCTGAGTGTGTACAATAAGTGCTTAACACCCTTACTGCTCGCCCACACTACCACAAATAAAGAGTAAGGTATTATCTATTTTACCTCTGTATGCCTTTAAGGATCCACTGGACTCTGGGCACACCATAAGTTACTTTGGTATAGTGTATACAGAGCCAGCTTCCTACACCAGGTTCGTGTTAGTCTTAGTACTCTGGGCTGGTCCCTCCACTGTGTAGACGATGAAAATTATGTCAGCTGATCAGCTGACCAATGCTCATGTGGGAGGTCACAGAAAGTATGGCAGTGTAGGCACGAACCAGCATACAAAGGAAGAAAGTTATCAAAGCCAAATAAACCAATAAACCTTAATCGCAGTAGTGGAGTTAATGAAAATGTTGTGTGGCCTAATGACTGTGAATGCGGCCAGATCTAAAGGGCAGATCCAAAGTTTACCCTGATTGGGATGCATGGGTAGTTAAATTTAAAACATGGTACTGTTTATTCATGCATCAGTAAGTCCGAATAGTGCAGAGGCCAGTGCGGTGTCAATTCGGCACTTAGAAATCGGCAGTAGAAAATACAAGTATGCTGAACCCTGCCAGCTGGGAAAAATCTAATTTCCCCCTACCACATTAAGGCTGGTGGCAATGTCGTGGACTAGCCTTGCTGAGTCCTGGCCGCTTGGTCCCATCTGGCTAATCCTCCCAATTGCAGAAATGATCCACAATGTGTCTTTGTCGACATTAAAAGATGAAAGTACAGCGGGCCTGCAAGGCATTAAAAATCGAAAAATCCAACTATCACTTAGTACATTAAAGCTAGTCTCAATGTCTTGGACTAGCCTTGGAGATGCGTGGGCTCTGGGCCTCACCATGCTTACCCTTCTCATTACAAAGAAATAACTCGTAATCTGCCTTTATAGAGATTAGTAGATGAAACTACGCTCAGCCTTGCTAGCCCAAAAAAATCTAATTACCTCTACCAAATTAAGGCTGGTCATATTGTCTCCGGCTAGCCTTACTGGATTCTAGGCGATTGGTCCTGTCCTGCTGACCTTCCCCTTTGCAAAGACTTGAAACACAATCTGCCTTCCTCAGTAACAGAAGTGGAAGTATATCATCTTTAAATGGTGCCAACTGTGCAAGCAATAGTCGCATATGACCTAAACCTGAAGCCTGTGTGGGAAACTTGCAGGATGCAAACGAGTTCATACATTTTATCTAGTAACAGATCGAGTAACTTTGAAGGACACAGAGGGAAGCTTGTTAATGAGAAAAACTTGAGAATCTGGCAAGTATGAAATTGTATCATCTTGTTTTAACCTGATTGGGCAGTCTTATGAGACCATGTGTAGGTGGGTAAAATGTTGTGCTTTTAAATATAGTGCAGAGCTGAACAGAGCACTGCAGAAAGAGAATCGGAATTAAGACCAGAATAGTACAGATTAGAGCTGGAGACTTCAGAGTACTCTAATAATAGAGTGACTGACTTTCCTTTCTTCTTCCCTTTGAGGCAACCCCAAAACTGTACCGTCGTCTGATTAATATGGCTTTGACATACTTTGAACTGCATATTTTGTTAAGCATACGCATTCTATTTGTAATTTGCTATTAACTTGATTTTTGTCTTCTGCAAACCATTAAGTTTTAATAAAGTTTCATGGTTTGAAACTGAATTTTCTCTGTCCTTCTTGTGGGGTCTAATGCGCTTCACATATTACTGAATGTATTTGGTTTTTTGACCGGCTCAGAAGTGGAACTCGAACCATCAGATAGTGCATTATGCTCCCTGGAATTAGCATGTAGAGACGTCACAATGCATGTAAGCACATTGCATTCTTAGTTTCCCTTTGCAAAGCCTGCTTTCCTCTCTGCAGAGCCTGAGCCCCGTCCGTGTTAGATAAAAATGTGCTTGGTAAATCGGCCCTCGGGGATGCTAACAGATGAGGCACTGCTGCGGAAACAATTACCTAATGCGCATGCCCTGTTATTGGAGGTACTATTCGAAATAAAGATAGGGAATTAATGTCAAATGGGCGCACCTCTGAATAATGTGGAAGCGAACCCACCAAGTTTGCTTCTGTGCTTTCAATAAAAAACACGTTTTAAATGTTATGTTGACTCTTATTGACTTTTTGGCAACGCCTCCTTAATTGTGATGAAGTCTAAGGAGCAATGTCAACAGAGGTGATATTGTAAATTGTGTTTCCGCTTTTGAAGTCCATTACTTTTGTTACCCATATTTCCAACAGGGAATTGGATCTTAATTGCTGAAAGCTCTTTTCTCTGTGTTTACATCATCGCTATAGTTCATAAGAAGCCTGTTTACAAAGCACAAAGAACAGGAAGGCTAATGGAGATGAAGAAAAGAAGGTAAAGCAAGAGGAGCCGAGAAAAGAAATGAAATATAAAAATGATATGGAAAAGGAAAGAATGCAAAGATACATTTAACTGCAGTAAAAGATCCAGTGGGGACGACAGAGAGAGGAAAGTGGTCAAAGACAGTCATACAGTCTATGACAAAGCTTCCACAAACGCCTGATCAGGGAGACCTCACAAAATTCATGCAAAGACTCATTGGAAGAAATCCTCCGGTTAGTGCCCAAGCCTATCTGTGAGGGAGAGACCTGCGGTACAAGGCTCAGCAACTCAAATAGCAATGCAGTTAAAAGAATAATGAAGAATGAAAAATAAGATCATGCAAGAAACCCATAATGTCTAGCCATTCCAATAAGATCCCGAAGTAGTAATTTTAAGACAGTCTATAAAAAGATGGGCCTGCCCTATCTTGTTATGTGTTATGTGTTCCCCATCCCGACTGTGGAGTCTCCACAGTTGTAAAATTACTATTATTAAAATTAAACTCTTGACGGCGCTCGGCTGCCGGACAAGATGGCCACCTAGCCTGGGAGCTTCTTACGTCGGCAGACAACCGGAGCTATTTGGAGCCTATTTTTAGCAATTTTACCACGTAAATGGGTGTTTTACATATCGGAAGGCAGAGTCAGCCTATATTTCTGCTTCAATGACATTTTGGTGATTTCTGTGACCTTTTTTCATGTCCTTTCTATTTTTCCTCACAAAGGTAGCCATTTTAATGCATCTGGCTTCTAACTGAGGAGATTATTTGCTCCTGCCTTTCTTCTGATGTATTGACACAGGAGCTTTTGCTATTTCATTCCGCTACCTTGAAGGATCTTTTATGATGCTGTGTACTCATTTGGCTTCCCCGCTGTGCTCTACATAACCTACATGAGACTCACGACGCTTAGGTAATTTTCTTCTTCCACTCTCAAATCGTCTGCAAAGCTGTACCTTTTCTGTCATTGGAGACTGGGGTTTGTGACAATTTTTCCTTCTATTTTTGAGTCGTACCTCCCTACAGACTTCATGGGCAGACTGAAGATACTTAAGGCATAACCTCTTCACGCTACCTCCTCTTCACAGAAATTAACATTGTTCTTAAAATCAGCCAACGGCCCTTTGTGGAGTAATCCATCTACACCCAACTTGTCATCCTTAACCTCTTCATCAGCTAAAAGCTCTTCGATAG
Organism: Lissotriton helveticus; assembly: GCF_964261635.1. Lineage (NCBI taxonomy): Eukaryota > Metazoa > Chordata > Amphibia > Caudata > Salamandridae > Lissotriton > Lissotriton helveticus. The sequence goes on from NC_136059.1 coordinate 1,914,071,411, forward strand.
AGTCCTCATCTATTCACATGAGAGCTAACCAGGACCCCCCATCTCCTGAGTAATTCTCTTCTCCTATTTCTCTTGACCTGGTTCTTGAAGAAATTCGAGCTCTCCGTCCTTTTGTGGAGGAAACTAATAGGCGCATCCAAAATTTGAACGACAACCGGTCTCAAATGGAATCCAGAGTCTCGTTTTAGAACAACGTGTCCGTGTTGTGCATGACAAATCTTTGAAAATTGTAATACTGGATAATGAGGTGGCTGTCATAAAGGCTCATTCTGAACACTTGGAAAATAGAAATAGTAGGAATAATCTCTGCCTTTATGGTCTTCAAGAGGGATTGGAGGGAGGAGAACCTGTATCCTTTATCACTTCTTTTTTGCCTCAGCTGGTGAATTTGCCTCCTTCCACACACTTGAATATTCAATGAGTGCATTGTCTAGGTCCTCGCCCCATCTCATTCTCCTCGTCATCTAAACCCAGAGGTGTCATCATATTTTTCCTGGAGATCTACTTAAAGTTCTCAATGCAGCGAAGGCTAAAAAGCAAATTCAATGGCAAGGTTGTAAAATCTTTATTTCACAGGATGTCTCAAGAACTACAGCTGCCAGGCGGAAGGAGTTCCTAGATCGTCGTCCACATTTATGTTCTTTGGGAGCCCGCTTTGGTTTGTTTCATCCTTACCTCTTTAAAGTAATACTCCAGAATAAAACCTCCTCCTTCACTGCTCCTGCAGAGCTATGACAATTTCTTCATTTACATTCTCCCAGCTCTATGTAGACTTCAGCCTCTTTGTCAAAATGATTGACTTTTATGTCGAGAGATCCTCTTCCTGCTTAATATCCTAGTTTTTGGATGTAGTTTTTCCTATGTATTAACAGGCTTACTCTTTATGTTTCTTTATGACCATAGTGTTCTTCGCAATGATTGACTAACATTCTTTTTCTTTTCAGGTTCCTTGATGTTCTATGTCCTAGTCATTTACCTTGTTATGTTATGTTTGTCTGTTGACTCCACTCCCTTGCTGTGCCGTCTTACCCGATGCTGTCGTCGACTCTCCCCCATTTGTTCATCTTCATCAGCTATGTTCTTGCAGCCATCATTGTTGACATGTACTGTCACTCTTTTTCTGATCTTCTCTATTTTCTCCCTCACTCTTCTTCCCTCTAACCTTGTTTTTCTCCCTTTTCTTCCTGGTACCTCTTTTGATATTTTCATGTTTGATGTACCTTTTTGTCTTACAAGACCAATACTATTTATATATTTGCACTTGTTGTTTTATTCAGAGTTGTTTCCCTAAAGGAGTAACTAATCCTATAAAGCAGCAGAGACTTTTTTCTAATTTAGCTAAATATTCCCCTGACCTCGTTCTTCTTCAAGAAACTCACCTTCTGAACCAGAGGACTTGATGTTTGAACGAGGTTGGGTGGGTTCTGTTTTTGTTTCTCCTTCTTCAAATAAGAGAAATTGTGTTATTCTTCTTTGCCATAAGAAATTAAAAATAGTAACTCTTTCTCAAGACGTCGATCCTAAAGGCAGATGGCTCTTTGTAAAATTAAATATGAACGATGTTCCCTTAACTATTTGTAATATTTATGGTCCAACCCAAGCTGACAATTCCTTTTTGCCCAATATTTCCCAAAAATGTACTCAATATGCTGATGAATTTTTTTATCTTAGGTAACGATTGTAATCACGTAATGGACCCCTTTATCGATCGTCAATCTCCAGTTACATTTATTTCTCACAAAATACATAAACAATTCCTTTCCTTTATATCCCAGCATCTTCTGGTGGACTCATGAAGAATCTGCAACCCCTCTAATAAAAATGTTTCTTTCTTTTCCCCTCCACATGGTTCCCTTTCTAGACTGTGTGAGAAGTTGGTCTGGCATATGATGTCCACTATTCTAGTGGGCATCTTGCACCAGTCCAAAAGACCCTTATTGATGTTAGGCTTAAAGTCAACCTTTATGGAAAGCTATCCTAGTGGTACCATATACAGGGGCTCACAAGGGTGACCCAGTAACGATACTGGTATGTACCTAAAGGTCATGGTATCAATTTAGAGAGAGAACAGCTAGCCTGGGGCCTGATTAGCAGGGCCAAAGCCATACTCAATTCGAAAAACCAGTGAAATACAGCAAAATGTGGGTGTAACCATAGGAAGCAGACCGTACTCTCCTACATACCCCCCTCCCCCCCTCCCTGAGTAGTTTAGGATTTTCACCCTTCATCTGTTTTAGCCATAAGAGGGGCTTATGGTCTGTCTGAACTGTGAAGTGAGTACCAAACAAGTAGGGCCTCAGCTTCTTCAGAGCCCAAACCACAGCAACGGCCTCCCTCTCAATAGCTGACTAACGTTTCTCTCTAGGGGTCAGCCTTCTGCTAATAAAAGCTACTGGCTGGTCCTGACCTTCTTCATTCAATTGTGATAGCCCAGCCGCCACCCCCAACTCAGCAGCATCTATTTGAACAATGAATTCTTTGGAGTAGTTAGGACTTTGCAGAATTGGTTCAGTGCACATGGCCTGCTTCAGGTAATCAAATGCCTTTTGACAGCTGACTGTCCACTGAACTTTCTTAGGCATTCTTTTAGAAGTTAAGTCATTCAGGGGTGTCACTATGGAACCATACCCCTTGACAAATCTCCTATAGTACCCAGTCAGGCCCAAGAAAGCTCTGACCTGAGTCTGGGTGGTTGGAGCAACCCAGCCCATTACGGTCTGGGTTTTGCTCTGCAAGGGTTGAACCTGGCCTCCACCTACAAGGTGGCCCAGGTACACAACCTGACTCTGCCCTATCTGGCACTTAGTAGCCTTGATAGTTAGGCCTGCTTTTTGCAGGGCCTCCAAAACATTGTTCAGGTGGATCAGGTGATCTTCCCAGGTGGAACTAAAGACAGCAATATCATCAAGATAAGCTGCACAGTAGTCTTCCAGGCCTGTGAGGACTTTATTCACCAACCTTTGAAATGAGGCATGTTCATTTTTCAGACCAAAGGGCATCACCACAGGTTAATAATGCCCACTAGGGGTTGGAAATGCTGTCTTTGGCTTTGCATCATCAGCTAGTCTGATCTGCCAGTAGTGAGCTGTTAGATTATATGTGCTAGGAAATTTGGCAGATGCCAACTTATCTATGAGCTCATCTGCTCTGGGTATTGGATGGGCATCAGTCTTAGTGATTGCATTGAGACCTCTGTAGTCTACACAAAACCTCATCTCTCTCTTACCACCCTAGGTGTGAGGTTTTGGCACTAGGACTACTGGACTAGGCCAAGGGCTATCTGAAGGTTCAATCACTCCCAATTCCAACATTTTCTGGGCTTCAGTCCTGATACAGTCCCTGACATAATCAGGTTGCCTGTAAATCTTATTTTTAACAGGCAGACTGTCCCCAGTGTCCACTTCATGAGTGCACGAGGTAGTCTGACTTGGAGTCAGTGAAAACATATGTCTGTATTGTTGCAGAACTTGTCTGCAGTCAGTTTGCTGCTGGTCAGTGAGGCTTCCTGCCAAGGCTACACCATCAACTGACCCATCATCAGGATTCTGAGAGAGCAGGTCTGGGAGAGGGTCACTCTCTTCCTCCTGTCCTTCATCAGTAGCCATGAGCAAGCCCATGTCTGCCCTGTCAACATATGGTTTCAGCCTGTTGACATGAAGCACCCTGTGGGGGCTCCTGGGAGTTCCAAGATCTACCAAATAGGTAACCCCTCCCTTCTGTTCAACAATAGTGTTTGGTCCACTCCACTTGTCTTGGAGAGCTGCTGGGGCCACAGGCTCCAACACCCACACTTTCTGTCCTGGCTGGTAAACAGTCAGTACAGCCTTTTGGTCATGCCAGGCTTTTTGTAGTTCCTGGCTAGCCTCAAGGTTTTTGGTTGCCTTTTTCATGTACTCTGCCATCCTGGTGCGTAAACCAATTACATAGTCCACAATATCCTGTTTAGAGGGTTTGAGAGGTAACTCTCATCTCTCCTTCACTAGACAAAGTGGTCCTCTAACAGGATGTCCAAACAAAAGTACAAATGGGCTGTAGCCAACCCCCTTCTGTGGAACCTCCCTGTATGCAAACAAAAGGCAGGGTAGCAGGATATCCCATCTCCGCCTGAGCTTTTCTGGGAGACCCTTGAGCATACCCTTTAAGGTCTTGTTAAATCTTTCAACTAGACCATTGCACTGTGGATGGTAGGGTGTGGTGAACTTGTAGTTCACTCCACACTCCTTCCACATTGCAGTTAAGTAACTTGACATAAAGTTTGCACCTCTGTCCGAACCTACCTCCTTAGGGAAACCCACTTTTGAGAAAATTCCCAAGAGGGCTCTTGCCACAACAGGTGCTGTAGTGGTTCTAAGGGGAATTGCCTCTGGGTGCCTGTTGGCATGATCCACTATCACCAGGATAAACCTGTGCCCAGATGCAGTTTGGGTATCCATTGGCCCAACAATGTCAATCCCTACACGTTCAAAGGGAACCCCCACCACAGGTAGTGGTATAAGCGGGGCCTTTGTAGTGCCACCTGATTTGCCACTGGCTTGGCAGGTGACACAGGAGCGACTAAACTCCTTGGTGTCTTCAGACATGTGGGGCCAGTGAAAGTGAGGGACAATTCTGTCCCAAGTCTTGTTCTGGCCCAGGTGTCCTGCTAGGGGAATATCATGGGCTAGTGACACAAGGAAGCCCCTGAATGCCAAAGGTATGACCAACCTCCTGGAAGCACCAGGCTTGGGGTATCTACTCTCTGAATACAGGAGCCCTTCATCCCAATAGATTCTATGGGTGCCACTAGCATTCCCAGCAGCCTCCGCAGCAGCTTGCTGTCTGAGGGGTTCAAGAGAAGGGCAGTCTAACTGCGCCTGACTCAGATCTGCCCTGGAAGGGCCCCCTGTCCCTAAGAACTCAACCTGATCAGGTTCAAGCTCCTCTGGGACAGTTCCTTCTTTAGGCTCACAATCAGCTTCCTCAGAAGGCTGATCCTCAACCTGAGTCAGGGAGGAAGGCACAGCCTTAACCTTACTGCTCCTTTTCCTGGTAGGTAACTGGTCCATTATTTCAGAATCCAGTGCCTGTTCGGTGTTGCACTTTTTGACCTGTGACCTAGTCACTGCAAGAACATGTGCTGAGATTCCTAACTTTTCTGCATGTGTCCTAAACTCCACTTCAGACCAGGCTGAAGTCTCTAGGTCATTGCCAAGCAAATATTATACAGGGAGGTCTGAACTAATCACAACCTTCTTAAGGCCAGTTACCCTCCCCAGGAGAAATTAACAACTGCCATACTATGTGTGGTAGTGACATTGCTAGCATTTGTCACTTGGAAAGTCTCACCAAGTATCATTGTCCAGGGTCCACAAAGTCAGGTATCACCATTGTGACACTTGCACCTGTGTCCCTATAGGCCTGCGCCTTTTTCTCATTGATTAAAGGAGTTTGTCTGTACTTGCCCAGGTTACTGGGACTCACATCAATGACCCCATCATAGATCAAAACAGCTTTAGTTGGTACTCTGACTAGGCCAGAGTCCATCTCAGTTCCCAGGGTTAACCATTCTACACCCTTCTGTTTAGAACCACCACTTGGAGCTGAACTAGGGGGAACAGTTGCCTTAGGGGTAATGGTGGCTGGAGCTGCCTCCTTCTTGGTGCACTCACTAGTCCAGTGAGTATTATTTTTACAAACTTTGCACCATGGTTTTCTTGGACCTTCTTTCTTTTTGGATTGGGGAACCTCACCATTAGAAGCTTTTTGGGGACCTTGTGAAGACTTCTGGTCTTTAGCTTTCTCCCCACCATTTTGGTCTTGCTTCTTCTGGTCACCACCTTGGTTCTGTACATTCTGCTTCGCCCTGGTTCTGATCCCATTTGTCTGCCTTCTTTCCAAATTCTTGGGGAGAGGTCAGATCAGAGTCAACCAAGTGCTGATGCAACAACTGGTTCTGACAGTTATTAAGAATCTGCTCTCTCATGATTAGATTATACAATCCTGTATAGTCACACCCTTTACTGCCCAGCAACCAGCCCTCCAGTGCCTTAGTAGCACAATCTACAAAGTAAGTCCAGTCCTGAGTCTGTGTCTTCTGGGTATCTCTGAACTGCAACCTATACTGTTCAGTGGTTAGGCCAAACCCATCTATTACACTCTTCAGGACTTTATAATCACGGAGAAAATCAGGGGACTTTTGGACGACGGACAAACGGTGGCTCTCGTCCTGCTTGATTTGAGCGCGGCCTTCGACACCATCTCGCACAACAGACTGCTTGCCAGGCTGAGTGTGGATGGTGTCGGAGGGACCGCATTGGACTGGATTAGATCCTATTTGAGCAACCGGACGTTTCAGATCTCGTCCTCACACGCCCAGTCGGACATTTTTCTGTCACCTCATGGCGTGCCCCAGGGCTCAATTTTAAGTCCGTTATTTTTCAACCTATATCTCCGCCCCCTCGCTGATCTAGCAGAGCGGGTAGGTCTTGAACTTATGACCTACGCGGACGACTCACAGATTATTTTTTCCCTTACCAACTCAGAGTCTTCATCCCCTTCAGTCCTGAAACTTGGTCTTCAGGAGGTCTTCAGCTGGATGTCAACAAACCAGCTGAAGCTTAACGGGGAGAAGACGGAGATCCTTCTCCTGGGAAAAAATCGTGATCTGTGGCAGGATAGGCATTGGCCGCCATCCTTGGGCGTTTTCCCCAGTCCGGCTACCCAGGTTAGAAACCTAGGGGTGTGTATCGATGATTCTTTATCGATGAAGCAGCAGGCCAATAAAGTGGCTGGTACTTGTTTCACTATCATTAAATGGCTGCGGAAGATTATCTGGATGCTACCTGTGGATACCCAGAAGACCGTAGTCAATGCGCTAATAACATCTAGGCTTGACTACGGTAACATTCTTTATCTGGGCTCCAATTTAGCCGTAATCAGGCGACTACAATTGGTCCAGAACTCCGCAGCCAGGCTGTTGTGTAAGATTCCTAGGACAGCAAGGATCTCGAAGCACCTTAGAGACCTACACTGGTTGAAAGTTGAAAACCGGGTCCGGTTTAAGGCCTTGACCTACATGTTCAAGATCAGGGCAGGAACCGCACCACGGTATCTGCAGAAATTGGTTAGGCCCCATGTTCCTGTACGGAATCTCCGTTCCTTAAATGGAGCAACTTTCGTGGTTCCCAGATTCAAACTGGCCCGAATGGGAGGTAAATCCTTTTCCCACTTGGGACCAGTTCCTTGGAACTCCCTCCCTTTAGCCTTGCGCAAAGAGGAAAACTTCGCCAGTTTCAAGAAAAAAGTTAAAACCTGGCTGTTTAATAAATAATTGTTTAAATAAATGGTTGTTGATCTTTTGACGGCATTTGCTTTCTGTGTTTCGTTCTCTTAGCCATGGCGCCGGGAAACCCTTTGTGGGTATCTGTGCGCATTATAAGTGTAAAAAATAAAATAAATAAACAATAAATAAAATAAATAATCATCAGCATCCTCTTCCCTGACAGTGAGGAGCTTATCTCTAACTTTGTCTGCAAAGGAGAGCCACAAGATTGCTGCCCACTGTTCCTGGGGTACCTTCTGTACTTTGCCGTCCCTTTTCAGTGCAGTGGTCCATTTGTGGATGTCATCCCCAGTCTGATAGGGAGGGACAATCTTGTTTAGGCTTCTATGGTCATGAGACCTATCCCTACCACTAGGGATATTGCTGCCACCATGGGGCTCTAGTCCCATCTTTTTCCTCTCTCTCTCAAGAGCTAGGGTCTCTTTTTCTAAGGCAATTTCTTGCCGTCTTATCCTAAGCTTGACTTCTTTCATTCTGGCTTCATGTTCCCTCTTCTCAGGAGAAGTTCTTCTCCTATGAGCAGAGGCAGAGGACCCTACAGATGACCCAAAATGGTTGGATTCACTGAAGGTGATCTTTCCCTTCTAGGCACACCTACAGGTCTACGAGGGGGGATGGAGGGGGCCCATTCTGACCCACCTCATCTCCTGGCAGTCCTGTGTTTCCCAGGTTGAGTCTACTGACATCATCCGGGTCTGCATCTTCCTCCTCATCATCAGATTTTAGATGTCTGCCCCTGGCTGACATCTGACAGAGATACACTAGCTCCTGCCCTTAAAGCCATGACTAGTGAGGTGTGGTGTGTGCACCTACCTACACTACTTGGTTTCCTACTAAACCTATCTAGTAGTTGTAGTCAGGGTGTGCTAGGCCCTTAACACCTACAACTGCTAAGTTCAGTAGAACTTATGTATTATAAGCTTGATGTATATGTACCTACTGGTACCTTAATGTGATTTTTCAAATGATATTCTCAAGATTATTTGGTAAACAATGCAAGCTCTAATCCCACACCGTGCACACCAATGTGAGAAGTTGGTCTGGCATACGATGTCCACTATTCTAGTGGGCACCTTGCACCAGTCCAAACGACCCTTATTGATGGTAGGTTTAAAGTCAACCTTTATAGAAAGCTATCCTAGTGGTAGCTGTGGAGAACAGCCTTCAGGCTAAGACTTAGAGGCGAGTTAAGCTAGTTGTTTTACCAATTATAATCTCTTGAATGATCAAATGAAAGCACACCACACAAGGTATATATCAAATATATATGTATTTATTCTAAACACAACCCTTCTGGACTCTTTATGAGGTCAGAGGTAAAAGTACAATACAAGGAACTTAATTAGCATACAATAAGTTGCACAGTGTACGTTATGCCATAGGGGCCTCACAAACCATATACTAAAATAGTGGTATAAGAACCATGTGAGAATTAGCAAGCAGGCCTAGGGCCTGTAGGACCGCTGGGGCTACCAGGAACCACCCATGGTTAGGCTGCAGGAGGCCCACTGGGGACGCGTGCAGTGTCTAAACACAGCCGCGGATCACCATTGACTTACTATGGAGAATGAACAAGTTGCAATTTTAAAGATTAAGGGCACCTAAAGGTGAACTACAATGGAACCCTTTTAGATTAGGACACTTCGAGACTCAAGACCCACGGGAGCACCGGAGTACTCGTGTTACCTCACCCAGGGAAGCTGGGTGCATAGGTGTCTTTTGATGTCGGGTTTCGTCATTGATTCCTACGGAGAGCTGCGAAGAAATGCTGCAGGCGACCAGAGGAAAAGTGTCCGGGTGAATCCAAGGGTAGATCAGAGGATCAGAGATGTGAAGAACCTGAAAGCAGAGGGGACAGAGTCTGGGTCACTAGCCAGTGACCAGGATGGCGAGGAGAAGATGCCAGCCGATGTCGGGTGTTTTCAGGTGAAAAAGGTGAAGCTTGACTCTTCAGCCCCGAGGACCAGGAGGCTGACCGACAACCAGGAGCTGGATTCGAGCTGTCTGACAAAGGATCTAGGTGACTGCAGTGTCAGAATCCGGATTGGACCCAACAAGCCTTGGCAACAGCAACCCACGCAAGATGACAAGATTGGCTACGGTGCAGACCAGCAAGGTCTGAGGGACTCCTCCTTTGGAGAGGAATGGGAGCACATCTGGAGCAACCAGGAAAGCTCAAGAAACAAAGGATTGGCCTTCGCAGGGGCTCACTATCCAATGGACTATGAACCGCAAAGGCGCCTCGAGCTGCGGTGAAGAAAGGGGACTCACGGGTCACTCGTGGAGTGCTGGCCTCTGAACCTAGGTGCAAAAGGAGCTCAGGGCAGGGGCTTCAAATACCCCAATGCACAACTTCGGGATACCTCGGGAAGTAGGTGCAGTTGCAAAAATGCAGGATGTCAAGGAGTTCCGGTCTCACGTCTCTCATGTCAGCTACGGGTCTCAGCTTTGCTGGGAGCTCGGGACAGCTTTAGAGATGTCTGGAAGTCCATGTCCTGTGTTGCAGATTCTTCAGGATCCGGCGGGAGCCTAAAAAATGGAGACCAGCAAAGATGCAGTTGGTGCCTGTTTGAACAGGGTGGTCACTCCTTTATCACAAGGGAGATTTCTTCACTCTTCCAGTCGATATGGAATGTCGAAGGTCTTAAATATATGTTGCAGAGTTTCATCCAGGGTAATCTAAAGTCCTAGGAACTGGGGTTCTATACTTATAGTAAGGGGTTGGACTAACTTTAAGGTCCCTCCTATGGGTGGACCTGGGAGGGGGTGGTTACACCCCTTTCCCTTTGTTCTATTTCGCGCCAGAGCTGGGGCTGAGTGCCCCAGCAACCAGTTTGAACTGGGAATTGCATGGAGCGCCTTGTGTGCCCCCGGCAGTGTCTAAAAAGCAGTCACTGAATGCAACCCATCCTGCCCAATACACTAAAGCCTGTCTGGGGAGGTGCTGGCAACTCCCTGGACAGGAAAACCTATTGTCCAGGCCACCCCTGCCGGAGTTTCGTCCAGCAGTAGGAGGGCAGACTCGTGTCTGTGGCAGCAGCATCCATTTTGTGATGCTGGGGCTCTGTTTAACTTTAACCGGGTTTACCAGTAAGTACATGTCTTCTCCCTCTGGAAGGGTGGAATGCTACCCCCGCCACCAGAACTTGCTGGGGGGGGGGGTAGTATTCCAAAGTGTTTGACACCTTACACAACATGTTTTGATAAAGCCAAACCAAATTTATCATTAACTGCGAGAATTATAATGCACTTAAGAGTCTATGGTATGGCTATATCATAGAACAGCTATAAGGAGATGGTTCCGAAAGCTGCAGAGGGACTCAGCTCAGCTAGGGCACCCTCTCACACCACACCAAGCACTCTGCCTCCAGGATTGTCAAGGCCTGCCATAGAAGTGACTTATAGGTTACTATGTGTCTATATATAAGGTAGATATAGGTATACTATATCTAAGTAAGGGGTGCTTACACCACCTTACCCAGGCTGCAAGTGCAGACCTGTTGTGTCAGTTTGGAAGGCTAACCAGGGGTGGCACAATACATGCTGCAGCCACTGGTAGGCCTATGGGGTCCCTATGCCCTGGGTACCTAAGGTACCATATACATGGGCTCACAAGGGTGACCCAGTAACCAATCTGGTATGTACCTAAAGTACATGGTATCAATTTAGAGAGAGAACAGCTAGGCTGTGGGCCTGATTAGCAGGGCCACAGCCAAACTAAAGTCGAAAAACCAGTGAAACACAGCAAAAAGTGGGGGTAACCATAGGAAGCAGACCCTACTTTCCTGCAAACTGGACTATATCTTTGTTTTTAAATTACTCTCCTAAAATCTTGTTGCTTCTGCTATCAAACCAATTGTAATCTCAGACCATGCCGTCATTACTGACCTCGATCTTCTCCCGGTGCATTCCAAATCCAATACATGGAGATTCAATAATTCTTACTTAATCCTGACTTTACATCTTCCTATTTGACTTTCTCTGAGGAACTTTTTGAGGTTCACGCAGATTCTATTATTTCTCCACAATTAAGCACAATTATGCCCAGTCCCCAAGGAATTGGTCCGCAATTTAGGTCTACACATGGATAATAAGCTCTCCATGAAAGCTCAGGTAAACCATATTGTTGGTACCTGTTTTGGCATCATGCGCGGCTTGCGCAGGGTTTTTAAGTGGATACCAGCTGAAGCCCGTAAGCCCTTAGTACAGGGCCTCATCATAAACAGGCTTGATTATGGCAATTCACTACTACTTGCCGCAAATGAATGCCACCTCAGGAAGCTGCAAGTTCTGCAGAATACGGCAGCAGGGCTTGTTTTGGACTTACCTCGAAGATCCCCCTCTGCGCCGTGCCTAAAAACCCTACACTGGCTTCCTGTAAAAAAACGGATCACGTTTAAAACACTATGTATGGTACACCAACATATGTATGGAAGGGGCCCAAAATATTGGACCCAGAAACTCACATGGTATATGCCAAGGAGGCAGCTGAGATCAAGCACTGAGTCACTACTCACTCCATTGAGAATTCAAACTGCCAGGAATGGAGGTCGCGCTTTTGCCTTCTTGGCACCATCTCTTTGGAATAAAATGCCTCTCAGTCTGCGCACAACCTCTGAACACACGAGTTTCCGAAAGAAGCTTAAGACTTGGCTTTTCTGCTAATTTTAGCTGCTTACCTTTCTGTCAGAATCGTCTGCATGCGTCATGAGACTCTTTGGACGTGATATGTGCGCAATACAAATATCCTGACTTGACTTGACTTGACTTGACACCTTTAAACCTTCTGCTTGAGGTCATATCATTGACTTGGTCTCACGGAGAAAGAGATATTTTATTAAACAACATAATTCCCTGTTACTTGATATCAAACGATTGGAACATCAATATTATTATTATTCTTCCCCAGCTAATTTAAAATAAATTTCTCCTGCAAAAGTAAAGTTTAACAACATTTCCACAGATAAGGCCTCTTCAACTTCGTAGTAGCGCACACTATTACAGTGGCCGCAATAAAATGGGTAAGCTCCTAGCTAATTATCTGAAAATCCGTAAACAGTCGCATACTTTAGATTCTGTCAAAAACTATAAAGGCCTTCCTGTTTTTAAAGACTCTGAAATTGTGGCAGCCTTTGTTAAGTATTATCAATCTCTCTACTCCCCTGAATCTCCATGCCCGCCCTCTTTGATAGAAACTTATTTACAAAACTCTAAGATCTCCCTTGATACTCATAGAGACCTTTCGTCCTTGGAGGCTGACATTTCTATATCTGAGATCCTTCAGGCTCTTCAATCTCTTAAGAAAAATAAGTCTCCTGACCCAGACAGATTCACGTTGAGTTCTTTCTCCATTTTTCTAATCTTATTCTCCTTAACCTGTTACATCTTTATCAATTTTTCTCTGCATCTGGTTCTACTGGTAGTTCCTTCCAAGAAGCTACTATCGGTCTCATTTATAAAGATGGGAAGGACCCGACTCTTTGTAAAAATGACAGGCCTATTTCATTAGTCAATGCCGATTATAAAATTTTTGCCAAATTGCTTGCTTTACGTCTCGATCCCTTCCTTCCTTTAATGGTTGGGAAGGAACAGTCAGGGTTCATTAAGGGCAGAACTACCTCAGATAATTCTAGATTATTCTTAAATGTTTTAAACAAGGCTTCTTCCCTTTCGCACCCTCTAGCAGCTATATCTATTGATGCTGAGAAGGCATTTGATCGAATTGATTGGGCCTTCATGCTCAAATCCCTAGCATGGCATGGGTTAGGCCCTCACTTTATCTCGTACGTTTCCTTACCCTACCAATCTCCCATGGCCTCCGTTTTCTTTAATGGGAATTTTTTTGGCTATTTTCCGTTGGTCCGTCAGGGATGCCCTCTGTCCCCTTTACTATTTATATTCGCTTTGGAGCCTATCCTATCCCATATTAGAAATAATACTGACATTTGTGGGTTTCAGTGTGGATCTGATCATCAAAAAAATTCCACTTATGTTGACAACATATTTTTTTTCATTTCCTCGCCTGAACACTCCATTCCAGCTCTTGTTCAGGAACTTGCTTCATTTTTCCTCGGTTTCGGGTTATGGAATTAATTCTGACAAAACCGAAATTATGCCCCTTAATAAGCTTACTTTTAGTCATTCTTTCTAAGATGCAGGGTTTCATAGGAATGCTTCCAAAAATAAATATTTGGCCATCTGGCTTACCTCCTCCAATATTGGTTTAGTTTCAGCTAATGTTAATATATGTCTAGATAAAGTTGACAAGCTCTTCTCTTCCTGGAATCCCCTATTTCTCTCCTTGTGGGGTCGTTTGGACTCTATTAAAATGATGGTGTCACCCATAATTTTCTATACACTTTCAATGACCCCAGTTAATATGCCTGTTTCGTTCTTCAAGAAATTGGAATCTAAGCTTTCTAATTCCCTTTGGAATAACAAATAAGCCAGCCTCTCCCTAGTTTCTCTTAGGATAGCTAAACAAGATGATGGAGTTAATTTTCCCATCTTTCTGTTATTCCACAGGGCTTTCTGTCTTCATCAAGCCTCTAGATGGCTTTTTTGACAAGTTCCTCATTTAATTCCTATTGGTTGGACATTGAATGTTCTTTCCTTTTATGCCTCATGAAGTTATAGCCTTCTCAGCTAAAACTTCCATAATTTCCTCTCCCCTTTTTAAACATATTTGCAATATTCTAAAACCAATTTACCACTCGCAGCCTGAAACTCGCGATTCATTTCGTCATTCCCCTCTCTGGTACAACAAACTTATCCTTATTAACAACGAACCGATTTTTGGGAAAACTTGGAGACAAAGAGGTATCATTTGGATCAAGGATCTATTTGCTAATAATGATCCTCTACCCTTTCCACAATTCCGAACTCTTATTCAAATGTCCGTGCTCCTTTTTACCTACATTTCTTCTTCTTAAAAATATTCGCCTGGATGTTCTTTATTCTTTACCTGACAAACTCCCTTCCCCCTCTTCTCATTCCTCCCTTGATTCAGTTCTCATCTCTGTTCCTAATGCTTCACCTATTTATAAACTTCTCAGCTCGTTATCTTGTGCCAGATCCAAATCTAAGCTAGAATTGCAGTGGGAACTGGATTTGGGATGTACCTGGACTATCCCGTTTGGTAGTAATATTTGGGACAAACTCTTTAAAACCTACAGAATTGCTTCCACTTGCAAATCTTTGTTTTTCCTCTATCATAGACTTTACTTCACCCCATCTCTGCTAGCAAGATTCTCCATGAACTCCTCTCCCAAATGTTGGTCCTGTGATCACCAATCTGGTGACCTTATGCATATGTTGTTCCATTGTCCCCCTATAACTTCCTTCTGGGAAAAGGTTTGGTCTAAATTATCACTATTATTCCATCTAATTTGTCCATTATCGCCCTTGACTCTCTTTTTGGGTAGTCTCTCTGAAGATATCCACTCACCACATAGTAACTTACGCTTGTTAGATCTGATCAGATTGCTATTAGTTGGAAATGTGCTTCAAATATCTCATATGTAGCCAGGTGGAATAATGTTTATCATTAGCTTACATGTGATACTGCCTTCTTCTCTATGTATTTTCCTTCTACAATTAAAGTTTTATATTGGTTACCCTTGACCTCTTTTCTGGATGAGGTTGCTCGTAAATCTCCCACTTGTACTTCATCTGAAAATGTTAAACCTCCTTGATTTTCTTTTTCTCTGCCATGAGTTCTAAATGTTGTTACTCCGTGTTCGAATTTTATATATTACATAAGATTTGTATCTCCTTTTTCTGATAATTTTTTAACTGGTGTTAACTTCCTGTTATTTATTCCCTTCCTCCAGTATAGTTTCAAAATTGTTAAACAGCTTCAATTCTTATGCTTCTTATGATTCTTAGTTTACTGCTTTATTTAATTAATGTAACTGTCTTTGGTTATGTCATTTTGTGCCTAATAAAGCTGCTTTACCTTACAAAAACTGTAACTCTTATTTTGTGAATACCAAAAAAAGATTCAACTTCCATAAAAGTTTGTTTATCTTTTGAATCTGGCCCAGAGTGAGCAACACCCCTGTTAAAGGAGAGAAGAGACAACAGGCTCACTCACAGTCCGAGCAGCACCCCAGCAGAAAGGGAAAGCTGCATCGGTGAAGAGAAGCCACTGGGCGTGCTCAAATTGTTAGCAGTGCTCCGGCAGTAAGGGAGAGAGTAGCTGCTGATAGGACAGCACCAGCACTGGAGAGCAGCAACTGGGACAATGGCTGAAGGGGGCTGACTGTAAGGACAGCCTGACCCACGGATGGTAATTCAAAATCTCACAAGATTACGGCTTGTGTTATTCATCTCGCAAGACTTTGGCGGCAGCTATCTTAGGGTCAGACTGGAGAACAGAAGGACCTCAAAAAGTAAGACTTGCACAGGAGTCCTGACCAAAACAAAACATACCTGCTGCAGTAATAAAACAACAAAATAGTCACTGCTTTTTGTAGAACAGTCTTTTATGATATAAAAAATCCAATGTGTAATAATCCAGTGCAGTGGAACTGGAACAATTTTCAGGTTGGTGGTGGTGCCTTTAGTGTTACATACACTGAAGTCATGGGAACCGTATAAAGTCCAAGCATCATACAAAGCAGGAGTTTAAGAGAAAAGTCATGTGTAGTCAGTCGGTAGTTACAATGTAGAATGTAGCCAGTGGCGTATTTTGGAGCAGACAGTCGCAAATATATTACTAAACATGATGTGGTAGCACACAGCACATTTTCCATTGAAATAGCCACTAACCTTGTACAGACATGCAGTTGAAGTTGGGTTCTGTGAATACTTATCATTTGTGCATTACCAAGCAAGTAGTGTCTTGATTGTGTTGATTCTATTAAAATCTTTATTTCCGTCACACTTCAGATTTGCAAACAAACATGCTTCATTTGTGCTTTCTTAACTGCAGATACGTTTTGAGAAGTTTGTATTTTTGATTTACAGGTATCTACATTTTGTTGTGTGTTGGCATCCTACAGCTTTTCCTTTAGCACTCCTGGTACCCCAACATGACTGCTGCATAGTTCACTTTCCAAAGTCCTCTAACTTTGAATCATCTAACTTTGCAGTCACAGAAAGAAAAGTAAACACCAATCTCCATGTTGAAAAAATAAGCAACCTTTGGTCGAAAAGCATACCCTAACATTTGATCTTGATCTCTATCAGCGAATAGGAGTAGATAAAAACAAAATGTAAAGTCACTTCCATTGCTCATTCACCATTTGAATTTCAGCATGATAATTTTGGGAGTTCTGCAGTACTCCCTCCACCTCTACTTCCAGCGCCTATGATTCAGTGTACTTTTAGGACATAAATAAGTTGCTCATCAATTGCAATGCAAGCACTACATAAGAGGAGGACCGATGCATCAAACAGTCAACAGCATAAGGTGATAGAAATACTCCTCTGGAGTTTAGTCAAAGCCTTCTATGCTTTGAAGAATTTGTAACAATCAGTGTGTCAGACAGCTAAAGCTGCAAAAAGTCCTGTATTTCTCTATGGGACGACTTTTCAGTGGAATGGGAGAAAAGAGATCTGGCTGAATATAACTGGTAGGTTAACAATCTGTCATCTGATGCCTGGTCCAACTTTATCTACAACCTTTATGGAGATAGCTCTGCACATCAGGAAGAGCAACACACCCCCAACGTAGACATCCTCCCACATATGGTGGTGCGCAGGATTGATCAAATATGTGATTATATCATGAAAAGAAGGTCTGATAGCATGCCAGCGCCGAACAACAATCCAGATGCACTCTATAAGCATGATAACGAATATTGGAGTTCAGCTTTACAATGTTTATATTCCTACTGCTTGTCTAACATCATAATCCCTGACTTTTGGAACAAATGTATGCTACAGCCAATTTATAAAAAAGCAATAACAACAGATTGAAACTCTTACAGGCTAATAGCTCTCCTAAATACAGAGGCCAGGGATTTTGCAAAGTTGCTGTTGAGTGATGTGGAGGAGTGGGCATCCAGCTCTAAAATAATATCTTTTAATCAATCCGGTTTTAGGGCATCAGCAAGCAACATCGACAATTTGATGAGTCTAATGGATATTAATGAATGAATTAAAAGCAAAAAAATTGCTTCCTTTAGACACCCGTTTAATCGATTTTAGTGCCACTTTTTTTTTTTTACTATTCTTATTGGTATTTTTCACATTTACAGCATAAAACATATAACATGTACGTTTCGTCGAAATTGTCTATGCAGGGCGATCAAGTGAACAGAAAACTACTCTGGTCTAAATAAGAGTCTTGGAATATCCCCACGCATTTACTCCGAGCGATACAACCTGGCTATGGGTGAAAATTGAAACAAATCAGTAATTGTCACCTAAGACTTACACCAACTCTGGTCTAAAGCAAGGATGTTTATTAGCACCGCTGTTGTTTAACCTGTACATAGCAGATCTGAGTCGTCAATTTCACACTGTGGAGTCCCCACACCACAAATTGGACCCAGGCTCTCCCACATGTTGTTTTATGCCGAACACTTTGTGATAGTAAATCAAACAGGAGTGGGGTTACAGAATCTCCGAAACATTCTATCTGTTTCTTGTAAGGAGCACCGCATGCTCATAAATTGTAATAAAAAAGTGCTAGTGGTAGGCGGATTAGCAAAAGGGGCACATTGCACATGGTAAACACAACATTAGAAAATGCAGTAAACTATACATATTTAGGAGTGTTGTTTCAAGAAGGGTGTGGTTGGAAATCACATCAACAAATATTAACATCGAAGGGTGTGCCATTATGTTATGCCTTTAACCCCCCTGCTAAAAGCCACAAAACCCCTCTCTTCTCCAGATACTCAGAGCCTGAGAGCTAAATTAACCTCTGCCTTGGCATATGCTGCAGAAACGTACCCTGTAACGCTCAGGCAAGTATACAACACCGTACTATGTAATGTTTGTAGACAGCTATTTAAACTTCCTAAAAATGCCTTGCAATCACAAATAAGGCTGGAATTCGGCCTCATAGGTCAAAATACATGATCATGAAAGAAAGTTTTTTCACTTTATAAACTACAGTGTGCTGAAGGTAACACTTAAAATACATATATTTGGACGAAAATGACAACGGTCCACGACATACAAAATGACCCGTGGCAGACATAATTTAATTCTGCAATAGAAACACTTCATGCCCAATGCTTGTAGGGATGCTTGTTTTTGAAGAGTCATAATCAAAACACCAATTAGTTTACGTTTCAAAATGACAAACTGGTATTTCGGGGCAGAAGCCACCCTGGGCTTATTATCAACAGCTACAGACGACACCGCCCACAAAAATATTGAGGTGAGCCCTATCCAGCATTTTATAAACTAAAGCATCTCTGATTTGGGCAGGTCCTTTTTTATTGCCATGGGAGCCAAAACCGAGTACTAATGAATGAAGGCCTTAAACATATAAAACGGAGTCATCGATACCTAAGCTCGGCGTTACTAGGAGAGCAGAGACAAAGGCTAACGTAAGGTAGGGTCCGCACCTGTCGCCATGCGGTCATTTTTTACCTTAATGGAGAGCGCTGTCAGCTAAAAGCGAGATTTATTACATACATGACAGGTGCCGAACGGCTCCTATTCAATATTAAGCTGCAGTCCAACCTAACTCCTACATTTATGCATAACTTGAAACACAAAAGCACAAGGCACTTTTTGAATTTCCCCAGTACCTATATTTTAATGTATCCCAGTGATATGCTCACCACTTTTACTTGTACCCTCCGTACCAGACGTAATCCGGCAAAGGACTACAAAATCAGTGTTTTAAAGACATGAACTTTGTATAATATTGCAACACCGGAAGGTACGCAGCCTGGACTATAGAGCTGTTAAATATTCCGCTATGTTAGCTTATTTTGGTCTGCTAAATAGTTTTAATCGCAGTGCACAGGGTTTCAATCGAATAGTCTATACCCCTTGACGATCTGTCCTTCATGTGTGGTTTTTATTTGTTAGATTTGCTTTTATTGTTCTGTAATAATTATGTTATTCGTTGCAATTCTTTTTTGTGGAATCAACTGTATGGTTATGGTTTTAATTAACTGAAATCAATTTTCTAAACTGAACTGCTTGGGAGCTGGAGCGCTGCTGGTCTTTGGTCCCCATCAAATGCACTTCTAAGGTGAGCTCAACGAGGAGGAAGAGGCGGTCCCTACGAGCTAGTTTTTGGTCCTGTCAGTCTTTTTCTCAAAGTAAAAATGCATGCAAATGTATCATAGCTGATGAAATAAGGCAGTATATTTTAGACTCTGTCCCACTCGTCTGCTCATCTGATGGGGTGCAGATGCAAGCGCACCACTTGTCAGAGGTGACTGGAGTGCTGTGTTCTGCTGGATGGACCTGATAAAAGATGAAGGCAGCTAACGCGTGGCTGCAAACCCCATGGCCAACATGGCAGATGACATGAAAGTGCTCTCTGGGCCCAAATCACTACTTCCCATTTAAGGCACGATGGATCCATGGCCTGGATGCCCACATTACCCTGTGACCACCCACTGGCCCCCAAGCTAGGAGTGTATAGACCAATTACCCTGCTTATAGTCGGCTCAAGCGGAAGGTGTAAGTGTTGCTGGTTGAGCCAGTAGTTCCTCCTGTTACTGTGTATGCCACTTGCACTCTATGATTGTATCAGCAGGTGCTGACTGACGACATGAGGGAACTGCAGCTTACACCGCTGTGAAACTAAAGACCTTGAGTGCTATGGTGGGGGCCCAATGGCCCAAACAGAGATCATTTCTGCAGAGGGCCAAATATTTAGTGCTCATCGTCACTTTGGTGACTTAGGAGAATCCACAGGGCTCTGCACCATACCTTTGAACTGCAATGCAACAGACTAAGGGGCCTATGTATGAAATTTCTTGTTTGCGATTCTCAAAATACGATTTTTAGCAAACCGTATTTTGAGAATCGCAAAACGCGATGTAAATAAAAAATCACTAATAATTTGCGATTCCCAAAAATTCAGAGAAATATACTGCGACCCCGCAAATAGCGATTCCTTAATTGCGCAATCGCAATTAAAGAATCGCAAAAATAGAGAATCTGCAATTCAGGTGCAGCTTGATGCCATCACACCCAGGAAGTGTGACTGCCCATGCTGTACCTGATTGCCTTAGGCTGAGTCAGAGGCTGGAAGGAGAGGCAGACAACTGAGTACTGCATTTGCAAATATTCCTAATGGATCTCCAGGAGAAAGAGAAGGACAAGGAGGAGGCTGGGAGAAAGAGAAAGCAGAAGTTCAGCGAGAAGGAACAGGAGGTGCTGATAGATTTAATGGTACACAGCCAAGAGTTGCTGTTTTGGAAAGAAATCACTCCGTGTGCCAGAGTCAAGAAAGAAAAATATATGGCTGGACATCCAGGCAAAGATAAATGCCATCTGTGTGACCCAGCGCTCTGTGGAGGACCTGCACAAGCGAAGGACAAGGTGGCAACCAGGCTGGCAGAGGCGAGGAAGAATGGTAGGGGAATTCCAACTGCAACAGAGTCTACACCCCTCAAAGAGTTGGTGGAGTCCACACTTCAGCCCTAGAGCATCAGTGGTGTGGCTGACATTTACAGCTACGACCCTCCCAACACCAGACAAGGTAAGGCACATGGCAAATCATGCCTCACAAATCCCCATCCCAATCACACACTCAGGAATGCACCAACTACAAAGTACATATGCTACTCCAGTACATTTTTTCCAGCACACTCAGTAATGTATCATGGTAGATGTAGTCAGATGCATCATACAGTGGAGCAATGAGACACAGCAATGTAGAAGCAGTACGAGTAAATCAGTAAAGGAAAAAAACGCTAGACAGCACTTAGCTAATGCAAATTCAGAAAACTTTATTCAGTGAACAATGCTGAGCAGAACACAAAATTAAAATGTACCTTTTCATTCACAGTACCACCAGAAACACAGGATGACAGTGCAGGAGCTGAAGAGGCTGCACATTCGGAGGAGCAGGCAGGGCAGGAGGACACAGATGAAACAACACTGACAATATCTGTCCCACCGAGACAGCGTAACATTGTGCCCCCACTGCCACTGTTAGAGGCAGAAACACAGTCCGTAGGGGAGGTAGATGTCCTGCCTGACCCAGGGCAGCGTGCAGCACAGGTCCAGGAACAGCCCACTCTGCACCATAGGGAGGAAATATCTGTGAGATGCAGGTGAAGGGCGAGCACCAGCGCTGCTGCGGATAAGGAACACACAGTGTTTGCTGGAATGGAAGGCAGCATGGTGAAGATACAGCGCCTGCAGACAAGATCAGTGTGGTCAGTACACAGGCAGCTGGTTTCAGTCAATAACAACCTTAGTGACATGAGGGAGGGCATCAGGGAAATGACGGGCCCAATCAAAGAACTGTGTGCCACGATGAAGCAAGAGCAGGCAGCCAGATGCAGAGGGAGACAACGTCTCTACAGACGTTTGAATCCCTACAGCAAGGCGTTCAACCACCTGTGTACTGCCACATCCCTCCTGTCACGCCTGACATGCAAGTTGAGCTGGCCCACTGCAGCCAGGATGTGGCCAAAGGCCTGGTGCAGGTGACAACCGCCATGGAACAGCTACAGACAGCTACCACAGGTGGCACAGGACTCCTGGGCTCAGGGGATAACGAGGAGCTGTCAAGCAGGAGCAGCATCACCCCAACAATTCCAGAAACCAGACAGCGCAGTGGGAGGCAGAGCACAACACCTGAGGAGTCAAGGGAGAGCAGTCAGCACCCTGAGCGTGTGCCAGAAGGCCGTTCCCGTAAAAAATGAACTGCCACCACTGAGGAAAGCCAATGGGTGAAGCAACCCATTGCATTTGAACATGTGTTTCACCTACATACATGCATTGTGGCCATAACATGTGCAACATCTTGTGACACTCATGATGTGTCTGTCAGGCTGTGTGACTAAAATTATCCTGCTGCTAAAGGATTGATTAAACACAGTCATGCACAAAAACATCTTTTGCATTGTGTCATCATTACTCACCTAGAAATAGTTGTGTGTGATCTCATCACATCTCTGTCCGACAGCTGCCCCAACACCACCTGCTGGTCTGCAAGGCGGACCTGGGCACTCATCCTCAGATGCATCTGTATCAGTATGTTGTACTGGAATGCCTTTTTTTGTATCTCGGTTGTGGAGCATGGCACAAATAGCCACAATCTTGCAGCAGGTCTCTGGGCTGTATTGTAGTGCTCCTCCGCTTTTATGCAGGCAGCGGATCCGGCTCTTCAGTATCTCAAATATCCGCTCAATTACACAGCGTGTAGATTTGTGTGCGCGATTAAATCTCCTCTCCCTTGCATTGGCTGGATTGAGGTATGGTGTTAGGATGAAGTCCCACACTGCATATGCACTGTCACCTACAAGATGAAAGACATGAGGTAAATCACTGTCCTCCCACTCCAGACATTAACTGTATGTTAGAATGTTAGACTTGCATCTACCTAGCAAGTATCCCTCACCAAACACGCCAGCAGTGAGACGTCTGTATATCCCCCTATGTCTAAAGATAAATGAGTCGTCTGTACTGCCCCAGTATTTGGCAACAATATCGTTGATGATATATTTGGCATTGCAGAGGACCTGTATCTTAAGTGAATGATAAGATTTGTGGTTCCTGAATACATACTCATTGTTTGATGGGGGTGAGAGGGCTACATGGGTTCCATCTATGCAGCCAATTACGTGGGGGAATTGTGCAATCTGGTAGAAGTCCTGTTTAGATTGCTGTAATGCCTGTTGTGTGCTAGGGAATTGGATGTGATGATGTAGCCTCTGTACCATTGCATCCTGGAATGAATGGAAGAAGCGTGACAGGGAACTCCGGGAGACCCCACCTGCTGCTGCTATCACCCCTTGAAAACTCCCTGATGCCAGTAAGTGCAGTGAACACAGGACCTGCACATAGGTTGGAATGGTTTGGGTCCTGCGTGTTGGGTGTTCCAGCAGGGGGTTCATCTCCTCTATCAGGTCCATAATGGTGGCTGAGTCCAGCCTATACTTCTCATGGATCTCCCCGTCAGTCTGCTGGAACAGTGATGCGCACTCTGAAGATCCGTTCCTGTCGCCTTCTTCTCTGTGCTGCAGCCCGAATTCGCATCCTCCTGACTATCACATACAGCGCTGCCATTGTGGAAGTCCCTGTTGCACTGCGGGCTTGTTTAAATAGGTTGCACCTGGTTACCACCTGCTTTGAGTTGGTGGTAAAATCCATGTGCAAAATTGCGAATCTCAAGGAATTGCAATTTGCGATTTTTTCATACATTTGTTTGCGAATTTGCAAATTGCGATTACTCTATTTGTGATGTTTGCAAAATGCGTGTCGCAGATCGCGATTTCACAGTGAATATTCACAGATATCAGGCCTCGCAAAATAGGAATTCGCAGTTTTTGCGAATACCTATTTTGCAATGTGAACCTGTTATACATGGGACAAGTCAATTTTGCTGTCGCAAACACTGTTTTTTGTGATTCACAGTGTTTGCGACGGCAAAATAGCTTGATACATCTGTCCCTATATCTTGTGCAGAAGCAGTAGGCATATCCCTCCCATGCTCTCATTCTACAGATCATGGAGAGGTACCGTAAGGCTGCCAGCACTTCGCTGGCTGGTTGAGACAACAGAACTGTCCTGAATCGACAACAAGAAATAACAGTGTGGTACTCTATTTCCATGGACTTGTCATGGCCTCAGATGCTTTATTGATCTGCAAGCGGTTGGTGAGGGCACACATGTTCTCTGCTTCTCAGAACTTGATGGGAAGAACTGTTTCAATGGTGATTGCCCTCTATATGAATGCAATCATAATTTTCTGCACTAATTGCAGCGGCACATATGGGAAGACTTGTAACCTAAGGAAGGCTTGGGTCCTAAGCTAGCTGGATTGAACCACTAATAGTTGTATACTGAAGAGTATCCAGTAGCTACTGTTAAGGTTTAATTAAGAGCAGAGCCAATGGAATTAATTCATAGGCTTTTGTGATATATTTCACAATTTTCTGGATTATTCCGTAAATGCAAGAACATTCAATTCATGTCAAACATTAAGGACAACACAAACTAATGACATTTTTCAACATGGAAAATACAAAAATAGTTTGCAAATATAAACAGTATTCACAAAGTGTATAATACATTGGTAATTTGTGTGTATTCAGAAAAAGAATTACAAAACACAAAGAGGTAACTAAAGCACCAGTCCATAAATCAAAAATAGCATCAAGGCGGAGTGGCAAGTCACAGCTTGCTAACCACTATTCAATCTCCTGCCTATATGCACAGCTCTGGGTATCCCATGAATCTTGTTGAGAATGGCTTATGGAGGGGATAAATTATGTCTTCTCCTAAGCTAATAGGGTTTGCTTTTCCCAGACGCTGTTGTCAACGCGTTTCAAGCCCCGTCAGCAATCAGGGGTTTTCGTCAGGACTTGGACATGGTGTGATCTATTAAGGAGTCAAAGAGAGACAAGGTTTGTGTTACTTACACCTATTACTTAAAAGGAGGTATATTGTTTCTCCATTGTCAAGCGAAGCACATAATTAGCTTATGTTGTGGAAAGGGAGATGTTCCTACTAATTCAGAAGCAAACCCTATTAGCTTAGGAGAAGGTATAATTCATCCCCTCCATAAGCCATTCTCAATAAGATTCATGGGATACCCAGAGCTGTGCATATAGGCAGGAGATTGAATAGTGGTTAGCAAGCTGTGACTTGCCACTCCGCCTTGATGCTATTTTTGATTTATGTACTGGTGCTTTAGTTACCTCTTTGTGTTTTTGTAATTGTTTTTCTGAATACACTCAAATTACCAATGTATTATACATGTTGTGAATACTGTTTATATTTGCTAACTGTTTTTGTATTTTCTATGTTGAAAAATGTCAACAGTTTGTGTTGTCCTTAATGTTTGACATGAATTGAATGTTCTTGCATTTACAGAATAATCCAGAAAATTGTGAAATAAATCACAAGAGCCCATGAATTAATTCCATTGGCTCTGCTCTTGATTAAACCTTAACAGTAGCTACTGGATACTCTTCAGTAAACATATGGGAAACCAGCAGGTGAAGATGAGGCGATGAAGTGGAGCCAGTGTAGGTCCCTCTCCCATTACAGCAGAGCTCCATGTGGTGAGCTCAACAGACAGCAAGTGTACTAAAAACCTCTTGATTGGCTCTGATCAGCTTGGCCTCTCAGGTTGGGAAAGTTGAAGCATAGATACTGGCTTCAATTGCCCTTGGGGAATTGTTGTGAGCCCCTGAAATCCTATGGTAGGAATCACTGTAGAACCGCTGGGGTACCTGAGGTGCAGGACAGACTGGACCAAATCCTTCATGCAATAAAAGGCACTGAAATGGCCCTGGATAATAAGATAGATATTGGGGCTCCAGATGGGGGGCAACTCAGGGCAGGGCAAAACCAAACTGTAGAGTTGTCTTCGACACCCTGGATCCAACTGCCTTGGATTTGCATCTCCATGTTCAACACCCGCAGGAGCAGCTTTAACTTTTAGAGTATTAAATGGAATAAAATTAGGGTGAGGGCTCTCATGCTAAAAAATGGCTTACCCAGTGTAGAGCTCTTCCTGGAAGAGTGGCTGGAAAAATGGTAGTTTGCAAAAGACTGATAAAGTTCTCGCGGATTGACCAAATGCACAGGTCTCCTCCTCCTGGGATCTTTCCATGACTTGTTAATGTCCAGGCTAGAAAGGTGGGATCATAGTGCTCCGAAAACATCTAGAGTATAGGCTGGCAGTGCTGCAACAATATTTAATCACGAACGAAGCTTCATGAACTACAGATGAAGCACATGCTGCTCTTTCTGGCTCAGCTGAAAGTGATTGTGGTTAGTGCACCTCACTTCTTCACTGAGGTGCAGTGTTCCTGTTTGGTTAACCCCTTGTCCCCTGAGCTTTTACAATCCTTTTTTCCAGAGTTCCTGAGCTATAGTTAATTCTTGTTGTTAGTTCCTGAGCTGTAGCTAACTCCTTTGTTCCTGAACTAACACTGCCTGCAGTACTACCTTGATTCATGAGCTGTAGCTATTCTTTGTCCCCCGAACAAGCACTGCCTGTAGTGCTACCTTGATTCCTGAGCCAGAACTAAGTTAGTGCACTTTTGAAGTCTCTCTCCTTCTATATTGACCTTTTCCCAGTCTCTGCCTTTCTTCCCATTGACTTTTGTTCCAGGTTCTAGTTTGCTGTCTTCCTGTTCCTGCAGTCTTAGCTTCCAGTTTTCTTTTGTGTTTTGTTTCTTGCTTGCTGCCAAGTGGGTCCTTTGTTTTCCTTCTTTCCTGTTAGGACCTCCTCCTTGCTAGCTCCTTATTATTGTGGCTGTGTATTTAGTTCTATACCATTCCTGTTACCTCATTGCAAAGATACACATTCTGTCAATACGTAAGAAGGAGAGTTGGAGAATAAAATGCATGCAGGTTAATTCCCCTGTAAACCTGAATTGGAGATGGTGTTGTTTTAAGAGGGGGGAAGCTAAAAAAACAGCACTCTTAATTTATAGAACTGGGAGTCTCCATCCTACATTGGGAGCACTGACATGTATCACAATCCATGTCGAATTGTGCCCAGATGAAGTAACAAAAATGAGAAGACACTATCATATTATGAAAATTCCAATGTAAATGTAAATGTAGTTGAGCTTATATAGCGCACAGCTACCCGCAGTGGGTTTCCCGGCGCTTGCTTAGGGAACCCGTCCTGGTATTCCCCTGTGAGATAGCAGTGTATCCACAAGGTGAAAGTCAGGCATCCTGCCGCGAGGGGCCGTTGTGGAGATTAAGCAAGCTATTGCCCAGAGTCGCAGAGTGCGAACCCGTGAGTCGAGGTCACGGTGTCGAGAGGGCTCAAGGTCGATGCGATCAGCGGCGGCGTCGACACAGGGTCACTTGGAGCTGGAGCTGAACTCGCTACTTACTGGCGTCGCTACTGGCGTCGAGCGGGCCCGGCGGCCGGCGTCGAAGGTGCGGGACACTGGAGCCGTTACTCACGATGTCGAGCTGGATTCGGCGGCGTCCGTCGGCGTCGAGATTGCTGGATTCTTCAGAGGTGCTGGGTTTTCAGGTTCCAGCAACAAGCACTTTCAGCAAATAAATGAAGTCCTTTGGCCCTGTGACTTCAACAGGAGGCTGGCACTCTTCCAGCCCTTGGAGATTTTCCTTGGCAAAGTTTGAGAGTACACACTCAGTTCCTCTCTCCTGGTTCCTTGGCAAAAATAAAGAAGCAACTGCAGGATTCCCCCAACAAACAGCACTCTGGCAAAAGGGGTAGGCAGTCCTTGGATCAGCAGGCTTCTTGTCCTTGGTTCAGGTTTCCTTGTCAGAAGTGATCTAAATTCTTGGTTCAGGGGTCCTTCTCTTATACCCCTTTTTGGCTTTGATCCCTTTGTCCATGCAGGGGAATTTCCCCCCATCTCGGGTTTGTTGTGGGTGTTGCCAGGCCGAGGCACCTGGCCTATTCACTGTGCAGGGCAGAGTCTTCAGCCGCCCAGCAGGAGCGGAGCCAGCATTGTCACTGGCAGGGGCAGGGCCATCAGTCGCCCGGTAGGAGGGGGGCCAAGAAAGTCCCTGGCAGGCACAGAGTCATCAGTCGCCTGGCAGGGGGGCGGAGCCAGCATTGTATCAGGCAGGGCAGGCTATCAGGAGCTACTCTTCCCCTACTCTCAATGCAAATGCCCCACTCACCCCACACTGACTAATTCAGACCTCTGGAGCCACCCAGCTCCTGTCATACGCACACCAGAACCAGCAGAGACCGGTAGACAGTTAGACAAGAAAATAGCTACTTTCTAAAAGTGCTATTTTCAAACACAGAGTCCAAAAACCATCCACCTAAACGGATGCGTTATTAAACCCTGAGTTCAGGGATAGCAAACTCGACATTGCACCATGCTCCCGAGCCCGCTTGGATTATAACATTAATAATCCTGGCAGCCCATTCTAACTTATGGAGAGCAGGTTACCTTACAATAGTGAAAAACGAATATGGCTGTAATTCACTATTAGGACATGCCAACCTTGTCAGGCTCGTCCTACCTTATGCTTACAATGCACCCTGCCCTTGGGCCTACCATAGGGGTGACTAACATGAAGTTAAGGGAAGGTTTAGGGACTGGCAAGTAGGTGTACTTGCGCAGTCTGCATGACAGTACCAGACTGCACGTAGGTCTAGCAATGGCAGACCTTCAGACATACTTTTACTAGGCCGCTCTTGTGGGTGGCACAACACGTGCTGCAAGCCCACTAGCAGCATTTGTATTTACAAGCCCTGGCACTCCTGGTGCACTCTACTAGGGACTGACAGTAAACCAAAGAAGCCAAACATGGAATTCAATCAATACAGCAATTTCACATAGGGAGCACTTGCACTGTGGCACTGATCAGCAGTGGCACAGTGCCCAAAGCATTATACCAGCAAAAACATCATAAACAGAGGAGGCAAACAGAAAAAATGGAGGAGAGACTCATGCCAATGATGTCAGGTCTAACACGTGTCCCCTCCAGCTGAAATGTGGGGAGAACTACCCTTACCCTAGGGAGTCCTCATCACTAAAGCGGAAAAATCTGGACAGACCATCAGCATTGGCGTGATCTGTGCCAGGGCGGTGTTCCACCGTGAAGTCCATCCCCTGTAGGGAAATGGACCACCTCAACAGCTTTGGATTCTCACCCCTCATCTGCATCAACCATCTGAGGGGCCTGTGGTCTGTCTGAACCCGGAAGTGAGTCCCAAACAGGTAGGGTCTTAGCTTCTTCAGCGCCCAGACCACAGCAAATGCTTCTCTCTCTATCGCACTCCACCTCTGTACCCTGGGAAGTAACCTCCTACTGATGAAGGCTACAGGTAAGTCTCGGCCCTCTTCATTCACCTGAGCTAGAACAGCCCCCACCCATGCTCTGAAGCATCCGTCTGGACAACAAATTCTTTAGAAAAGTCGGGTGCCTGGAGTATGGGTGCTGTGCACATTGCAGTTTTCAGGGTGTCAAAGGCCGTCTGACAGGCGTCAGTCCAGCTCACAAGCCTTGAATGCTTCCTGGAAGTCAGCGAAGTCATGGGGTGCACAATGTTACCATAATCCTTGACGAACCTCCTGTAGTAACCCGTGAGACCCAAGAAGGCTCTCACCTGAGTCTGGGTTTTGGGCGGTGCCCATGCCAGGATGGTATCAATCTTGGGTTGCAGGGGGGCCACCTTGCCGCTCCCTACTTGGTGCCCCAAGTACACCACTGAACCCTGCCCAATCTGGCACTTACTGGCTTTGATTGTGAGGCCTGCTCTGCGCAGGGCCAACAACACTTCCTGGAGGTGACGCAAGTGTTCCTCCCAGCTGGCGCTGAACACTGCGATGTCGTCCAGGTAGGAGGTACTGAAATCCTCCAGTCCAGCCAAGACCTGGTTGACCAACCTCTGGAAGGTGGCAGGGGCATTCTTCATCCCAAAGGGCATAACCCGGAACTGGTAGTGCCCATCTGGTGTGGAGAATGCTGACCTCTCTTTTGCCCCATCAGTCAAGGCGATCTGCCAGTACCCAGACGTTAGATCAAACGTACTAAGGTACCGGGCAGCCCCTAACCGATCTATGAGCTCATCAGCTCTGGGGATGGGGTGCGCGTCAGTCTTGGTGACTGAATTGAGTCCTCGGTAATCCACACAGAACCGAAGTTCCGGTGAAGCACTAGGCGCTGCAGCCTTTGGGACCAAGACCACTGGGCTGGCCAAAGGACTGCTAGAGGACTCAACCACCCCTAAGGCAAACATTTTGGAGACATCCTCCTTGATGTATGCTCTGACCTTGTCAGTCACTCGGTAAGCCTTGTGCTTCACAGGAGTGCTGTCCCCGGTGTCCACATCATGGACACACCACTGAGTGACACCAGGAATCAAGGAAAACAGATCAGGGAATTGTCCCAACAATTGGCGACAATCCTGCTGCTGTTCAGGGGTCAGTGTGTCAGAGAGGACAACACCATCCACTGACCCATCTTGCTCTTTTGCATACAGGAGGTCAGGAAGAGGCTCACTCTCCTCCTCCATTCCAGCATCTGTAGCTAGGAGCATGCCCACTTCGGACCTTTCTAAGTGGGGCTTTAAACGGTTGACATGCAGGACCCGCAAGGGGTTCCTGGGAGACTTCAAGTCCACCATGTAGGTGACATCGCTCTTTTTCTCCACAACCTCAAATGGTCCAGTCCACCTGTCCTTGAGCGCACAAGGTTCCACAGGGGACATGACCCAAACTTTCTGTCCAGGTTGAAGCTCCACCAGAGTGGCATTCCGGTCGTACCACCGCTTCATCTCTTCCTGGCTGGCCTCCAGATTTGCCTGAGCAAGATCTCTGAAGCGCCTAGTCTGGTTCCTAAAGGCCAGCATGTAACTGTATACATCCTGGGGAGGTTTCCTGGGAGATTGCTCCCAGCCTTCTTTGACCAGACTCAAAGGTCCTCTTACCGGGTGTCCATACAAAAGCTCAAAGGGGCTGAACCCTAGAGACTTCTGTGGCACCTCACGGTAAGCAAACAACAGGCATGGCAAGAGGACGTCCCATTTACGCCTCATTGGTTCTTCAAGACCCATAATCATGCCTTTAAGGGTACGGTTGAATCTTTCAACCAACCCATTACCTTGAGGGTGGTAAGGAGTGGTGAACTTGTAGGTTACCCCACACTCCTTCCACAGAGACTTCATATAGTTGGAAATGAAGTTGTTGCCCCGGTCTGACACCACCTCTCTAGGGAACCCCATTCGGGAAAAAACACCCATCAGTGCCCGTCCCACCACGGGGGCCGTCACTGTTCTGAGAGGGATGGCTTCCGGGTACCGTGTGGCATGGTCCACCAAGACCAGGATGAACCTGTTACCCATGGCTGTCTTGGGGTCCAGGGGCCCAACGATGTCAATCCCCACCCGGTCAAAGGGGGTACTGACCACGGGAAAAGGTTGGAGGGGAGCCTTCTGCTTCCGCCCGCTTTTTCCACTTGCCTGGCAAGTTTGACAGGTCTTGCAATGGATATCTGTATCCCTTCTCATCCGAGGCCAATAAAAATGGGTGACAAGCCTGTCATAGGTCTTGTCCTGCCCCAGATGTCCAGCTAACGGAACGTCATGAGCCAAACCCAGTAGGAAGGCTCTGAAGCGCTGGGGTACCACCAGCACACGGCCTGAACCAGGCTCAGCAGCCTTAGGCTCGCTATACAGGAGATCGTTCTCCCAGTAGACCAAATGTGACCCTGACTGATCACCTGTTGTCTGGGCTGAGGCCTGCTGCCTCATACCCACAAGAGAAGGGCACACTTTTTGTTCTGCACAAAATTCTTCCCTGGAGGGACCACCATCCTGCTGCCAGTGGGTCAGCTCGGGCAGGTCTCCCAGTTCAGCAACTTGTTCACCTGTGGGTTCCAGGGCATGCCCCTCAAGGTCTGCCTCCTCCTGGACCACGGGAACTACGGGGGACGGTTTCCCGCGCCACCTGCCTCTTCTCTTCACAGCTGGGTCCTGGGCCATACTTTCACGCTCCAGTACCCCATCAACACCCTTACTTGCTGTCATGGATCGAATGGTTGCACACACCCACTCTGGCACACCCAACATTTTCAAATGTGTCTCCCTCTCCACCTTAGCCCAAGGGGAGTCTTCCAAATCATTGCCCAGGAGACAATCAACAGGCATGGCGGGCCTTACAGCAACCTGAAGAGTACCTGAAACTCCCCCCCATTCAAAGGAAACCTGAGCTACCTCACACTCTCTCTGGGAGTTGTCAGCAGCTATCACAGGGTAGAATGCGTGGGGAACAACCTGCTCTCTGGACACCAAGTGACACTTGACAGCTGTCACACTCGCTCCGGTTTCTCTGAGAGCTTCCACTCTATGGCCATTAATGGTCACCCACTGCCTATATTTCTTAGTGTTACTAGGCAGAGGGGGTGGAGGGACCATTTCCATGTCTCCTAAAGAGACCAGGGACATCTCTGCGGGACCCTCCCCACCATGGGCAACCATCTCCTCCCCTCCCAGGGCTACACTCGCCAACTGACGGGGGGCTGCACGGGGTGGTGCACTAGAGTTCTTCAAGGGACACTGAGGATCATAAAAACGGTGTCCCACCTGCTTACAAGCGAAGCAGGTCATTGGGCCCCTATGACCAGGTTTACCTGTCGGGGCCTCTGATTTCTTCACAGGGGGAGGCTGGGAACCCTTCCCTTGGTTCCCTTGGGGATTACTTATGGGCCCTTTCTGGAACTCCCTCCGTTTACCCTTGTCCCCCCCACTCTTCTGCTGGGGACCCTGCCCACCTTTGGCTGAGTCTCCCACTGGACCCTTGTGGACCCTGGTACTGACCCAGCGGTCCGCCTCCTCAGCAAGTTTTCTAGGGTTAGATATCTTGCTATCAATAAGGTGCTGGCGCAGCTCAGGAAAACAGTTATTAGACAAGTGCTCCCAAGCAAACAAATCATAAAGAGCATCATAACTTTCCACTTTGCTGCCCTTTACCCAACCATCCATGGCTCTGCAAAAAAATTACACATATTCAACCCACGTAGTACCAGGTAATTTCTTACATTCTCTAAAGGCCTGTCTGTACTTTTCTGGGGTTAGGCCATACCTTAACATTAAAGCATCTTTCATATGAGCATAAGACATCCTATCCTCAACAGGCATGTCTAACAGGGTATCTCTTCCCTCATTCACAAAGCGACCCCACAACCCCGCTCCCCAATCCTTCTCAGGGACCAGGTGGGCCAACAATGCTAACTCATATTCTTTAAACCATTGACCAATATCCTCATTCTTCTGAAAATCTTTGATCTCATCTTTAGGAAAATAAAACCTACTTTCTGCAGGCACAGATAGGATGCTGCCACCAGAGGGATTCAATTCTAAATTCTTAGCTTTAAGCTCCATGTCCCTCACCATTTTCTCACGCTCAAAAGCTAACTTTTCTCTTTCAAACTCCAACCTTTTGATCTCCATATCAGCTTCTCTCCTGCCTCTTGCATTCTCTATCTCCAACTGCCCATCTATCTTAAGTTTTGCCATTTCCATGTTGTATGCTCGCTCCTTCGCCCTTTCTTCTCTTTCTTCAGGAGAAA
This sequence comes from Lissotriton helveticus, assembly GCF_964261635.1. NCBI lineage: Eukaryota > Metazoa > Chordata > Amphibia > Caudata > Salamandridae > Lissotriton > Lissotriton helveticus. The sequence continues at coordinate 1,914,104,868 of NC_136059.1, forward strand.
GACCCTTGGAGGAAACACTGCTGCCGGGAGGGGATGTGGGCCCATTCACTGGCACCTCCTCCTCCCCTTCCCCTGTCGGTACCACCACCGGATCAGAGGGATCTCTGGCCTCTAACCAGGCCTGCAATGCTTTGAGATATTCTGGTTTGTTTTTGCAGCCTGTTGTAGGAACTTTAAATTGCTTGCAAAAGAATTTCAGATCCTGTAACTTGTAATCCTTTATCTTACTCCTATCAAACTCCTCCACAACAACAGGGGTAGTGACTCCGGCATCACTCATGGTCAAAACTGGCAGTTTCAAAAATCAAGCTTCAGGAAAGCGGAGAACAAAAATAGAATATCCAACCAAAACAGATTGTGGCTGCGCTATGGTCTGCTTTCACTATGTAGCGCACACTAATCACTGCACATGGGTCATAAATGCAAAGTTCAAATCCTCACCGCTGACCCACCAATGTTAGAAGTGGCTGTCTCTAGTTGGCAGAGGTATACACTTCTGACAAATAGGGACACACCTTTTCTAGTCAGGGCAAGGGGATCACACACTTAGATAACCCCTGCTCACCCCCTTGGTAGCTTGGCAAAGCAGACAGGCTTATCTCAGAGGCAGTGCATTAAGCATTTATGACCACATACAGTAATAAAGTGAATACACTACAAATGGACACGACACAGTAGTATTATAAAAATAAGAATGTTTATATAAGGCTTAGCACAAGACCAAATAACGACAAAAATATACCACAATCTTAATAAATACTCTTGGAAGGAAAAATAATAGTTCAAGCACGGTTTCTTCTTAGCACAAAAAGTCTTTAGTAAAAAAAGCAACTCTTCTTCTTTAAAACACAGTTCTTGGCAACAATGTAACCCACACGGGAGTCACACGACGTCGAGGCAAAGTTAATCCAAAGGTTCTGCGTCGACCGCGAGGAGCGCTACGTCGAGCCTGGAGTCGCACAGACCCCCACAACACAGTACCTTGGAAAAGTGAAGCACTCGATGATCAGCGGCGTCGAGATGTCCGGCGTCGCGTCTTCGGCGTCGATCGGGCCTCGGAGTCGGGGCGATCTGCAGCGGCGTTGACCGAAGTCAGGCAGGAGCAGCGCTCACGAGGTGAAGCAGGATACGGCGTCGTCGTCGATGTTGCAAGAGTGAGCAGCGCTCACGGCGTCGAGAGGGCTCAAGGTCGATGCGATCAGCGGCGGCGTCGACACAGGGTCACTTGGAGCTGGAGCCGAACTCGCTACTCACTGGCGTCGCTACTGGCGTCGATCGGGCCCGGCGGCCGGCGTCGAAGGTGCGGGACACTGGAGCCGTTACTCACGATGTCGAGCTGGATTCGGCGGCGGCCGTCGGCGTCGAGATTGCTGGATTCTTCAGAGGTTCTGGGTTTTCAGGTTCCAGCAACAAGCACTTTCAGCAAATAAATGAAGTCCTTTGGCCCTGTGACTTCAACAGGAGGCTGGCACTCTTCCAGCCCTTGGAGATTTTCCTTGGCAAAGTTTGAGAGTACACACTCAGTTCCTCTCTCCTGGTTCCTTGGCAAAAATAAAGAAGCAACTGCAGTATTCCCCCAACAAACAGCACTCTGGCAGAAGGGGTAGGCAGTCCTTGGATCAGCAGGCTTCTTGTCCTTGGTTCAGGTTTCCTTGTCAGAAGTGATCTAAATTCTTGGTTCAGGGGTCCTTCTCTTATACCCCTTTTTGGCTTTGATCCCTTTGTCCATGCTTTGTCCATGCACGGGTTTGTTGTGGCTGTTGCCAGGCCGAGGCACCTGGCCTATTCACTGTGCAGGGCAGAGTCTTCAGCCGCCCAGCAGGAGCGGAGCCAGCATTGTCACTGGCAGGGGCAGGGCCACCAGTCGCCCGGTAGGAGGGGGGGCCAGGAAAGTCCCTGGCAGGCACAGAGTCATCAGTCGCCTGGCAGGGGGGCGGAGCCAGCATTGTATCAGGCAGGGCAGGCTATCAGGAGCTACTCTTCCCCTACTCTCAATGCAAATGCCCCACTCACCCCACACTGACTCATTCAGACCTCTGGAGCCACCCAGCTCCTGTCATACGCACACCAGAACCAGCAGAGACCGGTAGACAGTTAGACAAGAAAATAGCTACTTTCTAAAAGTGCTATTTTCAAACACAGAGTCCAAAAACCATCCACCCAAACGGATGCGTTATTAAACCCTGAGTTCAGGGATACCAAACTCGACATTGCACCATGCTCCCCGAGCCCGCTAGGATTATAACATTAATAATCCTGGCAGCCCATTCTAACTTATGGAGAGCAGGTTACCTTACAATAGTGAAAAACGAATATGGCTGTAATTCACTATTAGGACATGCCAACCCTGTCAGGCTCGTCCTACCTCATGCTTACAATGCACCCTGCCCTTGGGCCTACCATAGGGGTGACTAACATGAAGTTAAGGGAAGGTTTAGGGACTGGCAAGTAGGTGTACTTGCGCAGTCTGCGTGACAGTACCAGACTGCACATAGGTCTAGCAATGGCAGACCTTCAGACATACTTTTACTAGGCCGCTCTTGTGGGTGGCACAACACGTGCTGCAAGCCCACAAGCAGCATTTGTATTTACAAGCCCTGGCACTCCTGGTGCACTCTACTAGGGACTGACAGTAAACCAAAGAAGCCAAACATGGAATTCAATCAATACAGCAATTTCACATAGGGAGCACTTGCACTGTGGCACTGATCAGCAGTGGCACAGTGCCCAAAGCATTATACCAGCAAAAACATCGTAAACAGAGGAGGCAAACAGAAAAAATGGAGGAGAGACTCATGCCAATGGTGTCAGGTCTAACACCTACCCTTTTAACAGGCCTACTTCAGACACCCTTAGTTAATAATTAAACAATAACAGTCTTCTCTCAGTGAGGTTAGAAGACCTCCCATCTGGCACTCAGTCACCTCCAGATACCTCTCACAGACCATCATCTCACCCACCACCAATGGATCTTTAGCTGTCTTCCTGCCACATCTAGTGGTCATTCAGCATCTTATGGCACTTAAACTAAGGCTTTTGGAGATCCCTCAGCCTTGCCCCAGAGACCCTGCTACTGTTTTCAGATAGCTACAGAGAACTCTCAAGTACATCTGGCCCAGACTCAGACATTCCTGGCCATCTCTTTATGATTCTTGGTATGCTCTCAAAGCCCTTCAGGCACAGATAGCCTTCATGCGTTCTTATATGTCATTAGCTACGTTGGCCAGGCCTTGGCCCACCTTAAGAAACCTGCACTAGATCTCACTTGTGTACCTCGGCGACCCCAAGGCTGCCTTCAGACAGGTGAGCAAGCCTTTGGAGACCCTCATCGGCCCACTAGACCCGTTCTCTCCAACGAGTAGCTCATGAGCTACCGGTAGCTCTCCAGCTAGCTGTCTTCTGTGAAGCCCAGCCATCTAAATGTGAAGCTTTTGTTTGGTTGAATTAACATATGTATACCAAAATTAAAAAGCATCTATTCGGACTAAAAATTTGTGTGTTTTCAGCTCTCACAAGCTGGTCTTTGGAGAAAAATGGTTGTATTTGCAAAATATATTTAAAGCTGATATTTGGGTGCTAAATCATGAGGTGTTGGGGAGACTTATTACTAATATTATTATCTAGGTAAAGGGGGCATTGCAGCTGTGTCTATTATGTATTACCCATGTAGAGGCCATCCACATTGGCAAAGCCTTTTTAACATCTCTGCTGGCAATCCTGCATGATGAACAGAGGTGATCACTGAACATAAATAGCTCTAATTACAGAGAGGGTTGGTGACCCCTGCACTCTCAGTGTCCCATACGACACTCTCAGAAATCTCTGACTGGCTCTCAGAGACCCTGAGCAGGCTAGCAGGCTTGGTTACTCAGCGATCTGTCTATATGAGCTCAGACACCACCTTATGGCATTTAAAGAACGAGATTTGTTCTCAGACACCTCTGGCATGCACTTAGAATCCATGGGAGTGCTCTCAGAGACCCTTACACTGATCATACCCTCAGCTTGTCTTTAAACGCTACCAATCCACCCTCAGAACATGATGTACCCTGCTTCAGTCACTCTACCAGCTGTGCCTCAGATACCTCCAGCAGGACCTCAAAAGAGTCGTTTCACCCTCAGAAACCAGCAACCAGGCTGCAGAGCTCACCTCCCGACAAAACCAGCTGCGCTTTTGAGAGCATATTCCAAACATCTAACATCCACATTTGGTATTGATATCCAGGTCCAGTGACTCGCGAGTCAGGTGCACCGCATCCCCCTGCCACATTCGTCGATCCATCTATGGTAGGACTGCAGTTCTGATACCACGGCATTCAATGGCACAAGTTGGCATACATACAGTGATTGAAGGCTGGCTTCTCTTTTTGGAAGATGACAGCCGACATCGTGTACATTTTTAAAATGTATTAAACATGTGGACTTGATCCAATGTACTCGCCATTTTGAAAAATCAATTATCAAGACATTGCAAAATTCTGAATAATACACAACTGTTGAAGTGTACGTTAATGTGAGCCTGCTTGTTTTAAAAGGACAATCTAATGACATTGCTGAAAAGATAACATCACTTAAATGGTAAGGAGGTAATACTACAATACACTGCAATAATTGCAAGGCAGGCTCAGTTCGTGGGTTGTGGTATAATGCAGAACAGGATTGGCACGGGTGCAGGCATGTTTGATACTCAATGAACAAGGAAGCAGTCATCGAGCAACAGCTAATTACACCTTCAAACACTGAACTTCCTTACATGGATGCTCCTAAGAAAACCCCAACACCTGCAACTGGGCTGTCTTTGAAGTAAAAATACAGTATTCCCTCAAAGCTTGCTCAGTAAACAAGAACCACTGGCAGTTTAGGAAGTGGTAGTGGAAGATGGAAACATGTAGACACAGGAAAAAGATGCACGTGTTAACTTTGGACTAAGGTCTGAGTGTGTGGGCCAATGCTGGCACCTGTGCATACACAAGTGTATGCATACCCTGATACAAAGAACAATACTTTCTTTTTTCGTTTAACAAACCAAATCCTTTGATAGTAGTGGCGTTTCAGTTAAACACATGATGTAGTGTAGAGACTATACGTCAGAATAAGAAAACGCCCTCACACTTAATAGTTTGGAAAAACACGTCTAAATGTTTTTCACTTACTAGTCTACCAAGACGCCACCATTTCACCATTTTCTGCTTTCACTATATCCGTTTTAACCTCATATTTTCTTCTTCTTGGCGCCCTGAATTCTAGATTTGAAATAAAATGCAATATGCCGTCGACACCTTTGCAAACAAGAAGAGCCCATGTGATATATTATACAGTACATTAAAGCCATTCAAATCGAGGTTGACGGAGGTGAGTAATGTGTTTCACCTGCGGTGAAAGCCGGCAGGTGCCTCACACAATCGAGGCCCCATCCGTGCCAGACGGATTTATTTACAATGCAAACGAGTTTCTCCATCTGACATCAAGGGTTTTGTGTTCTCACAGTGCCGGCAAATTGAGGCTGAAAACTAAGTAAGTATTCTTTATTGTTTGATTATTTAAAATCTTACAATATTATACTTCATAAAATTTGCTAGAATAATTAAAACCAATTAATAAAAACCATTACACCATAAAATTCATTTGATTTCATAAAAAATTACATTTTAAATGTTTAGGCTGAAAACTTCCATTGGTTAGTCTTTTACAGGCCGAATCCTGTGTGGCACTTGGTGGAGAAACAGACAGGTGCTTGAAATGGGTCGGTACTGAGTACCGGCACTTCTCAGTTTTCTTCCTTTGAGTACCGGAACTTCTTCTTGGGCAAGGAGAGTACCAATACTCCTAATAGCAGTAGGAATCAGGCTCTGAAGTATGGGTACATGCAGTGCAAATGCTGCTGAAAATGAGCCTTTCAAATGAAGCGTGTCTATGCGCCGTTAAGGTGGAGAAGCGGCGCCCAACTGCTCTCGGAGCAGTGTAAAAGGAAAAATAAAATGATAATAACAGAAGGGATTATCATTTTATTTTCAATATCAGCCAGGTTGGGGCATCGAAGGAGGAGGAGTGGTCGCTGCACTTTAAGTGCACATGGCTGTTCGGCCATCCGTCTTTGGGCGGCCAAACAGTCACGCGCACTTTGCATGTTCTCCACTGCCTGGGTGGAGAACATGCATCGGCTGTCAGTCCCTGTGTGAGCGCCGAACCACGGCACTCAGACCAATCACGAGGGTGTTGTCTGATGACAGCAGCATTGTGATTGACTTAGGATCCTGGATGCTTCCTGGAATAGGATCGCAGGAGGTACAATGTGCTGAGGTAAGTGAGTTTTTCTTTATTTTTTTTCCTCCCCACATCCCCCCCGCCCCGCCACCCCATTATGGCTGCTACAGCTGGCAGGCAACAGCCAGTGTATTCTTGGGCGGGTTGCTACTGCAGTGTTACTTTCTGTGTTACATTCTAATTGGCATACCAGCAAGAATGAGGATGTGGCCAGAGCTGCAGACAGTGTAACTAGGGAACCAGGTTCGAATTCCGGCATTGGCTTATGATCCTGTGACTCTGGGCAACTCATTTAATCACAGGTGTTTAAAAAAATTTATGCTTTAATGTAAGATTGTCTTGTAAAGCGCTCTGATGCCCTTGGGCCAAATTCGCGCTTTACCAAACTGCCAAAAATGAGGCCCTGCACATATGACATAGAGGCTGATGCCTGCCATGTCTCGCAACTCACACACAATTCAAATGTATGTGTTGGGAGCTGAGGGTTCTGTGGCCTGGCTGAGTCAGGAGGTGGTGAGTTGAGACACATTATTCATAAACGGGACTGCAGCCACATTTATAAAAACAAACTAAAATGATTGAAGGTTGCCTCAATTGCCGATTTGAGTGTTCTTGAATATATGTGCCTATCCCCGCTGTCACAGGCCTACACGTAGTGGCAGAGGTGGAAGAGACAAGTTGGCACTTACTCCCCCTTGTGCTCAGTTCCAAAAGGGGGCGGGGGGTTGGGGGTGGGACGACAGGGGCTTTTAAACAAGCACAAGCGCTAATACACACAGCCCTGTACACACAACGAGTAACGGCTTGAGGAGGTGAGGGAAGGGCTAAAGGCAACAATGTCACCGGGTGAAAAGAAAGAGAAAGCAGGGTAACCTGACCCAGGAGGGGGGAGGAGGGAGGAGAAATGCGTCTCGGCCGGAGCAGGGGGCGGAGCAGGGAGAGCGGGCTTTGAAATGTACTTCACACGGCCGGCCGGTCGTGAAACTGAAAGCATGGCCGGCCGGCCGTGAAAGCCTTTGATGCCGCAGGGGGTGGAGCGGCACCAGCTGGGAGAGTAGGCAAGGCAGGCGGCTGGGGGCATGTGCACGCGCTTTTAAGCTCAATGCGCATGCGCATTGAGCTTAAATTTCTCGTGCACTGCAAGGAATCGCCACGATTCCTTGCAAGTTGGATAAAGAGTGGATAAGCCACCATAGTCTCGCTTGCTCGATGCGCATGCGCATCGACAGGCGAGACCTAAAAATGGGTATCATGGTGACATAGCTTACAACTATCCACAAGACTACACTCTCTCAGCAAAACGTAATCTTTACCTTTTTGTTGCGCCTGTAGAGTGTCCTGCTGGACACATTCTAAAGTTCAGGCAGGCACAAATTTACCAGCCACTCCCTTGACGGCTGGCCTTTACACCCAGCCAACACCCAGCCAGCGCAAGTGTCACTGGTCAGGTGACCTCTGCCAATAAAACAGACCGAGTGCACTTGCTCGTGGCAAGATTAGCAACTATGCCCACAGTGTCTGTGTCCTTATTTCTTAGTATGTGGGCCTAGAGCCCACAACTCTACAGTGCTATACAGTGTTTGTATGGTTCAACGATCACCAGCCTCTGAAAGACGCCACAAAACTGTTTATATTGTTAAATATCTGGCTCACAGACACGTCCCTAACTGCCCCTCATGGCTCACCCAGTCTAATTAGTGAGTACCAGCACTTGTTTCTTCCCTTTCAAATCATTGGGCAGGACTTTTGCCAGACTGGTTCTCAACATCCTCCGCTGTAGCCACATGACACAACACCATGGACAACTGCACTGGCTACCAGTCAACAAGAGAATCATCTTCAAGCTCCTCACACATGCCTACAAAGTGCTCCACGACGCACGGCCAGCATATCTCAACCACCGCCTCAACTTCCACACACCCGCCAGACAATTCTGCTCCATCCAACTCGCCCTGGCCTCCGTTCCACGGATCCATAAGACCAGACCCGGAGGAAGATCCTTCTCCTACCTTGCAGTGAAGACCTGGAACTCCCGGCCCCTCCACCTCAGGCAAACTGCGTTGTTGACACAGTTCAGGAAGGACCTGAAAGACTTGGCTCTTCTACTGAACCTCCACATCCAGATGGACCAGCAGCCCTCCCCCAAGTGCCTTGAGACCCTCACGGGTGAATAGGCACGCTATACAAACACCTGATTGATTATTCCACTGGATCACCAGCATTAATCACAGGGTTAGGCAGGGTGAAAGAACGTTTACCCTGCGTAAGAATGGGCAAGGATATTCTTTTTTTAAACCCTCTGCACTGGTTATTTTAAGCAGAGCTCACCATCAAAATTAGTTTTGGGGGAGGAGGAGCCAAGACAGCGTCCAAAATGGCAGCTTAGGAGCCCGGCTCCGCCGCTCGCCCTCTCCCTCCCTAACATCCTGACATCGATCCTGTGTCTGCACCACTCCCCCGCACGGCTGAATGGACGCGGTGCCCGACCGTGTAACTCCGAGTTCGCGGGCACCTCGGATGGTTGAGAATCGTCGACGCGAAGATTGTGGCCTGTGCCAGCTGTGATCCGGGACCTGGAGTTGTGATGTGGCCGGAGCGGAATTGAACACCAGCAGCCGCGGCCGAGTCAAGAGAACCGATAGACCCCGACGGGAATCACAGACTGCGTGATTTTGCTGGCGGAACTAGCGGAGCGCGATGCGAGCGCCCAGGGCTTCACAGCACGCATTTGGCTGATTTTCTGGGCACTGGAGGTCCCGGGAACAGTGGGCAGTCCTGTCGCCCGCATCGGTCTTCTCTGGTGGTCTCCCCGGGGCGACCCGGCCCTCAGTGTGATCGTCAGCTGGCCATGGCCGATGTCGGAATATGGATCCTTCCCCCGGGCATGGCGTGTGAGAGGTTGGTGTCGCGGCACTAAAGGGGGTCCTAAACGGTTCCGCTCTGACCCCTGCATAGACTACCAGGTACATTGCGACCCCGGATGCCTGATACGATGTTTACTATCTCGCCAGGGGGATCCCCGGGAGCAGGGAGCATTGCAATCGCTGACGGCGGAGAGAGGGAGTACACACTGAAAGATGTTATTTTGGCCATCCATGATTTTCATTTCTCCCTGTGTCGTGGATTGTGTGCCCTCCATGACTCACTGACGTCCATTGCTCCTGAAATGGGACCGGGGGGCGCAAATGGGAGTATGATAGGTCGGGCACCCGTTAACACTCAGTTATTGGTCACCGTGGACTTCCCGAGGCGTAAAGTGTTGGATTTTGAGGACATTGTACTTGCCGGCCGGACCTGCACGACTGACATTCCCTCTGATTTTCTGACATATGTGCGCACTACCGAACAGCAACAACGGGCCGTCACGCTATTGGAAAGTGGCTATTGGCGCAGCGGTCTTGTCACTATTCTTCTACCTCCGCTGAGCTCCTGGGAGGCTCCTAAGAAACAAGTTTGGTCTCCAGGCTTGTCTGCCTATGGAACTACTGGGTTGGAGGGGTTGCTTATTCTTGCTCGAACTGGCCAGGGATGAACATTACGTGGTTGTTTTGGTGACTCCGGTGGTGATGCGGGATTTGGCTCGTTACTGTGATTGTGGGGGGGGAGTGAGACAGACACATAATGATGGATGCTTCCTTTCCGGGGTGCTTACATTCTCTTCTGAGATGCGGTGAGGGTGGGGGTGGGGGGGTGGGGCCGGGGACGGACGTGAGGTTCCTCCTCCTTTTTTCTCGTAAATGGGGTTTCAGTTGCTGGGGCGACAGGCATGCCTATAGGGGGGGGTGGGCCATAGCCTTCTGCTGGTATGCAGGGTGGGGGGTTGGGAGATGGGGTTTGTTTTCGTTTCACTTTGTTTCTATGGCCTTTGTTTTTCCTTTTTCTCTTGCTTTTCTTTCTTTGTCTCTTACATACCTTCACTCAGACGGGGGGGTCAAGTCTTGTTTTTCTTTTTAGGGCAGAATCTTGCAATGTGCGCTTGCGTTTCCTTACAGTGTTTGTTGGTCCTACGAGTAGGATATTGAGTTAGTGCGTAGTTATAGTATGCTGGTATATTCTGATTTACACGTTCTCAAGGCACCTTTCTATTCGCGCTTGTATAGACGGAGAATATCCTGTTCCACGACTTGCTTTGAATACGACTTTGCCTGATTGTATGTCATTGGATCCTTCTCCTCATGGTATAACATGGAATCCTCTCGAATCCTGATATTTCATAGATACGCTTACATGTAAATCCTGCTTTCTAGATTTGCTATGACCCCGGCTCTAGAGATGCTGCACTGTGTTATTTTTGCTCCGCGAGGTCTTGACTCTATCTAGCGGCCGGCCCGAGAGGTTGTAGGCCCGTGCCTGTATTGGTTTGGAATGATAACTATGAGGTTTTCCGAATAAAAATGATATAAAAAAAAAAATTAGTTTTGGGACTGGTGGGAGGGGAGCATCTACCACTTTGACAAGTCTCTCAGACAAGGTGTTTTTCACAATGTGCAGACATTCACGAAGCCTAACTTACAAAAACAGCTATATGCAGTGTCATGTGCAAAAGCGGCAAAAGGTAAAATGACGTTTAAACTTCTAATAAGCCATGCTAACATAACATGTGTGCAAACCAGGCTTAGGCCACACTACACTGCATAAAGTGTATAATCTGCCTGTACATTTTCTGTTCTCAGGTCCAAGATATCTTAACTGAAAGTGTGACTGAGGCTGAATCTCGCTCCAGCCTAGCGACTGACTACACATCTGTATACATCAGTGAAAGACCGCCTTGCATCCTGGCGTAGTGTTCCGCAAATCTCATCATAAAGAAGGCTATCCTAATTTTATCTGTCTAAAGCTTACCCCAGGTACATATGGAAGTGGTCGGAGTCTATTGCTTTCCTAAGTCACAAATATCACAGAAATCACACTTCTAGGGGAAGTAAATTTAATCATATATGGTCCATGAATGTCACTTAAAACATAGGCAGTCCATAAATCCAGTGCATATTTTATTTTAACACTTCTTAAAAGGAAAACTCTGTATCGATTAATCAATAGAGTGTCAGATTTGGACAATCCGAATTGAAAACATCACAATTACTTCATTGGGAACGAAATTCAATTAGGAGAGGACACGTTAAAACGGAATAAATACATTTTGGTATATCAACGCGCTCATGGTGCACAGAAATGGAAGTAGTTAGAGGGAATGGGTGTGTTGGGATCGAAGTGGGGACCGGGTAAAGGTGTTGTGACTTTGTTACAATCACAGTGAGGATTGGATGCAGCCTTTACAGTCTGTTTGTAGATCAAAAAGTTCCAAAGGACTCTTAAGCACAGGATCTGTAGTAATCCCTTGTTTGCTCCTATGCTTAGAGAAATACAGTGGGTTGGTTGTCAACGTTTCGACCCCCGGAAAGAAGGGTTGTTCATAACCTCAAGCTGGGGTCTTCATCAGGACACGGAAAAAGAAACTGGAGCGCTTAACGTGGGGCCAGTTGAATGGCCGTGGGTTTTGGACCTTCCTGGGTTCCTACGGTATAGGATTTTGCTGGGAAGTTGGCGCTTTCCAAATTGGTATTGTTGAGGTCTGTGGCCAGCTAGATGTGCCGGTGCGTGGAGAAATCCGATGGTTACTAATCTTCATCAGGACGCGCATACATCATCTTCTTCCTGCGGCTGCCGGTGAAAGGTCAGAGAGTTCTTAGGGTTCACCCCGTTGTAACTCATTAAAGCTTACCCCAGGCTACCTCAGGAGTGGACTGGGGTCTATTACTCTAGTTACATTGTTTTGTATTGTATACAAAACAATAGCACTTACTACCCCTGAAGAGGCATCAAAGCGCTTGTTCGGCGAGTAGCCTGCTACTCTGGAACCCATAAAGGATTATTGGTGAATTAGTGTAGTGAAATATGAAGGTGTTTTGAGGGGTGGCCATGTTAGTCTGTTATTTGGATTGAGAAGGATAGTGGAGGGATAGATAGAAGAGGGAAAAGATTTGCATTTATATAGCGCATGCTACCCTTGATGAGGTGTTGAAACACTTTTTCGGCGAGTAGCACCCTACTCTGAACCTATAAAGGATTAGTGGTGAATTAGTATAGTAAAATATGAAAGTAATTCGAGCTGTGGATATGTTAGTCTGTTATTTGGATTGAGAAGGATAGTGGAGGGATAGAAGAGGGAAAAGGTTTGCATTTATATAGCGCTTGCTACCCCTGATGAAGTGTTAAAGCGCTTTTCGGTGATTAGCACTCTACTCTAGAACCCAAACAGATTAGTGGGGAGTTAGTCTAGGGAAATATGAAATGAATTTGAGTGGTGGGCATGTTAGTGTGTTATTTTGATCGGTACCTGCTTTCAGACATTCCGCTGTTTACCCTCTCTAGATATAGCGTGTGCAATAAAATTTCTGAAATAGATTATTTTACATGCTCTTCCTCATATATGCAGAAGGGCATACTATTCGAGAGACATGACACAATGGCAAGATATTGAAAGAAGTAGCAAATGCCAGCGCCATTGCATTTCAACTGCTTACTGATCAGTTAGATGCCCATAAAACCATGTTCCTACTGAATATAATTTCCTTAGATTACCACCTGGCATCAAATGGGGGTGTTTCCACAATAGTAGGAAATGCGTGTTGCTCATATCGCCACCACACCCCATTCAGCATACATGGCCAAATAGATCACTTTAACGTTAATGTTAAGAAATTGGACAAGCTTCAAAGGGTCTTAGATTTTAACAAAAGTGACATCTGCTCTTGGCTCTCTGGAATCTTTGGAAATTGGGGAATAACAATATTTGTTATTAAAACATGTTAAGTAGTTACTTTTATAATTTTCATTGAGGCTACTTTGTACGTTTTATTAAAAAGAATAATGGGCATCATTCTACGCACTTGTGCAAATAAAGGCTCTGTCCACAACTATCCACTTGCTACTTTTGAGGATGATGAAGATAGTGACAATTATCTGACTTTATCCAATTACATTTTTGTAAAGGGTTGTGTCTTCTGGTAAAAAGAAAGGAGGAGAAAAGAAAGAAGAATCATTTATTGTATGTACCTTATTGCTAATGCTTTCTTATATACTTCACAATGCTTTTATACCTTAAAGCTCGCGGATTGTTCTCATGACTGAATTGCAGTGTTGTTTTTACACTAGCATAAGTATGCATTAACTTCAACATGCCTGCTGCGTTTTATAAATCTCTGAGGCCCAGAGGCCATTATATTTTGTGTTCTACAATTGCACATTTTCTTGTACCGTGTGGTAAGCATTGTCTCGCTCTGAGGATTGGTAGAATGAAGATTGAATTTTAGAAAGTAGTGGTGTCAGCATTTGCTCATGTAGCTATATCCATTTTCTAAGGATTTCTTGCATTCTTCCTCATGACAAGATCCTGACTCAGGCTCATGTGTTAGTTTTATTGAAGTATCAGTTTTGATTATGTTTCTATTGAAGTGTAGTGAGAGAAAAAATGTATAAAACTCTGACTGAAATGTATGGATTATAGCATTACATGTTCCAACTGTTTGTTGGGCAGAAGCCCTGGTCCGTGAAAATAGCAATCGCTGCAATTGTTTTGCTTGCGTATTGCTATTTTCTTCATTAAACGCATGTTTGACTTTAGGATCCCCCAAAGTGTTGTGTTTTATTTTAAACCTGGCTGTTCAAGTAAGCATAGCCTCGTTCTGAAGCTGAAGCAGCAAACCGAGAACTGTAGATTTAGTAAAGTTACCTTTTTACCATTGTTTTTTATATCTTTATTTAGTTCCACAAGACGAGCCTGGTACCTGCCACATTAGTGTCTATCAGGAGTTTGTGTTTGATCGCGTGTCCTGCCCTTCGCTTACTACATTGAGTATAACTTGAATTTGCACTACATGCTACAACTGATCAGGCTCTGGAGCACTGATCCATTGAAATGGCAAATTGCACCTAGAATAGTTTTGATGCTTGCCAGCTATTTTTGTATTAAACGTGTGTTAGACTTCCATGTGTATTCTCTAATGCCTTTTTTCTTTCACAGAGCAAATCAAAATTTGGAATGTATGTGAGGTATGTATCGTGGACGGAGAGACGCGAGGTAGCAGGGAGGCCGAAGTACACTCTTAAGCCTGGTGATACTACGTACCCAGCGCGGAGATATATCATTCCCCCGCAGCAAGTTATTTCCTGCGACGTGACACCAGACTCTGGACTACTATTTTAAGAAATACATTCAAAATGATATATACCTTGAAATGACCAGTGATCAATGAATAATCGGTGGCTACCTGCACTCTCCCACTTCGCTTCCTAAAGGCATAAGGACGCCTGAGGACTCCCACAGAGCATTACTAACTGATGAAAGTAACCTCCAAAGAGATCCATCTGATCAACCTCAGCGGTGTTTAATATCTACACGTACACCAGGAATACCAAATTCGTTTAAGGGCTCTCACAGAGACTTACCAATTGATGAAGGTAGCCTCCACAGAGTTCGCATCTGAACCATCTCATTGGTGATCAGAACTAAAAGATACACCAAGAAGATTAACTGTTAAGAATTACCACATCATCCAAGGGAACGTGCCTCCACAAGGTTGGATGTCACAACACTTATATAGAACCGAATAGAGAGGATCTTGTCTTCTCCTTTCAAAGAAACCCTGTCCTGATGAAGGTCAAAATCCTAGATACCGAAACGCTGCGTCGACAACTTGTGTTCTTGTGTTTTTAAATTATTCCTTTGTACCCATGTACATTTCTAAGTACATTTTTATGTTTTTTAAACTGGCATTATATATTTATTTTTGTATATTGTGAATTAAAAATTTGTGCAAGTATATACACCTTGTGTTTTGAATTGTGTCTCTGTAATTTTCCCTCATTATTTGTGATTTATTTTTCATGTGGTTATGGCATCTGTTGGCTGATTGGCTTCCCCCTCCCTCCCCCTTACCCCATTGTCAATCTAACTGAGGAACCTCCCTCTCTGCCTTATCTATAGGCCAACTAGGGACTACTTGTCAGTTGTAACAATTGTGAGGTTATACCACCATATGAAAAGTTTGTACAGGGGTAATGAAGGGAGTTACCCTGACTACCGAGCTAGATGATTGGCTCATTGATACCTCCTCCAGGACTAGGTAGCAAATGACATGGAGGTGGTGTGAGAAGTGGTAGCAACCAAAGGACAGCTGATGAGCTTTTGCAAGTTCTGTTTTCTCTATTGCAGGTGATTGGAGATTTCCATCCGGGTGTTAGAGGCACTAAACAGATGGAAAGTCTGTCTAGGATACTGAAGTAGATCAAAGTCTCAGCCAGGCAGAGGCTCCAAGTGCAAGTAAAAGTAACTCCTCCTGATTAAGGCACCCTGCACTAGCAGCATTACCAGCTGACCTAGCCTAGTTTTTTGAGGAGTTGAGCATGTTGCTTTTGTTTCATTGCAGCAATTGTGTTATTCCTGGTACTGTGAATACATGTACACTTGGGTCCCCTGGTGCATCATCTTTTTAAATACTTGTAGCTGAGACACAGTCAATAACATACGACCTGTTATTGGAAGCCAGTTTTTGACAGATGTGGACCATAATGTGAAACTATGTGTAACATAGCTAGTTGAAATTCTGCTGAATTTTCTTTCCTTCAAACCAATAATGTTGACATTATGTTGAGTGAACTTTCAGTGAAACGCTAAAAAACGGCTTCTATTTTCACGGGCATGTTGCAGAAGGTTTGTCTAACTGTAAATGTTCAAGCCATCTTTTGCAGTGGCAACCATGCATTCAAGTGGTTCCAATGTATGACATGCAGATTATTGTTTCTGAGCTTGGCCTTTGATGATTTCCTATTTCACTGCTCACTAGCAAAAACGCACATTACTGTATATATATGTAGGTCTCATGACTTCTGAGTCCTGCAGCTGTGTAACTCATTGTTTCAGTCTCACCACATGTTCTCCATTCGAGTACTGTATAGAAACCCCTCTAAATTTGCAACTTGTCTCTGCTTGTGCAGCATACTCTCATTTTGGGCGCAGTGAGATCCGCTTGTCATCCGACTCTATGATTCTCAGATTGTTTTTCTTTTGCTAATAAACACTTTGTAGATTTCAAACTGGCATGTGGGCGGACCTCTTTTAACAGACTTGGCGTGACTGACTGTGAAGTGCCTCCGCTGCCAGAACTGAGGCGCGCTACTGGATCGAACTCCAGACCATGACCTCAAGTGCTGATGAGAGAGTTCAGTGTGGGGGGTGGATTTGGGCTCACAGATGAGGTCAAACCTTAGAAAGATCCGAAAACGTCATGAAATTAAAGCCTGATTGTCTATATTGAAAACTGTCATCTGGGCAGGTGACAATGGGATACACCAGTTTGGGTAAGATTCTGAGGAATTGCAAGACAATTGTGTTTGTGTGATTTAAGTAATAGAGCCAGAAGCTCTATGAACTCAAGAAAGAGTGATGGAAGGGGGCAGAGGTAAGAGAGTGCCTATAACCCTAGCATCATTCCTATTGATAGTATGTGTAAATGAAACAAGGATACTGAACATCTGCAACAGGACCACTGCAAGCTTTAACAGGCTGTGACTGGGGGTTATCGAAAGCAAGGGCGCCAGTGAAAGAGCATGAAAGAACTTTTTTACACCCTTCCATGAGAATAGACAAGAAAGAATTGTTAGTCCCACTTTTACCCTTCTTACCCATCTAACCACCTGCTCCATGGGATACGCTGTGGTACAAGGCTGGAAAACAATGTAAGGCTGTTCTGGGTAAGAATGAGGGCCTAGAGAGGGAAACGTTTATAAAAAGTCAAAACTCGAGCAAATCCCTGCTAAAGAGACTTGCACCGTGCAATGTGCCACCATTATGGAAAAAGCATGTGCCGGTACATAGAACTGTGGGTTCATTAATGAGGCTGGGCAGACGTCTTTTCCATAAGAAATACATCCACACATACCTATTTAGGAAAGAGCTGAAACTCTACACTACATCACAGTGTATTAACAGTCCACAAACTAGCTACCTCTCCTTTCACTTGTTGACTTTAATGCTTGTCTTTGATCCTATTTTATTTATTTTTATTTTAAAAGTTTTGTATAGCATGAACATGACCCAAGTGGGTATCAGAGCGCTTTACATACAGGTTGCAGGAGACATAGGATGATAGCTGTAGGCGAAAAGAACGAAAAACCATATAAAACAGGAACAAGAAAAGCAATATACAGCAGGAACAAAATGACAAATTGGCAGGCGACACAGGCCGTAATAAATCTCAGGTAGCAGCTAAAACAGCTAACCAGGATCGGAGGCAGGAGGAGAAAAAGTTCTGGTTCAGCGCATTGTTCATTAGGAGGGCCTTAACTTCCCTTTTGAAGGCAAATGTTGAGCAAATTAGTCTTGTTTCTGCTGGTAAGGAGTTCTAGATTATCGGGGCAATGCTAGAAAACGTACAATTGTATGTTTTCAGTTTTTTAAATTTCTTCGGCTTAAGCAGCAGTGTGTTGGTGCTCCTTGAGGGCCGAATGCAGCCGTAGAGTTCAAGCTTGTATTTCAGGTAGAGTGGGGTATTGAAGTATAGGGCTCTGTGGGTCATGCATGCAATTTTTAAGTGGATCCTTGCCTCAAATTGAAGCCAGTTGAGCGATTTCAGGTCTGGTGAGATGTGGTTGGTTTCCTTGGAACCTGTGACGAGTCTGGTCGCCGCGTTAAGTGAGGCTCTGAGGGGGGGCTAAGCTGAGATTTGGCAGTCCGCATAGAGTAGCACAGCCGTATTCTAGTCTAGAGAGGACTAGTGCTTGCACAGCCAATTTGAAGTCATCTTGGGGAAGGTAGGGTTTGAGTTTTCTTAGGATGCTCAGTTGGAAGTTCACTTCTTTGGTAGATGCTCTGATGTGATCTTGCATTTTAAGGTTCTTGTCTAACACCATTCCCAGTGATTTTGTGGAGTCAGTTATGTGTGGTGTGCAGTTGAGAGAGGTCAGGTTACTTAGATATTTCACCACAGTGGGGGTTTGCTAGTGGGTGAGATGAGGAGGAATTCCGTTTTGAGGGCGTTTAGTTTGAGGTCATTGATGGTTAGCCAATTTAGGGTTTTGAGCAGGGTTTTTTGAGTGACTTGATGTCTTCAGGGGAGGATATTTTCATGTACAGTTGGGTGTCATCCGCATACATGTGATATTGTATATTGGATGCTTTGAGGATTATAGTCAGTGGTTCAATGAAAAGGATAAAGATTGTGGAGGAGTGCGAGGATCCGTGGGGGACACCCAGAGTGCAGGGGCTGAAGCTGGATAGATATTGATTGGATTTGTCTCTTTGCGTTCTGATGTTGAGAAAGGAGGCAAACCATTTAAGGACCGTGCTTGATAGCCCCCTCCTCCATTCCAAGAGGTTCAGTAGATTGTCATGTTTGACAGTGTCAAATGCAGATGAGAAATCAAGTAGTATTAGTAGGCAGGTTTCATTCTGGTCAAGAAGAGGGAGAGCATTATCCACTATATGAGTGATGGCCGTTTCAGTGCTGTGGCCCGTGCGGAAGCCTGATTGGACTTGGTTGAGAAGTTGGAATTGATCAATATGTTTGCACAGCTGCTCATGTACACATGTCTCCAGGACTTTTGCAAGGGTAGTGATGTTTGTACTTGGTCGGTAATTATTCAGGTATTCAGGGTCCGCCAAGGGTTTTTTGAGAATAGGGAGCACAAGGCCAGCCTTCAGGCAGTCAGGGATCTCACCTTAAAGAAGAGAGGCTTTGATGATCTTGGACCAGAGCGGGACAAGTAATCCTATCATTTCTGTGAAGAAGTTTGGGGGGAGGGGTTCATTGAAGTGATTAGAAGGTTTCAGGGTTGAGAGTATGTTGAGGATAGCAGTGGTATTGAGGGGTGTGAATTGACTCCAGGAGGCATTGTGTTTGGGGAGAGACAGGGCGGAGTGGGCGGGTGGTGGGTAAGGAGGAGTCAGGGGAGGGTGTGAGTTCGATTAGAGCAGACTTAAGATCTGATTCGATCTTGCTAGCCTTACTGAGGAAGAAGTCAGCAACAGCATCGCAGTTTGGTTGAGTGCAGGAGACGTGTGGAGTTTGGATAGCGGTCTTATTGGATTGTGACTTAATCAGCTCAAAAAGCCGTTTTGGGCGATTTTTGGCTTTGTCCAGTTGGGCTTTGAAGAAGGGTTATTTTGCCGTTCTGATGAGTTTGTTGTATCTACTTCTTTTTAATCTTAGCGATTTTAGAAGAGACGTGGATGGAGAGGATCTCCAGGCTCGTTCTGCTAATCTCAAGCTGCGTCTGTCAGCATTTAGCATGTCATCAAACCTTGATTTGGAGTCTTTGATGGGCATTCTTTTTAGTTGGAAGGGGGCAGTTGCATTCAGGGCAGACATCATGGCGTTATTATAGTGCTCAGTGAGGTCATGAACATTGGCCATGTTTGTAGGCGGAGGTAGGGAGATATCGCAGCGAGATATGAGCTCATTAATGTTGGTATTATGGAGTGATCTTTTCCACCATTATTTTTTATTGGTTGTGATCTTTTGGAATTCCAGCTTTCAAGGATACGGAAGTTGATATAGTGATGGTCTGACCAGTCACAGGGGAGAATAGATTTGAGATGAATGGAGTTGGAGTTAGAGATAATTAGGTCAAGAGTCGAGCCTAAGTTGTGCGTGGGACTATCACAGAATTGAGTTAGGGAGAAGTCAGTTAGGAATTTTTTAAGAGTGTTAACCGCCTGATCATGTGGGTCATTCCAATGGAGATTGAAGTCACCAAGGAAGATCTGGGCACAGTGTCGGCCCAGGTTGGAGGAGATGGTCTCCATAGTTTGTTCAATGAGGGCAAGGTTGTCTCCTGGTGAGTGGTAAAAGATGTGCAGGGTGCATAGGGGTCTATGTATGATAGTGATGTCTATGCATAAATATTCACAGGATAGGAGATTAGCTGAAGGGGACTGATTTGCTGAAAGAGAGTTGTGGTGGATACAAGCTATGCCACCTTCAGTTTTCTTAGCTCGATCAAGGCTGATAATGTTGTGGCTGGGAGGGACTAGAATGTCAAGGATGGGGCCTGAGGAGTCAGCGAGCCAAGTTTCGGTAAGGATAAAAAGGTCAAGTTCTTGAGCAAGGATGAGTTTTGCAAAGTCCGAGACATGTTTCACCCCTGCTCTAACGTGCATTTCAGGTGTGATTTGTTGTCAGTGATCAAGGGCTGCATCGTGGGGATCTGCATGAGGTTATTAATATTTAAGGCATTGGTGTTGAGTGTGGGCGCTCTATGAGAGTTAGAAGTGATGCTTTGGATGTCCTCCGACTTATAGTCTGATAGTCTGAGCCAGGGTCATTTAAAGGGGTGGTTAGTGAAGTTCTAGGAGGGAATGGTATGGGTGTAAGAGGGGCGTTGTAAGCTCACAGGAGGGAGAGAATGTCTGTTTCTGATAATTGATTTTTGGATCTGGTGGGTCTAGAAGGGGCATTCGGGTAGGGAGTGGTATTCCAGGTCTGGGTTGGAGGTTTCGGCCCGGGGTCACCCAGTAACATAGTGGAAGGAAGTGGAAGATTATGGTGGAGTTGGATCATATGCCGGATCTCTTGTGAGGTCTTGTTGGAAGAGAGATCGAGACCCAGCTCCTCAGAGGAATAAATAAGATTTTGAATGATACTTTTGAGATTTAGAAGTTCCTGCTTTATTTCCTTGAGCTTAGCAGCAGGGTCTGGATGTGGGTTATGGGTCTTGTGGAGGGGAAGAGGAAGGATGATCACTAGGGAGGGCGTAGGCGAGACCAGGGCCAAGGGACGTGGGGGGCACATCATCTGAGGAAGAAATCCATCTCTGATGGAACGGATGTTAGGGGAAGTTGGATTCCTGGTGGAGATTGGGCGAGTCAGCTGTGGGGAGATGGAATTATGTGGGATAGAGCTAGTGAGTGAGGGAGTGGGGGAGGTGTAGATGAGGTGATCGACGCTAGGGATAACAATTGCTCCAGCATTACGGACATGAGGTAGTTCAGGTCAGGGCACGGTGGGTGAGTCTGGGGCGCCAAGGTTTGGTAGAGCCAGAACGGCCCTGTGAGTGTTGATCAAGGAAAGTGGGACAATCATCAGGAGGTTGTGGCACTCTAGTGAGGGATCAGGGTGGGCATGAGGTGGAGGTAGGGGAAGGATGTTTCTAGAGTGACTAGGGGTGTCGCATTGGTCCATCGATTTTTTAAAGGCAAATCTGTTATCAAAGATGCCCAGACTGCAATCTGTGGGCTGAATTCGTATAATCCCATTGTTATAGATAGATATGGTAGCATTTGCTCTAAAAGTGGGTGACGTCACCGCCAGGAGTCTAAGACCGTGTGGAAACTTCTTAGTCATGGCGATTCTGAGTAAAGAGTGTAGCACCATTCTCGATTGAGCTCTTCTTTTAGTGTAAAATATCAGGTCGCTAGTAATAGCACCTTTTTTTGGCAGAAATAGGGGTCAGAGCTAAGTGTTTCAGGGTTAGCTTTGAGTAGTCGGTCTTTCAAGGATTTAATCGCGTTTTTGTAGAGGTTAGTTGGATATTTAATTATGTAGCTATTGGTACCTAACTTCTCTAGACTGGGGTCCATTCTGGTCTGAGCGAGGAAGGGTATGATGGAGAAAGAGTAGGTTGTGAACAGGGATCAGTGTGAAATACACGCTGAGAGGGTGTCTTGTAAGGCCAGGCGGGATCAATAGAGGGCCGTAGCGATCCAGCTGATGGTAATAATAATAGCAGTAGTAGCAGTAATATGGCCTCTAAAAGGTGCAGTTATTTAAAGGAGTGGGATTCCAAGAGGGCCAATGATGGTCACCTTCCACATCCCCTTCCACGACATAGCTGTGGTCCGTCGTTTCCAACCGGAGGAGCAGGGGAGAACTATTGATCTTTATGAATAGAGGGAGCATAGATAAGAACTGCTTTGCACATGGGAGAGAGGGTTAATGTAGTTCCATTGCCATGTGTGACTGGGGGAAGCCAAGAGGAATCTTCAAGAAGGTCTGTGGGCTTGCAGAAGCCCCTAAGATCAGGGAGCAGCCATGTTAGCATATTTAGGTTAAAGCGATAATAGGTGTCCTGCAACAATTATGTTAACAGGATGTTGGAGCTCAGCGATAGCTCAGCGGGAGAGGGAGGACTCCATGGAAGTCTTAGGGCCTGTTGATGCTCCAAGAAGGTCTGTGGGCTTGCGGAAGACCCTTAGATCAGGGAGCGGCCATGTTAGCATATTCAGGTTTATGCGATAATAGGTGTCCTGCAATTATGTTAACACGATGTTGGAGCTCAGCGATAGCTCAGCGGGAGAGGGAGCATTCCATAGAAGTCATAGGGCCTGTTAATGAACCAATGTTCAGGTAGCGGCCATAACAAAACATATATATATATATATATATATATATATATATATATATATATATATATATATATATATATATATATATATATATATGGTGCTCCGCTTCCTAATGATAAAGATATACCACATACATACAAGAAAGTACCTTTTTCCTAAATCTCTTAAAAAATCTCAGACATTTTTTAAAGGAAGTTAAAAGGAACCCAAAAGCAAGATAGATATCCTAACTTGGTATGAGGAAGCTAATAAACGGAAACAAGGCTCTAAGATGCAGTGCATGAAAGAGACCCATGAGAGACTAAAATACCATTTTACCCACTTAAGGATCAGGGTTAACGCTTCATCTCCCTCTCATTTATTCCCCCAAATTACACAATAGAAAAAGCTAGCCACTTACATGAAAGAGGACATATGTAATGTTTTGAGTTTCCCCATGTTTGCAGTTGACTTCGAGGTACATCACTGGTGACACCTGGAAATGGGGCAATGCCAGCAAAGCAGACGCACAAGGAGGTATGGCAAATTGCACCCTGCATGCAGTGGGTGACAACATGGCAAGTACTGAAGCCTGAGATGACAGTATAACTCTTGTAAAACAAGAGGCTCACTTCACATCTCACTCCTTCTCCAGAGTTCAGTCTTGCTCTGCACCCTCCTACTCTGGTGCTTGACTTCATAGAGGTAGGACGTATAGCCCTACTATAACTTGTGATTGTCTGCGTTATGCTACTGGATGGAGAGAACTAGAAAGAAACCCCTACAATATCCAGAACCTCCCCTTTTCCAGTGAAGTAGACAATGACAATTATCAAGATGTCCCATTTAACTCTTCTGTTGCCCTCCTTCTCCTGCAAGAGTACTGCAGACGCGGGTTGGTGGGCTCTGTCACATCCATATCCCCAGGTTCCCAGCCAATCTAGTAAACGTGAAACATCTTCATGAAAAGCACTGATATTCATAGAAGAATTGCAACTTGTATTTGAATGCTATAAATCTGATTAGGTTGATGTGAATCAATTGTTGCATATTATCATGTGAAGTAAAATATCGTTTATTAGAAAAGAGCAATTGTCCTTCACAGGTCCCAGGTGATAGGTTTCATTTTCCGATGCCCCGCCCACTTACACTTACATTTATGAGTTAGCATAATGTGTCTAACTAATGATATATTCATTTATGCATTTACGTTTATATTCTCCACCTCATTATTCATTTATGCGTGTGATGTTATTCAGTTTTCTTAGCTTAGCTTGTGTGCCACCATTTTGGAGTACTTCTCTCTGCGTGCGAGTCGCACTCGCTCACTCCCCCTCCCGTAGGAATAGGAAAAACCCTGGACGCAGCAGTTTTCGTTTCTTGGCTAACTGTGATAGAAACTAATAACAAAACTCCTAATCAGTACTGTTCTCATGCGCTGGAGATGCTGAGGCCCGGCTCCGCGGCCTTGGGCAGAGATAACCAAATGTTGCTATTGCAGGTGCAGATGCCTCTTGTGTGAGGCCATTGTTCACCCTCTCCGGGGTCCAGTACTTTTCCAGTATGTGCGTGTTTTACTTTGCTGTACCATGTTATAATGTATTGCTGTGATGAGATGAGTCAGTCCTCTCGGCGCACTCCTAGGGGTGAGGTCGGACAGGGCCCTCTCACATGGGAGTTTGTGGCCTAATAAAATACTTTGTTTATTCTTCTCCACTGTCCAGCTAACTTATTACTTGGTAATTATAAGTGAGTGCGGTCACTCGGGTGGATGTGAGCCAAGCTTATCAGATGGCCCCCGAACAGGGACCCCGCGATAAGGATCTTTCTCACCCGTAAGTGGGTAGCAGAAGGCCGGGGACCCTCTGGTCGGCACGGTGGGTCCGGGTACCCATTTGATGCTGAGCTTGGTTCTCGCAGCGCTGCCCCACCGTGCTGATCGGGAGAGGTCCCGGTTCACGATCCTGCGCCGGGGTCCGGAAGGCGGAACTTTGGAACTGACCGTGTTGGTCCCAGCAGCCGGCGGTGGATAATGGTAGAGGTCGGTACCGCGTATAGAAGGTGAGTGGTCCGACTGTGGATTGAGGGAGCTGGGATGCTCCAAGAGACTGGTGTGTCTCCAAGACCGGCGTGTCTCTAGTGGTTGGAGGAGCCCGTGTGCTCCTGGGGCTAGTGTGCTCCAGGGAACTCAGAGTGCGAGTGGTGCTCTGACAGACTTGGCGGAGGTTAGGTGGACGTTTGTTTGTGGTCATCCGACCGGGTGGTACTGCGGCCGAGGCGTGGCTCATTGCGGCGGATTCTGGGACTCACCCGAACACCTAGTGTGTGTGGTTCGTTGGGAGCGGGTCCTGGGTCTCCCGTGGTAAAGTGCGCAGCGATCTGTAGTGCCGCCCGGGTGACGGATGTGTTTCCCAATCTCGGAACAGTGTGTGTGTACTGTTCGGTCTGCGGTAGGGTCCAGGTTCCCTAGGACTAGGTCGACGGGCTTTGTCCCATTTTGGTAACACGTGTTTGGCAGGGATTTGACGCATAGGAAGTGTGAATATACGTGTGTGTGCTTAGTAGTGATTGTGCGGTCTGGGAGTTGGTGAGAGGGTGAGTGTGAACTTTGTGTTGGTGTGTGATTGAGTGAGTGAAGATGCCGTGTTTCAGTAAGCTACGGTGCCTCGGGTGCTGCTGCGGCGCCTCGGACACTAGATTGGCTGAGAGCCAACCCGCCCCAGTGGAGGGCTCACCTAATTTCAAGATGTATGTTAAACATGGATTGACTCCAATTTTGTTTAATACTTTGTGGCACAAATATACCAAGGGTAATGTAGATTTGCAGTGGCCGTTGACTGGTTCTTTCGATGTGGCAAAACTAGATTATTTACAGGACAGATTATTTGCTAAGCGCAGTCGCCAGAGTATGTTCGATTCCTTGAGGATGTGGCAGAAAGAAGTAAGGGAACGACAGATGAGAGAGGAGAAGGTGGCTCAGAAGAGAGCAGCGCAGACGATGGCTCAAAAGGCGAGAGAACATACTAAGAAAGAGAATGGGAAACAGATTGAGCACGCAGACAGACTTCATAGGTCACAGACGGATAAAAGCTATGTAGTAAGAGAGGAAGAGCAAGATGTGATGGAGGACATTTTGGATGTTCGGCCCCCTCCCCCGTATGCTCCGCAATCATTGTACCCCGCGTTGACAGGTTCTGCTTCGCCTGCGGTGGTTTCAGTTCCACAAACGTCCGGCACACCCACTTCCTCTGTTTCGGCCCCTACTTTGTTGAGAGATGTTGAACAAGCATTGTCTTCTGTCACCTCTTCTTTGACTGCGCCCTTGGTCTCTCTCTTCACGGCGAGCTCACCTGCCCCCTCTGTGATCTCTTCTGCACTCCCTACTGTTTCTGCTGGCGCTACTCCCCAAGGTGACTTGACGACCCCGACTCGAGGTGCCGGAAGTGGGCTACTTACCCAAGTACGTAAGTTGCTTACACGCTCTACTGTTGGGCCAGACGAAAAAACGATAGTGGCCAATCAGGCTTGTCAGTGGGTTAGGAATCCTATTTATGCACTGGAGGACATCTGGTCCACAATGAAAGATTATGAACCTCTGATGCAGCAGCATGCTTTATGGTATATGTCAACGACGCTAATAGCGTTGTGGGAGCAGGGCTATGGTGGAACGGCGCCCCAGGTTCTTTATGACATTAAGGACAGAGCCTATAGGGCTAATACTAGTATGAGGGATGTGTTACAGAATGTGCGGACTTTGCTGGAATATAGAAATGCATTGCCGTCAACAGGAGGGCAATATTTTCTTGGAGCGCATCCAATGCGCGAAGTCCACCCTATTTTCCATCCTGAAATGCCTGAAGTAGTGGACCCAGTAACTAATAACGTGACCAGAGCTCGTGTAGAGGCTTGTTTCCAGGAACAGTGGGTATACACGCCTTGGAAACGGAGTGAGGTGATGGCGCTGAAGGCGCAGTTGCCCGATTCTAGAAAAAACCCGACTGCTTATTACAAAGAATTGACGGAAGCAGCTTCCTCAACAGTCATGACTTTAGCTGACATAGAATTGTTCTTTGGATTACTGGTTCCGGTGGATGTGTGGAGACAGGTGAAGGGTACAGATCATGCGGAGGAATTGGGAGGTACTTGGGAGGAATTTAAGGACTGGGACAAGGAACGGAAGCCCGGAGAAAAACCGAAACCTGAGATCTTAGCATTACCGGGGCGAATAATAAAATATATGCACTCTCTTATTCCTCCAAAGAAGGTGGATTGGGATAAGTTGACTGCATGTAGGCAAAAAAAGGATGAAGCGCTTTCAGATTTCTTCACTCGTTTCGAGGAACCCTTTATGGATTTTAGTGGTCAGGATCTCTTTCAGGATGGGGGCTTGCGACTTTTCGTGAATAGGTTCGTAACTAACTTGTTACCAGAAATATCGGCTAGACTGCAGGCATCGGAGAGTACGTGGACGACGTCCACCCCCTCTGGTATTCTGAGTATGGCTCAGTATTATGAACATAGGGAGAACGAGAACAAAGACAGACAGGAAAAGAAAGCAAAAGACTTGAAGACAAGGGTGCTGTTGCAGCAGGTGTCAAAGGGTCGGGGACGTGGAGCCCCACCTATGGTAGCGGGTCGAGGTGGAAGTAGTTATGGAAGGGGAGAGAAGAGAGAGAGTCTGGGGCCGAATCAGTGTGCGAACTGTAAAAAGGAGGGGCACTGGTGGAGAGATTGTCCGGAGCCTCGGTCCACTGCCGGACCAGGCAGAGGTAGAGGTCGTGGTGAATTTCGCAGGGATGTCAGACAGTTTGATGAAGGAAGGCGACCAGGGAGAAATTGCTTTGACGGAGAGAGGGACCAACAACATTTTCAAACTGAGGGTGACCATGGCAGAGACAGACAGTACTACAACGACGTATTCGCTTTGGATGACATGACTGGCTTCTCCCATAACTAGGACAGCGTAGGACAGAGCATCGGACCAGTTTCTGTGGATGTTGATCAACGAGGACCCTATGTGACTGCGGATTTGTTGGGGTCTCCTCAGAAATTTTTGGTGGACACGGGTGCTATGAAAAGCTCTGTAGCACGTTCTCAGGTCCCAGGGGCGGCTCTGTCTGGCAGGAATAATGTTTCCATAGGGTTCTCAGGTACTCCAGTAATTAGCCCCATTTCTAAGCCTCTTACACTTACGATTGGTCCTTTCACTGTTGACTCTCCTTTCCTTTTGACTTCGCATTGTGGCGAGA
Source organism: Lissotriton helveticus (assembly GCF_964261635.1). Taxonomy (NCBI): domain Eukaryota; kingdom Metazoa; phylum Chordata; class Amphibia; order Caudata; family Salamandridae; genus Lissotriton; species Lissotriton helveticus. The sequence goes on from NC_136059.1 coordinate 1,914,132,702, forward strand.
ATTTGCTGGGTTTGGATTTGTTGAAGAGATTGAATGCCACCATTTACTGTTCTCCGGACGGTGTGTACGTCACTTTGGGTCCTACTGTCGCGCGTGCGCAACAGTGCTTCTCAAAAGACAAGCCTCTTCCGGCTGAGTTTGTGGGGATTCCAGAGACTTTGTGGGCCAGTGGTGATACTGATGTGGGAAAGATGGATATTGCCCCCGTGTCCATCAAGGTTAAGGTGGGAGCCCGATTGCCACGAATACCGCAGTACAAAATATCTAGTGATGGTAAAAAGGCTTTGCTACAAATAATACAGGATTTGATACGGTCAGGTGTAGTGGAGGAGACGGACTCTAACATTTGTAATAGCCCATTCTCCCGATTCTTAAAAGACCCTCTGCTGATGCAGGTGATGGTACACCTTATGTCTACCGTTTCGTGATTGATTTACGCCACATTAATAAGGTGGTTGAACCCCAATATCCGGTGTTCTCTGACATTACCACGATTTTGACAATGATCCCTCCCACAGCCAGATATTTCTCTGTTTTGGATTTGAAAAACGCTTTCTTTAGTATCCCGGTACACCCTGACAGCCGTTATCTTTTCGGATTCTCATTGGCTGGCCGCAGCTTCAGATTTTGTAGAATTCCTCAAGGCTATACCGAGAGCCCCAGCATTTATAGTCAGGCTTTGAATGCTCAATTGGATGATTTGGAACTCCCCAAGGGCAATGTTTTATTGCAATATGTAGATGATATTCTCATAGCATCTGACACCGAAGATGGGTGTCGAGATGCCACCGTTAAATTGTTGCACCATTTGGCTCGAAAGGGACACAAAGTGTCCCTTCCTAAATTTCAATACTGTCGACAGGAGGTTACCTACTTAGGTCATCTCCTATCGAAGGAGGGGAGGAGGCTGACACCGGAGCGCATCAAGGCGATAACTAACATGGCTGTACCTAACACGCAGCGAGAGGTGCGCGCGTTTTTGGGCATAACATCGTATTGTCGCCAGTGGATACCTAATTATGCCTTACTAACGAAACACCTTCTGTATCTGACTACTAAGGAGGTGTGCGAACCCCTACCCTGGACTCCAGCATGTCAAGAAGCTTTTCAGTTACTAAAAACTGCTTTGTGTTCTGCACCTGTTTTGGGAACTCCTGATTACCAGAAGCCTTTTGTGCTTTATGTACATGAGGCAGAAGGTTGCGCGTTGTCTGTCCTAACTCAATGTTTTGGAGGGAAACAGAGACCTTGCGCTTATTTTTCTGCTATGCGTGACAATGTGGCGAGAGCGTTGTCGAGCTGTCTAAGGGCTACAGCGGCTGCTGCGGTCTCAATTAGACAATCGGCGAGGCTCGTGCTGGGTTCAGATCTCACAGTAATGGTACCGCATGCTGTGGACATTTTATTGAACAGGACGCAGACGCAGCATTTAACTAGTGCTCGTCTTACTGGTTATGAGATGACATTATTCGCACCCCATGTTACGATTAAAAGATGTGCCACTTTGAACCCGGCCACGTTGTTACCCATCCCTTCAGATGAAAAGGACGATGAAGTCCATGATTGTTTGTTTCGGACAGAGGAGGAGACGAAGGGAAGGATAGATTTAACGGACATCCCCCTAAGTGATCCCGATGGGGAGCGTTGACGGTTCCTGTTTTAAACTTGCGGATGGTACCTCAACTGCAGCATACGCAGTCACAACATTGAAAACAGTGGTGGAGACTTCTAGGGTCCCGTACCACTCGGCCCAAGCTGCAGAAATAATAGCATTGATGCGAGCGTGTGAATTGAGTGAAGGACTGGACGTGAATATTTATACTGACAGCCAATATGCCTTCGGCGTGGCTCATAGTTACGGGCGACTGTGGGCAGAAAGAGGGTTTTTGACATCACACGGACAAAGGATCCAGAATGGTCCGTTGATATTACGACTACTGACAGCATTGACGCTTCCCAGACGACTGGCTGTGATCAAATGTAGTGCACACAAAGCAGTGGTGGATGATGTAGGACGGAGCAATGCATTTGCAGATCAGACAGCTAAGGAGACAGCTAGGACAAAACTCCCACGAATGTTTGTGGCAGGACCAGCTAGGTGGGTACCGGACGTTGACATGTTCATGAATACTGTACAAAGTGTGTGGAACATACAAGAAAAAGCGACTGAGGACGAGTTGAGGACATGGAAGGATGGTGGGGGGCGGTTGGACAAGGATGAGTGTTGGACGGATGTGTCAGACAAAAGACGATGGTTACTCCCGGACGCATATTTTCTCCCAGTGCTGACAATGGCTCATGGGCCAGCTCATATTAGTGCGAAAGGAATATGTAGATTACTAGACCCAGTGTGGAGTAATAAGAACATTTCCAAGGTGGCAACCCATTTAGTGCAGCAGTGCATGGTTTGTTTAAGACATAATCCTGGAAAGGGGACACCTGTTCCGGTTGGCAATTTTGCTCCTCCTTCTTTTCCTTTTGAAGTGATCCAAATGGATTATATTGAAATGGAGAGAGTAAATAACCGTAAGTACGTCCTGGTGGTGGTATGCTCCTTTAGTAGGTGGGTGGAGGCTTTCCCAACTAAGGATTGTACGGCTATCTCAACAGCTAAGATGTTGATAAAGGAGTATTTCTCCCGCTTCGGATTGCCCCGGGTGATCTGGAGCGATAACGGCACATCTTTTAATGCCGAATTAATGAAACAGATATGTAAAGGGCTACAAATATCACATAAATTTCATGCAGCACGACACCCCCAGGCTGCGGGTATGGTAGAGAGGTTCAATGGGACCTTGAAGTTAAAGATGGCCAAGATACAAGAGAGTACAGGGTTACGTTGGCCAGACGCACTCCCCCTGGCTTTGCTTTCCACTAGAGTGACAGTCAATTCCAAGACAGGTGTCTCACCCCACGAGGTCATTTTTGGCCGTCCGGCCAATGTGTGGGGTGTCCCTAGACCTAAATGTTTCTCGGAAATAGAATACCCTTTGTTGATAGATTACCTGTATGCTTTGACTAAAGATCTCCGTTATGTTCATCAGCAGGTAAGGGACACCCTGAAGCCGCGGCCGGAGGGGCCAGGACGCACTATACAACCCGGGGACTGGGTTGTCGTGAAGAAGTGCCAGCGGAAGTCCTGCTTGGATCCAAGGTGGTCGGAGCCGAGGCAAGTTTTCCTCACCACCCGCACCGCACTCCGGATACAGGGCCGCAAGGCATGGACACATGCATCCCACGTGAAGCGCGTCCCACTGCCATATGACGAATGGGTGAGAAACGGCGTCGCTGATCAGGAATGTGAAGTAGTTCCTTAGTACATACCCTTCTCGGATGCTTTGATGAGGGGTGAGGAGCCAGATCAAAGAGAGGAGAGGTCGACTCTGATTGCAAGTGGTGAGGCCTCTCCTGATCACAGTGAGCAAACATCAGGGGATAAGTCCCCTGCCATTGAGCCCCCCATTCTGTTCACAGATCCAGAGGTGCGAGGGAGCACTCATTATAATCTGCGGGCCAGGAAGGGAAAGAAGGAGAACTGAGCACTGGAAGAAGGGCTGAGATAGGGATTAGAAGAGAACAGTGCTGAAGCATAGTTAAGTGTTAGGGATGGACTGCTAGTAAGAGCCCTGGTGCACTGTTGAGACATTGTTAAGCGGGACACTAGGATTGTGCCTGGGCCCGGATTAAGAGCTCCTGAGTTGCAAAAGCTGTGCGACTCCGTCGTGGGATTAGGGAACGAACAATAGAAGCCTGCCTGTGAGGCTTTAACGGACACAGGGAGAAGATCCCTTTTGAGGGTGAAGAACCCCCATGGCCGGCTTCGGTGTGACTGTGACTGTTTGATTACCTTTTTAGTTTAGTTTTGGACTTTTAGTTAGGGAACATATACCCCTTTGGCCATCCCATTCCCGAGGAGGAGCAGCCTTTTGCAGCTCCTCGTAGACCAGAACCAGACTCTCCATGGCTCGCTCTGCCACGAAAAGGGAAAATAGTGGCCATTGTGATATTCATCATTGTATTTCTAATAGTTCTTGGAATACTGTTTTTCCTAGATGAAGCCTATCCTGTTCATATGTTTATCCCTACCCCTACTGTCCTTCCAGAGCACAATATGGTTACTGTTGATTATGGTGAACAATGTTTACGCAAAGATTACCGTGACAATGTTTTTATCAAGACTCTACATCATGCCCATGCCGTGTATAATGTGACAGATTGTTGGGTTTGTGGGTTGCTACCTTCTGCTGCATATAAAAAGGATAGATTGCTGGCACTCCCTTTAACTCCTGTGAATAGTTGTGTGGGATGGTACACTTTGATTGGCATGGTGAAATTCTTTCAACAACCTGATTTTCTAGAACCTCGATTACCTAGTAAAGGATCTACTTTGACAATGCGAGTACGCCCTATGCCCACCTCTTCTCTTGGACAGTTGTTTACTGACGGACGTTTCGATCAGACATTTCTGGAAACATGCTCGAAGAAAGTGGGACGATTTGTGACTCCTAACGATACTGACAAAGTCAGGGAGAGTTTTCTACAGTTGAACTCTTCTCTAGCTTATAGACACCCTCCTGTGACAAATGGTAGTAGTCATTCTTTGGTACCCCTGGCAGTTGTTGGGCCCTCACCATTTTTCTGTATCCTGGGGAGGGGCCCTATAAAGGTTGGGAACAGTTCTTGCAATGTGACTGCTTCGATTTGTTTGCTTCTTAGTCCTTCTTTAGTCACTCCCCCGAATATTTACTTTGTTTGTGGAGAAAATGGATACCTGTGGTTGCCTGAGGGTTGGGGTGGGGTCTGCTATCTGGCTTATTTGCTTCCTCCTGTCTATGTAGCACCCTCAGACTATCATAAGACTCATCGTCGGTTTGCTATAATGCCTGGACAGCGTAAAAGGAGGGCACTCCAAGTTGAGGATGTAGATCAGACTGATACTTCTTTGCAGTAATGGACAGATTTTTCTAAGGGTTTACTACCGTTCTGGGGTCCCATATTTAACAGTAGGGCTATTCGGAGACTGTCAAGGGTGATGGAGAAAGTGGTGAATACTGAGGCAGACATTGCAGCTAATATGTCTGTTGAGATGCAGGCTATGAGATTATTTACGATTCAGAATAGGATGGTGCTTGACGTCATCCTTGCTGATAGGGGTGGAGCTTGTCGAGTCATCGAGACGTCTTGCTGTGTGTACATTCCTGACTCGGCCCCCACTGTTAACTTAGCTGTACAGAAACTTCATAGATTAGCGACTGAACTTCATCAGGACACTGGTACTTGGTCACTACAGACATGGTTGAGGAGTGTTTTCTCCTCTTGGGGCTGGAAGATTTTGATGGGTGTTGTAGGAGTAGTGGGTATATTGCTGACTTGTTGCCTATGTGTTTATTGCCTTCCCCTTTGTTGTTCCATGTGTGCCAGTAATTTGCAATATCCTAAAAGACCGACCCGCCAGTATCCTGTTTCTAATAACATGGAGCTCCATGATGTTAAATGGTTGATGCTTATTGATGATGATATTTTTGATTGATATGTTTTCCCCGCCACTAGTATGATGTGTAAAGACCTTATCTTTTAGCTAATAAAGGCTACGCCCATGTTAGCCACATAATGCTAAAAGGAGGGTCTGATAGGTTTCATTTTCCGATGCCCCGCCCACTTACACTTACTTATTTATGAGTTAGCATAATGTGTCTAACTAATGATATATTCATTTATGCATTTACGTTTATATTCTCCACCTCATTATTCATTTATGCGTGTGATGTTATTCAGTTTTCTTAGCTTAGCTTGTGTGCCACCATTTTGGAGTGCTTCTCTCTGCGTGCGAGTCGCACTCGCTCACTCCCCCTCCCGTAGGAATAGGAAAAACCCTGGGCACAGCAGTTTTCGTTTCTTGGCTAACTGTGATAGAAACTAATAACAAAACTCCTAATCAGTACTGTTCTCATGCGCTGGAGATGCTGAGGCCCGGCTCTGCGGCCTTGGGCAGAGATAACCAAATGTTGCTATTGCAGGTGCAGATGCCTCTTGTATGAGGCCATTGTTCACCCTCTCCGGGGTCCAGTACTTTTCCAGTATGGACGTGTTTTACTTTGCTGTACCATGTTATAATGTATTGCTGTGATGAGATGAGTCAGTCCTCTCGGCGCACTCCTAGGGGTGAGGTCGGACAGGGCCCTCTCATATGGGAGTTTGTGGCCTAATAAAATACTTTGTTTATTCTTCTCCATTGTTCGACTGACAAATTACTTGGTAATTATAGGTGAGTGCGGTAAGTCACTCGGTTGCTTTTGAGCAACGCTTATCACTGGTGATGAAGTTGTTCTTGACTTCTGACAACACTAATATATATTAGTAACTGCAAACAGAATAAAGGTGAATCTTCAGGGGGTTGATTTCTATTTCAAGTGTTTGTGTTGCGCTACAGAAGTGGAAAAAGGAGTCAAACGAATCGAAATTGGTGTCTTTCCAAATGCAATCACTCCAATACGTGCCAAAGGAAGGGTTTGCAGATGGATGGCTTGACCGAAGTATCAGGGTGGGCAAGGGGAAATAGATCTGGGATAAGTCATGGGAGGGATTGAGAAGATTCAGCGGCACCCATGCGTTCCTCATGATTTAACTGTGGCCAACTGAGACATAGGAAATGGGACTGTACTAACTTACACCCTAGCACACACTCCTTTCCTGATCAACCTGAATTTACCCAGGTTTCCTAGAGCCGATGCCCTACCTTTTAGAACAGCCTGAGAGGAGCCGATTGCTCTGCAATTACTTTTATTCTGGTAGATCAAAATATGCCATATGCACGTGTATTTCAATAGAAAGTTGACCTCATGCCTCACTGACACAGGTGCTAGCTGATCTGCTCTGAAATTCTCTGACGTTTCTTCCTTAACTCTCTTAGCTTTGTCCATTGATGCAGTTGGCATTTTAAACATCAGTATCCCCATCATTTCACCCCTCCCATCTCAATAGCCCTAGGTCCCATTATATACCAACATACCTTTTTGGTAGGTCCTACCTTGCCCACCAACCTTTTAGGGAAATATCTTTTGCGTAAACTGAACTGCACAGTTTATTCTACTCGTAATGTCTATATTTAAATGTCCAGAGAAACACCGAATATGATGTTTTAAATGTATTATGTGAAACCAAGGACTATACTGATGACGTTGATTGTAAATAAACAGTGCCAAAATCTATGTCTGTCATAATTGCTCATGAGACTTCTTCTTTACGACCTGAACATGCAAATGGGTTCACCTCTGTACCAGTAAAGATCAAAGTAAATCTAATGAAAAAACTCTCTTGTATACCTCTGTACTTGTTACGCACAGGCATATAAATGGGAATTCAACCTGGTATTGGGGTTCAGATAAATCAGGGTGTCTTAGTGTGCCTCTGTGATTCTAAGTAACACCCCATTTTGCATATCAAAAAGCCTAGTAAAAGATGCACAATGATTTGTACATGGCATATGTTTCATCTATGTTGTAATACCTAGGGTTTCTGTGGTTCTTAACCCTCTTACTACATTGTATTGTATCCCAGCTCTTGTCAAACGGTTCACGTTTGTGGATCATTGTTCTTCTTGCTCCTTGATCGCTATGCACCCCAAGAGTCAATATTTTTTTTTAGTTTTCACACTTTGGAGGGCCACCTCTCACAATTATGTTTGCCCAAGAGCTTTACAGAGTCACCTTCCATCATCTCCTAAGGTTTCAAGAAAGATCTGAAGTCCACCTTAGTTCAAATTGTAGATGATTTGTTGGTTTCATGTGGCTCTGAAACCATTATAAGACTGGGTCCCAGTAGCTCCTCACCGACCTAGCAAAGAAAGGGCCCAAAGCTTCGAAAGAAAAATTGCAACTCTGCCTTCCCCATGTTTGCTATCTAGCTTATGGCATCTCATTGGGGGAGAGGCGTCAGTCCACAGTCTGCATTGAAGTACTTCATGAGTTGCCTAAACCAGCCACTGTCTCCCAGATATGCACAGTGCAGGGGATGGGAGGTTGCTGCAGACAGTGCATATTAGGGCATACAAGAATTGTTTATTCTCTTCAAGATTTTATAAAGAAAGATAACCCTGAACCATTGCTTTGGTCCAAGGAGACGGCGCATGCTTTTGTGACTCTGAAACACGTTTTATCCTCCATCCTGCTTTCAGAATGCCTTAATATACCAAACCATTCACTCTGTGCTATCACGAAAAGGAGAATTTTGCTTCAGGGTTATTGTTGCAGGATCACAGAGCACAAACTAATTTAATTGTTTACTATCCTTCTGTCCTTGATGCAGTCAGTGCAAAACTTCTTCTATGCTTGTCAGCTGTGGAGGTGGCTGCTCACCTTGTATCGGTTTCCCAGAACATTGTCCTCGCACTGTACTTGCTGTTGCCATGCCCAATGCTGTAGTTGCTTTGTTGCTAACCACTATAACGCAACACTTATGCATGCCAAGATTTTCAAAGTATGAGAGTCTTGTGTTGTCTGCCTCTCATATTAATCTGGTCATGAGCCCCATTCTGCACACTGCCTCTTTGCTTCTCACAGCCCATGAATGAGGATCCACATGATTGCACCATGACTGCCTCACCACCGCTGACCGTAGTGACCTCACTGATGCATCCATACCGAATTGAGATCTTATATGTTATGTTGACAGTTCTTGTCTTAGAAATGACAGTGCCTCAATAGTAGCTGGATATGCAATCTGTACCTTCTATGAAGTAAACTGAAGGTGATGTTCACTGCAAGTAAGCTCTACTCAGGTCACAGAATTGATTGCTTTCACTTGTGCTTGAATTCTTGCTGTACACAAAATGTGTACTATATTCACAAACAAAAATCATGCTTTCAGTGTGCCCCATGCTTCTATGCTCCTTTGGATGCTGATTCCTCACTTATTTGTACACCAATATCCAGAAAGGTACCCAGGTCAAATGATTACTTAATACATTATAAAAAAGCAAATGTTAAGTGTGCTGTGCACCAATCCTCTCGGGGTGAGGTGTGTTGGACCTAGCCCCTTTCTGCAGGGTCACCCCCAAACTTTTTGTCTTCCTTCTCTCCTTTCTGCTGAATGTGTTTTTGTTGGCTTTAGGACCCTGGCACACTTTACCACTGCTAACTAGTGCTAAAGTGCAAGTGCTCTCTGCTTAAAACATGGTAACATTGGCTTATCCACAATTGGCATATTTAACTTACTTACAAGTCCCTAGTAAAGTGCACTAGATATGCCCATGGCCTGTAAATTAAATGCTGCTAGTTGGCCTGCAGCACTGATTGTGACACCCACTTTAGTAGCACTTTAAATATGTCTCAGGCCTGCCATTGCAGAGCCTGTGTGTGCAGGTTTAAACTGCCATGTTGACCTGGCAAATTAACCCTGTTGCTAGGTCTAAACCTTCCTTTTAATACATATATGTCACCCCTAAGGTAGGCCCCAGACAGCCCTAGGGGCAGGGTGCAGTGTACTTAAAAAGATGGACATGTAGTTTTGTGTTTTACATCAAGGTAGTGAAAAACTCTTACATTTGTTTTTCACTACTGCAAGGCCTATCACTTCCATATCTAAACATCGGGATTACCTTGTTACACATTGTAAATGTAACTCCCAATAGTGAAAAGATAGATATTTTAAGTTTGGAGTCTCTGGACTCACAATTTAAAATCACAACCTATGGCAAAGTTGTATATTAATTTGCAAGTCTGAAAATGACACATTTAAAAAGCTATATTTATACACAATAGGACAACCCAATATTGCCCAAGGAAACTGGTTATCTATTCAAAAAGCAAAATGTTTATGGAGGGATTACTTCCAGTGTAATTTAATGTTTCTTAATTTTGTCCTGTCTGCCAAGGCTATAGTCTGTGCAACTGCAGAATAAGAATGTTTCTTCTTCCTACTAAATGTTGCTTTTAGCTGACAAGAAGAAATTGATTTTTGAGTGTTACAGAGCTACATAAAATGTATTATTCCTTTAGCCCTGATGGATGGTGTATTTGGTCTTGGTTGAAAAGTACATTTCAAGGGTTGGGAATGAAGATGATAGAAATTGTCTTGGTGGTTGCTGCTGTCCTCATATTGAGGTATATCCTTCTCAATACCTGCATAGGGCCGATTAATCGTATCACTAGAAATAGAGAATAGTCTCTATCTATCCTCTTCATTTTACCTGAGACTGATGATGACTCAAACATAGATGAAAATCCGATTATGGATCACTGAAGTATTTTAACAATTATGTGTCTTAGCAAGTGAATAGGCTGATGATAGTCGATCTGCTTTTGGCATTGCACAATACAACTGTGAAAAAGAGACAGATCATGAAATGTTAAATGTTTGCCTTTGAATAACTGTTAGTTCTCTTGGCATGGTTCAGCTTTGCTAACCATGCACTCCAGTTGCACCCTCCTTTGATGGTTAAAACCTTATTTTTATGCCTTGTCGAGAGGGAACAAATTCTGATTCGTTTGCTCAGAAGCAAAAGTTTACATTTCTGTACTTATCTAAATGTTGATTGCCTACTTTCTCATTACCAGAATCCTGCACCTCTGCAACTCTTTTGTTTTAGTCTCATCACATCATTTTTAGGTCTCGCCTGGCGTTAGCCACGCATGTGCTGCTCTCACCATGCGAGGGCTTCTTGGAATCAATACGGATTCCGAAGCTTTCAGAAGCTCCGCCCATCTTTTTCATTCGCTGGCGTCACGCTGACCTCATCCTCCATGGTAAATGCTGGCTCATGATTGAACAGGAGGCTTCTTAGTCCATCCTGGTTACCGCCTTGTCCACTTTGGGCCACGCCCACCAGGGCTGGATCTTTTACTCCGCAGCGTGACACAGTGTCTTCTAATTGCTCAGAGAGCACTTTCTTTTTTTATTCCCACAATGGCGTTCGCTGAGGACCGCGCTTGTTGTTATTATTTGCTCTTGCTGCTGCTGCTGTGTGGCACTGGGACAGCCGGGCAAGGTAAGCACATTCATGCCCATTATTTATCCCCCACTTCCCTGGTATCATATGTCCCGCTTTCATTTTGAAAGGAAAACGCTGCTGTGTGTTTAACTGCCATCACTATCACTATTTAACTGATGTGTGGGTGCGTGCACATTTTTATCTCACATTCATGGAATTTCAGAGTGAGTCTCTCGCAGGTTTTTATGGCAACTCACCGGTTGTTAGGGGGCAGGCACCGTTGTCGTTTATCTTGTGATATTTTTCCTTGTCTCTGGTACTGTCCCAGCTAGTTTGTTTTAAACTCATCGACAAGCTGCAGTGTAGCCGTGACTGAAACTTGCACCGCCACCTCTCGCCTCAAAGTGATCCGAGCAAGTAAGCATCCCAGTCCCTGCCGCACCCTGTGACCCTCGGGCAGCCATATTCAGAGTTAGGCGCTACCAAAGAAAGGCTTTCGCTATCTTTAGCGCGTGGTCTCGCGCATCAAGCAATGTGTATTCTCTCCTTACTGACCACAATTCACCAGTAGGTGGCCATGTTTTCCTACCCATTGGTGCGGGGTAACAGGGCAATGCTTACAGCCTCTAAACCCCTACTCTCACCTAGACTAGAATACAGAGTGCATGGTGAGACGATAATACGTTTAGGGATTGCTGCATGTACTACTGGAGTTTTCATCATAGAAACATATGTATACTGAATATTGTTTATCTGTGAGGCCTGTGGTTGGATAAACAGTCATGTTCGTTACAACTAAGAGAGATTTGCGTCTATCTGTTTGTCATTCCCAGCCTCCATCAAGCGCCAAGCCTGGCTGAGCCCATCAGATGGCTCCGAGTGTCGCGGGCCCCTGTTGTTTGCCTGTCTTCTAAGTTGGATAAATGACAGGCTTGCTTGATATGTAGTCACTGAAAACCAACCCGGCTTTTAGAAACAATATGGGATGCAAAATAAACGCTGTGAAGATCAAAAACCTACAAACTCATACTGGTGGGGGGGCTCTTATGGCTTGTTCTCGAGTTGTACATATGAAGCGGCGGCGCAGCTACGGATCAACAAATCCAGAGATCTGGTTAGCATCAGGGCACGAGTCAGGGTACCACGCGGGTGGACGGCGTCCCCCCACTTATTTTCCAGGGTGGACCCCATCCCCCCTGCTTATCAAAATGCCGTCCACCCTGCGCTGCTCATCCAAAACGTGATAAAGCGCGCACAGCGCGTACCAACCAAACCACACATTTCCAGGTGAGTGCCTCGGACTGCCGATCACCACGCCCCTGCACCTAGTTGTTAGGTTAACTTGCCCGCCTATATTTACTGTAGCGCTAGATATAGGCGGGCAAGTTAATCTAACAACTAGGTGCAGGGGCATGGTGATGATTGGCAGTCCGATACAGCCTATTGCAGCTCTTGCTCTTTGAACCTGCCCCCACTCCGTCTTAACCTTGCCGAGGAGTCGGATATCATCCACACTATTTGCTTGCAAGCTTCGCTGACATTTTTTAAACCAGTAATTTGACTTTCTAATTCAATGTTACTTGTTGTGCTATGCCCATTATCCGATATGTTTTTTAGGTAGCTGACATTGGCTGTTATCTGATAAAATAAAAAGGCGTCGAGAAGTATGAATATATACGAATTTGACACCTGTGGTGGATTTAGACACCTAAAATACAATTCATATTAAGTGTAAATTGTATTTTTGATTCCATACTCATTGTTTGGGCAGACTAAACGTCTAAGTGTACCACATTAAGTAGATTTGATGTGCTAGTACTAATGACATTTCCCCAGGAACACACACTTAAGTAGAAAAACGGGTGATAGAATCCATGTTCTCGTTCTACAGTTGCGAACCCTTAGATCAAGTCTCCTAGCATAAGCGAGCCCCCAGACCTGTCTTTTTAGTTGCAAGCATATTTTGCAGTGATGTACACTGCAAACACGTTTCTCCCCTGAAAGTCTTAATACACCCTCCTTTGAACAAAGAAAGAATGTACAGCTAACTAGGGTAGAGGAGGCTGCTGTAGTTCCAGCATGTGGAACATTGCCTTACTGGGGCAAGCTTTAAATAGTGCTACCGCCTGCTGCTCGCTTCCTACTGTCTCTTCTGAACATACTATACAGGGAATATCGGCGGTGTATTTGTAATCTAAAATAAAATAAGGTTGCTGCAGCATTGCCTATTTGCTGAAAAGTGCATGTTCCTTCTTTTTCAGTATTCAATTGAGACAGTGACGTTCCACAAAAGATGTATGCTCAGATTTTTACAAAATAAATTGACACATTGACATAAAAACTCGACATCAGAAAAACAATGTTGACCGCATTTCACCATAAAATTTCAACTTTACTCATTGCAAACAACGCACACAAATGTACTGATCCAATAATACATTAAAGACATTGTCGTAAATACAAGTTAGTTTCTAAAAAGAACATTACTTGTAAAGCTCAAGAAATGGCAACCATGTTCCCTCAAATCAATTCAATCTCTGTTCAAACCTTATTGGTTGTAATGACTCTTGCTTACTAGTAACCTTTTCTTTACAAAGTGCCACAAATGCATGTCATTAAGTGCACCATGAATTAGGCAGTACATAAAAGCATGCAGGTGTGCGGATGTATCTTCTGAGCAATCTAGAAGTACCCGCTTAAACCCTGACCGAGCGACTCTTGCCAGTGCTATTACCATAGAGAATTTCTTGTTTTACTTGGCTTTTCTGGAAATGTGAATGAATTTAATAGGGTGTCGCTTTGCATGGAAAGTTGGGATACCAGATTCTGACTCCAGACCTGATCAGGACGACAACTTGGCTCCATCGAGGTATGTCAACATGATCGGTCTCTATTCTTGACGGATTTAGGACGTAGTGCCATGAGGATGTGTAGTCACTGGACCAGCAAGAATTTAGATCAACAAAATATAAGTGCCACCCTCAACTGGAGACTCATGACTTTTCAGTGGACATGGGGCAGATAGGATGATAAGATAGGACTGAGCCCTGTCAGAGCTGGGAAGAGATGCTATAGACAAGGGCCTGTGAAAAGCCATGTTTTTATTATTGAAGTTTGAGCGAAATAAAGCATAAACAAGTCATAATGTGGCAACCCTTAGCAAAACAAACTTTTAAAGGAACTAATAAATCTCATTTGAAGATTAGGGATCTTTCTTTCATCACTTTAACATCACTGCTCCCTAAGAAATTGTTGTAAGGACATTTGAGGATATGTGTGCAGATTTCTTGAAGGATTTGATTCTACATTATCATGTTACTGAAGCCAACATAGAGTCCTCCTCAAAACTTGCCACACGAGCTGCTCCCCCATAACGAGCCACACACCTCAGTACCTGGCTAAGATCCAAACCTCTGAATCACCAGCCTCAACCAAGAAGCCGTACTCTCTCCAGAGTGGAAATCAAGCGAAACAGAAATGAAACCGCTCAGGAACAAGACTTCCCATTCTTTATACCTACAATATGGCACATCCTCAACCACCTAGAGAATAGACTAACGTTCACGCCAGCCTTTGGGTCCACCTTCTCCCAGATGTACATGAGCCTAAATCATCCCTGCACTTGAACATTGCTTTGTTACATCTTAGCTCATTTTGCCCCGTTCATGTAAACATTGTCTAGTGATTGCTATCATGTTTGACTGTCTGATATTGCCCTGTTAAGTGATGCTTCTGACCCACAAACTCTGCTTTTGTTCATGGTGTCATGTTTTAGTATGCCTCACTTACAGCACTTAGGGCCAGATGTTGGTAAATACTATTTACTGATTCTTAAATACCGAATTTTACCGATTCGGTATTTAAGAATAGGTAAATAGCATGAAGGTAATTTTTCGGTAAATTTTACCGAATCGGTAAAATTCGGTATTTACCGAATCGGTAATTCCCATTCATTCCTATGGGCCTTCCCGAATCGATAAATACCGATTCAGTAAAATGGGGAACACATTCAAGGGTGGCAAGGTGTCACATTGACACCCTGTTGCACCCCTGAAGGGTGCACATATGGCACACATACATGGCATGCACTGTTGGAAAAGCCAAAAATTGCTTTTACAAAGGTTTTCGTTATTTACCACCAACTTGTAGTTGGTGGTAAATAACAAATCCTTAACTGAGGAATGCACTCACTTGAGTGCTCTCTACATTACGGATTCGGTAATTTACCAAATCGGTATGTTAAGAATTCGGTAATTTACTGATTCCTTAAGTTACCGATTCGGTAAAATACCGAATCCAGGACTCAGGCCACCTACATCTGAAAAGCCCAATACCGGTCAGTAATGGCCAAAATTCGGTAATTTCGGCCGTTACCAACCGGTATTGGGCGACCTACATCTAGCCCTAAATGGCTTGACTAATGTAGTTGTAAGCCAAACGTCATCCACATTTGGGCTGGTAATTCCTCCATACAGGGACCTTAAATCACAGAGTACTGAGCAGCTTCAATTGTTAAATCTTGCAATATGTGCACATGATAGATCTGCTGCACATGTGATGTCACTTCCAGCTGTGGGATGTCACTTCCAACTGTAATGTCACTTCCTGTTGTGATGTTGATCCAGCGGCCTATAGGAAATATGTCATAAACTACGCTACCCAACTTCACATTAATCACCATTAATCATAAATCAATCACAAGGCCCATAAACTAACATGACATATTTTGACCAACTGAATCATGTGACCTAATTAACCTATTCACAAATTATATATATTTATATACAACCGCGGTAAATGAATTCATCATATTTTACAAGCTCTACAAATTAATTAAGCCACTGTGGCGATAAGATCTTGCTAATGGTAACCTAAACTCATGAAATAACAAGACCAGCTTGTTTTTCAAAGTAAGATTTTTATTAGCTATTTATTCAGTAAATGCATTAGAAATCTTTATTAAAGCATTTTTATTAGAATCATTGCAAATGGTTATGACAGTTTTATGAAATTCAAAATATTATTGCAAATGGAAAATATCAGATTGGCATTTTTCAAATCCTAAGTTTCTAACTACACTTGCTATACTAAAGAATAAAAGAATAAAGTCTTTTGACGGCTCTTACGTGCTCCAAGGAATGTTCATATGCACGACACCCTCATCAAAGGTCAGCAAGAAGAAGCCTCTCTCTTCCACGGGGAAGAGTTTTTATACCTTTCTACGCTAAGCTAATCTAAGTAAAAGTATATTTTTCTGCTGAAATCGGAGTCCCATTGGCTGTCAAGTGACACCATCATGTCATTCCATTTTTTTTAGAACATCAGTTCTGTCACTTTCTTAGAGTCCATTGTCTCTAGTTTTCGAACAACGAAGCTTCCTTCAGTTTGCAACATTTAACCGAAATAAAGTCATTGCTTCCTCGGATATGAAATTGTTGCACGTTCCTCTGCCGGTTCCTGGCCTTGGCCTTGCTTGATTAAGGAACAGTCAGCTCATCACAACAAAATGTTTCAGGCAGCAGGAATTTGTCTGTCATGGACTCTCTTTTGCTCCGAGCAGAATTTAGCAAACACAAATGTACTAGGCCCAAAACCACTTTTCGAAAACTATTATATAAACAAACACAAGAAAATAATTAATGTGAGAAATACAGTTTGTTCTGTTGCCACCCACCATAGCTAATAATTGACCCATTAGTCTAAATTACCTAGCTGAAACACACAAATAAAGCAGCATTTATATCTACCATTCTTCATTTAATCCAACAGGATTCTTTATGCACCTGTAAAAAGTAAAGTGACTTCACATAGACAAGAAAGCAAAATAAGCACATGCCATTATTTAAAACAGCTGCTATTAGTTATGACACAACAATAGACAAGATTAATTTATTATTTTCCACATACAAGGAAATGTAACGTAATGCACGTTTATGAGAACACATGTTAATAACCCTCGTGCTTTTCTCATGAATGCAACTTTAAACTAGGTTGAATTAATACACGCACAGCAAAAATTCATTAATATAGTTAATTCTTGTTATGGAAGTGTGACTTCACGAGCTGAAATGAAAACATTTCTGAATCTCGCTCCATCAACTCCCTCATCTGGTGATTTCCAAATCACCACACCACACCCAAAATTTGGCAAATTTTATCTAAAATGAATATGGTTCGATTTCACTGTGTTAGTATTTCTAAAGATTTGTTTCAGCAAATTCTTTGCAACTATCGTATTGAGCTCTGCGTAACTCTTCTAGTTCTAGCTCTCTTTCTTGTTCCTTTCTAATTTTGTAAATTCTTCTCTTTTCTTTCATGTGCTTCTTCCTCTTATGTAACATGCAACTGATCTTTGTCAAAACGATCACAAAAAGTATCACAAACAAAGGTGTTAAAATCTTGCCAAGAACTGAACCACCAATTTCTTGAAACCAAGTTTTGATAGCCTGAAATCTTTTTGAAAGACGGTCTGTAAAGTCATCCTCTTCTAAAGGAACTATTTCTGAATGCATCTCTGTGATGTTTTTAATGTACATTTCAATATTCCTGCTCTCGTCTGGGATATAAGTACAGCAGTGCTGGACATGTAAAATGCCACAGACTCCTCCCTCTTTTGCTAGGAGTATGTCTATTATTTCTGTAAGCATATTCATAGGTGAGTTCAATAGTAACTAAAAAGAATTCCCTCATCTGTTTGGCTTGCTTGTGTTTATTTAAAGCATTCTCAATTTTCAGATTAGCAAAAATCTCATCATAATTTGAATAATAATACTCCAAGCGACCAGTCTGGTAAAATAAGCTAGCTATCACACTGCAGGTTATACCATAAGTAAGAGGAAGCATATTGTATGTCACTCCCTCAGAAACAGAAGCTGGTAACTTTACACAGATGTAGCAATCTCTGACACTCATAACCTTAACATATTCTCCCAAAAGCCTCGAAAATGTATTGCTAGAAAAATCACTAACAGGCCTATCTTGATGAGCCTCTGGTCTGTGATCAATAACTTTGTTACCTTTGTTTGTTGCACTATGTTTATCTTGACTAATTGAAGCTTTGCTTGTCATATTGACTTTGTACATCTCCTTTTCGATCCCGAAAGGAAAAATGACAGCTAACACTAACCAGAGCAGAATTAATATGAGCATACATATCAGAGTCATCTTACAGCAATTTTTTAGAATGGAACATTTTGAGGTACTACGCTTCAAAACAAAAGGCATTTTAGCTAGCCTTGTCTTAGAAAAAGAAAACAAAAAATTTAATTTATGTTTAATAAAACCCAAAATTTAAACACCCCCCCCTTTTAAAATTATTATTATTATTATTATTTTTTTAAACCTTCTAACAACTTTTCTTCGACCTTATGTCACAAAGTATTTTCCAACTACACACAATTTCTTCGACCTTGTGTCATCTAACACAATTTCTTCAGCCTTATGCCATGTATGCCATCAATCAATCTCTTGATAAACTCTGCATTTTTAATTGGTGAACCTGCTGATGTCATGTAGCCTCTCTGAGACCAGAGCTGTCCATAATCATGCACAACTCCGTACCCATACTGGCTATCAGTAATTATGGTAACTCTCAGATCCTTTGCCAATTCACAAGCACGAATTAAAGCAATTAATTCAGCCACCTGTGCTGAACGAATTCCTTCAAGACATGATGCTTCTTCAACATCTGCCACTGTGCAAACTGAGTATGCTGCTTTCAAAATACCTCCCTCTGATCTCAAACAGGAGCCATCTACAAAGTAGACATAATCTGATTCAGGTAATGGTACATCTTTAATGTCTTGTCCTGGCTTAGTACAATATTCCATAACATCCAAGCACTCATGTTCCACATTATTTTCATCACTAATTTCAGTATCAGGTAACAGTGTGGAAGGATTTAAATTCACACACCTTGCTATTGATACATTGTCTGATCCCAAAATAATCTTTTCATATTTTGTAAGTCTATTGCTTGTCAAATGTTGTGTTTTGCTTCTTGTAAGGAGAATTTCAACTGAATGGGGAACATAGACTTTTACAGGAAATCCCATTATGATTCCTTCACTCTGCTCAAGACTAACACTTGTTGCTGCAATTGCTTTTAAACAACCTGGTAAGGCTTTTGCAACTGGATCAAGAACTGCTGAGAAGTAAGCAATAGGCTTTCCCATGTTTCCATGTCTCTGAATTAACACAGACAAAGCACATCCTTCTCTTTCACTGCAGTACAGCTCAAAATCTTTTTCATAATCTGGCATGCCCAGAGCTGGAGCTTCACACAGACTTCTTTTTAGCTTTTCAAAAGCTTCCAATTCAGTGTCAGTAAGAACAATTGGATCTTTTATGTCTGATTTTGTCAGTCTCTGAAGTGGTTTCGCAATTACTGAAAATCCACTAATCCATTGACGATAGTAACCAACCATTCCCAGAAACATTCTGACCTGTCTTTGTGTTTTTGGAGGTTGCATTCCCTGAATCATTTTTATTCTCTCAATTGTCACCTGTCTCATTCCCTTTGTAATTCTATGACCAAGATATTTTACTTCCTGTTTACAAAATTGCAATTTTGCAGGGGACACTTTATGTCCTTCATCTGCCAGATGATTCAAGAGAGTAATCGTATCTGTAACACAGTTGTCTCTTGTTTTGGCTGCTATCAACAGATCGTCAATATATTGCACTTATGTCGATCTGCCAGGTAGACTCAAATCTTCCAAAGATCTCTTCAACAACTCATTAAAAATAGAAGGACTCTCTGTATACCCTTGAGGAATTCTACACCATGCGAGGGTCCTATTCTGGAATCTGAAAGCAAAGATTTCCTGGCTCTCTGGATGTAATGGAACAGTAAAGAACGCATTGCAAAGATCAATAACAGTGTACCATTCTGCATCATGAGGAATTTGGTAAAGAATGACTGCTGGATTTGGAACCACTGGACAACAGGGAACAACAATTTGATTAACTTTTCTCAAATCCTGAACTATTCTGTACGTTCCATTTGACTTTTTGATCCCCATAATCGGTGAGTTACAAGGACTGCTCTCGATTTCTTTTAAAACACCTTGTTTAATAAATTTTTCAATCACAGGAATAACACCTTCAATTGTTTCAGCTTTCATTTTATACTGAGGAATGTTTGGAAATTCTATTCCCTGCTTCACTGTAATTTTGACTGGATCAACATGTCTCATCAGACCCATATCATTTCCAGTCAAATCCCAAATTTCAGTTTTGACTGTCTCTTTTAATTCCTCTGGTAAATTTTCTTTTTCAAATGCAGGAAATAATTTTGTTTCTTCTGCTTCAACCAACATCATTGTCAATCGGTACAACCCATCTTCCTCCATGGTTTGTAATTCAATTCCATCAGGTGAACAATATATTCTGCAATTCATTTTGCACAATATATCTCTCCCCAACAAGTTCACTGGACTGCTGTTGCAAACCACAAATCTGTGTTCGTCTTTAAAATTGCCAATTTCAACCTTCACAGGCTCTGTCAGATCCGTTTTAATCTGTTGATTACTTACTCCGACTACTTGGATGGTATCCCCAGAGAGAGGCAGGTTTTCAATTTCCACTGATCTAACAGTAGAACGAGTAGCACCAGTGTCCACAAGAAAAGTGATTTCTACATCGTTTACTTTTCCATTTACAAATGGACCAGACTGGTCAACCTCAAGAGTGGCTCCAATTACACACTCTTCCCCCTCTCTCGGGCACCGTCAGAAATAATCATCAGAATCGCTTCCTTGATTTTCTGTCAACAAAATTTGTCCTGTTGCATTTTGCACATTTGATCTTTGAGCTCTTATTACCTGATCACTTCCTCCGAATCCCACACCTGGATTATATTTTTGACCTCCCCCACAATTAGGAAATGGAGGCTGTGGTATCTGATTCTGTTGCTGTGCTAACTGATGCTGTAGCTGTCACCGAAGACTCAGGTCATTCAACTGTCGCTGTAGCTGTAGCTGTTGCTGCAGATCAACATCGTTCTGCATCTGTGGATTTAACGATGTATTTTTAAAATTTCTGGGTGGGTTTTTACACTCGTTTTTCCAATGACCGATTTCGCCGCAATTAAACAAGGCAATTTCTGTTTTAAATCTTCAATTTTAGCATTAAACTTAGACTTGTTAAAATTAATTTTAAATTTACCTTGACCCTGACTCTGATTCTGATTCTGATTCTGAGCAAAATTTACATTTTTATTCTCAAGACTTGCAATCTGTTGTTCAGCCACCTTCACTTGTGCCCACATTGCTTTTTCTTTTAACTTTTTCTGTTTCACTTCTAACTCATCACTGCAGTATTTTGCTTTTCTCAAAATATCGTCAACTGAATTTGATTGCCATCCGACAATATTATTCCTGATCATTTCTCCAATTTCTGGTCTAAGACCATAAACAAATCTGTAGATAAAATGACTCATATCCTTTTCATCTAATTTTTCATAACCACTGTACTGTTTGAAAACCAGTAATAATCTTTCATAAAATGAATGAACTGATTCTTTTGGTTCCTGATTTGTCCTGTCTATTTTTACCCAATCAACTTCCTTTGGGGCAATTTTATTTTTCAACCAGTAAATCCCTTTTTCATATAAATCCATAACCACTGGGGCTGGAGCACCTGTTTCTTTAATTCGCTCCGGTTCCTCTTTTGGCCAACTCACAGCAATTTTACATTCTGTCCAAAGATCTGATGGGACAACAATGTCAAAGAATCCATCCAGATCAATCCACAGAACTTTTGAACCTTTGATGAAACTGTCCACCTGTCGATACCATTCCACAGGCTTTTCTCTCAGCCTAGGAAAGTCATTTGTGAAAAGCAAAATATCTTGTCTTGACCATGGGACATGAACATATCCTCCACCTGCAATTTCTCTCATGGGAAACTGTTTTGACATTTTATCCAATGTATCCAATCTTTCATCTTCCTTCTTTTTAGTCCACTTCACTCTCCACTTACTCAAGTCACCCAATTTTTTGATGTAAACAATAAATTCTTTTATATGCATTATTCTTCCCATTGTGTTAAAGTTTTCAATGTCCCTTTCTGTAAAATCTAATCTGTAGTGTTTTCCCAAACCTTTCTGTCTGCTCAAATCGATTTCTAATTCAACTGCCAGTTCTTCTAATTGATCATATTTATTCTTTGTTTTCCATTGAATGCTCTTACAGATGAACAGGAGTTCATCATCACGATAAAATTTTAGACTGTCAGGACCAATTGTGCCAATTATTCATTCTTCCAAATCAGCTTTTAATTTCGCAACATCAAGTTTTGAATTTGACTCTCTTTTTTCAGGAGTCTCAGCATCTGATTCTGCACCCATTGGTGACTGGTTAAAAGAACCTTGATTAAAAGTCAAATCAGGCATTTTTGTTTTC
Source organism: Lissotriton helveticus (assembly GCF_964261635.1). Taxonomy (NCBI): domain Eukaryota; kingdom Metazoa; phylum Chordata; class Amphibia; order Caudata; family Salamandridae; genus Lissotriton; species Lissotriton helveticus. The sequence continues at coordinate 1,914,155,034 of NC_136059.1, forward strand.
TCACGATGAATTTCAGAAAAATCTGAATAAAATTTCTCAGCTACCCTTTGAATTTCTGCATTTAATGGGATTGTCAAACCTGGCTGTTTAATTTCTTTTTGATCAAAGACAGGCTGAACAGGACCAATTGTTACTGGAACTGTTACTGCTTCCATGCTCTTAGTTATTTGCTGAATTAATTTTTCTTTCGATCGTAAGTATTCTGAAGTATTTGCATCTTCCTCATCTCTAGTAGCTCTCGTTAAATTTCTAGGGGCTTACCTTTCCATTGGAGTTTTTGAAAAAAATCTGCTTTCATTATAAACACTAGAATTGGTTCCGGTTTCTAATCTTTCAGGAGTTCCAAAAGATTCACAATTATTTGGGTACAATTTGGGTGATTCATTTAATGATGGTGCACTTGGTGTGGTTCCTATAGTAACCATTGGAGTAGACCATGAACAAGGCGGTCTCAGTTGGGCATTCTTTTTATTTGTGGTATAAATCTCTTCTAAGACTGCATCTTCTGATTCACTTTCTACAGCAACATTATTTTTCTTTTCAGTTCTCTTTTCACCTGGAGACCCTAAAACCATTTCTCTAATTAAATAAAGACCATTGCACATGTCTCCCTGTCTCCACATACGCATTCTATCTTCATGCGTTTCCCTTTTATAACTTGGTGTTTTTGGAGGTCTTTTTATCCCACTTGCTTCTTTCTGAAGTTGAAACATCTCATCCTCCCATTCAACTAAAGCTTCAAATTGTGTTGGTCTAGGCTTAGGAATAAGAGCTGACATCTTTTCTCTTAAATTTCTTAAAATGTTTATGTTAAATGAACCATCGTCCGGCCAAACCAATACGCCGTCATCTTTTGTATAATGCTTCCGTACATCAAACCACAGAACAGTATGATAACCATATTCACCTTCCATATACGCTGCAGGTGTTTTGTATTTATGAAGTAATTTACCACCTTGCGTTTCAATTTTCTTGTCAGGTAAAATAAAAAATTTCAATTTCTGAAACATTGTAAGCTTTTTCTCAACATGTTTGTAATAATAACTCATTTTATAGATGAAATCCACTTAATTAGAATTGATCGTAAAAGTTTCCTGGTTGTTCAGTAACACCAACCAATCCGTGCGCGAAACACACCAACAGGCCAATCAGGTTCGAGCTACGTCACTACCTTGTTCGACCAATAAGAATGGAGCTTCCCACAAAAGCCAATCAGTGTCTAGCTCAACAAAGTCACATGAGCCAATCAGAGTACATCTTGTGACGTATGGTACCCAATCACTGCGCGGACCATGTGACATATACAGCCGCTGCGGTTTTTCGCGTTTCACTCTCAGCGCTCACCCCTCCTTTACAAAAACTTTTCACAGCGCCATTTTAAGAACACCTTTTCAATGAAAATCAATTAACAACGACAAAAGGACAACTCATTTGTCTGTTTCTCTAATAAAGTGACAGAATTTACAAACGTACAAGAAATTCTTTACGTGGAATAGACAACGCTATTCTCACAGAATATACATTCGCCGATAAAGTAAACCATTACTCTACCCTTCAAACAAGTAATAGCGAACGCGTTTCCCTCTGAATGCACTTAAAGTAGCAATTCAAAGTTTGACTCGAACGAAATTACAGAATCATTTACGCACTTTCAAACGGAAAGTATCCCTAACCATATACACATGAAATCTTGGTAGGACTCTAACCAACCACAGATAACATGAATCGTTAGTAAAATAAACAACGTTATTTTACCCTTCACTCAAGCTTGAATATATTCTACTACTTTTTCACAGTGAGTTTTAGAACGGGCTCATTGTCCCTATACTCAAAGTTTCAATTTCATAGACAATCCTCACTATGATATACTCTATCTAACACACCTATCCCTAATACGTGTTGTACGACCACAACACTTGTGATATACGACGATACCACAATTCTGAAACAGATCAAATGTACTGTGTGACTACACTCTCATCACACTACTCTGTACCGGTACAACTAGGATTTTTCACACTGCAGGAAAAACCCTTTTAACTACATGTAACACAAGAACGAACTCAACATATGTTAGACATCGATCCTATGTAACTACCATGTAGCATGTTGGTTACCATAGCAACCATCAAGTCTGCTACCAGGAAATTGATCCAGCGGCCTATAGGAAATATGTCATAATCTACGCTACCCAACTTCACATTAATCACCATTAATCATAAATCAATCGCAAGGCCCATAAACTAACATGACATATTTTGACCAACTGAATCATGTGACCTAATTAACCTATTCACAAATTATATACATTTATATACAACCGCGGTAAATGAATTTATCATATTTTACAAGCTCTACAAATTAATTAAGCCACTGTGGCGATAAGATCTTGCTAATGGTAACCTAAACTCATGAAATAACAAGACCAGCTTGTTTTTCAAAGTAAGATTTTTATTAGCTATTTATTCAGTAAATGCATTAGAAATCTTTATTAAAGCATTTTTATTAGAATCATTGCAAATGGTTATGACAGTTTTATGAAATTCAAAATATTATTGCAAATGGAAAATATCAGATTGGCATTTTTCAAATCCTAAGTTTCTAACTACACTTGCTATACTAAAGAATAAAAGAATAAAGTCTTTTGAAGGCTCTTACGTGCTCCAAGGAATGTTCATCTGCACGACACCCTCATCAAAGGTCAGCAAGAAGCAGCCTCTCTCTTCCACGGGGAAGAGTTTTTATACCTTTCTACGCTAAGCTAATCTAAGTAAAAGTATATTTTTCTGCTGAAATCGGAGTCCCATTGGCTGTCAAGTGACACCATCGTGTCATTCCATTTTTTTTAGAACATCAGTTACGTCACTTTCTTAGAGTCCATTGTCTCTAGTTTTCGAACAACGAAGCTTCCTTCAGTTTGTAACATTTAACCGAAATAAAGTCATTGCTTCCTCGGATATGAAATTGTCGCACGTTCCTCTGCCGGTTCCTGGCCTTGGCCTTGCTTGATTAAGGAACAGTCAGCTCATCACAACAAAATGTTTCAGGCAGCAGGAATTTTTCTGTCATGGACTCTCTTTTGCTCCGAGCAGAATTTAGCAAACACGAATGTACTAGGCCCAAAACCACTTTTGGAAAACTATTATATAAACAAACACAAGAAAATAATTAATGTGAGAAATACAGTTTGTTCTGTTGCCACCCACCATAGCTAATAATTGACCCATTAGTCTAAATTACCTAGCTGATACACACAAATAAAGCAGCATTTATATCTACCATTCTTCATTTAATCCAACAGGATTCTTTATGCACCTGTCAAAAGTAAAGTGACTTCACATAGACAAGAAAGCAAAATAAGCACATGCCAATATTTAAAACAGCTGCTATTAGTTATGACACAACAATAGACAAGATTAATTTATTATTTTCCACATACAAGGAAATGCAACGTAATGCACGTTTATGAGCACACATGTTAATAACCCTCGTGTTTTTCTCATGAATGCAACTTTAAACTAGGTTGAATTAATACACGCACAGCACAAATTCATTAATATAGTTAATTCTTGTTATGGAAGTGTGACTTCACGAGCTGAAATGAAAATATTTCTGAATCTCGCTCCATCAATGTCACTTCCTGGGACACCACCTTAATTGGAGAGTCCCCCCACTTCTTTATTTTGGACTTGAGCCCAGGTTAGGATCCTGCTCTCACCTACCCTATGTAAGAGACAGCAGGGAACCGTGCATCTGGTATTATCTCATCTGTCTTTACTTGCTATGGGCAGAGTTTGTAGTTTCCCTCTCTCCTCCCTGTATTAACCAGAAAGCCTGAAAACGATTTTGCACCGAGGAACTCCAAGACAGAACTCACCTCGAAACACCTGTCTTTGAAAGACAAAGAATTGTTCAGAGTGACATCACTCTAAGCTTTTAATTGTACTCCGAACAGCTCAAACCGGGCGTTCCTCAGTCAGAACGTTTTCTCTTTACCTCCTTCCACTTTTTAACGTGAGATAATATAGTATTTATGCTTCGCCGGTTGAGCCAATTGGCCCCACACACACCATGAAAATGATCTGTAAAAGGAATGGCCACCACTGGATGCAAGTGTCTGCATGATTTGGGTTATGCTGGAAACACTTTGAATGAAGTCTGTACTTTGTCCACAGTTAACGGAGCTATATTTTTTCACCGTTTGAGCCCTTGCAACTTTTTCTAAAAGTTCATAAACAAGGGACACCTATTCACAGAAACATCTTTGTGAATTGGCATGACATCATTGTCTCTTTGGCAACCACAGGGAAAAAGAAAGCTTTGTGTGGGGTGGTCAGACTTTGAGGCCACACTCACAAATTGCCATGTCCTCAAGATGGTAATAAAAATTAGAATGCTAGGTTTTGTTTTTCATTTTCTCCATTATTTGCTACCCGGGGGCACCCAACATAAGAGTGTACTGGGTGTGCCTTCAGGGGTAATCAGGCGAAAATACATTTCCCAAACATTTTGTAAACAAAACCTATGCGAGGAGAGCCTGAGTGCTGCAGTGTCTCCACTCAGGAAGCATTGGCATAGCCAATAGGTCTCGCCCTTGGGACCTTATAAGTGTTTAGTTATCCAGCACAAAATACATGGTGCAACATCAACTGTTGCATAACTAAACACTTATAAGGTCCCAAAGGCGAGACCTATAGGCTATGCCAATGCTTGTTTACATTGGAGCAATGTATACAAAAACATATTAATTTGCGTCTTGTTTCTGCTTGTGCAGTTTATGCTCATTTGGGGTGTTGGGTGACCACCTTGTTGCCCAACTCTCTGATTCACATGTATAATTTTCTTTCATTAATAACTTTGCAGTCTTACAATTTACGTCTAAACAGTATTTACTTACACAATACTCAACAAGCATTAGCAAAAGAAATATATCTGACTTTATGTGGTAACACATTCAAACACAGACAGACACAAAAGCACACAGTGTGTGTGAGCCAAAGGTTCATCCCGGCTCTTTCTGAGGCTCCTATCTCTATGCCCTATTTTTTTATTAAACAAATCTGTAGGCAATAAAAAAAGACATCACCACAAGATTGAAGAATAAAACACAAGGCACAGGCAGTATGCACAGAAGAGGGAGGTTGTAGAGATGCACAACACAAATAGTTGTACACTATTCTGCATGCCTGCATTTGCTTGTGTTAGGACATTCAAATCAGGAATATTGTTTTTGCAAATGTTTATAAATCGCTTAAAGCAACGTTTTACTACACAGTTTATCATTTAATTATTTCACATAATGCAGCCTGGTGGCTGCTATGGATCTACGTACTTTATTAGTGTAACAGTAGCATGTCAGTTATGAATTGCTATACGCATAACACTAGGGTGTGTGAGGTCTGGTTAAAGACAACGCCTCTGTCAAAAATCAGTTCTTGTAATGTATATTTATAGTTGTCAACTGCACGTGTAATTACAGGTTTAAAGTGTAACTCTCATAAAAACAATGAGACCTTGTCTGGGTGCTAAATTGCTTCTTTTTGAGTTCCATTGCCAAAACATTACAGTTACATTCGTGGTTTGCCTCAAGAATACTGAAGTGAAACTGCAAGAAAACTTCGGAAGTTCATCCGTTGCATGCTAACCTTGCCCTTATTTGGCAGGTTTTCACTGTATCTTTCTGCTTTTGTAAAATGTCTCTCACTCATCACCTTTGCACATAAAACGCAATTCCCAAGAAACGCCCATTTGTCGTACTCCAAGAAAGCCAGCGGCTGCTGTGTTTTATCAATAACTGAAAGCAAATGTGACAGCAGATATAACACGAGTTGAAGATCCCACCGACAACTTAACTTATATTAAAAGTAAATAACATCTTGTATGTCTTGTGCAAGCTGTATCCGACTCTAAATTAGGAGTGAAAGGATTTGGGAACAAGCACTGCTAAAGCTAATAGGTCTGGTGTTGCCTGCAGGCCTAGTTTTCCATTACGGTTTTTGTAAAACAGTATTGTTGGGGGAGCAACTGGGCCTTTGCTAATATACAAAAAAAACATTAACTAAAACAAAAAAAAAACTTTTGGTTACACTTTGCCATAGTAGTCCCTGTCACTGAAGAGAACTACTTTGTGCGCAAGTGTGCTCTTTGTGAAAGAGCAGAATGCAGTCTTAGTGAAGTTAGACAATGGCGGAAGAGGGCTGACTCACTGCCCCATGGTGTATGCTGTAGTGAGAGGATGAAAACTGTGATTGGCATAACCACAGACCAATAGATGAAAAGGGTGGAGTGAAATTGTGCTGCATAGGCATAGTTCCCAATGTTTGGAAAACCCAGGCCCCAATCACTTACCAATTCATAAGGTGCTGGCCAACCTTGGTCTGAAGGTTAATTGGCTAAAGTACAATTTCCCTTTTTCTCACTGCTATGCCAGAGACTAGGCTGAACTTTAGTGGGGGTACACTGCAATGAAAACACAGAGTGTTCTGATATTTAGTGGATCTTACCATGCCGAGCATGACTTACTAGATGGCAACATTACAAGGGCTGTATCAATGCTTCAGGGTCAGGTTGCATTTTGAAGAGCCGTCCCGTTGTCGATAATGCGGAGAGTAGCTCTCTCTAAGATGGTCATGCTTCCTCACTTACAACATTCTTTCATTAGTATACCAATATAAATGCCTGCACAATTCTTCCACACTCAGGAGACTCTCCTTGGCCTGATCTGGTGCAATGGTCGTTGTAGGGTCGCTCTGGCCAAGGTGTAACATCCTATCAATGGATATGGCCTTGGAGGGCCATACTATGAGCAGTACTAGCTTGCATCACAGCTAAAACAATGGGTTTGCCTATTTCTCACAAATTCACCCTGATGACACTGCCACAACACTAGTGTCATTGATAGTAAGTTAGTAATCCTGGAGAACTACAGCTCTTCGGTCTCTCAGGTGCATCGCCCACCTCACTCCTGCGTATTGCAGGAGGCTTACTCCTGCTTTTGTAGAGGCCTACACCTCACTGATCTGACTTCGCCCTAGGCACCTGCTGTCCTGAACCTGCGGAGTGAACTACACTCAGCTAATTTGAAACACTGGCATCATGGAGGTGTAGTATCCATGGGCGATGTTTCCCAAGACGGGCAACTCTTGTCCTTTGAAGAGATCATGGAACAATGCAATAGCCACAAAAGTCAGTTCTTTACTTATAATGCCCTGAACCACACTCTTTGCCCTGATTGGATTATTACATCAGAGGAGCCGTTCACACATCCGGTTAGACGAAACCTTCACACCATGGGCAATGGCTGACGTGTTATCATTTGACTAATTAAAGCATTTGGCGACCACACCTGGGTCCACCAAAGGGTATTCAGTGATAAGTGGGAAACAGAATTGGAGACAGGATTTAATGATAAAAAATGGGAAAGAGTATTGACTTATCCACCCATTGTTTCCAGGAATGCAAGATTTAAAACCTATACAATTGTATGTTTTACTTAAAGCCTACCTCATGCCTGGGAAAATAAGCACTTTCTTTCTGGAAGAGAAATGTTGCTGCTCCCGCTGCCAAGCCAATTACGGAGGACAGATACGCTACATAGCACAGCATATGGTCAAGCCCCTGTTTATCGCAATTCTGTCTAGCAGTCACCTATCATCTTACGAAAGGCACGGGGCACACCACACTGCACTGTTGAGAGGTATGTGCCATAGTGTCATTAAACACCACGAACAAGCTTAGACAGATTCTTAGACCGTACCCTACTTTTTTTTTTTTTAAATATCTTTTTATTGAAAACAAACAAATTCAAACAGTGACCGAAATGCAGAGATAGATTAGCAAGTACAACAATGACATTTGACGTGCAGCGATACATTGCGGATCATAGAAAAACGGGCCTAAGAACTCTCAAGATCCGCAGGTGTCGGCTCCAAGGTAGGCGGTTCACAGATGTCTCCACGATAGGCATTCCAGGCACTCCATATCTTAACCCATTTACGGGGCCGCCCTCTGGACACATAGACAAACTTCTCTCGAAACATACACCAGTCAAGATCTTCCATCCATTTTCCAACCCTGGGAGCCCGGGCCGCCCCCCAAAGCTGCGCGATGTTACGCTTGGCAATCGCACACGCCAGGGTCACCCACACCCTGCCATGAATCGGCAGGTCCGTGGGTTCCCACACATTTAACAAACATCGCCGTGCCTCAGGATCAACTCGCATCTCCCACACCTCACTCATCTTTGAATGTATTCTGTCCCAGAACTTGCGGACCGCAGGGCACTCCCAAAGAATATGCATAAACAATCCCGGCAACCCACATCCCCTACGACAGTCAGGCGAATCAGCCAATCCTATTCTCTGCAAGCCCAGGCCCGTCACATAGGAGCGGTGAAGGATCCGGAGTTGAATCAAGCGCAGTCTCATTGGGACCGCCACCTCCCTAGGTGACGCCACCGCCTCCCTCCAATCCTCGTCATCTAAAACTAGACCATCAGCGACCCACTGATCGCGAATGCGCACCAGCGGGTCCTCCGAGTGGTTGACCAGTTTACGATATGTGAGGGAAATCGCTTTTGTAGGTAAAAGGCCATCAAGCAGGCGATCCTCCAAGGGGGAGGACTCCGGTAACTCCTCATCGCCAGGCACCGCCGCATGCAGTGCATGACTAATCTGCAGATAACGAAACCGCTCGGTGTCGTTCAGCTGGTACTTGGCCTGCAACTCCTCAAATGTCAAGATCCTACCCTTGCCCCAAATATCCCGAATCCGCGAAATGCCAATAAGGTCCCACCGATCAAACCCCTTCGATTTCCAGAGCATCCCCAGTCTCTCAGAGCTCCAGAGCGGCGTAGACAAAGTCAGGCGTCCTGCCCAGTGAAGGGCGTTAGTGGCCTCGTGCCAAACCCTCGTGGAGCACAGGGTAGGCCCCGTCAATGGAAACCGCCCACGGCGAGCATACAGGACACGGGTGAAATCACCCCCCGGCAACTGGCTACGATCCATCTCATAGCCAGGATCATTCGGAGTGCCATAGATCGCCTGATTGACAGGGGCCAACTGCGAAGCCCAGTAGTATTTACGGACATTCGGCAATCCAATCCCACCATCATACCAGGGTAACATCAGCTTGGAAAGAGCGATGCGCGGACGTCCTTCCCACAGCAGGCCGCGCTGAAGGGACTCTATCTCGCGGAAATACGAATGGGGAATCGGATCAAAGGAGTTCTGGAGAGCATATAAAAAGCGCGGGAGCGCCATCATCTTGAATAGGGTGGCGCGACCCAGCAAGGAGAGAGGCAGTGCCTTCCACCGCACCGTGTCCGCACGTAGTCTGACCAATGGGGGCAACAAGTTCAATCTGTGGCGCACCGCAGGGTCCAGGGAGACATAGATCCCTAGATAACGGAAACTAATCGGTTCCACCCTCACGGGACAATTTGCAGGAATTCTGGGAGGATCCCCACTCAATACAAACAACACCGACTTAGTCCAGTTTATCAAGAATCCCGAGAACCTACTGAAAATGGCGAGGACGTCCATAAAAACAATCAAGGAGGATCGGGGGGAGGACAGATACAAAAGAATGTCGTCCGCATAAAGCGAAATCTTATCTTCCCATTCCGGGGTCGAGCGCAACCCCTTGATGGAGCGGTCCCAACGCACCCAGGCCGCCAGGGGCTCCAGAGCAAGAGCGAACAGCAACGGTGAAAGGGGGCAGCCCTGACGAGTGCCACGGCCGAGGGAAAAGTCGCTCGACCTGTGGTTGTTCACAACGACTCGGGACAAAGGAGCAGAGTATAGGAGTCAGACCCAGCCGATGAAGCCGGGGCCGAAGCCGAGTTTGGTTAGCACAGCAAAAAGATAGGGCCATTCCACCCGGTCGAACGCCATGGTGGCATCCAGAGACAGTAAAATGGCGGGCTCATAAATATAGGCAGCATTGGCCAGAACACCGTGAAGGCGCCTGAGGTTTAGAGCAGTGTTCCTCCGAGGCATAAAGCCAGACTGATCGGGGTGTACCAGGGTAGATATAACTTTAACAAGACGCGCGGCGAGTAGTTTCGCCAAGACCTTAGGTTCCACGTTTAAGAGCGAAATAGGGCGATACGACGAGCATTCCAGGCGCAGTTTGCCCTCCTTGTGAATAACAACGATGTTGGCCACACGCTGGTCATATGGCAGTCGACCATTCTCCAGGCTCTCAAGAAACATGCCCCTCATATAGGGGGCCAACCGATCAGCGTTAGGCTTGAAGAATTCAATTGGAAGGCCGTTGGGACCGGAGGCCTTACCAGAGCGTACCCCCCTAATCGCCATCGCCACTTCGTCATCGGTGAGAGCAGAGTCCATGTATTGTCTATCGTCATCTGATAAAACTGGCAATGCGATGTTTCGTATCATGTCCGAGTTATCCGCCTCCGTGAACTCGCCAGCAGAGGTATAAATCTCGGAATAATAGCGAGCAAACTCCTCTGCAATTAACTGGGGGTCCGTCGTGACCCCAGAGTCCGCAGTTAGCAGCTCCGGGACCAGTCTAGACCCCCAGTCACCTTTTTCCAACCATGCGATCAGTTTGCCGGCCTTATCCCCATGTTGGTAGATTCTGTCCTGAGTGGTGTCTAGTTGCGCCCTAGCCGTGTCACGCGTCAGAGACTTGTATTCGTCCCTGAGCAGCCCCAGGCGATGATCCGCCCACGGGTCGCCCCCAGAGGAAACAGCAGTCTCAAGAGTCAATAGCTCCGCCTCCACCCTATCTAGCTCAGCCCTTCTCTTCCGTTTCTGGTCAGCAACAAGTGATAAGACCTCCCCCCGGACAACCGTCTTGTAGGCCTCCCAAAGAGAGCATCTAGAGGCGACCGAACCCACGTTTTCACCGAAATAACTCTCAGTCACTCGTCCCACTTCCCTACTCACCACCGGATCGCGCAAGCCACACACACACGCAACCACACTGGCGAGTGATCGGAAACGCCCCTCACCAAGTGCTCCACTTCACCAATCGCGGCCGCGTGGGCCGCGGGCAACAGGATATAGTCTATTCTAGAGAGGGAATGGTGCGCCCCGGATGCATGCGTATATTCCGTCGCCCCCGGGTGGCGTGTACGCCAGCCATCTATCAAGCCCGAAACCGCGAGGAAGTCGGGCAACCACTTATGAGAGGGCAACAATGCACGAGCAGGGAGCCTATCAAGTCCACCATCTGCCACTGTGTTAAAATCACCCCCGATCACCATGAGCCCCATAGGCAAAGCTAGAAACACCCGACCCAGGTCACAAAAGGTATCATTCTGCAGCGAGGGGGGCACATACACAGACATAAACGACACAGTTCTACCCTCCCAGGCACCAGAGAAGGCAACATACCGTCCACGATTGTCGGACCAGGTGGAATGAATGGTGAACGGAAACGAGTTCTTGACAAGAATACCCACTCCCCTGGATCCCTAAGTGAAACCAGCATGCGCCACTAGCTTGTAACCACCCCTGTGCAGAGCCATGCAACGCTTCCCCAACAAATGGGTCTCCTGTAACAGGACAACGTCCGGAGACCGCCGTCTAATGAATTGACTAACAGCAGTACGCTTAATCTTATCACCCAAGCCATTAACATTCCAACTGAGGACCGAGAATCCCAGGCCCTGTCTAGAAGTGGTCATTGGTACAAAATGATCGAGCACATTTTAAAGGATTCCCCAGCATACATCGGTCACTAACTGCAAACACAACAACAACCCATCCCCCCCAACCCAAAATACGAACTCCCCCCACCCTGCACCCCTGCATGTAACGTGTACACATCCCCAACTCGCAGTGTGCCTGTCGCCCCCAAAAACTAAGATCTAAACGTAGAATGGAGGAGGACCTTACAACAGGTCACCGGCCCCCACCACCTCAGACCGCCCAAACCCCCCCCCCTCAATACCCTAAAGGAATAACGATGATACCATGAAGAATTGCAGAGGGAAGGAGTTAAAGTTCGATAAATCCCCGTTTAGTCCCGCAAACAGAATTAGGCACAAGCATGGGGTCATTGTCAAGCGGGAATCATTCCTCTTCATCAACTTGGAAATTGTCCTCGGGACCCGGGTCCCCAAGGTGGTCAAGCCAGTCCGCCGCCATCTCAGGAGAGTCAAAAAAGTAAGGCTTGCCAGCATGTTCGATCCGTAGGCGGGCCGGGTACATCATCGAGTACTTCATTTCCCGATCCCGAAGCCTCCTTTTAATTGGCACGAAACCCTGCCGTTGCCTCTGCACCATCCGGGTAAAGTCTGGAAAGAACAGCAGGGACGCATTTTCGTAGGCCAGCGGGCCCGATGATCTCGCCGCTTGCAAAATGGCATCTCTGTCCCGAAAATTCAGGACACGGGCGATGATGGGTCGGGGACGTACCCTACTTTTTAATGCTCCCCCCCCCCGTGAAAAAATAAAATTACTCGGGTGCCACTTTAGAATTTTTCACAATAATTCTATTAAATTCCCAATGTTTAAATATGTCTTAACTTAAACACGAGACATATTTAAGCACTGCAGTTAAATTCTGTTAATCTTTTAAAAATGTACCTACATACATGGTTGCCAAACATACTATTCTGATCAGGCAGGCCTTACTAATGTGTCCAAGAATCCACAGTGTGATTATTAGAAGTGGGGGGTATGGGTTTTGAAAAAATATTTGGAATTCATTCCCTTCTGACACATTCTCCCAGCCAGGATATAAATAAAAAAAACATGTTGGTGATGGATGGCCCATTACAGAGCAGCTTACTGCTGCTCATTTTTGTTCAGCTTAAAACAAAGCACTGTTTTCAGGATAATGCTTCTTTTGGCCACAGCCTGGCGCTCCCCCAGACCCATAACTTGAGGCCTCCCCACAGTTTGAAGACCTCTCTCTGCCCTACTGCTTGAGCGCGCCACCACACACAAAAGGCCAGAGGGCCCCTACAAGTTTATGTGGCGCCAGCCAGTGAGGACGTGAGCAGAATCACTACAGCACTCAGAAGGTAGAAAAGCCAGGAGCCTGGGGAAACATCTCCTGGCACGCGGTGGACGAGTTGCTGCGTGATTTCCAGGCAGGAGCTAAAGACGACACTCTTCCACAAGGCCCTCCCTAACCCAGCAGAATCACACTGCTTTACGACACAGCTCACCATCTTTTATTTTATTTTATTTTATGCGATTTTATATAGCGCGAACATTACCCGAAGGTGTCTAGCGCTTTACATAAGAACCAGTTGCGAAACATTTCTCTCTGCCCCCCCCCCCCTGACGCCTGGGTGTCATCCCCATCCCTGTAAAATCTCCTGCATGACAGAAAAAAATATGCGACGACTCTGGTTTGCTTTCAAATTTCTTTCTCGGATGGACGACCTGTTGCTTCGATTGGCTCGTCACTGTTCTCACAGCATAGGCTGCCAAAAACACCCCCAAGCTGCGTGCACGCCCCGGTAGGCGCTGACCTCCTTTTCATTTAACTCTTCCTACCCTCGAGCCCACTACGCTTCCACAGCACTAGGCTGTTTTTTTCTGTTCATCTTTTCCATCTGCAGCCTGACGGAACAGCCTAGCCGTGTGGTTTGATAAACGGCACACCCCCGATAACAAATGTAAGCGCAGATGATGCAATATGTCGACTTTCCCGGCCCAGCTTCCTTGACAAATGCTAAGATGTGAATGTAAGCAGAATGTATGCATTGCAATGTGCTGTGACGTCAGCCGTTATTTCCCTCTGTTACTAAGAGTAGCCCATGTTACTCGCTAAAGGGCCTCTGAGGTTAACTAACTTGAGAAAATATTTGGGAATTCGCTGATATCCACGGCCTAGACTACTTGACAAAAGTAGCATTGTGAATAAACGAAGAATACATGTATGGCAATTTACTGTTTTCACGGAAACAGTCAATAAAAATATGTTACACATAGTTGACCTACCTATTCTCATTTTGTTTACTGTTCCATCTTCCTCCTTGTGGTTTTGATTACGCTCTTGGGGTCCCAAATGGGAAGTGTTTGTGCTATGCAAAGGAGTTTTGGCAACACGTGTTGCTATGCAAGCAGAATTTCTAAACAAAGATATTTCAAGCCTCCTCTATCTGTAAATGTCTTTATGTCCAACAAGTTGGCAAGTATAGATGTCTTTTGTCAGTTTGGGAGGTCAATTCTGATATATCAGATGAACCAATAAGGCAAGAGTAGGCTATAGACCCTGAAGAACAAGGCATACAGGATGATGCATTAACATTAAGGCAATGCCTTGACATAGACTAGTTTATTTTAAAGCCAGAGATTTCTGAGAGATCTTCCGAAGTGGACAACAAAGCAGGGAGTGAGCTGTCATGATGTGTTATGAACTAATGACATAATCTGCAAAGAGCATTGCTTTAGTTTTTATTTATTTATTTATTTATTTATTTATTTAGTGTTTTATAGAGCGCAAACTTGACCCATTAGGATACCAGAGCACTTTACAGGAGTCATAGAGTATACAAAAGGCTAAGCATCACATAGTATTCATACAGTGCTGGAAATATGATGGATAGTATGTACAGTTTATAAGTACAATTACACAAGACCCGGTCCCAGGTATCTTGGGGGGAGACTAAGTAGTCAGGGGGGAGGCCAAAGCCAGAAGTTAAACAGGGTCTCAGTGGTGGTTGATGGCAGAAGTTAAACGAGGAATTTACCCATGAGGAAGGTTCTGGCTTCCTTCTTAAAGCATGCCAGAGAAGGGATTCTTCTCATGGCGGGTGGGAGAGAGTTCCATATTTTTGGTGCGGCCCCGGAAAAGGCCCGATTGTACGTTTTTTTTTCAAAAACGTGCTGGTTGGAGGAGGAGGTCTCTAGCGGACCGGGAGATTCTGCGTCCTTCAGATATCACAAGTTTCTGTGCAAGATATGCCGGGGAATTTACGTATAGAGCCTTGTGCTTGATGCATGCCAGTTTCAGCTGTATTCTGGCCTCGAGAGGAAGCTAGTTCAGAGCTTTCAGGTGTGGAGGAATGTAGTCGAACTTCCTTGTGCCGGTAAGTAGTCTGGCGGCAGCGTTGAGGCGGGCTTTCAAAGGTGCCAGGGAGGTCATGGGTAACCCAGAGAGGGTGGAACAACCATGCTCCAGTCTAGAGATTACAAGTGCTTGGACTGCCATTTTTAGGTCAGGACCGTTGAGGAAAGGTTTCAGTTTCCTTAGGCAGCTCAGGTGGAACCTGGCTGATTTGGCCATCGAGTTGATGTGATCTCGCATGTTTAGATTGCAGTCCAGGGTTACTCCCAGAGATTTGGCTGATTCTATGATGGTCGGTGGGCAATTTAAGGCTGTGATAGACTTTATCCATAGCTGAAGCTCAGGGTTGGTTTTTGTAGGGGAAATTAGGAGAAATTCTGTTTTATTTGCGTTGAGTTTAAATTGATTGGAGGCAAGCAATTGGACATTCAGTTTCAGGGCCTCATTCAGGGAGAGAATCTCCTCGAGAGAAGAGGCTTTGATGTAGATCTGGGTATCGTCAGCATACATATGGTAGGAAATATTTGCAGTGCGTAGAACATCGGTAAGTGGTTCTAGGTTTAGGTTGAAGAGGGTGGGGGACAGGGTTGATCCTTCAGGGACTCCGACCATGACCGGAGAGGGAGCAGACAGGTTACCGTTAATTAGGAATCTCTGTGATCAGTTTTGTAGGAAGGATATACATCGTTCTAGAACAGAGCCATTCAATCCCATCCTTAGTTTGAGGAGTTCAAGTAGCTTTTCGTGGTTGACTGTGTCGAAGGCTGAGGATAGATCCAGGAGGATTAGGAGACAGGTTTTGCCTTGGTCCTGGGCTTGGAGGGCATCATCAACGATGTGGAGCATGATGGTTTCAGTGCTGTGCCCAGGTCTGAACCCGTATTGGAAGTCATCTAGTAGGTGGAAGTTGTTGATATGTTGACTTAGCTGTTGTTGCACACACTTCTTCAACACTTTGGCTAAGAGAGGGATGTTAGAGATAGGTCTGAAGTTGTCAGGGAAGGCTGGATCCAGCAAAGGTTTTTTCAAAATGGGGAGGACTTGGCCAGCTTTCAAAGAATCGGGAATCGATTCCTGCCGGAGAGAGGCGTTAATTATTGCAGTCCAGCTAGGAATAATTGATTGGGCGACGGCAGCTAGGCAGTTGGAGGGGAGCGGGTCATTAAAATGGTTATTAGGGTTTAAGGTGGATAGGATTTTTGAGACAGAGTCTACTTCTTCTTCTTTATGGTGTCCTGATTGAGTGGATAAGCCAACTGAGTGGATATTGAGTGGATATGGCAGCACGATGAAGCCAAGCAACTCTGCTGTCTACTACTGTACAAGGAACCGCTGTTATTGCACTGTTAACTTTAACCCTGGCCTCAGGTGTGCAAAGTTTGCTTTTCTACATCATTTAATGCATGTTCCTAAACGGATCTTGTCTAGAACTTTAAATAAAAATTATCATTCCATGGGGTAAAACACCTTCACACAATCGACAGAGAGAAGAATGAAGGGAGTGATTTTGCCCTAACAATCTGCTGCCTCTATCATGGTCACAGCTAATGTGAAATTACCATAAGTAGCTCTGCTTGTGATCAATTCTAAATGATAGAGTAGTACTAGAGCTGAACATATCTTTTCTAATTTAGCCAAGAGTATTTTTCTTAAAATGTTTACACTGCACTTCAGTAATGTGGTAGGTCTTTATGACAATGCTCAGTTTTTTGGACTGGCGCACAGCTAAGTATGAAAGTTTCAATAACAGTTCAGTCTTAGGATGGGTGCTCCTAAAGTGTCGTCCTCTGCCCAAGGGACGAGTACATAAAACAGGAAAAATGTGCTTTCAATTGAAAATTGATGGCATCCCTTAGGGCACACCTGGGTGAAGGGGTGTAGTACCTCTTGATCTCTCTTTTCCATAAAATAAGATTACTTCAATGAAAGTTCAAACTTTGTTTAATCCATACAGGTATGTTGCTTCACATACTCAATGCGATTAGTATCGTTGAATGTACAATATCGTTCATAATTACTTGCTGCTCCGATGCATTTCGGGCTGCTGCCCTTCGTCTGGGAGCATCTGAAAGACGACATATAATACCCACCGCGCAGCCGATTAAACGCTGCTGTGGGCATAACCTTTCTTCGCCGCCATAGCCTGAAGCGAGGCCACGCCCACCACTTCGAGGCCACGCCCCCTCAGGCAAGCATTTAAGGCGCGCGACACACTCAGCTGATGCACCTAGATTAAACAAACAGCTCCTGAGGCGGAAGCCGGGAGATAGCTTAGCGGTTTTAATAATTAATCGTTCTTTTATTGTGTGGCACTACTTGCTGAAGCACTCTCCCCTGGGCACTCCCCCTCCCTGGAAAGCTCGCTCCGGATCCCACCGCGCAGCCGATTAAACGCTGCCGCAGGCATAACCTTTTTTCGCCGCCATAGCCTGAAGCGAGGCCACGCCCACCACTTCGAGGCCACGCCCCCCCCTCTTCACAATTAAAGGATGTGCCTCAGTCGGACGCGCAGCGGATGAGCGCAGCGGGCGCGACGTTTGCGAGCCGAAGGCGCGCCTAAGGCAAGCCCGTCTGCGCCCGTCCGCGGCTGGCCGGGGCACGGGGCACGTCCCCCTGCCGGTTTAATTCAATACACCTCTTCAGACCTGGTTCGACTACATCCACACAGGTCTACCCCCCCCTTGACTCTGTTGGACTCCGAGCCATTGGGATTTTTTTGTTCCAGAGATACATTCCCTGAGATAGAAACAAGCCCACTCCAAGTTCTCCCTTCAACTATCAATCTGCCATCCAATAATCAGATTCCATCTCTCAAGCTGACAGTGATCTATCTCAACACACGATCGCTGGTCAAACACCAGCTGGAAATTTTTGCCCTGTTAGACTTTGAGCAACCGGATATACTGTTGTTAACGGAGACTTGGCTGAACGAGGATTCTGCTCCTGATATTCTCGCTGTAATCCCTACTGGTTATTACATCCTTCAGGTAAACAGAGTCTCCGGGAGGCCGGGAGGTGGGGTAGCAGCAATTATTAAGAACTCCATCCAGTTTTCCGCTTTGACCTTAGTCGGCATCCCCTCGGTCGACTATCTCGCGCTGAGACTAGAATCTTCCACCACTCCACTTATTTGTGTGTTAGTTTACCGACCCCCCCAATCTATGCCGAATTTTCCTCTGCTGTTTGGCGATAAGTTATCCCAACTTATCATCAACAATTCAAAAATCTTGGTCGTAGGCGATTTTAATTATTGGCCTTCCGACGCAAAGGAGAATGCCTGCTCCATTTCATTTACTGATCTCTTGTCCAGTATGAACTGTCTAACACATATAAAGGCAGCTACTCACATTAAGGGCCACATTCTGGATCAGGTCTGGACATCCAACCTGGACATCTCTAACCCCCTTATTTCACCCTGCCTTTGGTCGGACCATTTTATAATTTCCTTCTCCATTACGGCTATCCCCAGCCTTGGCAGACCCAAGGAAGGTAATCTCTTGGCCCGGAATTGGAACAAGGCTAATCTCAATGACTTTACCACCCTACTCAAAACCTCCATCCCCTCCAGTTTGGGGTCTATTGACACCCAAGCCTCTGCCCTCACACATTGGCTGGAGTCAGCCAGTGACATCGTGGCTCCTCTTAGACAGATAAAACTTAGACGTCCGCACGACGCCCAAAAATGGTTTACGGATGACCTTAAAGCCTTGAAGTTGAGCCTTAGGCAGGCTGAGCACCAGTGGCGACGTGGTTATGCCCTCGACATGAAACTACGTTTCACTACTTTGCTCAAAGATTATAAATTGGCGGTCCTGCGAACTAAAACCATCTATTTTTCAAATAAGATTACCAGCTCTGCCACCAAAACCAAGGACATCTTTTGAATTGTCGAGGAGTTGTCAAATCCAGACAGGATCACCCCTAAACCCCTTCCCTCTCGGGCACTCTGTGACTCCTCCTGTACAGACTCAGTCCCCCCAGACTTCAGGAGTACAAGGTCCTTCCACTATTCAGGTTATACAACCAGTGCAGTTACCATTGGCCCCTCCAGAAAGGTTCCTAGGGGATCCTAAGAAATTTGGTACATTTCTGGGACAGTGTAAGTTGCACTTTATGTGCAAACCCGCTGTCTTTCCTGACGATCATTCCAAGACGGCATTTAAGCTGTCTTATTTAGGAGGCAACCCGGCAAGTTGGTCGTTTCCTCTGATCGATAGAAATGATCCAGTATTAGACAATTTTGACGGGTTTTGTGAGGAAATGCGGAAACTGTTTGACCGCAAGGCCCATATGCTTTCTCTAGATAGAGAGCTGATTACGCTCAAACAGGGATCACAAGATCTTTTGTCCTATATAACGAATTTTAACCGTCTTGTTGTTCTCTTTGTTTTATCAAGGATTGAGAGGAGAATTGAAGGATGTTCTGGCTCAGGTGGTGAATATGCCTACCACATGTGCAGAGCTCATAGATCTTACGGTTCAGCTGGATCACAGATTACAGGAACGGAAGAGCGATAAATATCGTTATGAGGTGCCATTTCCGATCTCCAAACCTAGAACTGTAATGGAGGGTGCGTCATCAACTGATTCTGCAGAACCTATGCAAATCGGAGGGGTAAGGGGGTCCCTTGAGTCCCGAAGAACGAACGCGATCATACACGCCCATTGGTCATGCAAGTAGGACAACATCATTTTGAACTTATTTCCTTCGATCTGATCGACGCACCTCAGTTCAGACTAATTTTGGGAATGCCGTGGCTAACTCAACATGATCCCATGGTTATATGGGCAGCTCGTACTATCACCCTCAGTTCAGACTACTGTGCTGAGCACTGTACCTCAGAATGCCTTCATGAGGAAATCCAGCTGGAAGCCCCTGCGAGAGCTTTAGCAAGTGGAGAGAGAACATTGAGAGTCAACGCTGTCACTACTCTTCCAGAATTGTACAGGAAATACCAGGATGTCTTTAGCGAGAAGGAGGCCAGCAAACTGCCTCCACACAGAGAATATGAGTGTATGATATAATTGGAACCAGGGGCTAGTATTCCATGCAGCAGGATATACGCCCTTACCGAGGCAGAAAACACCTATCTTCAACAATATCTGAAGAAGCTGTTGGAGACAGGGTTCATACGCCCCTCCACTTCCTCTGCATCGTCGCCTCTATTTTTTATCCCTAAGAAGGAGGGAGGACTGAGAACAGGCATCGATTATAGAGCGATCAACAGGGTAACCAGAAAGAACCGGTACCCTCTCCCTCTGATACCCGTCCTGCTGGACCAACTGAAGGACGCAAAAATATTTACCAAACTCGATCTTCGGGGTGCGTATCACCTGGTGAGAGTCCGCCGTGGAGACGAGTGGAAGACTGCTTTCCGGACCAAATATGGGCTTTATGAGTATCAGGTTATGCCCTTTGGCCTATGCAATGCCACTGCGACATTTCAATTTTTTATGGATAAGGTGCTGAGGGGCTTGCTGGACGTCTCATGTATAGTCTATATTGACGATATTTTGATTTATTCACCTACAAGGGAAGACCACGTGAAGCATGTAATGGAAGTACTGGAATGGTTGCAACAACATGAGCTGTTCGCCAAATTGGAGAAGTGCTTGTTTCATACCACAGAAGTGGAGTTTCTTGGTTATGTCATCGGCCCTAATGGATTAAGAATGGACCTCAAGAAGATACAGGCCATCTTACAGCGGGAATCTCCCTCCTGTGTGAAAGCATTGCAAAGTTTCCTGGGCTTTTCGAACTTTTATAGGAGATTCATTCACGACTTCTCGAGGATCATACAACCATTAACACATCTCTTGAAGAAGGGAGCGATCTTCAAGTGGTCTGACCCTGCCGAACAGGCTTTCCAGGCTTTGAAGAACTGCTTCATCACGGCACCCATCCTATGACATCCAGATGCCAGTCAGCCCTTTGTGATGGAGACAGACGCCTCTCATTATGCTATAGGCGGCATACTATCGCAGAGAAACCCCGATACTGGCCAACTCCATCCTGTGGCATACTTTTCCAGAAAACTGTCTTCCAGTGAAGTAAACTATAGTATTACGGACAAGGAGTTGCTGGCCATCAAGAGGGCATGCGAAGAATGGCGACACCACCTTCTGGGGGCCAAACACACTATTGAAATCTTCACTGATCACCGCAATCTCTTGTTCCTTAAAAGCGCGAAAGCATTAACTCCACTTCAGTTACGGTGGTCTTTGTTTTTTTCAGACTTTGACTACATCATTAAATATCGTCCTGGCCCACAGAACGGTAAGGCGGATGCCCTTTCAAGACCGGAAACAGTAATGAAGGATCTAACGTCAGAAGCCGAAGACCCTCCCAATATCCTCCAGAAGGCCTCCTTCTTACCGTCTGCTTCAGCAATCACATGTTCGTCTGATTTTTTGAAAAAAGTTGAGGAGAACATCGATGCAGTGGATGTACCAGCTTGGATAGCTAAAGAACCTTTACTGAGAACGATGAAGGCTAAGTTGCTCTTTAGAGATCAGCAGCTGTACCTACCCGAGACTGAGCTACAGACTCAAGTCCTACTATGGACTCACGATTCCTCCTTAAGTGGACATCTGGGAGTGCAAAAAACATTGCAGATCACCTCCAGACACTTCTGGTGGGAGACGATGCAGAAAGACATCAAAGAGTATGTTGCCAGATGCCCCATCTGTACTCAAGCGAAGGCACAACATCATCGAAGCAGAGGGTTACTGCGGCCCATACCAATACCCCCTGCTCCGTGGCACACCGTCTCCATGGACTTTATCGTTGAAATGCCTCTCAGTTTCGGCAACAACACCATCCTAGTGGTCATAGACCATCTCACTAAAATGGGTCATTTCATCGCACTAACTAAATTGCCCACATCAGGAGAATTAGCCACAGTCTTCTTACAAAACGTGGTACGGTTACATGGTGTTCCCTCTGTTCTCATTACGGACAGAGGAACACAGTTCACTTCGAAATTTTGGAAGGCTCTGTGTGACATTATGAAAATTGATGCTCGTTTGTCAACAAGTTATCACCCTCAGACGGATGGTAAAACTGAAAGACTCAATCAAACGCTAGAGCAGTATCTGAGGTGTTTTACTCTCAAGTTGAATGAAGAGTGGAGAACGTTGTTGTGGATGGCGGAGTTCGCCTACAATAACACTACTCACTCCTCTTTGGGCTGTTCGCCCTTCTTCTGCCTGAATGGGTATCACCCTAACTCTTTACCTTTTGAACAGCCTAGTCTGTCCTCCCATCCTTCTATACAAGAGCACCATTCTCATCTTCTTTCTGTTATGCAGGATGCCAAGGAACATCTGGAGGCAGCCAGAAACCGCGACAAGACTCAGGCAGACAGAAAGAGAACCCCTGAACCAGCTTACTCTCAGGGAGATAAGGTGTGGTTGAGTACTAGACACTTGAAATTCAAGGGTAATACTCGTTTACAACCCAAATTCGTTGGTCCGTACCCTATTGTGGCCGTGATTAATCCGGTTGCCATGAAACTAAAACTCCCTTCTTCGTGGCACATACACCCCGTGTTCCATGTTTCTCTTCTAAAACCGTATGTTCAAGGTACCCGAGCTGCGGTGTGGCCTTTGCCATTGGACATCGAGGGGGATGTGGAATACGAAGTGCGGGCTGTGCTTGATTCTAGGAGAGTGAGGGGTGTCCTGCAATATCTGCTTGATTGGAAGGGGTATGGGCCTGAGGAACCTTCCTGGGAACCTCACTCCAATCTCCACTGTCCTGGGCTTTTGAGACGTTTTCACGCCTTGTACCCTTCTAAGCCTGGTGGACCGCCGAGACGTCGGTCATTGAGAGGGGGTTCTGTCACAGTTTAGGTGCCCTTATGTGTAGACTACATCTCCCAGAATGCCTGCTCTGTAGTCTGTTGTTTGTTTCCTTCTTCTTACTTCTCCTCTGTTTCCTATATCCGTTCTCTGAAGGCAGCTCTCGGTGCTTGTCACCTGATTGCCTACCTGGCTCTGAGCTGTTGGAGTCCGAGGGATCTGAAGCACTCTGGTAAAAATGCTTTGGAGCCGCGCTGAGGTCCAGCGCGGGAGAACGCTGTGGGTCATTTTTGGAGATCGCGTAGTTGACCCCTTTTTGACCTGAAGAGCCGCGCTGGGGAGCCGCGCTGAGGATCAGCGCGGGAGAGCTTTGGGCGTTGTTTTCGTGATCGCGGTGGAAGTGGCCTTTTGACCTAAGGAGTCGCGCTGGGGAGCCGCGCTGAGAGGCTTGAGAAACGCTTACTGCCAGTCTTTTGTAGTGGAACTTTGCCAATTGCTGGAATACTAATGAAACCCTAGAGCTGTTGAGAGGCTTGGATTGCGTACTGTACTATCACTTGGAATACAAGAAGTATTGTTTCCAGACAAGTACTCGAGTCTTAGGACTCATAAAGAACAGACGGAAGAGACGTCGTTTTATGAGCTAAGTAGCTACATCTTACCTTGACTAAGACTTACTCCCAGTTCCAAGGGCTCTTGGGGGGAGCTTGTGTTTCCTATGACTTTTACTTTATTTTTACCTTTTTTACACTGAGATCTTTTTCTATGGGAGTTTGTGGCAGCATATTGCAGTAAGTGATTCACACATCCATATACTTAGTAACTGCATACATCATACCGGGGTGTATTTATGTTTGTTCTTGGTATTCTTATGCAGAAACCTGAATGCAGACCTAACGTATGGTACCCCTCCTGTCGCAAAGCATTGTAGATGGTTTCTGGCTGCCAGTCCTTTATGTTTTATTTCTCCACTTTTCCCCTTCCCTGGGTGAGGTCCTCATAGGAGAGTTATATATATATAAACTCACTTGAGGTGCCGCTCCTAGGGAGGAGTGAAATCAGCTACTACATCGCTCCTGCTGTATCTGATTATTAAGGTTAGTCAATCTGCATTACACTGTGACAAAGTGAAATTAGGGTGTTTGTCAGACTGCAAGGAAACTGTCCAGAACTATAAAGCCACAAGGCAAAGGGTTATGTAAAAATTACAAATAGCAGGAAAATTCAATTCGTTCATTCAAACCATATGGTTTCATAAACTGGAGTCTGTAAATCCAGAAGTTCTCCCTTTGAAGTAGAAATTTGTTGTTGTCTCGTCCCTCAATTTTTGTGATCACTTCCAAAATCATATATTTCAATTGAGAAACAGAATGATTCATTTCATTAAAATGGATCGCTACAGTAGATTTTTGGTTCTTAGTACGAATGTTAGACTTATGTTCATTCAAGCGTATCTTGATCTTTCTCTCCGTCTTGCCAATGTAAGTTTTTCCACAAGGGCACTTCAAAAGATATATCACATTGCTAGTATCGCATGTTGCTGTCACATTTATAGCAATTTCATATCCTTTCATTGGATGTGTTATTTTGTTGCCCAAAATGGTGTTATGACAATTATTGCAATTGTTGCAAGGTCTGGTTCCATAGGCTTGGATATTGGTTATCCTTTTTTGTTTCAAGATTTCTCCTAAATTCTTCCCTCTAGTGTAAGCAAACAAGGGTGGAGGCTTAAACATGTCTTTGAAATCCGTTTCTAATTGTAATAACGGCCAGTGTTTAAGAACAATGTTCCTAAAGGTAGCACTCACATTAGAAAATTTAGAAACCACGACCATCCTCTCAATTTTGGATTTTCTTCTGGGCTTGAACAAAATTTCTTTACGATCCAATGGTTTAACCTGGTTTTTGGCAGTCTCTAATATTTCATTCGGATATCCTCCTAAGCGAAATCTCTCCGCCATTTCATCCATGCGAGTCTCCACTATGGTTTGGTCTGACGTGATGTGCTTGACTCTCAACAATTGAGATTTAGGCAAATGTTTTTTAAGAGAAGCCTGATGAAAGCTAGTATAATGTAAAACATTGTTTCTGTCTATCGGCTTGCGGAATATATCAGTGTTGATGTCATTATCTTTTAATGTGATCTTCACATCCAAAAAGGTAATGGATTCTCTGTTGATGTTCCAAGTGAATTTTATACGTCCATCGACAATGTTTAAGTTGGCAAGTGCTTCTACTAAGCTTTCTCTAGTGTTTTTCCAAATGATGAACAAATCGTCTATGAAACGTACATACATCTTAATGTTGTCACTCCAATTGGGGTTGGACCATATGTTGCTCTGCTCGAATTCGCCCATGTAGATGTTCGCGTAGACAGGAGCCACGCAATTCCCCATGCTCGTGCCTACCAATTGCAGATACCAATCATCCTGATGTTTGAAATAGCTCTGGTATAGTGTGAACATAACTAGTTCCATGAAAAATAACTTTGTGGGTTCATCTACATCTAATTTCAAAATGGCTTGTTCCATGGCCTCTATTCCACCTGAATGTGGGATTGATGTGTATAATGCACTAACATCTGCAGTGCATAATCATAAAGGCTCATTCGGGTCAATGACCACATTCTGTAGTTTACACAAGAAATCTGTGGTGTCACGAATGTAGCTTGCCAAGGATTGTACTATGGGTTGTAGCCAAAGATCTAAATATTGCCCCACGGGCTCATGTATGCTTCCACGAGTGGATACAATCGGGTGGATTTACGGATTCCTCAAGTCTTTGTGGATTTGGGGCATAGCATAGATTGTTGGGCTCCTTGGATGTAACAGTAGGAGAAAAATCCTAGTTCTTTGATCAATGATTCTTAAGGTTAAAGCTTTATCAACAATTTCTTTCAATTTGGTTGCAAATTGTTGCGTTGGGTTTCCAGGTAATTTCATATAAGTTGTGGTGTCACTCACGTGTTCATTCAATTTTTGATGATACATCAGTGAATTCATGACGACTAAGGCGCCGCCCTTGTCAGCTTTCATACAAGTTATCATTTCATTGTTATCCAAAGATCTCAGTCTGTCACGATCTTTTTGAGTCATATTCCTGTGTGTTGTTTTTTTGTAGTTGATTGTCAATAAATCCTTTTTGACCAGCTGCTCGAAAAGATCTATTGTTTTGTGGCTCACTGGAGCCTGAAACATACTAGAAACTTTTAAACCTGACGATGGATCAGGTTCTTTCTCTCCTTGAGGCATCATAATGTTCTCGAAAAAATGTCTAAGTCTTAGTTTTCTAGTTAGTTTGAATGTGGAAATTTCTAATTCCAATAGATCTGACTTGGTAGTTGGTATGAACGTTGTTCCTTTCTGTAATAACTTCATTTCCTGATTGGTAAAAGTGTAATCAGAAATGTTGATGACCAATTGGTTGTCTGGATCTATTTCTTTTTCTTTAGCAATGTCGCACTTCTTGTTTGCGGTACATCTTTTTGTTTTGCCCCTCCTGGGTCGTCTTGTTCTGTCACCTGTACTAAAAAAGGAGTTTGAATCGATCCAGTTGATGTACTCAATGTTTGTTCTAGGGTTGTCTCAGTTTGTCGTGGTCCCGTCGGGCGGCCACTTTGTTGTACCCCCCCTACGTTGGCGTCCTGTTGTATCACTATCCGAAGAGGAAGTGTCAGTGTTTTGTGTGTATGGACGGGATCTTCGTCTCTGGGCATACACCTCCGCCCAGGTGTACACCTCACCCAACTTGTAATCAAGCGTGTCACGCCTGTATTTTCTGATTTTTCGATCGTTGATTTCATTGTGATGTTTTTCAAGTTGTTGCTTGATGTCTGCAATGAAAGCTTCCCATTCCTCCGTTGGCATGCTGTTGGTAAGTTCTACTGTTGTTTCTGTAATTTCTTTTTCTAATTCTCTTATGATGGTAGATAACTCCTCTATTATTAAAAGAATTAGGTCAAGACTGCACTTATTAAGGATAGCATACCATTTATCCTGAAACGGCTCTGAGTTCTTACAGAGTGAAGGTTTGAGGGCAATTCGTAGGCCCCTGGGGATACGCAGAGTTTTGTGGTATTTAACCAATGTAGCAGCGTGTAATTGCTGATTTATTTTCCGCTTAGATAAATATAATAATTGTTTAGCGTTCTGTTCTTTGTTCCTTGCTGTCGATGATTGCGTGATGTCGTCGTGTATTAAAGCATAGATTCTGTTGGCCTCTCCAGTTCCAAATGCGAAAGTATCGGCTCTTGCTTCTGTGGATCGAGCTATATCCTCATAATTCATTTTGAATGTTTATGCGCGTGCTGCCTGTCCGTGGGTAGACAAATTGGAAAGACAATGCTCAGTTTTTTGGACTGGCGCACAGCTAAGTATGAAAGTTTCAATAACAGTTCAGTCTTAGGATGGGTGCTCCTAAAGTGTCGTCCTCTGCCCAAGGGACGAGTTCATAAAACAGGAAAAATGTGCTTTCAATTGAAAATTGATGGCATCCATTAGGGCACACCTGGGTGAAAGGGTGTAGTACCTCCTGATCTCTCTTTTCCACAAAATAAGATTACTTCAATGAAAGTTCAAACTTTGTTGAACACACACAGGAATATGACTCAAAAAGATCGTGACAGACTGAGATCTTTGGCTAACAATGAAATGATAACTTGTATGGAAGCTGACAAGGGCGGCGCCTTAGTCGTCATGAATTCACTGATGTATCATCAAAAATTGAATGAACACGTGAGTGACACCACAACTTATATGAAATTACCTGGAAACCCAACGCAACAATTTGCAACCAAAATGAAAGAAATTGTTGATAAAGCTTTAACCTTGGGAATCATTGATCAAAGAACTAGGAATTTTCTCCTACTGTTACATCCAAGGAGCCCAACAATCTATGCTATGCCCAAAATCCACAAAGACTTGAGGAATCCGCCAATCCGCCCGATTGTATCCACTCGTGGAAGCATACATGAGCCCGTGGGGCAATATTTAGATCGTTGGCTACAACCCATAGTACAATCCTTGGCAAGCTACATTCGTGATACCACAGATTTCTTGTGTAAACTACAGAATGTGGTCATTGACCCGAATGAGCCTTTATGGTTATGCACTGCAGATGTTAGTGCATTATACACATCAATCCCACATTCAGGTGGAATAGAGGCCATGGAACAAGCCGTTTTGAAATTAGATCTAGATGAACCCACAACGTTATTTTTCATGGAACTAGTTATGTTCACACTATACCAGAGCTATTTCAAACATCAGGATGACTGGTATCTGCAATTGGTAGGCACGAGCATGGGGAATTGCGCGGCTCCTGTCTACGCGAACATCTACATGGGCGAATTCGAGCAGAGCAACATATGGTCCAACCCCAATTGGAGTGACAACATTAAGATGTATGTACGTTTCAAAAACGATTTGTTCATCATTTGGAAAAACACTAGAGAAAGCTTAGAAGAAGCACTTGCCAACTTAAACATTGTTGATGAACGTATAAAATTCACTTGGAACATCAACAGAGAATCCATTACCTTTTTGGATGTGAAGATCACATTAAAAGATAATGACATCAACACTGATATATTCCGCAAGCCGACAGACAGAAACAATGCTTTACATTATACTAGCTTTCATCAGGCTTCTCTTAAAAAACATTTGCCTAAATCTCAATTGTTGAGAGTCAAGCGCATCTCGTCAGACCAAACCATAGTGGAGACTCGCATGGATGAAATGGCGGAGAGATTTCGCTTAAGAGGATATCCGAATGAAATATTAGAGACTGCCAAAAACCAGGTTAAACCATTGGATCCTAAAGAAATTTTGTTCAAGCCCAGAAGAAAATCCAAAATTGATAGGATGGTCGTGGTTTCTAAATTTTCTAATGTGAGTGCTACCTTTAGGAACATTGTTCTTAAACACTGGACGTTATTACATTTAGAAACGGATGTCAAAGACATGTTTAAGCCTCCACCCTTGTTTGCTTACACTAGAGGGAAGAATTTAGGAGAAATCTTGAAACAAAAAAGGATAACCAATATCCAAGCCTATGGAACCAGACCTTGCAACAATTGCAATAATTGTCATAACACCATTTTGGGCAACAAAATAACACATCCAATGAAAGGATATGAAATTGCTATAAATGTGACAGCAACATGCGATACTAGCAATGTGATATATCTTTTGAAGTGCCCTTGTGGAAAAACTTACATTGGCAAGACGGAGAGAAAGATCAAGATACGCTTGAATGAACACAAGTCTAACATTCGTACTAAGAACCAAAAATCTACAGTAGCGATCCATTTTAATGAAATGAATCATTCTATTTCTCAATTGAAATATATGATTTTGGAAGTGATCACAAAAATTGAGGGACGAGACAACAACAAAGTTCTACTTCAAAGGGAGAACTTCTGGATTTACAGACTCCAGTTTATGAAACCATATGGTTTGAATGAACGAACTGAATTTTCCTGCTATTTGTAATTTTTACATAACCCTTTGCCTTGTGGCTTTATAGTTCTGGACAGTTTCCTTGCAGTCTGACAAACACCCTAGTTTCACTTTTCATGAACTCTTTTTTTCTATATGTAGTGTTTTTTTGCTTAATTTGTTTATTTAATATTCATGCATTGTTATTCAGATAGTTTTTATGACCCACCATTGCACATGGATTCAGCTTTTATCTTTACTCCACAACATTGGAGTGATAGTCCTGTTTCTAGCCCGATTGTTCCGGTCACGTGATCGGGACTTCAGTTCAATTTATTGAGTCGCGTTGTTTGCGCGTCTCACATACAGCAGTAAAACGTGTTGGAATATTGCTCGCATGCTTCTTAGCTACTAATTGTAAGTAATCCCAACAGTTTACGTCTTGCAAAGTGTTCACATGAGCTTCCACATTACTCTTTAATGGAGGCGGCATCTTTAAATGTCTAAGATATTGATTTATCATTTTGAACCGGCACAACTTTAGCGGAGTATTGCACTGTTTAAAGATTGCTTTAACTTTCATGCAGCTTTTTAGAGCCGTCATTTCTATGATAGCCGATATGCTCACAGCGTAATGTTGGATCCTGCTTGTTTACCTGGGTCTTAGCTCCACTCACGATACACTATTGTATTAATTATCACCTTAACGGCCAAAGTACCTTGATTAACCCAATACGTTGATAGCATGAAATTGTACCTGGTTTGCTCACCCGATTTTTAGTTTTATTCATGTGACATTCCTTTATTAACTATATTGCACAGGACGAATTGAGATGCAATCCTCACATGATGGTCCCAGAACTCTTTAGTTAACATGCATGATTATTTCTCACCACCTTCTCACATATGTATAATGTTTGATTTAACTTTACATCTGTGAATCGTTATTATGTTTTAAGATATTTCATGAACGAATATACATGGGTATTATATGTCGTCTTTCAGATGCTCCCAGACGAAGGGCAGCAGCCCGAAATGCATCGGAGCAGCAAGTAATTATGAACGATATTGTACATTCAACGATACTAATCGCATTGAGTATGTGAAGCAACATACCTGTATGGATTAAACAAAGTTTTAACTTTCATTGAAGTAATCTTATTTTATGGAAAAGAGAGATCAGGAGGTACTACACCCCTTCACCCAGGTGTGCCCTAAGAGATGCCATCAATTGTCAATTGAAAGCACATTTTTCCTGTAGGTCTCTATGACCCACAGGACAAGGAGTCTTTCTCTGGTTTCATTAGGAGGGCAAAGAACAGGCCATCATAGAAGATGTAAATGACCATAAGGTTGCTAAACAAATATGAACTTTTGCAAGGGGAGTAGTCATCTCCTTATGAGATGATGCTAAGAATCGATTAGGACGTGGTGGCGCATAGGTTCCCCTTCATGCAGAAGAAGGTGCACGGCGCAGAAGGAGGAGGCCAGGCATCCCTTCCTAGAGCTATTCTAGTGTATGTAGGGAACTTTCTGTTACGACAAGAAATTATTGACAAGGCAAGACCTGATAGGAAGAGATCTTTTGAGGGTACCACATTTTTTTGCCAGGCCTGATTTCTGTCACGTGACAGCTGAGAGAAAGTGGAGGCTGAGGCAGTTGATTTCGCAATTTCAGGCTCTGGGATCAGAGGCCTATTTGCTATTTCCTGCTAAACTGAAAGTGGTTACGAAAGGGGGAGTCAGAATGTTTTTATCAGAAATTAAAGCACAGCAATATATGGAAGAACTAAAAAATAGGAGGTCCAAGGAATAGCCTGAATTAAATTGCTGGTTGGGTTGTGTAGTGGCACCAGCAGGGGACACATGGGTGTTAGTAGGGTCATTGGTTGAGGGATTCTTTAAGGGGGTTTTACTAGCTGGTGAGAGGTGATGGGGGAGGGGTGCGACTGACGCAATCCAGAAACGACCATATATAGGTCATTCATGACCTATTTGCCTGTAGGGGGGGGCAGAGGGGGAGGGCAAGGCAAGGGAGGGAGTTGTTTTTTTTTAAACATGGTTAAAATTGTTGGTTTTTCTGGTGTATTAACACACACTTTCACCGAGGTTCAGCTACAGTATAGGCAGTATAGATTACGCACAAAGAAAGTAGAATGTTTTCATATTCTTTATAATTTTTCTGTTGTATGATGGTTTATGATCAGAAAGATGTTTGATATTTCTTAATGTCTTGTAAAATTGCTTCAATCAATGTATGTGGCCTCAACAATTCCAATAAGAGATTGAAAGTTGCGGGATTGTTGAGAACTCTCCATTTAGACCTGGTATGTCTCCAGGAGACCCATATTGAGGCTACGCAGGTATACCTTTTGGATCAGTTGGGGTTTGCAGTATTAGCAGCCAGTAAACAAGGAACTAGGACTAGAGGGGTGGCAATTTTGGGGAGGAACAGAGATGCTGTGGTTCATAGGAAGAAGGAGGATCAATGGGGTAGGTGGGTTATAGTGGAAATATGTTTTAAAGGGGTAAGATTTACATTGGTTACAATATATGGTTCCACCGATGACGATCCTGATGTTTGGCAGTTTATAGATACTGAACTTGCCCAGTGGCCAGAGCCCATTGTATGTTGCGGGGATTTTAACATTCATGACCCAGGAAGCTCTTTTTCAATACCGGGGGGTAGATACGCAGGGAGGAAGAAAAAGACACGTAGGGCATTAGCCAACATGGTACAGCACAACTCTTTAGCTGACCCGTGGGTGAAGCAACACCCTTTTTTGGATAGTAGTACTTTTTTTTCGGCCCCTCACAAAACTTTGGTCAGATTGGATTACTTTTTAGTTTCTAATTCGTTAATCCCTGGTGTCCAAGTGGACAAACATCCTAGGATTATCTCAGACCACAGCTCCCTGGTGCTAACATTTAATATGCCTATGGTTCAGAGCAGAAATACACGGTGGACCTTTGAACGTGTTCTACTAAAAGATGGGGCTTATCAGAAACATATGGAAGCCTGGATAAAGTTTTTCTGGGATATAAACAGAGGTTCGGCATCTCCAGGGGTGGTTTGGGACTGCTTCAAAGCGGGCATAAGAGGGGAGACGATGAGCTATGTGTTGGCAAGACGAAAGAGGGAAAGAATCAGAATTGAAGAAATTCGACAAAGGCTGATTGCAGAGGAAGAAAAGTTAGTTACAGCTATAAGACAGAATATCTCAGTGGAGCCTTTCTTGCTTAAAATTGTAGCCCTCAAAGGGGAGGCCATAGAAGGTTTCAGCAGGAAAGCAGCTGAGAACTATATGGTTAAAAAACAGGATGCGTACGAACTGAGTGAGAGAGTTGGTCACATCCTGGCAGTGCAAACCAGGCAGCGTACTGCTGCAACCAATATAAAAGAGATCCTTGATCCACAGGGGGTTTCTGTTACAGACCCAGACCTGATAAGGGAAGTTTTTAGGAAATTTTATGATGATCTATACTCCTTGGGTGATGTAAAAAGCCTGAATGAGATAGATGGTTATCTTAGCGATATTCCTCCCCCTTCTTTGTCTCCTGAGGAAAAGGAGATATTAGATGCCCCTCTTCGTTTGGAGGAGCTTACTGGGGCTTTGGGTAGCCTCCCCTCAGGGAAAGCAGCTGGGCCAGACCAAATCCCGATTGAATTTTATAAAGTGTTTCAAAATGTTTTGTTGGTCGACATGTTTGAGATTATGGAACATACACAACGGGGTGGGCTACCTTCAGAGTCCTGGGGTGGTGCGGATATTATTGTCATCGCAAAAAAAAGGGAAACCTACAACACTTACCGGTTCATACAGACCTATTACTCTGATGAATTCAGATGTTAAAATATATTCAAAAATGTTGGCAAAAAGGCTTGCAGGGAGTATTGAACATCTGGTAAGCACATCACAACACGCTTTATACCCGGGAAGGGCACGACCCAGCATGTTAGAATGGTTGTCACTATGTTCGATGCTGCAGGGGGCCTGGGCGACCCTATCGCGGCACTTTTCTTAGACGCCGAGAAGGCCTTTGATAGGGTCGCCTGGAAATTCTTATGGGCAGTCTTGAGGTGGAGTGGTATTGGTGAAGGTTTTATAAAAGCCATACAAGTCCTATATAATAATCCTACAGCAAATATCAGAGTGAATAGGGGGCACTCAGATGCAGTTAAAATTTTAAGGGGGACAAGGCAAGGGTGCCCGTCATCCCCACTACTCTTTGCACTATATTTGGAGCCATTTCTACGAAGACTAGAAAGAAATGAAGGGATTCCACCAATGAAATTGAATGGCTTCACAGTCAAATCTCTAGCTTACGCTGATGATGTGGCTATACTATCCCCAAACCCAGATACTGCTATCAGGGGGGTGGAAACAGAAGCCCAACTGTTTGGCCAAGTCTCAGGCTATAGTCTAAACCAATCCAAGACGCAAATTGTTACGAACCATTTCACTAGGAGTGTCGACAGTAGGGTGGTTAGTTCAGCAACATATCTGGGGATTTTAATTTCCGCGAACTTGGATACTGTGGTTGAGATCAACATGGCTCCGTTACTGGCTAAAGTTAGAAAGGACTTAGAGAGGATGAATAATTTGCAACTTTCTTTGGTGGGGTGTACTAATGTTTTAAAAATGCTGATTCTACCTAAGTTTCTTTATTTATTTAGATCGATTCCCCTTTTTTTTTTAGGCCAAATGGTTTAATACGTTGGAAGGTACTTTAAATAGGTTTTTATGGGCTCATGGAAGAACTCGGAGGGCTTATAGATTTATGTCGCTACCAAGAGAAAGAGGGGGCTGGGGTGCGCCAGATTTTAGGCTGTATTATTTGGCTGCTGCATTGCAATATATGCAGGGATTGATTGGAGGGGGCGGTCAGCTACAGAAAATAACAACTATGTCCACAGAAATATATGCAGTAGTGTTAGGGCAAGAGACAGAAAACTGTTTCTTATATCATGTTGAGTTAGGTCATCTCAGAAGGAAACAATCAAAGACTATAAGTGCTGCCCTTAAAATTTGGAATATCTTTCTGAAGAAGTTGGGCCTGGGCAGATATAATAGATATATTAAAGTATATAATAATAAATCATTTCCCCCAGAAATCTTTTCCGATTCAGTAATGGCTGCTTGGGAGGTTAAAGGAATTAGACAGATAGGCGACTTAAGGAATCATGAGGGAATAATACAGTTTGGGGACCTTGTAAGTAAATACAGAATAGACAGAAGAGATTTTTTTAAGTATCTACAGGTTAGGAGTTTCCTGGGTAACAAACAGGGGGGTCCAGCAGGGTACAATTGTAATGATTTTATGGAGAATATATCTAGTGGTGGCGAACCCACGATCAGGTCAGTATATGCGTTCTTAGTAAGTGGTAAACCGGATGATATGGTTAAGGATAGCAGTAAGTGGATAGGGAAAGTAGGTGCTGATCCTGAAGCCTTTAAGGAGTCATTCGACCTGGGTCGCACTATTCTGTGTTCTGCTCCCCTACAATCCCAGCATTATAAGACCTTATATTCACTTTACCACACGCCAGCTAGAATTGCTAAATGGGGGGGTTCTGAGGGGACCACTTGCCCCAGGTGTAATTCCCCTGATGCAGACATTGTCCACATGTTCGCTATCTGTCCACAGCTTCACACTTTAATTAAAGACATTGAGGGTTTCCTGGATAGGTCATTAGGGATACAGATAATTTTAACCCCCAGTTGGATTTTGTTGGGAATTGGACCAGAAGGGAGTAATCTTGGCCAGGCCGATTTCCTGTTTTTGGTTATGGCAGTCTACAGATTAATGCTAGCAAGGGCTTGGCTTGACAAGACCCCCCCGCTGATACAAGTTTGGTTGGCGAATCTAATAGCTGCACACAATCTTGAGAAACCTATATATGCTAGGAAGGGAAGGGTAGGGAGAGCCCGAGGTGGTAGAATTTGGGAGCCCTTAGCTCGATGGAGGGATGGGATAGGGTAACATGTCTATGATTAGGATTCTGTTTATCTCTGGATTTTGGTTTAAAATAGGGGGACCTATGAATTATGAAAAGTATAATGGTATGGTCTTAATTTAATTTTGTTTTTCTTCTCTTGTTGCTTATTTTCTTTCTGTAAATTGCTTATGCTTATTGCCTATGCTGTAATATTATAAGATAACCTTTGTTTGTGGTGTAAACAAACTGCTGAATGTATAATGTGTGTGATCAGAAGTATAATAAAAAAATAAAATTAAAAAAAAG
The DNA here is from genome assembly GCF_964261635.1 of Lissotriton helveticus. Lineage (NCBI taxonomy): Eukaryota > Metazoa > Chordata > Amphibia > Caudata > Salamandridae > Lissotriton > Lissotriton helveticus. The sequence continues at coordinate 1,914,190,521 of NC_136059.1, forward strand.
GACGTGGTGCCTTCCCCCTTTGCAGGTGGCTTTTCCCTCTGCATATTTTTTCTAGCCTCCAAAACCCTGCACGGAGATATAAATTGTGATAATACTGCCACAATTTCCAGATCCAGTGGCTGGAATTGGAAATCAGATAAATAGTCACCTTGTGACTCAGGATCTTGACCTTGAGATTGATAAATGGTTCAGTAATTGAGTAATATGTCTGGAAGACCTTTGCTGTGATGCAATCATCGGACTAGAGTGTGTAGAGTGTGCCGTCAGTATCTTTAATCTGCCTAATGAAGTGCTTCTAAACTTTTAGGAACCATGACCCGCTTTTTGGAAGGAAAACGTTTGCAAGCTACCTAGCTATAATGGACCGAGGCGGTTCATTTGTCAATGTGACTAAAGCATCCTGTGGCAGCACACTGTCATTCATTTACATACAGCACGTTTTCCATTGAAATGGCGGCTAAATTTACACAGACATACAGTATTAATGATAACACTTTATTGCACACAAAAGATAATGTGTGGAAATCGGATTCAGGTGAATATTTATCATTTGTGCATCACCAAGTAAATTGTCATGATCCTATTACATTCGTTGCTTCCATCACACTTACTAATTACAAAAAAGTGTGCTTCATTTTTGCTTTCCTAACTTCTGAATGTGTACAGTTAATTTACAGGTATTTACAGGTATCTACATTTTGTTGTGTTTTTCAAAAATGACACCCTACAGCATTTCCTTTCACACTATCCCTACTCTGCACCCATAATTCACTTTAATTTTGTTTATGTGACGACAAAGGGAGAGGAGTTTGTAAACACCAATCCCCATTTTGAAGAATTAAGCAGCAATTTGCCAGAAGACATAGCCTAACATTTGAACTCTGTCTTTGAAGCACAGCATATGTATCAAGATAAATACAGAATTTAAAGGCATTACCATTTATTGCTTGGGCTTTCACGACTCATCAAAATCGGCTTGCAACCCACCAGTGGGTTGCAACCTACAGTTTGAGAAACTCTGGCCAAATGTGATTTCTGATTTGAAGTTTTACAGGCTAATAGTGGGTCAGCTTTTCCTCCCTACTAATGTCACAATGGTCTAAGGCCATGTGTCTGCATGGGATGAGGTTAACAAAAAGGATATGTTTGGTTTCCTCTGTCGCTCACCCGAGCATATGCTGAGAAATCCAGTCGCACCATAGGGATTTTAGCAGATACTTTGCCAGCAATCTCCATCCAAATAGAAAGAAGAATTTTGGGAAATTCTTCAGGGTCTCTCTAGTGATAACTACCATAGAGATTCAAAAGAGCTGGAAAATCAAACCTACTCTAATTTCAGATTCTTGGCCTTAGGAACATAGGTGCTTATTCAGTCATTCCTAGTCACCATGTAATGTCCTGTGAGAAACACTACGCTGGTCCCCTAACCAGTAAACATATTGGAATACATTGTTTTCTCAGCAAATCAGTTATCTGATTGCGTTAAAGCATTTTACCACTACACAAAATTTGTACTACAGTTACACATTAAAATAAAACATTCAGTCTCACCCTGCTCATTCAGAAAGCAGTGGCTATTTCTGCTCCCTTCCTGCCAGTCATTCCGAAGAAAAATTGGCCATTTCGCAGAAAGAATGATAAAATGCAAGGTTAAATATGAACTATTCAGTATACTGTGGATGCCATTCAGTCCTATTTATACACCCGCAGCACGCGCAAACGGTGGAACTGTGCTATATGGACCCTTTGTGGAGCTAAGTAACAGGTAGTGGGAGGTAGTAGTGTCCATATCTGGGAAACCACTGTGTGGCAAAAACTAGACGGGATGAAGAAGTTCACATAGGAGCTCATTCTACACAGCAACAGCCTCATACAGAATAAGCTATCTATAACAATTTTAGGCACTATAAGGTGAAGTGGAGGGGAGGTCCAGTGTTGGGACCAGCTCTGTCCTTGATCCTTTTGGGACTGCAAAACAAACATCCCCTGCCTCAACAAACAGTAATATGGTGGTAAGACCAGGGCAATAGAAGGTGACCGATAGATGCACAAGCCTGAGTCAGGGATTCAGAATAGGTGGGACCTCCAGTGGTGACCAAGCACTCTGGACCATTGAGGGTAGAGGCGTTACTTAGCTGTCTCACACACTGCATTGCCTGGTAACTATTCATGCGTTGTACATCTTCTGGTTTCATTCCAGTTGGTCATCATTTCTTGGCATTCAGGCACTTGGTTAGTTTCATCCGTATTCTGCTCCCTTAGAATAAAGTTCATGCCTCATGTGTGCCCTTCCTTTGTGATTACCAATGGCTTCAGTGCTATTTTGTGAATAGAAGACCATCATGCCTCATCCAATAGGTTGGAAGACAGAGATGCACTTCACCAAATGTAAGCTGAGCCTTTGTCTCTCTCTTCTCCTATCTCCTTGTCTATTTTCCTGTGTCCTGTGACCAGCTTTGTTTTAGACCATACCAGCATAGGGACTAGGAAATGGTTGGGATTCTCAGCATGTTCACTTTGGTTCAGTCTCACCTTAATAACCAGATTATCTGGTCTCTTTTTCACTAGAGTTGTGTTGTAGTCAAGGGGGGACCGAGTCTGCACTAGGCTAGCCCCACGGGCACTCAGCTACCAAGGGGCCAGAGTTAAAGTTTGGAGCTGGGAGGAATGCTCATGGTTAATTTGCAAAAAAGTGATGCGTGCAGGCGCTCTTGTCAGGAGGCAGCTTGCACCAGCCTATTTCTCCTGGTAGCGCTGCCTAAAAGAGAACGAACTTCTAAACTTGGAAGTGGTGAGTGGATGTGGCGTAACGACCTGGCTGCTGACTTTGGAACTGGGGAACTAGGTTCTAGTCACGATACCGGCTCAACATCCTGTGATTCTGGGCAAGTCACTTAAACTCCTCATAAATAAAAAGTGCCCGTGTTGAGGATTAAGTGCCAGTGCTGAGCACCAGAAACCATCGGCTCAAATTAAGCACTGGCCAGTTCCTCAAATCTAGAGATATCCACTGGTCCACCGACAACTATTAACATTGAAAAAAAAACATTGTCATGGCGGTTCCCATCAATGTAATAAGAGTTTGACATATGGGCTCCGACAAACATGATTGCTGGCGTTAAACCTTTAGAAAGTTTAACCTTTTTTCAAAAGCAAACTCCCAAGGCGGGAGATTGTTTTATAAAAAAAGTACAACGAATGAACCCCACACCCTGGGAGTTTCCACCCATGGTGTCAGCGCCAGATTTTACCTGACAGTAACGGAGAGCAAAATTAAACCAGCTGACCACTCACTCTAAACTGGGTGGATGGTTGGATGGCTAACCTCTGACGGCTCTTTCTCCGTTGGGTGATAATGTCAGTAATGGAGCTGGAGTAGGCTCCATTGCCGACATACTTATGGTCCACCCACCTCTAGATGAGGTAGGCAGACCAGGAGTTTGATGTAGAGGGTACCCGGTCACCACTGCAATGGAGTATTCTCTCAGTAAAACTCTAAATCAGCCCCTCGGTCACTTAAGCAGTGATGACTCGATTGGTACAGAGGTTCACTGCGTACCTTTTTCTGGCCAACAGCAGCCTCTAGTAGTTGTAGTTTTACTTTGGCCAGTAACAATCAGGTGCGGCCGGCACAGGTAAGAGCGGTGGAGCGGGGCAGTGGCGGGATAGGTAAAATTAAATAAATAAATAAAATGTGAAGAGCACAAGGTAAGTGGTTTTATTTATTTTTGTATATAATTTTACCTATTACGTCATCTGTCGACTTCCTCCCACCACGCCCCACCGCTCTTATCTGTGCCGCCCACGCCTGGTAACAATATCTAGCAGACTGAAACTTGTACTCACCCAAAAGTGTTTAGTGTCTTTTATGGATCCTCTAAAGAGATCCCCAAGGAGATATCTGAAGAGACCTGGCCTGTAATTCAACACATCTTCTATCCCAGGACTCTGCTTTGTTTTACTCTCGCATGACCTCCACTCTGACTCTCCACGGACTTCGTCAGAAAATGCATATTTCTATGACCCTCCATGCTACCGCCGTGAATATAATCACACACTCATCTGTTTTTCCATTCACACCAAACCTCAGTGTGATATACTCACAGCCCGATGTCATTCATTCTCAACAGGGGTCAACTATGACACTTTGTCGCTGGCGTCTCATCCTGTGACATCCTCCGCCACTCCTCCCTGAGAACAACCTGAAGCCAAGTGACCAAGGAATGTGAGCAGGATAAAGTATTTGACCTCACAGTATTTTTTGGGATGAAGTGTTCAACTGGTGTGGTGGTTGCCTTATCCTCCCGATTATTCCTTAGATGCTCTCACCTGGGTGACAATGCCACTATATAAAGTAAAAGAAAAAGCCACTTTCAGACTCGTGATTTTACTGAAATGTACCATGAGTTCCCTGGATAGTTTTGTTTTTATTATGAAAAAAATCTAAAAAGATCAGAATTATTTTATGAAATGGTTAGGAAATATTTAATGATTGTTTTGTTCCTGTAACAAAAATACAGTTGGTCCACAACTGTTTTGGAAAAGCGATGAAAGATGTGGATTTTTTCATATAAATAGCAAGCACATTATGTAATGTTTAGTCGCAGCACTATCTGACAAGAGGTAAGAAAACCTATTTTGGTGGAAAACAGTGTTCAGGTAGTTTGTTTTTCCTCAATTCTTTTTTCTCCTTTCTGCTTTTATATTTTCATTTTCAGGCAGTACTCACTGTACTTGACTTCTTTTGTTCTACCATGCTGTGTTTTTTAGGGTTTCTGCCAGGACCCAATTTTGCCTACCTTTTCCCTTGTACTGGCATGCCTCCCTATTTGCTTCGTTTCAGAATGCTCTGCTTCCCATTTGTACCAAAATCAGTTCTATATTTCCCAATAACTTTAGCGCAGGTTGACGAATCTTCGCAAATTTTTCAAAACTAATGGCCCGCTCCGGTCCGATACTATCCTGGAAGTTTTGGGGTGATTCGCCAAGCGGGGCAGAGAAAAAAGGGGTGGTCCCAAAACGTGGTTTCTCCATGTTATTTCCCATAGGAAACTTTGGACACGGCATGAACTGCTGAACGGAATTACACCAAGTTTGGCAAAAAGGTAGCTCTTGGTTCAGAAAGAGACCTTATTTTTAAATGGTGTAAATCCGTTCAGTAGTTCCTGAGAAATTAAAAAAATAGAGGTGAAAAAATCAATTTCCCATAGGAAACTTTAGACGCGGTTACAGCCGAAACTGCTGAACGCAATTACACCAAATTTGGCAAAAAGGTAGCCCTTGGTTCAGAAAGAGATCTTTTTTTTAAATGGTGTAAATCCATTCAGTAGTTGCTGAGAAAATAAAAAAATAAAAGTTTCGATATATAGAGGCGCGGTGGATCTACACCTTCCCGACCACGAGTTGCCCTTGGGGTCCCACAAGGACCCCAAGGGCCCAAAAAAGCATTAAAAAAATTAAAAACGGCCAGATTTCCGGGGCATTTAAAATAAACAATTAAACCTGTGGGGGGGGGGGCTCAAGCCAGGGAGCAGTGTTGCAGAGAGGTGTTCAGAGGCCACAACCCTTTTTACACCTCTCTGCAACGCAGCTCTGTGGTGCTTACTGGAGGTACCTCGTAGGCTAGTTGACCCCCAGGATCCCTCAGGATTGAAGGGGACTTTATCCCTCAACTTAAAACGCGCCACGGGGCGCGTTTGCACAGTGGTGAAGGGAGGGGCGGGGCCTGAAGAGGCATGTGTGCAAACACGCCCTGTGGCGCATTTAAAGTGGGGGAATTAATTCCCTTTCAATTCTGAGGGCCCCTGGGGGCCAACTAGCCCACCAGGTGCTTCCAGTAAGCGCCACTGCACTACGTTGCAGAGAGGTGGTCTAGGTTATGCCCCTTTTTACACCTCTCTGCAACACAGCTCTGTGGCGCTTACTGGAGGTACCTGGTGGGCTAGTTGGGCCCAAGGGATGCTCAGGATTCTAGGGGACTTAATCCCCCAACTTAAAATGCGCCATGGGGTGCGTTTGCACAGTGGTGAAGGGAGGGGGCGGGGCTTGAGGTGACATGTGTGCAAACACACCCGGTGGTGCGTTTTAAGTTGGGGAAATAATTCATCTTCAATCCTGAGGGTCCCTAGGGGCCAACAACCCCACCAGGCATCACCAGTAAGTACCACTGTGCTGTGTTGCAGAGAGGTGGGCCAGGCCAGGCCACGCCCCTTTTTACACCTCTCTGCAACGCAGCTCTGTGGCACTTACTGGAGGTACCTGGTTGGCTAGTTGGACCCCAGGGACCATCAGGATTCAAGGGGACTTAATCTCCCAATTTAAAACGGCCACAGGGTGTGTTTGCACACATGTCTCCTCAGGCCCCCCCTTCACCACTGTGCAAATGCGCCCCGTAGTGCATTTTAAGAGGTAGTTTTAATCCCCCTGCCCTATTATGTACTAGGGCCTTACAGAGGAGGTCATGCCAATCACAGGGGGAGCCCAATGTATAGTGTTCCCTAGTGCATGGAGGTGTTTTCACTGTATTCTAGGTGTCTTTTAGCATAGCACTGGCTCTAGGCCTGGTTAGTCAGAGTCAGTTACCACCAGTACCTGTGTGGAAAAAATGTGGGCACAGGATGAGTTTGGAACAAGGCCTCTTTCTGCTCCTCTGTTGGTTCTTTCTGCACATGTCTTGCTTCTTCCTGCACTTTTCTTCATCTTTGTGGACTTCTGTTGCTTCTTTCTGCATTTCTTTTGCTTCTTTCTGTGCGTTTTTTCTTCTTTCTTTACATGTCCTACTTCTGTAGGCATAGTTATAAACTAGCATTTGAAAAACCTTTGAAATTCACTTAAAAAACCATAGGTTTCAGGCACGTTATAGTTAGAAATTAGCATTTAAAAAACCTTTGAAATTCACTTGAAAAACCATAGGTTTCAGGCACGTTATAGTTAGTTGGACATTTCACTCATACAAAACCAGTGAAATTTCCCTGTTACAGTTAGTTCAGCTAACTATAACTCGGGTGCCCGTAATGCACTGCTGATGACGTTACATATTACAGCACTCATAATATGGTCAGTGACATCACTCATGACATCATGAAAGTTTTGGGGTGATCTGTCAAGTGGGGGTGAGAAAAAAGGGGGTCTTTTTTTAACACAACTACAGCTCGAACTGCTGAACTGAATTACACCAAATTTGGCAGAAAGCTAGATGTCGGTCCAGAAAGCGTGCTTTTTGTGATTTGGTGTCAATCCGTTTACTAGTTTCAGAGATATTAAGTTTCAGAAATATAGATATCTGGGGACACGAGTCCTTGCAGTGGAACAGCGGATTTGGCTGCCAACACTTCAACCAGGAAGTGTTGCAACCTTCTTGGGACTCTACTTGAAGCCAAGTCACACAAACAAAGTAAAAAATAAAGAAAAGGGGGCTGGGTAGGAATACCCTGAACCCCCAGATAAGGTGGGGCTCCCAAAGGGACCACGGTGGCGGTAAAAGCAATTAAAAATATTTATTTACAGTGAATTCGCGAGTGGATCCGCAAATTGGTGGCATAAAAAAAAGACATGGGGGCTCCTTCGCGTCTTTTAAAAAAAGCCCCCGGTGGACCAAATCCCAGGGGCATGATAGGAATAAAGGAGGGGTGCGCATGGGACCCCCTCCTAGGAGTAAATTAAACCCTGGGGACCACCACCTCCCCAGCGGTGTCCCTTTATGATGTTTGCTGGGTGTGTCTGCATGGCACCCCTGCCCCCGGGGACCACCACCTCCCCGGGGCTTTAACTTGTATCAGTGGGGGTGCCCACCTACCCCTCAAGCCCTGGAGACCGCCACCTCACCAGGGATTTTGTTTAAAAAGTGCAGGGAGCACGCTTACACCCCCTCAACCAGGGCCCACCACGTCCTCAAGGCTTTAAATTTAATTAATGTGGGGATCAGTGTGGCCCCCAGCAGCAGTAGGGACCGCCAAATCCCCAGGGCTACAATGAAATGATGAAGGGGTTCAGTAGCGTGCCCCGGGGACCACCACCTCCCTGCTGCAAATTCAAAGAAAGGAGGGGACTGTGAGTCACCCTCCTGGAGCCCTAGATGGCCCTGGGAACCACCACCCCCCTCCAGGGCAGCTCCTGCAGTGTCGTAGGGTACCCACCCCCGGGACACTACAGTTTGCTATGTCTTAGCGGGAGCACTGCTCCATCCAAGGCAAAGCAAACACTGCTCTGCTTTGACTAACCAATAGCAGAAAATGCTCTTGCTTACTTGAAGCAGAGCAGAATTGCTTTTGGACAGAGGGAGCTGCATGCTAGCAGCTCCCTCAGTCCAAAAGCAATTCTGGCTCCCGCAGGACGCAGGGATTTTGCAGGGACCGTGGGGGCCTTCAGGCTCCCCCCGCTGTCCTCAACATTAAACACTGGGTGCCCTGGTGGGTCCAGGGCACCCAGTATTGTGGACAGACCCCCGGTAATGGGGTCCTGGGGCCGAAATCGTCCCGCTCCATTTCAATTTTGTTTTTCTTAAAAAGGGGCTGGCCCTGGGGGGTGGGTTCCCCGGAGCAAACATTTGCACGGGAGGTGAGCTGCATGGTCCCCATCCCATATTTAAAAGTAAATACTTTTTTTTAAAAAGAGCAGGTCCCGGGGGATGGGATCCCCGGGGCCAAAATCAGCCCGGAAGGGAAGCCACATGGCCTCCCTCCCATTTTATAAGATTTATTTTTAAAAGGGGGCAGGCCCTGGGGGATGGGGTCCCCGGGACCAAATTGGCCCATGGAAGGTGGGCCATGCGCCCCCCTTCCATTATTATTTTAAAAAGGCCAGGGCCCTGGGGGATGGATCCCCAAGCCGCAATCAGCCCGGGGGGCCAACCAGTCCCCCGCCCCATTCTTAAAATGCCTTGCCTCTGGGGATGTGGTCCCCGTGGCGAAATATGCCCAGGGAAGGGACCTACACAGCCCTCTTCCCTTCGAAAACAAAACAAAAAATTAAACAATAAAAGCCTGCCAACTCGCCCGCCCCCTTTCTCCACCATTCTACAAATGCCTCTGTAGAACCGAGTCACAAGAAAAAAGTTTTAAAAAAAGAATAAAAAACAAGAAAAGGGTGAAGGGTAGAAACACCCTGACCCCCTAGGCTTGCTCCGGGGGTCCCCAGGGCCAAAAAAGCATTTTTTTAAAACAATTTCAGCAGGAGTTGCATTGGGTGCCCAAATTACATTGACATTTTTTTTTAAAAGAAAGCGCTTTGTTTTCTTTAAGCCCCCGGGTGGGCCATTTCCCGGGGCAATCATGAAAATACATGCAGTGGCCCATGTGGGCCCCCACAGCCCCAGGGACCGCTACCTACCCAGAGATATGTTCTTTAAATGTGAGGGGGCCACGCGGGCCCCGCAGTCCCAGGGACCGCCACCTCCCCAGGGCTATCTTTAAAAATAAAGTGTGGGGAGCCCCCCACACAGCCCCTGGGACCACCACCTCCCAGGGGCACACATTAAGTAAATGCAGAGGTCGTTGCGCACCCCCGGGGACCACCACAGAAGTTGGGAAGGGGGACCACGCTGCCCTCCTCCAGGCTCCAGCAATGTCCCGGGGAGCTTACCCCCGGGACATTGCAGTTTGCTATGGCTTGGCGGGCGTACTGCTCTGGCAAGGCCATAGCAAACACTGCTTTGCTTCATGGAATGACGTGCGCAGCGTGGGGTTGGATGCAGACCAGGCCCTGTGGCCAACCCCCTTCTGCACATGGCCAAAGGCTGTGTGTTGCGACGGCTGGATAAATGTTTGAAAATTAAATATTACTTTGCCGTAAGAAAATGTACTCATTCACTGAAAATACCAAAGTTTATAGAGACTGCTCATTATCGTACATCAGTCAAGACATCTCCTATGACATCATTGATAATATCACTGTAGCATTTCCAATAAAATTATTGATGAGAAAACTGTGCATAGCTGAGGCCCGAGTTATAGTTACCTTAGGGCACAAGTTATAGTTTCTTGGGATAAGTATAATTGTAACTGATGAATGTCTATGGTTTTGTATATGCAAAATCTGAACCTAACTATAATGTCACTGTAACTTTTGGTTTTTTTCGATCGCATTAACACATATCACTTGTTGAGATACAGGGTGTAGCTGGAGTGGAGACTGTCGCTGGCCCCACATTTATTCAGCTGTGAGAGCAGACTAAATGCGGATATTGACCCCTGTTTGTCCCACACATGCATCACTCTAAAAGAGAGTACGGTGTTAGAAGGGAGGGAGGCATGGGAGGTCTTGGCTCTCTTCTCCGATCACAAAGTATGATGCTCCCCTGTTCTGCTTGGGACTTGCCTTCCTCCCTACTACCCACCTTATGGAAATATGGTTTTCCTTGTAACAAATGTGTTAACAATGCTGCTATGTTGTCTTCTGTATTTTGTTTATGAAAATTTGAATAAACACATTTAAAAACATTTTTTAACTTTTGTTTTTTTCTTAAATAAATGTCAAAGTTTAAAAAAAATTCTGTTTCTTAACTATAACGTCCTTGTAACCTTTGTTTTTCAGTGAATATACATCTATATAATACACATTGGCAGTCGCCACTTTGTAGTTATGGTTCAGACGCACTTTCTATTGAAATAACATTTTTGGTTTAGCAACTAACCTGTGAACGAACATGTAAGAACTTTGGCAATTTACCTATTTAGTCATCCAAGCTTTGGTATGCCAAGCTTTGCGAAGTTCCATACAAAGTTAAAGGGGTGAAAAAAGAAGTGCTTACCCATTTTAGTTTCCATAGGAAGTTTTGCTCATGACTACAGCTTGAACCACTGAACGGATATACACCAAACTTGGCATTAAAGTATAACTTCACACAAAAAACATGCTTTCATTTGTTAGGTGTAAATCTGTTAATATGTTATAGATTTAGGCATTTTAAAAAAGCCACCAAGCAGGTTCTAAACAGTTTATACGTTAGTATCTCTCTGCTGTTTGGGAATTGTGAATAACTCACATGTCCAGCAATGAAAAAAAACAACCTGATTAGACAAGGAGCTTTTTCTCCTTTCGTTCCTTTTGGATAGGAAGTACCAAAACTAGTACAATGGATTCAAGGGATATAATTGGCTGATGCAAGAGAAAGATGGTCTGGAAGAGGCATGGTAAGCACACCCTGACCCCCAGGCCAAAGGCCCTCCCATTAGTTGTAACTTTTTTCAAAAGGTTAAAAGTTGTGGGAATTGCAAGTAGGTTTTCTCACTCACTAATCTCTGACACCTAAAATGGCATCCGGAGACCGGGGTAACTGTCTTAGTGATGTGCTTTCCACAGACATTTTAGAAAACAGGGATTCACAAGTCCGAAATTTGACTTATGATTCAGATGCGAGCTTCACAGTGTGAAGCTTTCGTTGGATTTGCAAATATGAAAAGAATATTTAAAAACAAAGGCTTTGCCAAAAACTAAGCACTATAGGTCAACCCTTGGCCACTGGCGGCATGCCCAATGCACACCTCCCCCGGTGCACAGACAGGCTCTGAGCAATATGAGGGGTTGGTGGCCGACAGCCTGCTGGACGAAGGGCCATGTTGTGGGTGTTAGGTGGTCAACCCCATTGTGCACAGTGGTTGTTAATATAGTACGGTATAAAAAACAATGCTATCCACCGAAAAAAAACACAAATAAAAATGAGATATGATTTTGGCTCAACTTTGTAAAACCACTGAAATTTGCAACTTATGGTGACTCACAGCGCCAATCATATGTAAAAGACCAATTTGCAAACGCATAGTAACACAAAAACAGTTATGAGAATAAGATTGTTGACAGCAAAAAGACACAGGGCCTAACCTGTGGCTAATATCAGCACTCAAGCCCCCACACATGGCCTTCAGCTGTATTCACTTGAGATTGAGCAAAAGGCCTCATCTCTGGTCAGCCTCTGTGATCAAAACTGTTCATATCTCCCTGCACCCAACCACAGGACTGATGACAATCACCATTTATTGTTTTACAGTTGTTTGGAGATCAGTTAATTTTGTGGAACCCTTGGGGGGCGGGGGTACTAAGGATTTTTGCGGTCAAATCCCAACATTTTCCCGTTCTTCCAAAAGATCAAATCAGTATATCCTGTACTTTATCTAAAGGGCCGCCCTACTGAAAGATATCACTGCAGTAGGGTCAGTATTTTCTTTTAAACAACTTACACTCATCCCCACACTAATACTCAGATTTCCTATGTCTGAGTTGTGCTTACCACTCTGGTGTCCTCTACAGTTCTACACTATGTAGCTTTTTCATGGTGGTCTAATGACATCTTTAGTTCTCTTAGACATAAATGTGTTCCATTCTGTGATTTTTGAAGATGCCCCACCTGCCCTGCTGAACTAATTTAGTGTTGCCTCTACCTCGGTCCACTTTACAAGCTCATCTCTCCATTTATTTAATGGCGGGTGTTATAGCTTTTCCGTAACATCTCAATCTGTTGCTTTGCCAGTATCAAAGCGAAATCACTGAATTTGGCTGCATCTTTGTGTTTTTTAGGTATTGGCACGAGTCCTAACAAGCAGTCCCTTGGTTCCTCCTTGAGTTTCAGCCCTATTATATGGTTTGTCTCTTTTAGTATAATTGTCCAATATGGTGAAACAGTTGGGCATGATCAAAACATATGTAGAAGATCAGCATTCTCTACTGCACATTGGGAAAATCTATCCAACGCTACCGGAAACATTTTGTGTAATTTTCTAGGGGACAGGTATGTGCAGTGCAGTATTTGATTTTGTATCACTTTGAACCGTGCATTTCTAGATACCGACTTAAGATAACCTGTAAACCACTTCCTTTCATTATCTAGTAATTCCCTCTCCCTACGTATGTCCTACACTGAACACTCATTATGCTCGAAGTATTGAACTTGGTGCGATCTCGCCATACACCCTATGTGCAGGGCTGCAACCTGCAGTCTCCACGTGGGTATAATGTGTCTTATTCACTTAAATTATAAGGGGCTCATGATCGGAAAATGTGCATGCCGAACAGACACATATAAGTTGCTTGGTACCAGGGGTAAAGGTGTAGTTTTGATATATGAAAAACAGCAATTAAACCTGCATAATAAAGAGGCAAATCATACTAGGATATAAAATGCACAAGCCGCAGAGCACCATCTTTGTATACACAGGAAATAAGAGTCTCCGCACTTGGGTGCCGGACATGGGGATTTGTGACTATAAGAGATAATATAGAAATATGATCACATATTTTGTGGTTTGCTTTGAGGTGAAATAACGCATAAGTCCTTGAAAAGTAGTGTATCCCAGTGCCAAAGGGGAAGGAAGAATACTGGGAACTCCAAAACTTGGAGAGGAAAAAATACCTGGACTTATATCAATTCTGTTGCCTAATAAATGATTATCGGCCGGTTGTACAGAATGACACCAATATTTTTGGGACCAGTCAAGAATTTTATGAACTGAGCTATCGATTGATAGGTTAACTCATACATTTTCGACTTACTGTGGGTAGCAGATTTTCCTACATCTATAATATTAATGAGGTAGGTTGCAAATTGAGACTCATTCCGATTGGAGGCTATCAAAGGGATCAGCAGATCACCATGTCTGTGATTGCCTTTCAATGTAAACTTTTTTCCCCTCAAAATGCTGCCCTTTTTCATTCAAAGAAAAGGGGCTGCATTAAAAAAAAAATTAGATTTTCTTTTCTTTTAAGGTTTGTTTTAGAATTGGTAATAGACCCCTCAGCCACTGCATACTCCCAAACAAACTTTATTTTAAGATTTTCAAACAGAAAGGGACCTCTTCCCGTTTGTGAATGCATTATTACCCCAACTTTGGAATGGGTATTTTTCAATGTTCTGCGAATGAAGTTGCCATTGGAGTGATGGCTGTGGCCAATAAAATGCTCTAGCTCTAACGTTCATTCCGGTGCAGTGCGTGTTGACTTGGAAATACCCTTAGCAGGCCACATGATTTATCCCACCCGACCACGCACACATTTTGTTTTGAAAGAGTCATTCCTTTCTGGTAATTTTATAAGGAGAGAATGGAAAGATAATATTAAAAACTGCACATTTAGAAAGGTTTATCTTAAGACGTTGGTTGGTGGCATGGCCACTGCGGAATGGCTCCACCGTAGTGCTGCTCCACCGGCCAGAACCATAAATAGCAAATAAGATGCAGAATTGGCCACGATTGTGCTGCTAACTCCTCAGAAACTGGTATCGGAAGGTGCCCAGCAGCTGAGGATATGCCCCAATAATATGCAAAGACGCTGCAACTCGTGGAAAATAGGCAGAAACATACATGGCTTGGAACTCACCGGTAAAAGACAAGATGGCGATGCGCAACGTAAGGTTAAGGAAACAATGCTGTGAAATCTGCCTAATTCCTGTGGAGGTGAGGACATATGTAACATAACGTGTAGCCAGAGAAAATAAAGACACGCGCATCGAGTGCCGGACTCATCCTACAACAGTAAGGCATCCTTGCGGAGTAATCGATATCTAGCAGCAGCGTAGTATACAAATGGCTGAGGGTGCTCTCACTAAATGCACCGACCGGATGCCTGCAAGTGATACTAGTGGTACATGACCAACAAATCTTTGGGCACTCCCAAGTGGGACTTGTGAAACGATGATACTGTGGGCATTAAGAAATTGAAGGGCAAGGTGGCGAGCGACAACGCGCTTGAAAGTGAAAGTGAATATCGGTTAATGGGCGCCGCCATTTTCCTCGCACATTATCTTTGTGGCAACACGAGGGAACCCCTACATGCCGGCTGATCGATATATGCGCATCATTACTGCAATGCAGAACTGCCCACTACAATAGCATTACGGACTGGCCAGGAACAATCAATGCAACTACTACATGCTACATACCAGGTCATAACCAGACAATATAATACTATGCGACGAGCGCGCATGTATTAGCGCAAATAGTGGATTTCCAGATCCTCCCACAACCTGAAGCGGTTCATAAAGGACATAAATCAAATGTGGATCTACCTACAGCGCAAATCAACAGGCACCCCCCTGACTAATCGAGAATAACTCTTGAGGCACCCCGCCAGACCTACAAATGGCTGCTGTCTCTCCTACTGGCAGATATTGCTCACCTGCGCTAACCCCCCCATTCCCCCCCACCCCGAAGACATGCGGACACTGGCCCTGTCCTTATGCTGCTCCACTGCATTGGCTACACCCCCTTTGCTTCTGAGTTATTTAGAATTTTGGAGACTGATTGAGTTTAGCAGCAAGGACTCCACCACCTTGCCTGACCTCAAGATGGCCGCCTCAGTTGGTCTCCCCAAGAGGTCCTACCACTCATGGACAATTGATCTGGCCATCTACCCAATCCTGATTACAGCCCTCACCAGCCCGTTATCCTGCTCTCCCTCCGGGGCATTTACTCGTTGATCTTTCCCCTGACTGTGGAGACCTTGCTATCTGACTGACGCCCGGTGGAGCTACCAGTTAGCTGAAGAGGAGATGGGCTGTGGATTCCTCCTCGGCCGTCACCTATCCAGCCGTACCTTGGACAGGCCGTCCTTTGTCTCTCTGTCGCATCCACCTCCTACCTCTTCACCCTACCCGTTTCCCTCTCTAAGCTCCTTTCCTCTTGTCATCTTCACTCTTTAAATGTTTTTCCGTTGAGACCTAGCTATCTGATTGATACCCGGTGGAGCTACCTGATAGCTGAAGAGGAGATTGGCTGTGGATTCCCCTGTGGCCGTCACCTACCGAGCCGGACCTGGGGCAGACTTTCCCTTTGTCTCTCTGTCAAATCTATACCTTACCCCCTTTCCCTACCCCCTTTCCCTTCTTCAATCCATTTTCCTTATCCTTTATGTTCTTTAAATGTTTTTAATGGTATTTTTATGTAAAGCGCTCTGATACCTCCGGGTCTAGCCAGCGCTATATAAAACTCTTTTTTTTTTAAAAGATGCAGGCTTTGGGGTGTCTCAGAACATTTTTATGAGTGACATCCTTGTTAACGCGGGATTACTGGTTACTAGTTACCTTACCAGCTCCCAAACCAAGTCGACTGAATCGTTGGTACCTGTCATTGAGTAAAAAGCAATCTAACAATAGGTCAATCAATTAAGAACTTTCACCACTCTAAATGATCACTGACCCAATTTAAGTTTCAAAGATTTAATATAAAGTCAAAGATAACTGAAGATACAAACTTCTCAAGATGAGATTCAAAAGATAAACTGGTATCACTATGAACATAAACTCTTTGAATAGTCTGAGTCTGCAAAACAGAATAATGAGTACAATTTCGAATATCATGAGTGTTGCCAAAATGGATACAAGTTGCAACCTCAAAGTCATTACAGAAAAGAAAATTCAGGTTAGTCTGTCCCTACACTATACTAAGTGACATCCCTACTTAACAAGATCTTTACCCCAAAAGGTGTCAGCCGTGGTGACTTCCTAGGAAGATCACGCACTTCTCTTTGTCTCTTCTCTGATAATGGGTCTCTCCTGATCAGTCTATCTGCCTACCCATCCGCTTCCTTAGGCTCCCAAAATCATCTGCTCTTTCTCCTCCCGGGTCGCTTTCCCTAATACCAAATCACATTTCCGTTAGAAACGCCCCTTGGAACGCCCCTCACGTGGTACATCTTTGCGCGGTAAACTCCATGATGGTACTCTTCAAGACCCTCGTTAAAGTTGACCTTGGTTCCCAGGCTTCTTCTCCAGTGCGCCGATACCCCCTGAAATTCCTGAAGACTCCTACAGGCCTGCGCCAAGCGCCACTGAACAAAGGCCCTTTCATTCTAGCTGATTAGGACCCTCGCACCTGCACACAGATCGTCCTGCAGTGGGCCTCAAATTCCAGACTCCACCATATCTATAGGTCGTAAAGCACACGCGAAACTCTGTACTGGACACCTCTCGACTTCTCTTCTAACGAGCACATGGCACATCAAAGGAGATGACATTATCAGTTCAGACCTACTTGATTTACATGAAGCGGGTCCCTGCACTCTAAAACATTAACTTGATTTAAACAGCATTCTTAACTAGCATACGTTTCTAAGAACAACACATCTATAAAGCATATATTCCCGTAATAAGTTTTGATAATACAATTTTGGAAGAACCACGTTAACCCCGTCTCACATTATTTTAGCAGCACGTTTAGATTTGGCTGTGAATTGCCCTAAGGCCTACACAATGTAACTGGTTTTTTCCAGAGTTCCATTCAACTCTTACATGATTCCTTTAACATGAGAACGTGAGGTTTTCATATTCATCCCAAACATTTCTACATTAATCTCACACAGTTATGATTATTGTTACTCTACTTAAACATTCTATACATTTCACTACTGAATATAGGACACTCTGTATATTTCACTTCTAGATATAAAACACTCGTGTGCAAAACATGTTTAAACTAACTACGTGCTTGTAAATATGGTGCACTTATACATTTTTCAGACTTGTGCTCTCTCAATCCCCCCTTTGATGACCTTCAGGGGTCATCACCATCAAGACACCATCACAAAAATGTAGAACCCTTCAAAGTGAAGTTGTGGCAGTGCCACCTCTTTTCATTGTCTCCAATGCTTTCAGACTCCTGTATTGAGTGTCCTGCATCGCCGTCAACTTTTTCTCCAGTTTCCTCATAGATCTCTGCAACCTATTTGCTCTATACCACTGATACAAACGCACCAATCCCCACAAAGTGATTACACAAATCACAATTATGATAATGGGTTTCAGTATGTACCAAACGATACCCTTTCCTAGGTTGGCAAACCAACCTCCAACTTTACCCATTCCATGACCTACTTTTTCCCACACATTTACTTTTGCCAGATCCTCAATCTCATGGTGAATTGCAGTAATGTTTCGTATGTACTTCTCTAGAGGTTTTGAATTGTCCGGAATGTAAGTGCAGCACTCCTGGACCTTCAAAGCCTTACAGACTCCTCCCTCTTTAGCTAACAGAACGTCTAAAGCAAGCCGGTTCTGAAGAACCATTGCCCTAATCGATTGCATCTCACCTTCCACCAGCATCAATGATCTAGCAGTACTGGCAGATAGCCTATCTACGACTGTAGCTAATCTCCTGATCTTAATGTCATTCAGTATCAATCCCAAAAATGGAAATACCACCCCAAATACATCTCCAACCACTTCTTCAGCGGCAAGGTCTCTTCTCCCCCTAGATGGTTTTCCTCTCTTTGTTGTCTCTAAATCCTCAGCATGGTATATTTTGGGAAAGACAATTGCTAAATAGCATGAACCGTACCAATTATCTGGTAACCTCACATAGGCATTCTTTCCACACACAAAATATACATTTGGTATGGCTTGCATCTCTTTCAGAAAATCTTTTGAGTAATATTCTAATTGGAAAGCATGTTCACAACTGACTTCCCCTACAAACAAATTTTCATAATAGGAGGAACTTCTGTGAATACATAGTTTCCCCCTTTTCTCTTTGTCTAGAGCAATTGGACCCTTACTACCCTTCCTTTGGTGTTCCCTTTCCTCTTTGGTCCAATCTGTCTCCCAATGTCCTGAAGCTTTCTGAATATTCTGCCTTCTATATCGAGTATCCACCTGCCCTATAAACTTCTTCTCAATTTCTGATACTTGACAAGTCAGATTATTTCTTCGGGCATGTGATGTATCTATCGTTCTCCATGGAAGAAACCATTTCTGTAATCTGTCTTCGCTCTTGTAATAGTCCCACTTGTTTAAATGCTTGTAATTTGGGACCTCTGGCAATGTCGAGTCGAAATTCGAGAAATAATACTCAAATCCTTCTCGTTCATAGAATATGCTCAACAACAAACTGCATGTGATTCCATATGTCAATGGAAGATGATGGTATCTGATACCCACAGAAGCTGGTAGCTGCATACAAACGTAGCAATTCTTCGCCTCCATGACATCAATGTACTCGTAAAGTAATTTTGCATAAGCATTTGACCTGAAATTTCCCTGTGACTCGTCTGTGTGTAACCTTTTTATTTCTGCATCTAACAACGCTTTGCCTTTATCATTGATGTTTCCCTCATAATTAACAGTAGTGGTTTTCGGTGTTGACACTCCCTTGACCTCCTTGACTGCAGTTGCATCCCTCTCGTGTCCCACTATGTATGAGACAGTAACCACTAAAACTATCAGAGAAATCACTACTCCTAAAAGTGTGCCAACTATACATTTTGCCCTGCGGTTCGGGTTGCCGGCCTCCATGTTCTCAAACAGTGTAGCTTTGGATGTTCTTCCAGCGTCAACTTCTTCTTTTTTCGAACAAAGTCTTTCTTTCACACAATGTCTCTCTTTTGAACACTTGGAAGCTGACAATTTACTCCGCAAAACAGTTTAAAGTCCTGTAAAATATAGACAACCTTAGCCCTTCTCCGTCCTCTAAAAGGGGACCCCTACCATTTTCTTCTTCCACTCGGCGCTAGGTTATCTTGCAGCAATGTTTACAAGTTCTTTTCAAGAGTCTTGTATCCGTCTGAAGTTATGTATTGTTCAAGGAGGGACACCACATCCTCATAAATATCCATACGAAGAAGTATTCCCTCAAATTCTGGGCAGTTCTTACAACAACATGGAAAGTCAACTGTCTCTAGGATTATTTTCCTTATTTCGCTCTGGACAAGTGGACGGACGAAATTGAGAGTTAACGTTTTTTCAATTTCCACTCCTGGTACTATCAGTTCTACATCCACAGTTACAAAGGGGTCCGTTCTGACCAAGATCACTTTCTTCACTTTCCCAGTTCTGCGCCCCTTTGAAGACATTTACACTAAGGTATTAATCCACAACAATGAGCATTCCAAGAACTTCTACTACTCGCTCAAGCATTTCCAAACGAAGAAGAGTTCCCTCCAATATTGGATATCGTGAACAGCAAACTGGAAACTCAACTGTCTCTAAAATCAATTTTCTTATTCCGCTCAGGAGAGGAGGATAAACGATGTTGAGTGTCAGCAACCTTTCGGTCTCCGCTCCTGGCAGCAGGAATCTTATTTGCACTGTAATGATCGGGTCAGTTCTGACCAGGTTCACTTCCCTGATCCTCCCGGTTCTGTGTCCCCCGGACATCTGCAACGAGGTAGGTCCAATCGGGAGTAGAGTATCTTCTGCTAGGCACTCGCACCCTCCTTGATCTTCTAAGACCTTCCTCGGCTTGATCCTGGGTATCTTCTGCCGGATCCGAGTCTTCGGATATAGGAGCAAGCGTTTCTTCCTGGGCCGACCTCAAACTTAGCCTCCTGTTTCTTCCCGGCCAAGTGGCAGCCTCACACCTTGTTCTCCTATGTCTCGTCCTCGCACTCGGTTCTTGATCACTCTGTTACTGATCTGTGTCTGAATCGTATTCACTGCTGCTCTCTCCTTCAGTTGCGTCTTCAGTCTCACTGCCGTCCTGCCTTCGCTCTTCGTCTGGATCCGATGCGTTCCCAACTTCTTCCGACACCCCCTCAGCTGTTTCGATCCCTTCTTGTGACTCTTCTTCCACTTCTGGACTTTCGTCTGGGATAGGAGCTGTTTCTTCTAGAGGTGCTGGAACTCTTCGAGTATGGGATGCATGGATCCAATTTGGCAGCGCCCCGCACTTCACCGCGGTGTTCGTGATCAGGATTACCTGAAAGGGCCCACGCCAGCGAACATCTAGGCAGTTCTTCCGGACGTGCTTCTTGACCAACACCCAGTCCCCTGGGTTCAGGTCATGACACAGGTTCCTCGATGCTGGAACTTCAGCCGCATGCACCTGAAGGGACACAGAATGGATGGTGTTAGAAAGTCCTTTACAATAATCCAAGATCAGATCATCTGTAATATTCAATAGGGCAGCGGTTGGAACCGTAGGAAGTCTCATGGCCCTCCCCATCAGAATCTCGTGTGGAGAGAGACCTGTCCTCCTGTCAGGGGTGCTGCGCATGCTCATGAGCACTAAAGGAAGAGCATCTGGCCAACTCAAAGATGTGGATGCCACTACTTTAGCCAACCTATTCTTCAGAGTGCCGTTCACTTGTTCCACAATTCCTGAAGCTTCTGGTCGATAACTGCAATGCAGTTTTTGATCGATATTTAATGTGGAGCACAACATCTTCACTATTTCGCTGTTAAAATGTTTTCCTCTGTCCGATTCCAGAAAAGCAGGCACCCCGAAGCGCGGTATCAACTCCCTGAGCAACAATTTAGCCACTGTGAGTGTATCGCACCTACGTGTAGGGTACGCCTCAACCCATCTGGAAAATACGCATACAATCACCAACACATACCGAAGGCGATTAACTCTTGGCATTTCAATGAAATCTAGTTGCATTCTATTGAAAGGCCCCCCCGACCTCCCAATGTGACTCAGTGTGACTGGTGTTCGTTTGCCTACGTTCAGTTGTTGGCAGGTAACACATCGCTTACATACTGATTCCGCTGCTATTCTAAATTTAGGGCAATACCAAGTTTGCCTAAACACTCTCATCATAGCATCCCTTCCTAGATGTACTGGACCATGTATTTCTCTCGCCATGGGATTTGCTAATTCCTCAGGTAAAACAGCCCTCCCATCTGCTGAAACCCAAAAGTCCATTTCACTTCGCACACAACCTGCTGTTTCCCATGCCTTTTTCTCAGTTTCTGGTGCGTTCTCCTGCATTACCCTCAAATCTTCCCAGGTATCCACGGTCTCCAACATCATGCTTAATTCTGTCTTTTCTTCTGCACATTCTATTTCCACCTTAGAGA
The DNA here is from genome assembly GCF_964261635.1 of Lissotriton helveticus. NCBI lineage: Eukaryota > Metazoa > Chordata > Amphibia > Caudata > Salamandridae > Lissotriton > Lissotriton helveticus. The sequence continues at coordinate 1,914,212,236 of NC_136059.1, forward strand.
AAGAATAATTTTGTTCTGCACAATAACGTGCGACTTCATCAGCGTATCTGTTGCCTTGTGACACAAAATCTGTATTCTTAGTATGAGCTACACATTTTACTATTGCTATGGCAACCGGACCTTGTAATGCTTCTAACAACAATCGCACAAATTCTCCATTTCGAATAGGCGAACCAGAGGAGGTCATGTAACCTCTCTGAGACCATAACTGCCCGAAATCATGAACCACACCGAAACCATATTGGCTGTCAGTGTATATGGTGACTCTCTTTCCGTTTCCTGCTATGCAGGCACGAGTTAGGGCAATGATTTCTGCTACCTGTGCGGAATGTACTCCTTCCAGGCAAGCGGCTTCCACAACTCCAGTAATGGTACAAACAGCATAAGATGCTCTCAACCGACCAGTATCGTCTCTTAAACATGAGCCATCAACAAAATAAATTTCATCGGGGTCAGACAATGGCTCATCCACAATATCTGGTCTGGGTTTCGTGCATAGTTCAGTCACATCAAGCAATCGTGGTCTTCACATCCTTCGCCTTCTATTACAGTAGGTAATGGCATCAAAGTAGCAGGATTTAAGACAGAGCATCTCCTGAGGGTCACGTTCTCCGCGGCAAGAATAACTTGCTCGTAGCGCGTGAGCCTACTATTGGTCAGATGCTGCGTCTTCGTCCTGGTCATTAACAATTCAACTGAATGTGGTACATACACCACCACTGGATGTCCCATCACAATACTCTCGCTCCTTTCAATGCTGACACCCGTTGCAGCAACGGATTTGAGACATCCGGGCAACGCTGCGGCTACTGGATCTAACGTAGCCGAAAAATATGCAACTGGTCTACGGGCATTTCCGTGGGTCTGTGCCAAGACTGACAAAGCACATCCCTCTCTCTCACAACAATAAAGTGAAAATGATTTCTCGTAATCAGGCATTCCCAGAGCCGGAGCACGACACAAATCGTCTCTCAGCTGCAAGAATGCCACCAGACATTCTTCGTCCCATGGTACCGGATCACTCACCTCCTTGTGCGTCAGTTTCTGTAAGGGCTTTGCTTTCAGTGAAAAGTTAACTATCCACTGTCGGCAGTAACCCACCATTCCTAGGAACATTCTAACTTCTCTCTGTGTTGTAGGCGCATTCATCTTCATTATCGCCTCAATCCTCTCTGGGGACACCTTACGTTTCCCTTTTTCTAACCGGTGCCCTAAATACTGTACTTCTGTCAGACAATACTGCAACTTGCTCGGAGATACCTTATGTCCATTTTCAGCTAAATGGTTCAATAAGGCAATGGAGTCTGCTTTACAGGCCTCCTCTGTCTCTGACGCAACAAGTAGGTCATCTATGTACTGTACCAGAACCGAATTCTGCGGCAGTACTAGATTTTCGAGATTCTTCTTCAACAACTGATTGAAGATGGACGGGCTGTCTGTGAATCCTTGTGGGATTCGACACCATGTTAAAACGCGATCTTCCATTTTAAAAGCGAAAAGATATCTGCTCTCTTCATCCAATGGGATTGAAAAGAAGGCCTGGCAAAGATCTATCACTGTGAACCATTCTGCTTGACATGGTATTTGAAACAGTATCACTGAAGGATTCGGTACCACGGGACAACATGAAACGACTATGTTGTTAATTTTTCGTAAATCCTGCACTATCCTGAATTTCCCACTAGGTTTCTGCAAACCCATAATCGGGGAATTACAAGGACTACCCACGATTTCTTTCAGTATTCCCTGTTGAATCATTAACTCGATAACAGGTTTTATTCCTGCAATCGTTTCCTGGGACAATTTGTATTGAGGCGTTCTTGGAAACTCAGCATTTGGTTTTACCAATATTTTTACTGGTTCTACCCCCTTGATCAATCCTATCTCTTCTCCTGTGAAATCCCATACCTCTGACGCCACTGCATCTCTTAAGTCTTGGGGAAGATCTTCTACTGTCAGAGTAGGATATAATTCTACACAGGATTTCGAACTGGCCACCTGGAAAGTAGCATCATCGTCCGTAGTCTGTACCTCCACTCCTTGCGGGGTGCAGTATATTGTGCAGTTCAATTTGCACAACAAATCCCTTCCTAACAGACATACCGGACTCGAGTCACAAACCACAAACTGATGCTCGTTCATATGGTTTCCTATCTTCACAGACACTGGTTCTGTCAAGGGACTAGTCATTCTTTTATTTGCGACTCCTACCACCTGAATTGTTTCCCCTGACATCGGCAAGTCTGGAACCACCGCTGATCTCAGAGTTGATCGAGTAGCTCCAGTATCCACTAGGAACGTTGTAGGACATCCTGCCACTTCCGCCTCAACAAACGGCCCTCTTTGATCCACTTCTAAGACTGCCCCGAGGGTGCAGTCCTCCTCATTACTCACGCGCTGTCCTGTCAATGGATCAATGTAATAACACTTTTCTTCCTCGATAAAGAGAGGCATTTGTTTGAAGACCTTTCCCCCTGTCGATATTTTCGGTGGTTGTGGGAACTGGGCTCGTGGAGCCGAAGTTCCCCCTTTGGCCCCCTTGCTTCCTGTGACTGATACCTTTGGAGCTGGAACCTCCTGAACCTGCTCTTCGACTTCTAGCTCTCCATTTTCAGGGTTAAATGGACACTCGCGTCGCCAATGTCCCACCTGATGACACTGGTGGCACTTTGTCGTTTTCTTTAAAGTGGCAAAGTCTACCCTTGGTCTCTGCCCTTCCTCATTATCCTTATTCAGACCGTTTGGCTTTCGTCCCATCCCCTGCTTCTGCTGTCCACCTTTCCCGGCGGACTGCATTTGCACCACCATCAGTTTCTCCTTTAGATTCTTGGCTTTAGAATCTATCTCGTCACTACAGTATCTTGCATAACGTAAGATCTCATCGAGTGGTTTGTTTTGCCAACAGATTAAATGTTGCTGAATCATCAAACAAATATCAGGTCTCAATCCCAAAACAAACTTAGACACAAATTGTCCTATATCTTTGGGATCCATTACATCGAGTCCACTATATTGCTTGAATGTTTTCAACAACCTCTCATAAAACTCATGAACGGTCTCCTTCGGTTCTTGCCTCGTTCGGTCTATTTTCACCCAATCTATATCCTGTGGTGGTACCTTATCTTTCAGCCAAGCTATTACCCTTTCATACTTTAGCATGACAATCTCGGATGGTCCATTAGTTCGAACATCCCTCACTGGTTCAGTATTTGGCCATTCAACACTAGTCTTGCACGGGGTCCACAAATCAGATGGGACCACGATGTCAAACAACGTGTTCAAATCAATCCACAATACTTTCGAGATCTTTACAAACCTTTCTACCTGCTTATACCACTCAACTGGATTGTCCCTTAACTTCGGAAATGAGTTGGTAAATGCAGCTAAGTCTCCTCTACTCCAAGGCACACGTACATAATTTCCGTTTGATATTTCTCGCAAAGGGAATGCCTCCATATGCATTACCCTTCCCTCGGGGGTCATCACATTTGTACTTCGTCTAACTGTGCCCTTTTTCGACCACCTTTCTTCCCATTTGTCCAGTTCTCTCCACACTCTTATTCCAGATACCAACTCTCTTATGTGTGTTTTCAATCCAGTAGTCCTCTTCTCATCTAGGTCTTGGTCTGAGTATTGTAGTCTATGGTTACTCTGTAATGCCCTCGTCCTAGATAAATCTACAGCATACCTGTCTGCCAAATTAGTCAGTTTCTCATGAAACGCTCTAGCTCTCCTAGTAGTATCCGTCGCTATGAACAGCAGCTCATCTTGTTCGTACAAATCGATCCTTTCTAAAGGCACCGTCCCTTCTATAATCTCGTCTAGATCGGATTTCAGACTGGAGACATCAAGCCTTTTAACCTTTATCGCAGCTTTCAGCACCTCTGGTCCGGATGTACCTTCCACATCCCTCCCGTCCCAGCTCCTAGCCCTGCGCCTAGGCACTGGTGAGTTAAAGGGAGTCCTCCCCTGTTCCCATCTCTCTAGGTCCCATGCCTTTCCATCCTCTCGGGGTGGATGGTGAAATACTTCCTTGTTTCTCATTTTCCCGCCTTCCCCGTTCTGCCTGTTTTCTCTGGGTACATAGTGAGGCCTTCCACTGCTCCCCCTTTCCTCACTATTTCCCTGTGATTCTTGATTACTCGAAGCATGGCGGGACCTATCACTGTTCTCTTTCCTCCAATGTTGGACGTCTTCCCCGAGTACATGATGAAGGCACCTAAACCTATTCTGAAAAGCCTGTACCATCTGATCTCCCCCTTTCTCCCAGAGACGGGACATTTCCTCACACTCTACACTCCTACTATTTTGCTCCTGCTGTTCCCTCTCATCCGTAGGACGTGTAACCCCTCTATTCTCCTGACTTTGGCCTTCCCGCCCCTGACTGCTTTCGCTGGCCCCACAATGAGATACAGTCCCGTTACCTCTGCTTTCCCACTCTGGTTCTGTTCTTGACCTGTTACTCGGGGTTACTGCGGACCCATCCCATTCCCTCAAATCAGCTCTTAATTCCGTATAGGACTTTGGCCGCGGTCCCCTTAGATCCATTGGTCCTCTCGGACCTCCCTGTCCTGAATTGGGACCTACAGTTGTGTCTAATGGGGTATTCCACGTTACCGATCCTGGCAATTGTTTCCATGCATTTGTCACATTATTCCTCCTTTCCATCTCAATCCTTTCTCTATCCAATTGCCTCTGTTCTTCCTCTCTATCTCTCTCAGGGTTATAGATCGATACTATGGGTCCTATGGTAACAGGCACTTGAAGAGCATCTGGCAATCCAACAGACTCAACCCTTTCGGTGGTTGGTGTTTTCTGCACCACAAACCTTCCCACTACACTCTGTACAGTGTTGTTTTGAGGTATTTCTCCGCCTTTGATAGGTGTCCATTCCGATATAAGGAGTGGGGTATACCCCTCTATGGCATTCCCATCTTCCCTTGCGAGCCCTCTATCTTCTATCACCCCCACTCTCGGAGGTGGTCTATCCATTAACAATCTGTTTATCAGATTGTCTTCTGACTTGCTTTCCTCGTCTTCTTCCATGAGGTTTCCTCCTCCTCCTGCCACCTCCCTCATCGGATACATTTTTTCCACCTCAATAGCCTGTACCCTCCACCGCTTTGCCTCCTCATCCCATTTAGAATCTCGGACTGCTCTTACCGATCGCGTCAGTCTTTGTTGACGCCTGTTCAAATTTCTGTCGTGTGCCGCCCTAATCCATGCATTAAGGGCCTCAAACTGTGTAGGTCTAGGTGAGGGTTTCAATGAGGACATAGTTGCTTTTAGCCGATGTAACACCTCTAACTTAAACGTCCCGTACTTCGGGAACTGCATTTCCTCATTCCCTTCCGTAAGCTTATTCCAAGCCCCAATCCATAATATGGTATGCAACCCCACATTCGTTGCCATATAATGAGCTGGTGTACCCTCCGGCGGAGCCTCTTCCCCATAATAATATTCACTTCGTTTTCTTTTAAAAATCCCTTTCAAACACTTAAAACACTTCATGATTTCTCTTTTTCTCCGCGTTTGTTTACTTCCTGATGACACTCCACCAATCTCAGCGTAGTTCTCACTCACTGGCCTATCCGTACGCGACTTTCCTCCGACGTCACTCTAGCCGCCCAACCACAGCGCGGCTCTAGCTAACGTCACACCAACCGCTCAATCACAGCGCGGCTCTAGCCGACGTCACCCGTCCCCCTTTGCAGCAGTTCCCCTCCTTTCTCAGCTCGTCTCCTCGGTCATGCACGCGTCCCTATCATACTTTGAAAAATGATTACTTCCGTCCAAGCGATCACTTTTCTTGACTGTACGCCCACAGTCTTTTCTGTAGTTGTCACCTTAACTTGACAAAATGTCTTTCCGTTACCAGACAATCGTCTTCACTGATAGGTTACTCACACACAGTAACTTTCGACCAGCGTCCGTTACTCATACACTCACTCTTACACTCCCCCTATCTCGGTCCCACGGCGGTCAATGGTACCTCGTGACCTCCGTACTATGGTCGACAACTACCCTGGATGTTCGACACACCCAAAACCACTTAAGCTCTGGCCTGAACTTAAGATTTCACCAGTTCACCCGTTTACCAGGTAACCAGTTTACCAGGTTGCGCGCGCTCACAACCTTCTCTCATTCACACTACAGGCATTCAACTCCGCAAGACATTACAATACAAATACAACACAAAACACCGCAATCTGTTCACGCATGACCCTTGTTATACTCACTCTCCTCCGATACTGCTGCTTTTCTCGCCCCGTCTGCACCTTCGGCGCACGATTCTTCCGCTGCTCGTCTCTCGACGTCTAGGGGCCTTGGGGTAAACTAACCTCTCTAGATTACCTTCCTCAAGAAGATAACCATCCTACTCTGCTACCAACTGTTAACGCGGGATTACTGGTTACTAGTTACCTTACCAGCTCCCAAACCAAGTCGACTGAATCGTTGGTACCTGTCATTGAGTAAAAGGCAATCTAACAATAGGTCAATCAATTAAGAACTTTCACCACTCTAAATGATCACTGACCCAATTTAAGTTTCAAAGATTTAATATAAAGTCAAAGATAACTGAAGATACAAACTTCTCAAGATGAGATTCAAAAGATAAACTGGTATCACTATGAACATAAACTCTTTGAATAGTCTGAGTCTGCAAAACAGAATAATGAGTACAATTTCGAATATCATGAGTGTTGCCAAAATGGATACAAGTTGCAACCTCAAAGTCATTACAGAAAAGAAAATTCAGGTTAGTCTGTCCCTACACTATACTAAGTGACATACCTACTTAACAAGATCTTTACCCCAAAAGGTGTCAGCCGTGGTGACTTCCTAGGAAGATCACGCACTTCTCTTTGTCTCTTCTCTGATAATGGGTCTCTCCTGATCAGTCTATCTGCCTACCCATCCGCTTCCTTAGGCTCCCAAAATCATCTGCTCTTTCTCCTCCCGGGTCGCTTTCCCTAATACCAAATCACATTTCCGATAGAAACGCCCCTTGGAACGCCCCTCACGTGGTACATCTTTGCGCGGTAAACTCCATGATGGTACTCTTCAAGACCCTCGTTAAAGTTGACCTTGGTTCCCAGGCTTCTTCTCCAGTGCGCCGATACCCCCTGAAATTCCTGAAGACTCCTACAGGCCTGCGCCAAGCGCCACTGAACAAAGGCCCTTTCATTCTAGCTGATTAGGACCCTTGCACCTGCACACAGATCGCCCCGCAGTGGGCCTCAAATTCCAGACTCCACCATATCTATAGGTCGTAAAGCACACGCGAAACTCTGTACTGGACACCTCTCGACTTCTCTTCTAACGAGCACATGGCACATCAAAGGAGATGACATTATCAGTTCAGACCTACTTGATTTACATGAAGCGGGTCCCTGGACTCTAAAACATTAACTTGATTTAAACAGCATTCTTAACTAGCATACGTTTCTAAGAACAACACATCTATAAAGCATATATTCCCGTAATAAGTTTTGATAATACAATTTTAGAAGAACCACGTTAACCCCGTCTCACATTATTTTAGCAGCACGTTTAGATTTGGCTGTGAATTGCCCTAAGGCCTACACAATGTAACTGGTTTTTTCCAGAGTTCCATTCAACTCTTACATGAATCCTTTAACATGAGAACGTGAGGTTTTCATATTCATCCCAAACATTTCTACATTAATCTCACACAGTTATGATTATTGTTACTCTACTTAAACATTCTATACATTTCACTACTGAATATAGGACACTCTGTATATTTCACTTCTAGATATAAAACACTCGTGTGCAAAACATGTTTAAACTAACTATGTGCTTGTAAATATGGTGCACTTATACATTTTTCAGACTTGTGCTCTCTCATCCTTTCTAATACTTTTACTCTTTTTTGAAGAGACAAATCGTACAGGGAGTCTACCAAGTCTGTAGAAGAAGAACCATCTTTACTTAAATCCACTGGATTTTAACAAGTAATTGAATGTTTAGAAAACTTTGTATGGAGAATGTTCAGGATTCTGAAATGTTATAGCATAGAATTTCTTCATCTGAGTCACAATTGGGTAACCACATTTTCAATGTTGTAAGCGGAAGACATATTTAGCTCTTAGTTCATGGGTATTCTGCAAGTTATTTTCTGGTTTATGCAACAGACTGTGTTCTGTTCTTCGTTTAAAATATTTATGGTGTAATTTTCGCCATTTTTCAGTATGAAGAGTCGCCAGTCAGCCCACTAGTCTGGTGGAGGACATCTTTGTTTGTGGGAGTCATTTTAGCAAAAGTGCTGCAACCAGTGCAGACAAAGAACTTTGATCAAAATTGAAATTCTAGATTGCTGGCATGTTACGGAAGCTGATGATGTTGTAGAAGCTGAAACAAACCCCTGACGTGGGTGAGGAGATGTTCTTTCTGCAGGATAGAAGATCAATAGTCTTGATGTGGGAGAGCTTTTTCCTTGCACAATGTGCCATTTTTGGTTTCCCCTGCATGGGAGTCATGGCAGAGCCTAGGAGTAAGTATATGAATCAGGAAACCCTCCCAATTGATAAAAGGCAACAACTTGTGGCTGCTGAGCCTCTGCCTAAGACTGCCCTTTGGCAAATCCCCCAGCTCTGTTATGGGAAGACTGCAAGTTTTACAGAACCAGAGAACTGTTGATTTAAATTGGTTATCCCATCACACCAAACTCCAAATGACCCTCCTTATACTCTTCTTGCAATAGTTGATCTTACAAGTAGTTTTATTAGAGCATTTGAGGCACTTTACAGGGTAATTTAAACTAAACAATGTAACATGAATCTTCAGAACCTGAAAATGTTTGTACTAAAGAGGTAGTAGAGTGGCTGTGAGGTATTCCCAAAACAACTGTTTCATCGGTAGTTACTCTCATGCTAACACTGCCCTCTAAAACCGGTTTAATATATATTGATTCTGGCATGACCCCACATCACCCAACTGGCATCTCGACAACAAGAGGGACATGGACAAAAATGTAGATTGTAGATGCATATTTCTTAAAGAGCGGTGCCACCCGTTTTGAAGATTTTCTTTTGATTGCCACAACTATGAACCTGTGTTAATTAATTTCTGCTGGAATTGTAACAACATTCACTGCATTTAGGAAGGATTTCCTATTGCTATCATAAGCTAAATCAGACCACTAAACCAAAGAGCCTAAAAAAACATGACCCAAACAGTGCCATGCAAATATAAAGAACATACCAAAATATCTAACAACGGAAAACGAGACCTGTTAAAACGATTTCAAATTCTGCCAAGCGCTCTTTCTGTTGTAGTACTAGGTATTTTTCTGGGACAGGGTGCATAATGACTTAACGATATAGATTTGTTAGAAAGATCGTTTCCACCTGCATAATATGATTACTGAATTATGTGACACAGCTGAGTACCTGACATACTATTGGTGCAAAGGTAAATGCAGGCAACAAAATATAGAAACTGGGAAAAAGTCAGAACAAATGTGTGCAACAGAACGTGTCTCAGCTACACTTAGATGGGCAAACACCAGTCAGAAAAATGAGGACACAGAAGTGCATTCTGGATGGAGAACTCCCTGATAGTTGGTCTCACTGAATCGACACAGGCAGGTGTAATTGAATGAAATGAAAAAAGCATTTATATAGTGCGGTAGCTACCCTGAGGCATCCTAGCGCTGCAGACGAACGCGGACAAAAGGAGAGTACAGATGTTTAAAGGGGGTTGTAGAATAGCAGGGTTTTAGCAGTTTGCGGAAGGGTAGGAGATTGGGCTCTGCCTGTATATGGAGGGGGAGGGCGTTCCATAGTTTGGCTGAGTTGAAGGAAAAGGAGCAACCACCACATCTCGCTCTCCTAATTTTGGTGACTAAGGCGAGGGAGGAGGATACTGATCGGACCTGTCTGTTGGGTTGGTAGGGGGTAATCAGTGATTGGCTGACAGCCGGGCCATTCTTCCAGAGTGCCCTGTGGGCAATGCACAGGGCCTTGAATTGAATTCTCTCACTGACCGGTAGCCAGCGAAGGCTCCTTAGTCCCGGGTTGGCTGAGTGTCGACGGGGGGTCTGGAGGAGTATGAGGGCTGCACAGTTTTGATTAATATAAAGTTTGCGAGTGGTGAATTGGGGGGCCTCGAGATATAGGGCGTTCCCGTAGTCCAGGCGTTACAGAATAAGGCCCTGGACCATGATTTGTCTTGGGAGCTTCCTGAAGAAATTTCTTCATGACGGGACACCAACCCTTCTCTGATATATTTGCAGTAATAGATGTCCACTGCTTCTGTGGTCTAAAGCAATATGTTAGCTGTTTTACCAGCAAATATAGTTGCTTTCAGACATCCAAAGCCCTCTGTAAAGAGCAGGCTGAAACCAACATTGCAACTGGAGCTAGACTATATAGACTATAAAACATCTACCCCGTCGCCATACTTGAGTAAGGTGTGTATAGGGTATCGATCAGTCCTGCCACATTAAACTACAGAATTATGTTTATTAGTGAGTTTCAGAGCTTCTTTTATCCATGGTTGAGCACACAGAAGAAATTCACACATGGGCCTGACTCAATTTTGAGTGATTTACACATTTGAGAAAGTTTACTACTTTTTCCTTATTCACAAAAATCTGAGTGTAAATTACTATTAAAAAAACAGTAGCAAGTCCAACACCAGACATGACCAACCACTGGTGCTGCAGCACCCTCACATAGAAAGTAATAGTGATAGGGAATTTAAGTAAATCTCCATAGGCAATCAACTTAAATAAAACTATTTTAAATTATTTAAATGATAAAATACAATTAATTTAATGTTAAAAATATTTTTAGATAGTACTTATTTAGCAATGAATTATAAAATATTTTAAAATCCTATTTTGAATTTAACAATTAATGTCACAATATTTATTTATTAAAATATAACAATGAATTAGAATTTGTTCTATACATAACATGTAATAGTTATTAATGCAAAATACAAACACTTTTTTTCCTGCAGATGGGAATGCATTTTTTTATTGAAACTTCAGAAAATTAATTTTAATTTAATATAGTTCCATTAATCGAATATTTATTTCAGAATTGAGTTAATAGTGTTGTATCATTTGTATTAGCATTTTTTATTTTGTTCTACACTTACAATATATATATATATACAATTAATTTACATTAATATAAAAATATTTGTATTATGTTCTTTCAAGTTAAATATGTTTTGTTAAAATAGTCCCTATGTGCTACCAAAGGGAGACTTCACAGTCAGGACGGAGATCTATGCAGGATATGATATGAGGATAAAATCCACAGTAAAGTATTCTTTGAAACATTGTTTCAGGCTACAAAGTTCAGATAGTGTAGGACATAAAGCACCTAATCAAAGTATAGGAGAATTGTATAATAGAAAAATCCCCTTCAATTGAATTTTAAAAATAATACTTATCCCCCTAAAAGGTATGAAAAGTTAATGGGTTGTGTGTATCTGACTCCAACAATATACTAAAGGGGTAACCCGATTAATCCAACCGCATCTGGTTAAACAAGCTCTGTAAATACAAATAATGCATTGTGTATCTAACTCGAAGCAGAAGTAAAGCCCACATTGCTGTGTAATAGGATGCCTGGCAACCTGGTGCATACTTGTGTTTCGAATAGGCCTTTATCCCATATACACTGCAGGAATAAAATCCTGGCTAGGATATTGGCGTAAATACTGCACCCATATCATGCCCCATGCTAGTCTGCGAAGAGCTGGATTCGCCTTAGGCATATAAATACAATTCAATCTGAAGAACTATTTACAACACTGCATGATCTGAAACCACTTCTCTCGGCTATGGTAGCCCTGCTAGATGCAGAAAAGACATTCAACTCTGAGAAGCAACCTTTTATATTCAACTAGCTTACCCGTCACGTGTTGCTGCGATCTCAGAAGAAAGGAAATTTAAGGAAACTTGTTATGACAACATTCAATTTACATTGTGTCATTTTATTGAAACTTATTCATTTTAATATGGAAAACATTTCAAAGTGCTGTTTTAATTCAGTTTTTTTATTCGAGTGCTTGTGGATACACGATATTTTTCGTTTTCCGTCCGGTGCGTAGACGAATAAATCAGAAGGTTTTCCGACGCGTGAGCTGGCCACATACAGTTGTCCATGTGAGAAGCACGGATTCTCCAAATCTAGTCAACACACTTGCAGCGATTGTCCTTGTGCTTTGTTGATGGTCATTGCAAAAGCGAGTTGCACCGGAAAGTGTAAACGTTCAGTATTGGAAAGATTATGAGGGCCCTGGGTGGCTGGGGGGCCGATATTTAACAATTTTTTTTTTTTTTTTTTACCAGAAACCTTCGCAGGAGTGTACTCAACAACTTTTAACACATTTTTTTACATTTATTTATTTATTATTATTTTTTCTTTGCCAGAAACCTTCGCGGGAGTGTACTCAACAACTTCCCAAAGTTTCATGCAGATCGGATGAATGGTGTAGTAATGCATAAAGGACAAACGGACATACTTTGTTTTTTATATGTATAGATGTATTGCAGTGGGTGGGGAGTGAGTGGAAGAATGACACCTTCAATGATGCTCCTCTACTGTACACCTGCAACTAGGACTTCTATTAATAGGGTTATGCCAGATACACCTGTGCTGGGCTGTGCTACCAGGCAGGTTTGTTCACTCTCCACACCATTGTCTGCATTCACTCGGAAGCATATAGATGCATTCATCAGGGAGCCGTATCTTCATCTTTAGATTTGCTGTAGTTGGAGAGGAGTCTCCTTGGTGGTACTTAGGGATTCCTCTCACAAATCTAATCAAGGGAAATGCTCCCACTTCCAGCATCTGCGCGGAATCAGTGATGAAACCAACATTCTTCCCAGTTCATATACTTTCGTAATGAACTCTTTCGTTTTGAATCTCAGAGCTCTACCTCTCAAGCGTGTCGGGAACTGTGAGGCTCCTATAGGAATTACACCTGAACTGTTCTTGTTTGCTGCTCAGGCTAGCCAAAGTTACCGATTATTATACAAATGTGTTAATTTACATGTTGGATGTATATTATTTGTTATCGTCCCATGGGCACATATAATACATAAGTCTGTGAGGTCTTATTTGATCATTAGATTAATGAATTGCTGTATGTTTCATTTCAGGGAGCATGGTTGGTATAGAATATTACAGAAACACACGGTGTAGAGAGGTAAGTACAGGTGAAAAGGACTATAGTTTAACAAACAGTATCCAAGTACCTACCAGGTATGATACCAGAATACTATCTGACTTAAATATTTTGTTTTTCAATCCTCACTTTTGAAACATTAGAGGCAAGTTCCTTTTAAATAAAATATCCTTTGTATTAGTGGGGTGGCTGGCCAGGATGATGTGAGGTCGTGTGCCCTTCGACTCTCTGGTCAACAGTGAAAATTTCAAAGTATATCTATACACTGAAAAAACCATAGGTTTCAGGCCTTATATAGTTAGGAATTAGCATTTAAAAAACCTTTAAAATTCACTCAAAAAACTATGGGGCATATTATTAAAATTATCGCCGTTTTATCGGCAGGAAACTGCCGATAAAACGGTGATAATGGGCTTGATAATACGCCCTTGTTAATTCCCGTAGAAGCCCATGTTCTGATGTTAACATCGGCTTCTATGAGAATTAACAAGAGCGTATTATCAAGCCCATTATCGACGTTTTATCTGCAGTTTCCTGCCGATAAAACTGCGATAATTTTAACACCGGTCCTTGATAATATGCCCCTGTAAGTTTTAGGGGTGTTATAGTTAGCTGGACATTTCACTCATACAAAACCATTGAAATTGCTCCTATATAGTTAGTTATACTAACTATATTTCGTGTACCCGCAATCCACTGCTGATGATGTCACATATTACATCATTCATGACATGGTCAGTGACATCCCTGATGACATCTCAAATGACATCACTGATGACATCACTGATGACATCATCCAGTGAATGTGGTTTGCTTCGTTATTTAAATATGCATTACATATAATGAGTGGATATATAAAAATAAATATTTGGATGGAGGATGTAGTAGCAGTGTAATTGACTGTTTACTTGACCAATTTATAGTGTCTCACTAAATATAGTGGATAGTGACTAAACTGTTTGAATATCTGTATCACTTTGTCAGTTGTTGTGTAAACTGGTTCTCCAGTTGGTTACTAGCTATGTGAAAGTCTGTATTAGTTATTGATTAGTTAACTGAGTATTTGTATGGGAGAGTGAATGTGTGTGTGGTTTGGTGGGGGGTGTGTGACTGCCCAAAGATGTGTGAATAGTAGATTCACTATATATATGAAGTTAAAACTACATGTTCTAACAGTTGTTTGGGTGAGTGAATATCTTTATGGGTGTGGTGATGAGCAAATATATTTCTCAATGGTACATGTCCAACAAACTAGAAAAATAAAAGGCAGTGTATGTGTCAGTGGTTGTATATTAATAAGTATACATAAGACTCAATGATTGCGTGAGTGACTGTATGGATAACTTTATACTTGTAATAATGATTTTATAATTCACTAAGTATGACTTACTATCTAAATGAATAGATGAAGTTGTGTTTGTATAAGTGTGTAGCTAAGTAAATATTTAAGCATGATCCATTGTTTGCATAAGTGAGTAGGATGACTTCATATGTGAATAGCATATGTGCTGGTGTGTAATGTCGATTTAGGTGTATAAGTATTTTTGATAGTGTTATATTGTTCATTGACAGCATGTATGAGTGAATCTACAGGTAAGTGATTAGATGTGTGTATACATCTAAAATCACTGAGTGGGTTTTTAGATACTTGTATTGCTGTAACAAAGGATTCAAATATGATACTCTTTATTTTACAAAGAGTGATGAAAGATTTTACTAGTGTATGAAAAGGTGTATGTGATTGTCACGTGGATGATGTCATCAGTGATGCCATCAGTGATGTCACTGGCCATGTCATGAATGATGTAATATGTGACATCATCAGCAGTGGATTGCGGGTGCGCGAAATATAGTTAGTACGACTAACTATATAGGAGCAATTTCAATGCTGTTGTATGAGTGACATGTCCAGCTAACTATAACACCCCTAAAACTTATAGCTTTTTGAGTGAATTTTAAAGGTTTTTTAAATGCTAATTCCTAACTATATAAGGCCTGAAACCTATGGTTTTTTCAGTGAATTTCAAAGGTTTTTTAAATGCTAATTCCTAACTATATAAGGCCTGAAACCTATGTTTTTTTCAGTGAATTTGCAAGGTTTTTTAAATGCTAATTCCTAACTATATAAGGCCTGAAACCTATGTTTTTTTCAGTGAATTTCAAAGGTTTTTTTATGCTAATTCCTAACTATATAAGACCTGAAAGCCCACCAGGAATCTCCAGTATGCGACAGGGGACTGCATTGCAGAGAGGTGTAATGAAGCCACGCCCCTTTTTACACCTCTCTGCAATGCAGCCCCCGTGCATGTTTGAAGTGGGGGAACTAATTCCCCTTGCATACTGGGGGCCCCTGGGTGCCAACTAGCCCACCTTGAATCTCCAGTATGCACCAGGGGGCTGCATTGCAGAGGTGTAATGAGGCTATGCCCCTTGGTACACCTCTCTGCAACGCAGCCCCCTGGCGCGTTTGCAGAGGGGGAGCTAATTCCCTTTGCATACTGGGGGTCCCTGGGGGCCAACTAGCCCACCAGGAGCATCCAGTATGCGCCAGGGGGCTGCATTGCAGAGAGGTGTAATGAGGCCACACCCTTTTTTACACCTCTCTGCAACGCAGCCCCCGTGCATGTTTGAAGAGGGGGAACTAATTCCCCTTGCATACTGGGGATCCCTTGGGGCCAACTAGCCCACCTGGAACCTCCAGTATGCGCCAGGGGGCTGAATTGCACAGAGGTGTAATGAGGCTATGCCTCTTTTTACACCTCTCTGTAACGCAGGCCACTGGCGCGTTTGCAGAGGGTGACTAATTCCCCTTGCATACTGGGGGTCCCTGGGTCATATCTGCCCAAACGCCGAAATTCCGACCGATTGAAAATGACTTTTCTTGAGAAACATTTGGATTATCATGTCCTATACTTTGGAATTTTTGAAAGACTAACTTTGAGGATGCTATAAATTACTCAAGTCTGCCCGAATTGTGTGGGTAAAATTGATACCTAGTCACTTTGAATAAGAATGTACTTACGTCTCGTCTAACATTTGGAAGAAATATCTAGTTATATGACAACAGGATACCGACATAACTTGAAGGAAATAAAAGCGCCCTGAAGAAGTTCTGTTGTACAGAACGAAACGCGTCAGCTGGCTGTGGTACATAAACTTAACCCCTTCGCTGCTAGGCCTTTTCCCCTCCTGTGCTGAGGCTTTTTTTGGCGTTTTGGAGTAGTGTGCGCTTAGGCCCTTGTAACTTTTTGACCACATAAGGTATCCACGCCAAATTTGCGTCCTTTTCTTCCAACATCATGTGGATTCTAAAGGCGAACAGGGTTTGTGGATTCCCTTGGAGGGGGCCCAGAAATTAACCAAAATATAGTGATTTTTTTGTTTTTTTTCAGAAAAATGGGAAAAACGGGCTGCAAATGAAAGCCTCTGGGTGTTTCCCTGAAAATGGTATCACAAAAGGGTTTGTGGGGCTGAAATCTCCATTTTCTCAGCTTTCAGGGAATGACAGACTTTTGTCAGAGAACCGAAATTTTTCACTCAGTTTTGGCATTTTTCTGGGACATAGCCTATTTTTGCTATTTTTAGAGCTTTCCACCTCCTTCCAGTTAATGGTAGAAATGAGTTTGAAAGCAATAATGGATCCTGGAAAGCTGTACATTTTCGAAAAGTAGACAAAATTCTGAATTCAGAAAGGGGTCATTTGTCTAAATCCATGAAGGTTTCGTTATAGAAACTAACAGTTAGATATTGGAATATTTTAAATTTTGTTGAAAAAAACAGCCTTTTGTCTCAACGTTTTCACCTATAACTTTTTCTAATTTTGACAGCTCTTGGAAAGCAATATACCGTTACATCCGTTAGACCTTCCTGGTTGTGGGGATATATAGGACTTGTAGTTTCACCAAGAACCCAACGAACCCAGATCCAAAACCTGAGCAGCAACTTGCAATGGTATTTTTTCATTTACTGGGTATAGTGCACTTTGTCTTGGAAAATGTATACATGGAATAATCTGTATGAAAGACACCTATGTATTTCTGAATTGGGTACAAATTATAGAGTTCAGAAACAGTATATAATTGCACATTTTCAAAGTTGGGAATACTCATACTAGCATGAGAATTATTGGTCATTTTTCATAAAGATTTTTTTTTTACACAATGTCTTTCATTCAAAGGGAGAAATGCATGAAAGCTCAATTGGTAATAACAGTTGATTTACAAATATGGATTACCCCAAGTGTCCCGATAAAAACGGTACCTCACTTGTGTGGGTCGGCCTTGTGCCTGCGACAGGAAACGGCGCAAAATGCAACGTGGTCACACCTAAATTTAGCAGTTACAAATTGACCCTTTTTTGGCAAAGTGCCTACCTGTAGTTTTTTGCACCCTAGCTCTGCCGGCACCTAGGGAAACCTAGCAAACCTATACATTTTTGAAAGTAGACACCCAGGGGAATTCAGGATGGGGTGACTCGACTGGTTTTGTTACCCAGAATCCCTTGCAAAGGTAAGATTTTCACAAAATAAACACATTTTCCTCACATTTCTGTGGTGGAAAGTTCTGGAATCTGCGTGGATCAACAAATTTCCACCCACCCAGCGTGCCCCCAGGTCTCCCGAAAAAAATGGTACCTCACTTGCGTGGGTAGGCATAGTGGCTGCGACATGAAACAGCGCAAAACGCAGCATGGTCGCACCTCAATTTCCCAGTGAAATTTAGCACGATTCGGACAAAAAGACTACCTTTTGTTTTTGTGCCGTAGCCCTGCCAGCACCTAGGGAAACCTAGCAAACCTATACATTTTTGAAAACTAGACACCCAGGGAAATTCAGGATGGGGTGACTCGTCTGCCCACCCCCAGGTTTTGTTACCCAGAATCCCTTGCAAACATAATAATTTGACCAAAAAAACACATTTTCCTCACATTTCTGTGGTGGAAAGTTCTGGAATCTGCGTGGATCAACAAATTTCCACCCACCCAGCGTGCCCCCAGGTCTCCCGAAAAAAATGGTACCTCACTTGCGTGGGTAGGCATAGTGGCTGCGACATGAAACAGCGCAAAACGCAGCATGGTCGCACCTCAATTTCCCAGTGAAATTTAGCACGATTCGGACAAAAAGACTACCTTTTGTTTTTGCGCCGTAGCTCTGCCAGCACCTAGGGAAACCTAGCAAACCTATACATTTTTGAAAACTAGACTCCCAGGGCAATTCAGGATGGGGTGACTCGTCTGCCCACCCCCAGGTTTTGTTACCCAGAATCCCTTGCAAACATAAAAATTGACCAAAAAAACACATTTTCCTCACATTTCTGTGGTGGAAAGTTCTGGAATCTGCGTGGATCAACAAATTTCCACCCACCCAGCGTGCCCCCAGGTCTCCCGAAAAAAATGGTACCTTACTTGCGTGGGTAGGCATAGTGGCTGCGACATGAAACAGCGCAAAACGCAGCATGGTCGCACCTCAATTTCCCAGTGAAATTTAGCACGATTCGGACAAAAAGACTACCTTTTGTTTTTGCGCCGTATCTCTGCCAGCACCTAGGGAAACCTAGCAAACCTATACATTTTTGAAAACTAGACTCCCAGGGCAATTCAGGATGGGGTGACTCGTCTGCCCACCCCCAGGTTTTGTTACCCAGAATCCCTTGCAAACATAAAAATTGACCAAAAAAACACATTTTCCTCACATTTCTGTGGTGGAAAGTTCTGGAATCTGCGTGGATCAACAAATTTCCACCCACCCAGCGTGCCCCCAGGTCTCCCGAAAAAAATGGTACCTTACTTGCGTGGGTAGGCATAGTGGCTGCGACATGAAACAGCGCAAAACGCAGCATGGTCGCACCTCAATTTTCCAGTGAAATTTAGCACGATTCGGACAAAAAGACTACCTTTTGTTTTTGCGCCGTAGCTCTGCCAGCACCTAGGGAAACCTAGCAAACCTATACATTTTTGAAAACTAGACACCCAGGGCAATTCAGGATGGGGTGACTCGTCTGCCCACCCCCAGGTTTTGTTACCCAGAATCCCTTGCAAACATAAATATTTGACCAAAAAAACACATTTTCCTCACATTTCTGTGGTGGAAAGTTCTGGAATCTGCGTGGATCAACAAATTTCCACCCACCCAGCGTGGCCCCAGGTCTCCCGAAAAAAATGGTACCTCACTTGCGTGGGTAGGCATAGTGGCTGCGACATGAAACAGCGCAAAACGCAGCATGGTCGCACCTCAATTTCCCAGTGAAATTTAGCACGATTCGGACAAAAAGACTACCTTTTGTTTTTGCGCCGTAGCTCTGCCAGCACCTAGGGAAACCTAGCAAACCTATACATTTTTGAAAACTAGACACCCAGGGCAATTCAGGATGGGGTGACTCGTCTGCCCACCCCCAGGTTTTGTTACCCAGAATCCCTTGCAAACATACAAATTTGACCAAAAAACACATTTTCCTCACATTTCTGTGGTGGAAAGTTCTGGAATCTGCGTGGATCAACAAATTTCCACCCACCCAGCGTGCCCCCAGGTCTCCCGAAAAAAATGGTACCTCACTTGCGTGGGTAGGCATAGTGGCTGCGACATGAAACAGCGCAAAACGCAGCATGGTCGCACCTCAATTTCCCAGTGAAATTTAGCACGATTCGGACAAAAAGACTACCTTTTGTTTTTGCGCCGTAGCTCTGCCAGCACCTAGGGAAACCTAGCAAACCTATACATTTTTGAAAACTAGACACCCAGGGCAATTCAGGATGGGGTGACTCATCTGCCCACCCCCAGGTTTTGTTACCCAGAATCCCTTGCAAACATAAAACTTTGACCAAAAAAACACACTTTCCTCACATTTCTGTGGTGGAAAGTTCTGGAATCTGCGTGGATCAACAAATTTCCACCCACCCAGCGTGCCCCCAGGTCTCCCGAAAAAACATGGTACCTCACTTGCGTGGGTAGGCATAGTGGCTGCGACATGAAACAGCGCAAAATGCAGCATGGTCGCACCTCAATTTCCCAGTGAAATTTAGCACGATTCGGACAAAAAGACTACCTTTTGTTTTTGCGCCGTAGCTCTGCCAGCACCTAGGGAAACCTAGCAAACCTATACATTTTTGAAAACTAGACACCCAGGGCAATTCAGGATGGGGTGACTCGTCTGCCCACCCCCAGGTTTTGTTACCCAGAATTCCTTGCAAACATAATAATTTGACCAAAAAAACACATTTTCCTCACATTTCTGTGGTGGAAAGTTCTGGAATCTGCGTGGATCAACAAATTTCCACCCACCCAGCGTGCCCCCAGGTCTCCCGAAAAAAATGGTACCTCACTTGCGTGGGTAGGCATAGTGGCTGCGACATGAAACAGCGCAAAACGCAGCATGGTCGCACCTCAATTTCCCAGTGAAATTTAGCACGATTCGGACAAAAAGACTACCTTTTGTTTTTGCGCCGTAGCTCTGCCAGCACCTAGGGAAACCTAGCAAACCTATACATTTTTTAAAACTAGACACCCAGGGAAATTCAGGATGGGGTGACTCGTCTGCCCACCCCCAGGTTTTGTTACCCAGAATCCCTTGCAAACATAAACATTTGACCAAAAAAACACATTTTCCTCACATTTCTGTGGTGGAAAGTTCTGGAATCTGCGTGGATCAACAAATTTCCACCCACCCAGCGTGCCCCCAGGTCTCCCGAAAAAAATGCTACCTCACTTGCGTGGGTAGGCATAGTGGCTGCGACATGAAACAGCGCAAAACGCAGCATGGTCGCACCTCAATTTCCCAGTGAAATTTAGCACGATTCGGACAAAAAGACTACCTTTTGTTTTTGCGCCGTAGCTCTGCCAGCACCTAGGGAAACCTAGCAAACCTATACATTTTTGAAAACTAAACACCCAGGGCAATTCAGGATGGGGTGACTCGTCTGCCCACCACCAGGTTTTGTTACCCAGAATCCCTTGCAAACATAAAAATTTGACCAAAAAAACACATTTTCCTCACATTTCTGTGGTGGAAAGATCTGGAATCTGCGTGGATCAACAAATTTCCACCCACCCAGCGTGCCCCCAGGTCTCCCGAAAAAAATGGTACCTCACTTGCGTGGGTAGGCATAGTGGCTGCGACATGAAACAGCGCAAAACGCAGCATGGTCGCACCTCAATTTCCCAGTGAAATTTAGCACGATTCGGACAAAAAGACTACCTTTTGTTTTTGCGCTGTAGCTCTGCCAGCACCTAGGGAAACCTAGCAAACCTATACATTTTTGAAAACTAGACACCCAGGGCAATTCAGGATGGGGTGACTCGCCTGCCTACCCCCAGGTTTTGTTACCCAGAATCCCTTGAAAACATAAAAATTTGACCAAAAAAACAAATTTTCCTCACATTTCTGTGGTGGAAAGTTCTGGAATCTGCGTGGATCAACAAATTTCCACCCACCCAGCGTTCCCCCAGGTCTCCCGAAAAAAATGGTACCTCACTTGCGTGGGTAGACATAGTGGCTGCAACAGGAAACGGTTCAAATCGTACGGTGGTGAATTTACATTACCTTATTGCAAAACTACCTTGATTTTGGGGGGGGGGCATCTGAGTTTGTGGCCCGGGGCTCGGAGGTATTCTTTGAAAAGTAGCAAACCCAAACAGTTCTGAAAACTAGACACCCAGGGGAGTCCAGGGAGGTATGGCATGCATGGGTCCCCCAATGTTTTCCTACCCAGAACTCTCTGCAAACCTTAAAATTAGGTAAAAATTGCACTTTTCCAAACTTTTTGGCGTGGGATCACCGGGCCGGCAAAAAAGTCATACCACCCTGCGTTCCCCTTGTTCTCCCGAGTAAAAGGATACCTCACTTGTGTGGGTGCCCCAAAGCAGAACACGCCAAAATTGAATTTTGAAAAAAGTAGTTTTTACTCATATTTACGTTTTACAAATTAAGCACCCCAGCCTAAGTCACATGCCTTTGGCCCACCCACACAAGTGAGGTATCATTTTACACAAATTTCCACCCACCCAGCGTGCCCCCAGGTCTCCCGAAAAAAATGGTACCTCACTTGCGTGGGTAGGCATAGTGGCTGCGACATGAAACAGCGCAAAACGCAGCATGGTCGCACCTCAATTTCCCAGTGAAATTTAGCACGATTCGGACAAAAAGACTACCTTTTGTTTTTGCGCTGTAGCTCTGCCAGCACCTAGGGAAACCTAGCAAACCTATACATTTTTGAAAACTAGACACCCAGGGCAATTCAGGATGGGGTGACTCGCCTGCCTACCCCCAGGTTTTGTTACCCAGAATCCCTTGAAAACATAAAAATTTGACCAAAAAAACAAATTTTCCTCACATTTCTGTGGTGGAAAGTTCTGGAATCTGCGTGGATCAACAAATTTCCACCCACCCAGCGTTCCCCCAGGTCTCCCAAAAAAAATGGTACCTCACTTGCGTGGGTAGACATAGTGGCTGCAACAGGAAACGGTTCAAATCGTACGGTGGTGAATTTACATTACCTTATTGCAAAACTACCTTGATTTTGGGGGGGGGGCATCTGAGTTTGTGGCCCGGGGCTCGGAGGTATTCTTTGAAAAGTAGCAAACCCAAACAGTTCTGAAAACTAGACACCCAGGGGAGTCCAGGGAGGTATGGCATGCATGGGTCCCCCAATGTTTTCCTACCCAGAACTCTCTGCAAACCTTAAAATTAGGTAAAAATTGCACTTTTCCAAACTTTTTGGCGTGGGATCACCGGGCCGGCAAAAAAGTCATACCACCCTGCGTTCCCCTTGTTCTCCCGAGTAAAAGGATACCTCACTTGTGTGGGTGCCCCAAAGCAGAACACGCCAAAATTGAATTTTGAAAAAAGTAGTTTTTACTCATATTTACGTTTTACAAATTAAGCACCCCAGCCTAAGTCACATGCCTTTGGCCCACCCACACAAGTGAGGTATCATTTTACTCGGGAGAACAAGGGAAACACTGGGTGGTAGGACATTTGTTCCGGCAGCGAGATCCCACCCAAAAAAGTATGGAAAAGTGGGTTTTTTGACCAAAATTTCAGGTTTGCAGGGGTTTCTGGGTAGGAAAACTCTGGGGGACCCACGCATGCCATACCACCCTGGACTCCCCCGGGTGTCTAGTTCTCAGAACTGTTTGGGTTTGGTAGTTTCCAAAGATGCCTGCCAAGCCCCGGGCCAAAAGCTCAGGTGACCCCCTCAAAAAATAAGATTATTTGGCTAAAGGTAATGTTTTCCTCTCCACAGTATGAATTGGGCCTTTTCCTAAAGCAGCCGCTATGCCTACCCACGCAAGTGAGGTACCATTTTTATCAGGAGACCTTGGGGAACGCTGGGTGGGAGGTAATTTGTGTGTGCCCAGTGATGCCACGCTTTCCCACACTAAAACGTGTGAAAAAACTGATTTTTTCCATGCAAAAAATGAGGTTTGCAAGGGATTCTGGGTAAAGGAACGTTGGAGGATCCACGCAAGCCATACCTCCTTGGAAGCCCCCGGGTGTCTACTTTTCAGAAATGTGTGGGATTGGTAGGTTTCCCTAGATGGCTGTCTCGCACGGGGCCAAAAACCCAGGTAACCCCTCTTGCAAAAGCTGGTGGACTTAAGATTTTCACCATTGTTACATTCACCAGCTTTTGCAAGAGGGGTTACCTGGGTTTCTGGCCCCATGCGAGACAGCCATCTATGGAAACCTACCAAACCCACACATTTCTGAAAAGTAGACACCCGGGCGCTTCCAAGGAGGTATGGCTTGCGTGGATCCGCCAACGTTCCTTTACCCAGAATTCCTTGCAAATCTCAATTTTAGCAGAAAAAAATCAATTTTTTCACACGTTGTAGTCTGGGAAAGCGTGGCATCACTGGGCTCACACAAATTACCTCCCACCCAGCATTCCTCCAGGTCTCCCGATAAAAACGGTACCTCACTTGCGTGGGTAGCCATAGTGGCTGCAACAGGAAAAGGTCCAAATCTAACAGTGGTGAATATAAAATACCCTGAAGCAATATAACTTTGATTTTTTGGGGGGAGGCACCTGAGTTTTTGGCCCGGGGTGGGTGGTATTCTTTGGAAAGTAGCAAACCCAAACAGTTCTGAAAACTAGACACCCGGGAGAGTCCAGGGAGGTATGGCATGTGTGGGTCCACCAATGTTTTCCTACCCAGAACTCCTTGCAAACCTTAAAAATAGGTAAAAATAGCACTTTTCCAAACATTTTGGCGTGGGATCGCCGTGCCGGCAAAAAAGTCCTACCACCCTGCGCTCCCCTTGTTCTCCCGAGTAAAAGGATACCACACCTTAACAGAGTTACTCAAAAGTCAAACATTCAAGCACGGCTATCTATTCCTCAAAGACACACACATACAGGTTGGATTTGGCACGAGGGCGAGTGATGGTTCAGTACATAAAATTTTATTAACAAGATATTTCAAAAAAATGAAATGCTCTGTCAATAAATAAATGCATAAAAACTGAACCAGTGACTCGCAACTCGTGAGCTGTAAAGCCACGACAAGGCACCAACCGTTTTACAGGCCATTCACGCACCTTTCATACCTGATACAAACCAGACCATTGACACCATCCGAATGGAAAAGCAACACATAACAACAATCACAATAAGGGGCAAGGTACACCCTACTGCAGAAAGAGAAAAAAAACAATTATTACTGCACACCCATCTAATCCGCAAGCACACACACATACTGGTTGGATTTGGCACGAGGGTGAGTGATGATTCAGTACATACAATTGGATACGCAAGTAATTTCATCAAAAAGGAAATACACTGCGTATAATTGAAAGTATGATAAACTGAACCACTGACTCGCAGCTCGTGAGCTGTAAAGCCACGTCAAGGCACCAACCTCTTTACAGGCCATTCATACACCTTTCGTACGCGTGACACATACAAAACATTCACACCGCCAGCCGCGGACCCATCACATTTCAACACTCACACCAGCAAACAGCGCCATTCAAGGGCCCATCACTTTCACACGCCCACATTTCTGACACTGCAACTACACAAAATGATGGACTGTGTGGAGTGTCACTCAACTAGCAGTGTGTGTATTGACCAACAGAAAGTAACTACTCACACACCGCCTGCCGAGCGCCAGTCCACCCACACCACCATCCAAGCACCAGACCATGCACACTGCCAGCCAAACACCACTCAGCGCACACCGACAGCCAACTACCACTCCACACACACCACCAGCCAAGCATCACTCCACGCACACCACCAGCCAAGCGCCACTCCACAAACACAACACCATCCAAGCACCACTCCACACACGCCGCCAGCCAAGCACCACTCCACACACACCGCCAGCCAAGCACCACTCCACTCACACCGCCAGCCAAGCACCTAACCATACACTCCGCCAGCCAAGCAAAAATCCACGCACCCCCCCAGCACAACTCCAATCCATGCACTATGCCAGCCAAGCACCAGACCACGCACACCACCAGCCAAGCGCCATCCACTCACACCACCAGCCAAGCACCTAACCATGCACTCCGCCAGCCAAGCAAAAATCCACTCACCCGCCCAGCACAACTCCAATCCATGCACTATGCCAGCCAAGCACCAGACCACGCACACCACCAGCCAAGCGCCATCCACTCACACCACCAGCCAAGCACCTAACCATGCACTCCGCCAGCCAAGCAAAAATCCACTCACCCCCCCAGCACAACTCCAATCCATGCACTATGCCAGCCAAGCACCAGACCACGCACACCACCAGCCAAGCGCCAGTCCACGCACACCAACAATCCAAGCACAATCCTGCACACACCACCATCGAAATTAGAATTTTTTAAAGAAATACCACAAATCAAATGTAGAAACCTACAAATCTGCTGACACAAATTCAAAACCTAAATGCTTTGCACTAATGCAAACCTAAAAGCAAACAAAAAAATATTACAGAAAACAGACCAGACAGTACACTTACAAGCTCAAAGAAACTCCCAAAACTTCTTTTGTGTGTGGTACGATTTAAAACAAGCTGGCACACACAATCCAGGATTTGAAGGACAGTCAGGACAGTGCATACGAGACTCCCTCCGCACTTCTCTTCGCCAACAGACTCTACATCTTTTAGTGGGATTGTCTTTTGCAGTTGTGGGAGGAATGTATTCTGGAAAGTGGCGATCTTTCAGTCTAGCCACTTCCTCCACCACTCCAAATCTTGGCACACTTGCCTGTTCCACTAGTACAAGGCTGCCTATTATAGTCTCCTGAAACTTAACAAAAGGCATCTTTGACTCAGGACAAGATTTCTGGAAAACAACAAAAGCATTAAAGGATGCCAAGTGGAAAAGATGGATAGCCAACTTCTTGTACCAAACGTAAGCCTTTCGAAGAGCAGCATAAGGTTCCAACCTCTGATCTACTCTGTCAACACAACCCATGTGCCTATTATAGTCTAAAATGCACACAGGTTTACGCACTTCAGCAGTCTCACCCCGAACTGGCAGAGCTTCAGTGCTTTCGTCATGGATAGTAGTCAGCATGTAAACATCTCTCCTATCTGAAAACTTCACAGCTAGAAGCTTCCCACATCGCAATGCAGTAGACTGTCCCCGCACAAGCCTTTTGCAAACAAGTTCTATTGGGAAACCTTTCCGGTTACTGCGCATCGTGCCACATGCAACAGTGCCCACTTTGGCCAACTCCTTGAACAAACGCACACTAGTGTAGAAGTTTTCTACATATAAATGGTGGCCTTTGTTAAATAATCGTCTACCTAGTTCCCACACAATTTTCTCAGTCACTCCAAAAGTGGACGGGCAAGCAGAAGTGTTAATGCTGGAATCCTTACCGGTGTACACCCTGAAATTATAAACATATCCAGTCTCACTGTCACACAGCATATACAGTTTGATGCCATAGCGTGCCCTCTTACTAGGAATGTATTGCCTAAAAACCAAGCGGCCCTTGAACAATACCAAAGACTCGTCCACAGCTATTTCTCTTCCAGGTGCAAACATCTCAGGAAAACGATCAACAAAGTGATCAAGGACAGGCCGAATCTTAAAAAGACGGTCACAATCAGGGTGATCGCGTGGCAACGCTAAATCATTATCAACAAAATGCATCATGCGAAGAAGAAGCATATATCGATCACGAGTCATAACTGCTGGAAATATAGATGTTGCCATCAAGGGACTAGTGGACCAATAAGAAGACATTGATGGCTTCCTTAGCAAGCCCATCAAAAAAGTTAATCCCAAAAACTTCTTCATCTCTTCAACATATGTGGGAGACCAATGGGTAGCTCTGGAATGGGGCTTAAGGCTGGCACTGTGGTCCCTCAAATACTGCTCTGCATACAAATTAGTTTGCTCCACAATCTCATGCAAAAACTCATCGTCAAAAAACAACTGAAAAAATTGAATTGGCAAAAAATTGTCAGTATTCACTCTACACCCTGGAACACCAGTGAAGTCTGGCAATTCCGGCTGCACCATGCCAGGGGCAACCCAGACGTCATCACTAACATGAGGAGAAGAAGCCACCCTAGCCTGCAGGCCAGATGCCTCTTGCTGCACTACATCAACGGGAACACTAGCATCCCCAGATGCCTCTTGCCTCACTACACCAACAGGAATACTAGCATCCCCAGATACATTTTGCATCTCTTCACCAACAGGAGAACTCACATCCCCAGCTGCCTCTTGCATCTCAACATCAACAGAAGAACTCGCATCCCCAGATGCCACTTGCTGCTCAACAACAACAGAAAGACTAGCAGCACCAGATGCCTCATGCTGCTCTACAACAGGAAGACTAGCAGCACCAGATAACCTTTGGCGCACCACAGCAATGTGAAACCTTTTGGGCGCAGCCTTTACCACACTTGCCTGTTCCTGACGAGAAAAAAAGGGAAACCTTGAGGACCTAGGCTGCCGCTCACATGGCTCTTGCCTCTCTACCGGCACATCAATGTCCCTCTCTACCACAGGCACTTCATCAGCACTAGAAGAAGAATCATCATCCGATGATACCATGCGAAGAGAAAACTCACTGCCTGAATCTTCTGCACCTACCTCATGCTCCGAATCGGAGTCAGTGTCTGGACCATGGTCAGAGGAAGACTCAAAAAGCAAACTAACAACCTGCTTAGCAGTAATCCTGCGAGCAGCCATTATCCTTACAAACCAAGAAGACTACACACACAAGTGAACAACAACCTACACTGTGCAAAGGAAGAAGTAAACAAGGTAGAGTCTTCACACAAAAATCAATACACTCAAAAACAATTCAAATCTAACCAAATATAAGAAGACTCACCAGCACCTACTCTGCTGAAACACAGCAAAAAGAAAGGAAATCCCACTGGAAAGAAAAAAAAAAGTATAGATTAGACAAAGTACACATCAAGCAGCAATACAAAAAAAAAGTTAACAATCAAGAAACACAAAGCCACACAAACAGCAATAACTTCACTTTTCATAACAACACATTTATCTAGGAAACATAGTACAAAAAACATTTACTTACCAAGCACATGCAACTACACAAGCTGCAAAACCAGCATTAACCGAACCACAACCTACACCAATACAAACAGCAAAAGCCTGGATCAAAAACAAAGAAGAAAAAAAATAATTTAATACTACATTTCACAAACAACATAACAAATGAATAAACAATACACAAATTTACCCCCAAAATCACATCCACACAGATGGGCCATCAAAAAGGGCAAAACGGACAAAAGTACGGGTTGATTTGCCCACCGGGGGGGAGGCCAGAAAATCTAAATTTAAAATCCGACCCACCTGAAAGCGACCCTTGCCCAATGGGTCACTTCCTACAATCTAAAATAAAATCCCTGGTGCTAGTGGGGGCATTTCCACCGCACAATCGCAATGCTGTGCGCGACCGTGAGCCAGAAATGCCCTGCAAAGAGACATCAGAAGAGAGGAAAATCACTTACCTCTCCCCTGATGCCTCTTTGCAAACCCCCCCAAATATCTCAAAACCAACCTAACACCTCCAGGCGCAGGAAGCAAATGGCTTCCCGACCGCCTGGGAATCCCTGAAGATGTTGGCGCGTGCTGTGCGCGCTGACGTCATCAGGGATTCTCATGGGGAGGGGGACAACAGAATTACTGTGGTTAACTGCGATGCTGGACAGAGGCACTTGCATCCTTGATTTTCACAAGCGCAATCCTAAAACAGTTCCTATGACCAGGAGCTTCTTTCTCCCCATCTGCTGCTCTCAACAGTCTCTGACCATTTATACACATAAGAGGCATGTGAACTCACACAGAAGATCCCCGTTTGGCAACGCCCACCAACTAGCGGAGTGCACCATCTTTCCTAAATTTACCCACTATGATGGACAGCTCACTCAAGGGACCTGTGCACACATTGGTGCGATGGCATAGTAACACACACGGACACTGGAGACAAAGCAAGCGCTCGAGTTGCAGCACAAATTCAGGAAAACATTCATCAGCCCAAAAACATTTGTGACCTTCCCACTATGATTCACAGCTCACACAAGGGACCCCTGCGCACATCTGTGCAATTGCATAGTAACGCACACATGGACACTGGAGACAAAGATGGGACTCGAGTTGCAGCACAAACTCAGGAAAGCAATCATCAGCCCAAAAACATTTGTGAACTTCCCACTATGATGAACAAATGGTCTCTGTTTCCAGATACCTAAGAGCCTTGCTAGTTTATTCAGATAACAACCAACACACACTGGGGTCGATTGTGAAAATATGGTATTGTGTACAAAAAAGGGGAGAAATGCTCCTCTTTTAGGTGTCCCCTCACTCACCAGGGTTGCCCCACGGTGACATGCTTCATCATTGGGGCCATCCCAGTCCTCTACGGGCTGGGGCGTGCTGCGACTTGCGAAAGTTACGTAGGAGCACTTTATTAGACTATGTGTGGTGCATGTGTATTTGAGGAGTGGACTATGTGATGTGTGAAATACCTGCCCAGTAGGTTTACAATAAACTTTATTCTTGCCTCTAGGTGGTAATAAACGGGGTGGAAAGATAGGCTGCCCTAAACGTAATGTGTCCAGATGTACCTATCAACTCCTATCGTCGACATGTTTTGTGCATACCCCAAGCACTATGATGGACAGCTCACACAAGGGACCCCTGCGCACATCTGTGCAATTGCATAGTAACGCACACATGGACACTGGAGACAAAGATGGCGCTCGAGTTGCGGCACAAACTCAGGAAAACAATCATCAACACAAAAACATTTGTGAGCTTCCCACTATGATGGACAGCTCACTCAAGGGACCCCTGCGCACATTTGTGCAGTTGCATAGTAACGCACACATGGTCAATGGAGACAAAGATGGCGCTAGAGTTGCAGCACAAATTCAGGTAACAATCAACAGCCCAAAAACATTTGTGAGCTTCCCACTATGATGGACAGCTCACTCAAGGGACCCCTTCGCACATGGCATAGTAACACACACATGGTCACTGGAGACAAAGCATGTGTTTGAAAAGCAGCACACAAAAAAAAACATTCATCAGGCCAAAAACACTAGTGAGCTTTGCCTAGGCAGCACAGGTGTGTTTTTTAGCCACTTCAGAAACACACATCAGTATAAGTAATGAAGGACAGAGGCACTTGCATCCTTCATTACAATGAGCACTATCATTTTACTTTATAAATGACCCCCATCAGCATTTTTGTAGAAAAAACGGCCTTTCAACAACATTGCAGCCAAGAGAAGACTTCATAGATAATGTTCCCCCAACAAGCGGAGCGACCCTTCCCCAAGGGGCCGCTCCCCGAACTACGAAATTGATCACGAAACACAAAAAAAAAAATCCCTAACATTCCTGCTGCACGATCGCACGATCGTGCAGCAGGAAACCTCTAAAGTGCCATCGAGGGAAAGGAAAAGCCTTTCCTTTCCCTCGATGCAAGTTTGAAAACAATCCCCCCCGCCCCAGCCACGAAACAAACCTCTTTTGCCGAAGACGCGCAGGAAGCAAATGGCTTCCCTGCGCGTCTGTAAACAACAGAAGCCTCCGGTGACGTCAGCGCGCCTCGCGCGCTGACGTCATTGATGACGCGGGCGGGGAGGGCGGGGGGAGGCAGGGGAAGGTCTTCCCCTGCCATCCCCGAAGAAACGAACAAAATCGGGCAGACTCGGGGGGAGCGCTGGCGCTTCCCCCGAGGGTGGGGCTCATGACTAGCTGGGCTCGTCATGAGCGTGCGAGGAGGCTACGCCATGACGAGCCCAGCTCGTCATCAGCCCCGAAGGGGTTAAGGAAAATAAAAGCATTTGAATATACACCAAGATTCAGCGCTTCAATAAGGACTCTAAGTGAAATGATTTGATTGGACTTATTGTGCAAGTGGTGCTGTGCCAAACTTTGGAATATTCTCCACTACTCTCTACTACTTACTCTCTACTGCTCCACTACTCTCTAATACTCACTCTCTACTACTCATTCTCTACTACTCTACTACTCTCTACTACTCTCTCTCTACTACTCACTCCCTACTACTCACTATCTACTACTCTCTACTACTCTCTACTCTCTACTACTCTCTCTCTACTACTCTCTCTCTACTACTCTCTCTCTACTACTCACTATCTACTACTCTCTACTACTCACTCTACTTCTCACTCTCTACTACTTTCTACTACTCACTCTCTACTACTCTCTCTCTACTACTCTCTCTCTACTACTCTCTACTACTCACTCTCTACTACTCACTCTCTACTACTCTCTCTCTACTACTCTCTCTCTACTACTCTCTCTCTCTACTACTCTCTACTACTCACTCTACTACTCACTCTCTACTACTCTCTACTATTCTCTCTCTCTGCTACTCACTCTCTACTACTCTCTACTACTCACTCTTTACTACTCTCTACTACTCACTTTCTCCTGCTCTCTACTACTCACTCTACTACTTACTCTCTACTACTCACTCTCTAATACTCACTCTCTACTACTCTCTACTACTCACTACTATTCACTCTACTACTCTCTACTACTCACTCTCTGCTACTCTCTCTACTGTTCTCTACTACTCTCTACTACTCACTCTCTACTCTATTACTCACTCTCTTCTCTCTACCTCTCTACCTCTCTCTACTTCTCTCTCTACTAGCCTCTACCTCTCTACCTCTACCTCTCTACCTCTACCTCTCTACCTCTACACCTCTCTCTACCTCTCTCTACACGCACACATATACACATATATATATGCATATATATATGCATATGCATTTATGTATGTGTATATATATATATCTGCTCTGTTTACACCTGCCTACCGCACTCAAAGGCTGGTGCCTGCTTTGTCGGGGGTGCACCCGACATGCAATATCTGCTCCAAAAGTCCCAAACCGCAATCGCGCGGAAAATAAGGTAGCAGCACTCCCAGGGTTATACTTCGCAATATTTATTCAAAGAACGCGCTTTCGGCACTCGGCCTTCTTCAGTAATGAATCAAAGTCGCGGCAAACATCCGCCATTTAAAATCATCACATGACATACCAACATAGAGATAGGACTCAATAGCAAAAATGTGGTCGCCATATTGGAGTGGGTCGAGTAGTTAATACAATGTGTGCATTGAATAGCCATCCCTACAACATATAGTCTGATTTTAGGAACATCACACACAATATAATTTTGAACCACAGGTATCACACCCTGAATGGGTATACCCTCTTTATAGTGCAAACATATTGTTCAATACATCAATGTCTGCACCCATCAACACACCAAACGGTGCTGTAATACTGCCCTGAATGGGCCATGGTCCCCTCGCTATGCATATGTCAAAAATACATTACATCAATGGTTAGAGTCATGTTATGAGTCAATTGCATATTAAAAAGTGGCAAAATTCATAATTTACAGAAATCATCAACCAAATTCATTCTGTCAATCATATTAAATGAACTCCCAAGTCTTCGTGCATGTTTAAACCCATAGGCATTTTACTTTGCAGATCGATTATATATCGCGACTCAAGTCGTCTAAGTTTCTGTAACCTGTCTCCCCCTCTCTCACTTGAGGGGACAGAGTCTAGACAAAAGTAAGATAACAGGTCCCTGTTACGTGCATGTTCCAGATCAAAATGTCTAGCCACAGGACAACTTACATCTGCATTCTGGATCGCTCTCTGGTGCTCTAAAATTCTTAGTTTCACCGGATTTGTAGTACTGCCGACATACCTCCTGCCACAAGGACATGTCAAGCAGTACACAACATAGGGTGTGGTGCAGGTAAGGAATTTTTGTATTCTTCTGGGTTTCTCAATCCCAGGAACTTTATACTGTACAATCCGCTTGCTTACTTTGCACGCCTTACAGCGACCACAAGGAAAGAAGCCTTTCAAGGGTTCAGACTTAGGTTTGGGTTTGAACTCTTCATGGGGACTGTGTACTAGGTAGTCTTTCAAAGCCCTAGCTTTCCTAAAAGTCACCAACGGGTAAGAGGGTAAATCTTTCTTTATAATGTTGTCCGTCATCAGTATGTTCCAATGCTTTCGCATAATGAGTTTAAGATCAGAAGCATTGCTGGAGTAGGTTGTAATGAATCTAAACTCCCCACCTCCTGTTTTCACTTGTTTGTTTTCTAGCAGCGTTTTTCTCTCTTGCCTGCTTACCTTGCTCAAAGCCTGTCTAAGTACCCCATCTTTGTACCCTCTAGCTTTGAACCTCTGTATGCTGCTAACCGCAGCTTTGCCGAATTCCTGATCCTTGGTATTATTCCTCTTAATCCGGAGCAGTTCACCGTAAGGTATACTGTTGACCAGATTAGTAGGATGACTGCTGGTTGCATATAAAGTGGAATTCCCAGCGGTCACCTTACGAAAAAGTCTGGTTTGCAGGCTGTCGTTCTTAATGAATACTGTCAGATCTAAGTAATTCACTTCTGTTTCAATCAATCAATCAATCACAGCATTTATATAGCGCACTACTCACCCGGCGGGTCTCAAGGCGCTGGGGGGGGGGTCTGCTACTGCTCGAACAGCCAGGTCTTGAGCTGCTTCCTGAAGGCGAGGTGGTCCTGGGTCAGGCGGAAGTTGGTCGGAAGGGAGTTCCACGTCTTGGCGGCCAGGTGGGAGAAGGACCTTCCTCCTGTGGTGGCTCTTCGGATGCGGGGGACGGCGGCGAGGGCGTGGTTGGTCGATCGAAGCTGGCGTTTGGGAACGTAGAAGTTGAGGCGGCTGTTGAGGTATTCTGGGCGTTGGTTGTGTAGGGCTTTGTGTGCGTGGGTGAGGAGCCGGAAGGTGATTCTCTTGTTGACCGGGAGCCAGTGCAGG
Organism: Lissotriton helveticus; assembly: GCF_964261635.1. NCBI lineage: Eukaryota > Metazoa > Chordata > Amphibia > Caudata > Salamandridae > Lissotriton > Lissotriton helveticus. The sequence continues at coordinate 1,914,246,706 of NC_136059.1, forward strand.
TCTCTCAGGTGCCCGGAGATATGGCTGCGGCGGGGGATGTCCAGGATGAGTCGTGGTGAGGTGTTCTGGATCCGCTGGAGTCTCTTCTGGAGTTTGGCGGTGGTTCCGGCGTAGAGGGAGTTGCCGTAGTCCAGACGGCTGGTGACGAGGGCCTGGGTGACCGTCTTCCTGGTCTCGGTGGGGATCCATCGGAAGATCTTACGTAGCATGCGCAGGATGTTGAAGCACGACGAGGAGACGGCGGTGACTTGTCTGGTGATGGAGAGGGAGGAGTCCAGGATGAAGCCCAGGTTGCGTGCATGGTCTGTGGGTTTGGGTGCGCTGCCCAGGGCGGGGGGGCCTCCAGGAGTCGTACCAGGCGGAGGGTGAAGATCCCAGGATGAGGACTTCCGTCTTGTCCGAGTTCAGTTTCAGGCGGCTGTTCATCATCCACTTGGCAACGTCTGTCATCCCTTCGTGTAGGTTGGCTCTGGCGGTGGCGGGGTCGTTGGTGAGGGAGAGGATCAGCTGGGTGTCGTCGGCATAGGAGATGATGTTGAGGTTGTGCTGGCGTGCGATGGTTGCGAGGGGGCTCATGTAGACGTTGAAGAGTGTTGGGCTGAGCGAGGAGCCCTGAGGGACGCCGCAGATGACTTCGGTGGCCTCCGATCTGAACAGGGGGAGGCGGACTCTCTGTGTCCTTCCGGCGAGGAAGGAGATGATCCACTCCAGTGCCTTCTCCTGGATTCCGACGTTGCTGAGGCGCTGTACTAGGGTACGGTGGCAGACAGTGTAGAAGGCCGCGGATAGGTCCAGGAGGATGAGGGACGCTGTTTCCCCGTTGTCGAGCAGGGCTCGGATGTCATCGGTAGCTGCGAGCAGGGCGGTCTCGGTGCTGTGGTTGGCACGGAAGCCAGACTGCGAGAGGTCGAGGGAGCCGTTCGTCTCGAGGAAGGCGGCCAGTTGCTCGTTGACGGTCTTCTCGATGACTTTTGCCGGAAATGGGAGCAGCGAGATGGGGCGGTAGTTCTTGAGGTCGGTGGGGTCGGCTGATGGCTTCTTAAGTAGGGCGCTGAGTTCGGCGTGCTTCCAGCTCTCCGGGAAGGTGGCGGTGTCGAAGGAGGTGTTGATGATGTCCCGCAGGTGGGGTGCGATGACAGCGTCGGCCTTGTTGAAGACGTGGTGAGGGCAGGGGTCTGTCGGAGATCCGGAGTGGATGGAGTTCATCGTGTGGACGGTGTCTTCGGTGCTGATCGGGGTCCAGGCGCGAGGGGGGTTGTGGGGGGCGGTGGTTCGGTCGTGGCGTGCGTCGGTTGAGTGCTGAAGCTGTTGTGTATGTCCGCGATCTTGTTGTGGAAGTAGGAGGCGAGGGAGTTGCAGAGGTCTTGCGAGGGGGTGATGTCGTTGTTTCTGTTGTTGGGGTTGGAGAGCTCTTTCACGATGTTGAAGAGTTCCTTGCTGTTGTGTGCGTTGTTGTCCAGTCGTTCCTTGAATGCGGTTTTCTTGGTGGTGTGGATCAGTTGGTGGTGTTTTCGGGTGGCGAGCTTGAGGGCAGTCATGTTGTCTGGTGTTGGGTCTCTGCGCCAGGTTTTCTCGAGTGCTCTGCAGTTCTTCTTGGAGCTCTTGAGTTCGTCGTTGAACCATGGTGCTTTCTTGCTGCCGGGTCGGCTCGGCGGGGTCTTCAGAGGGGCGAGGTCGTCTGCGCAGTCGCTGATCCATTTCGTGAGGTTGGTGGCCGCTTGGCTGGGGTTCGTTGTGCTGGTAGGAGGGTTCATGCTCAAGGAAGTGGCGAGCTGGTCTGCGGTGATCTTGTTCCAGCTTCTGCGGGGAACCTGTTGCTGGTGATGGTGGAACGTGGTCCTTCTGAAGCTGAAGTGGATGCAGCTGTGATCCGTCCAGTGGAGTCCGGTGGCGTGGCTGAAGGCGATGTCCTTGCTGGAGGAGAAGACGGGGTCGAGCGTGTGTCCGGCGTAGTGGGTGGGGGTGGTCACCAGTTGCTTGAGTCCGAGGTTGGCGAGGTTGTCCAGCAGGGTGGTGGTGTTGCGGTCGTTGTTGTTCTCCAGGTGGAAGTTGAGGTCCCCGAGGAGGATGTAGTCTGCGGAGGGGAGGGCGTGCGGGCTGATGAAGTCGGCGATGTCTTTGCTGAATTGTGTGCGTGGTCCCGGGGGTCTGTAGATGAGGGTGCCTCTGAGGGTGGTCTTGGGGTTGGCGTGAATCTGGAAGTGCAGGTGTTCGGCGGGTGCGAGGGTATCGTCGGTGTCGGTCGTGATGCGGATGGTGTTCCTGTGGATGTTGGCGATGCCTCCTCCTGTCTGGTTGACGCGGTCCCTCCGGATGATCTTGTAGCCATCCGGGATGACGATGGCGATGTCGAACGCTGAGGAGGCGTTCATCCAGGTTTCTGTGAGGAAGGCGACGTCTGGGGCTGTGTTGTCGAGCAGGTTCCAGAGCTCGACGGCGTGTCTGTGGACGGAGCGGGTGTTGAGCAGGATGCACTTCAGGTGGGTGCTGCTGGAGTTCGGCTTGGTGGGTGCTGGTGTGGCGTGGGTCCGGTTGCAGGTGAACTTGCAGGAGTGGAGGCTGAAGGGTCCGTGGGTGCGTCTCGGTGTGGCTTGGTAGCAGCCCGGAGTTCGGCCGGTGTTGAGTGCGTTGAGTTCGGTGGCGTTGTAAGTCCATCGGGTCGGCTTCCGTCGGTGGGGGCCAGGGGTCCTGGCACTGGGCGCGGTCCAGGCGCGGACGGGCGCAGACGGGCTTACCTTTGGCGCACCTTCGGCGCTCATTCGGTGCTCCCACTGCGCGCGTCCGCTGCGCGGTCGCTCTGGGGGCGTCATAAGAAGGAGCCGGGAGGGCGGGTCAGCTGGGTGGCGGGAGCGGGGGGGCCAATGGACAGGAGGGGCGCGGGGTAGAAGGAGGACTGTGGCGGGAAGGGGGGCTGGGGCGGCACGGTGGCAGGGAGCGGCACCCAAGGTAGGTGAGCAGAGGGGTGGGAGCAGGGGGTAGTGGCGGCAAGGCAGGAAGGCAAGCGACAGGCAACACAGAGGTAGGGCAGCACAGGTGTCAAAGGCTGACACGGGGGCACACAGAGGCGGCACTGGGGTCAGCAGCGAGGCGGCCGGGGGGAAGTCCCACGAGGCGGCAGCGAGGCGAGGCAGCAGAGCAGGGTGCAGGAGCAGCGGAGTGGGGGTGACCTCGCCTGACTAACTTCTCCTGAGAACTTAAGGTTGTTATCATTGTTATTTCATACTTCGATGTATTCCTTAGCCAGTTCGACTGACCCCTCCATAATTATGAAGAGGTCGTCGATATAACGATACCAACCCCTCACAAGATCGTTCCATTTCTTGTTGCCGGGTGACCAGGCCACCTGCTCCTCCCACCACCCCACGAAAAGGTTCGCAAAGCTGGGGGCGGAGCAGGTACTACTCACTCTTTACTACTCTCTACTACTCACTTTCTCCTGCTCTCTACTACTCACTCTACTACTTACTCTCTACTACTCACTGTCTAATACTCACTCTCTACTACTCTCTACTACTCACTACTATTCACTCTACTACTCTCTACTACTCACTCTCTGCTACTCTCTCTACTGCTCTCTACTACTCTCTACTACTCACTCCCTACTCTATTACTCACTCTCTTCTCTCTACCTCTCTACCTCTCTCTACTTCTCTCTCTACTAGCCTCTACCTCTCTACCTCTACCTCTCTACCTCTACCTCTACCTCTCTACCTCTACACCTCTACCTCTCTACCTCTCTCTACACGCACACATATACACATATATATATGCATATATATGCATATGCATTTATGTATGTGTATATATATATATATATATATATATATATATATATATATACATACATATATAAACATATATAAACAAGCTCCCGAGTGGAGTGAAACGCGTCGTCTTTCTATTGAATAAAACGTCATCCTGCAACTCACTTGAGGAGTGATTCTTTTCTGATGTATTGCTCGCTACATTGAAAGAGACTTTTTGGAGGTCCATACCTGTTTGGTTCCGCCGTTTATTGACGGAATAGGAGTGCTTTTTCATATATATATTTATTTTATGTGCTTCTATAGCGCATGAATAGACCCCTGTAGGGGTATCTCCGCGCTTTGCCATACAGAAGGAGCATGTGCTGTGCCAGGTCATTGCAGAAATTGCTGGGGCATAGGGGGGGATTAACTACTGTTAAAAAGGTGAGTTTTAAGGGATTTTCGGAAGGACAAGTGGTTGGGTATTTGTTTTAATGTAAGGGGGAGGGAGTTCCAAAGAGCTGGTCCAGTATGAGCCAGAGCACGGCCTCCTTGTCGGGATTTCTTTATTTTGGGGATCTGTAGTAACTGAAGGTTACTGGAGCGTAGTGAGCGGCCTGGGACATAGGGTGAAAAGGCTTTTGTGAGATATTTTGGGCCATTTCCTGACAAGCATTTATGTATTGTACATAAGATTTTAAACTTAGTGCGTTGCCGCACTGGTAACCAATGAAGTTCAGCCAGTAGTGGACGGGAGGGGGTCCTAGATGGTACGTTAAGGACTAACCTCGCCGCCGTATTTTGGACTACTTGTAGTTTGTTAAGTTGGCCTTCATTGGTAGATAAAAGAAGGCCATTACAGTAGTCCAATCTACTGATGACTAGTGCCTGGACTAGGGTTTTTCTATGGTTGTCAGAGAGATAGGGAAACACCCTTCGCAATAGTCCAATGGCCCTGAAGCATGTGCCGGCAACTTGTTTGACGTGATCTTTAAATGTCAGGGATTGATCGAATAACACTCCCAAGTTTTTCACGGTCTGCTTTGGAATGGGAACTGGTCCCAGTTCAAAAACATACATATATAAACATATATAATCTGCATATCTATATAAATACAAATATAAATGCATGCATACATATACATATATGCATACATATGCATGTTATTTACATGAAAGTTTTAAAACACTAATAAAAGCAAAGCTAATAAGCCACCTCATTACAAACAGAATGGCTTTAACTTAAACGAGGGCGAGATCTATTGCATTTTCAATGCGTGTTTACTTTGGTTCCATCAAGAAGGCATTCAGATGTGTCACACATTTGCCATAAATTCTGAATGTTAGCACTCTAGTTGCTAATTAGATCACTGTAGTAAAGCTACTGCTCACCAGGGAAGTCTGCTGCTAATCATACTTTCTATGGCAAAATGAACCCCCTCATTTTGTTCCTTTTTAAATTAAATGTTTTCAGACTTACCACTTCATTCCAATCAAGATGGCTTCTGGTGTGCCATACTTTTGTCATAAGTAAGACTGTTAGCGCTCTAGTTGTTCTTTAGAACACTCTGGGACATTCTGTCATTGGGCTATACTTGGGCTACATCTGGGTGATATTTGGGCTACATTTGGGCTCTTTTGTCTCTGGTGGCCATCTTGGGAGACTGCATGTCAGAATTTTTTAATGAAATAGAAGAGGATTTGGGAAGTCACTCAAAATGTGCCCTAATATTTTTTTCTGCAGCACTAATCATACTTTCTATGGCAAAATATACCCCCTCATTTTGCTCCTTTTTAAATTAAATGTTTTAAGAGTTACCACTTTATTCCAATCAAGATGGCTTCAGGTGTGCCATACCTTTGTAATAAGTAGGACTGTTAGCGCTCTAGTTGTTCTTTTTTTTTTTTTTGGGGGGGGGAGTTTTATATAGCGCGAACTAGAACCGAACCGAATCAGTTATCAGAGCGCTTTACATAGCACCAGTTACGTTACATGAGGACACACTTTCATTTTTTTTTTCTTTAGAACACTCTAGGAGGCTGCAGTAGAACACAAAGGAATCAACTGACAGTCTCTGTCCTTGTTGGATGTACACGTTTTACTGAGAATGTCAGACTTCATGCTCACATGACTGAGAAAGATAATGTGAATTTACAGAAAATATGCTTTCAGTTTAGCTTATAGATCCCCTTCAAAACCACTGTGGGAAAAGCATGAGATAATAGTTTTCTTTCAAACATGATTCATGATATCCCAGCAGAAGGCTTTTTCACATGGTAAAATCACCTTAGAACACACCACAATTCCTAAAATGAGTATGGTACCATCAACAAATGATTTATAATGTAACTAAAGTCCTAAAACCCTCTATTAACTACAATGCTTTTTAATGAGGTGCTATCATGTATATTGGTCCCAAGATGGCTGCCCACACTTCTTGGATGAAGTGCTGACAGCCAATCAGATCTCACGATGAGATGTGTGGTTAGGCTCCGCCCAGATATCTATGTGTTTTTCAAGTTAATTTTCATAAAAACCACTGGAGCAATATTCACCAAATATAGCAAAGGCACTTCTGCGTACCAGTCCCTACAATTTTGCCAAGTTTGGTGTAATTCCGTTCAGCGGTTCGGGCTGTAGCCTTGTCAGAACGTCCTATGGAAATTAACATGGGGAAAACACGTTTTGGGACCCCCTTTTTTTCTCAGCCCCCACTTCACGAATCCCCCCGAAACTTTCAGGGAAGGAGCGCAGCGGAGCTGGCCAAACTTTTGGAAAATTACACGCAAATTCCTCAACCGGCACCGACGTTATTCCCAATAGAATGTTGCGGATTTCCTATGGTAGCTAGGTCCTAACTATATATACCTACTGGCTATCGCCAGTAGGATATATATATATATATATATTACCTACTGGCAGTCGCCAGTAGGTATATATAGTTAGGATTTTTTCTCTATGGGATTTTTGAAAATTCTATGTCTAAAAACGTTGGCGTTTGTGGACGGAATTGGCTGAAATTTTCAGGAAAATTTAACATTTTGTTTGAGCAGCCCCTGAAAATTTGGGGGGGTTTCGTCAAGGGGGGGCTGAGAAAAAAGTGGGGTCCCAAAACGCGTTTTTCCCATTCATTTTTCCATAGGGCGGTTGGCCTCACTTTTAGCCCGAACGGCTGAATGGATTTGCACGAAACTTGGCAAAATTGTAGGGACTGGTAGCCCGATGTGCCTTTGCTAGGTCTCAATATATGTGCTCCAGTGGATTTTGAGAAATTAACGTTAAAAAAAATCTATATATCTGTAAGCGCGCTCCGGGCAGCGCCCCGGTTCGCGTACCTGACGCGTAACGGAACTTCGCGCAGCGAAGCTGATTGGCTCTCCGGTGTCTGTCAACATTCTAAACAGTCCGGAGCGGCCGCCATCTTGTCTCTCGGTAGGATCGAGAGACAAGAGGAGGCCAAAACAAAGGGGGAAATGACCATAAGGGGACATAGTAGATCCTCCCTGACCCCCTAGGTTTGATGTGGAGGCTTTAAAAGGACCCCGCGGGGCAAAATAAATAAATATTTTTTTTCTTTTTTTTTTGCGTGGGGAGCGCCCGGTACGCGCACCGGGAAGCGGTCCGAGGAGCGTACTATGAGGAAAAAAGAAAGACAGGGTATAAAAATTTTAGCAATTTTGTTATAAATGGAAGGTAGTTCTGAAAAGAACTGTTTTTTATTCTTTTTCTTTTTTTTCTTTTTTTATTAATTTTCTGAACAATTTTTTTATTTTTTTTTATTTTTGAAAACGATTTTGTGTTTTTTTAGGGGAAATAACCAAAAAAGCAGGGTTTGAACATGTCTCAACAGGAGAAAAAAAAATAAAAAGGATTCATTGTTTTCTCATCTTGTTGCATTTATGATTTTCTCCAGCTCGGTTAATCAAAGTAATACTCTTCTCTCCATAACAAATAGTTCCTCCACAATATATACAAACAATTTTGTAGTGTTCAAAAGGAGCTTGAATATTGTGAATTATTTCTCGGCCTTCTGGTCCGGCGAATGAGCTTTGTCCACTGGAGGTGCTGGGGATGACATTTGGGGGGTTGGCAGCAAGATCCCTTACTTGTGCTTGGGAAAGATTATTAGGATGCCATCGCTCCATGTGGCGAATCATTGTATGATTCCCAAAGCTGTATTTCTTGTTGGGGTTGCCACGAGAAAGTATATTTTTACATATCAAACAAGACACCTAGGGGTGCATTGACCTTCTTTTGTCCAGGTGGAATTTAAAAAAATTGCCATATGTAGTGCTCTTTAATATGGCTCTGCCTTGGTGTTTCTAGCAGGAACTGCCTTACTTGCTCTTCCTCCTCCTCCTCCTCTTCGTCCTCATTATCTTCCTCTCTACCAAAGTCCAGTATTGGAGGTGGTCCTTTTGGTGGTGGTGGTCGTGGTGGTGGTTGCTGAGAAGCACCAGCTGCAGCTATTACAGAAGCCATTGTCAAAAATAGGTCTTGCTCTCTGGAAGTAGAAAGTAAGAATGAGGTAAAAACAAGAGGGGTTTTCATCATTTGGGAAAAAAAAATTGTTCTAAACCAATGAAAAGTGTTATTTTTAGGTCACATGACCTAGCCTAACAACATTAGGAAACCAAAAGTGAAATGAACCAATGAAAAGTGTTATTAACAAGTCACATGACCTGTTATGCTTACGTTACGCACTCCGCGCCGCGCCCCGGATCGCTTCCGGGAAGCTGCGCTTCGCGCCTCGCTTCGCGGACCGGAGCGCTTCCGGGTGCGCTAACGCGGCGCGTCATATGACGCATTACGCGACAACGCGATACGTCGCGTTTACGCAACACGTCACGATGTTGTTTTCTAACGCGGTAGTTGCGCAAACGGAACGTTTACCGGTTCGCGGACCGAGTCGCGGCACCAAATTGAGCTAACGGGAAGCTCACCGGTTCGCGTACCGGGAGCGAAACAAAAAAAATAATTAAAAAAAAATACATTTAAAAATTGTATTACAAACATATAAAATATATTTTTCGATTTAAAGAAGAATACATTTTAAAGCTTTTGATATTTGCTATTAAAAAACCATTGAAATTCACTGAAAAAACCATAGGTTATAGACCATATATAGTTAGGAATTAGCATTTATAAAACCTTGAAAATTCACTGAAAAACACCATAGGTTATAGACCATATATAGTTAGGAATTAGCATTTAAAAAACCTATTTTTACTCACACAAAACCATTGAAATTCCATATATAGTTAGTTGCACTAACTATATATCGCGCACCCGCAATCCACTGCTGATCATGTCACATATTACATCATTCATGACATGGTCAGTGACATCACTGATGACATCACTGATGACATCTCAAATGACATCCCTGATGACATCACTGATGACATCATCCAGTGACTGTATGTTTCTGTAAAGTTAAAATATGTCTTACATATTGAAGAATGAGTGGATGTATAAGTGTCTGGATGAAGGATTTAGTAGGTGCATGACTGACTGTATGAGTGAGTGATTAAATGTGTCTCACTGAGTGCATGGGTTAGTGACTAAACTGTCTTAATTTGTGCATCATTATGTCTGTTGTTCTGTAAACTGCTGCATGTGTTGATCAGTAGCTATATGAGTAACTATATGGGTTATTGATTGGTTGCCCA